>NC_054057.1:48568035-49195080 GCF_017639655.2 Falco naumanni | reverse complement strand
CAAAACACCTGCTGAAGCATTTCACTAATAGTGGAAATATTTACTGAATTATTCTGAGTGTGATGACCTAATCTACATGTTGATTTGCTTGGCATCTGCTGGGATACTGGAGGAAGAAACCCGCTCAGAACCACAGAACTCACAGAATAGAAATGTGGGTGGGAGGTTGCCTCTGAAGGATGTTCACTCCGATCTCCTGCTTGAGGCAGGCCTGTCACCAGCACTAGATCAAATCAGCTATGGCTTTGTCTACCCTAAATCTTTAAAATCTCCTGGGATGGTGATTCCACAGCATCCCTGGGCTGCCTTTTCTAGCATTTCTTCATACTTCCAGTGAAAAAAACTGTATCTGTTTCACCAACTGAAACCTTCCAAGCTTGCAGTTTGTGGCTGTTGCCCCTGGCTGTGTTGTCTCTTACAAGTGGGAAGGGTTTGTCCTTCTCAGCTTCATGACTACTCTTCAAGTAATTGTAGGAAATCCTGGAGGAAATAAGGAAAGGCTGTCTTACCATATTTGTTCATAAATTTGAAAAGTTCTATATTAAAATATACCAGACAACAGCTACTGGGCTGCAGACCTCATTCATATGAGCCTTTCTAAATCTTGAAGCTGAAATTCATCCTGCAGAGGTGAACTGCCCCCGTTAGGAAGACAGTCCTGCAATTCCCATCAAGAGCCAGTGGAAAAGATTTCAGGTTACCAGTATCAGGTTCTGGAGGTGCCTGACTCACACCACTGCTGGTATTAGTTAACTCAGCAGCTGGGGACAGCTGCCTGAAAGTAGGTGGAATTCGATGCTTTACATGTCCCGTACTGGGCATGATATATTTTCTGTGTGGAAGAAGAGAGTACATCTTACCCTGACCCAAAGTGTTAAAATAGCAAAGGCCAGCCTGGGTGTCACATGTCGCTATTGTTCTTACCACGTTAAGAAAAAAAATCCACAATTTTTCCTTCTTATTTTCTATGTTCCTTAAAACTTACATCAGCTTTTATTTCCTTCTAAAATGAGAATAAGATCATCAGAAACTAATTAGATCTGATTCTAGTGTAAAACCACAATGGAAAGTCTTCTGAAATGTCAAAGCTGCCACAGTTGTTACTTATCATGGGCTCTAAGGGAGCCAGAGTAGTTTCCGGGCTTTGTTACTTCTTCTTACCATTTCTTTCTGGCTGTTGTTGTGTTGTTGTGGTTGTTGTTGCCTAATATGCTTCACAATGGTAAAATACAGTGAAAAAGGCTATTGTGTATCCCCAAACCATGTATACCCAACTACTTTCACTTTTATTTTTTTATTCCCCAAACACTGACAGTGGTCCTGACTGTAAGAGTCATGAGCTCTGGGTAAAAAAATAAATAAGCACATCAGTCTTTTTATTTCACTCCAAGATATCTGAATAGATCGGTATGTGTCCAGACTATCAAAGAGAGCTGTGCTGCTAGACTAATTTTTCCATGGCCTTTTCAGTTGGTTAGCATTATTCAGTTCAGGGCTTGTTTTTCTTTGGTTGGAAAATGTTGACTTGGAATAAAAGAAACTTGTAGGAATGGGCTACTTTTGATAGATTTTTTTCTTTTTTTTTTGGGGTGGTGGTGGTGGAAATTATTGCCTTTCTCGTACCCTTGATGAAATTTTGATCAAAGTGAGAGTGGAAGAATGAGAAATGCCTTGCTATATGCTAACACTGAGGCAAGAATTAAAGTCCTCTGTGGTTCTCAGTGGAAACCTGAGCTATGTCTTGTGTCAGTGTCATGACCACCAGGCATTGGGGAACAAGTGATGGAGGTGTCTCTCACTTTCTTCCTAAAATTCCTACTCAGGCATTGAAGTGCTGATTGGAAGCTAGACTGCAGCCTGAAGAAGGGCTCTAACCACCTGTCAATAGACTCCTAAAATTTCAGGACGACAAAAGACTTCAGGAAATTATCTAGTTCAGTGTTCTCCCTGTAGATGGGATAAGCTATGTGAAGTCGTTCCTCACAGATGGTATTCTAATCTATTCTTAAAAAGCCTTCAGTGCAGAGAGTCCACATCTCTTGGGATTTGTTTAAAGCTTTTAAATTTCTAAACTAGATTCAGTATCATGGTTTATATTTTGGGAATTTTTATTTTTTACAGGAAGTAAGATCTAATATTTGCATGGTCTAGATGGGAAACTGAATTGCATATCACATTGGGCTGATTCTGGTGGTGCAGAAACCCACCTTCCCATAAACCAGCTATTCTACACAATTGATATACACTTTAATTCTGTCTTAATGAACATAGCAACAGTTCACAAGTGTTGTTGGCATTTTCTGTATAATTAATCTCTAATGTAGCAATTTACATCAAAGACAATAGTGCATTGTTTCCTGTACAGTCCTACAAAGGGTTCTCCACACGTGGCATGTGTTTTTCAAAGCTAACAACATGGTTGCTTGCTTCCTATGATTCTAAAATGTTGCAAAAGATTTCTCACAAAACACGAACAAATTAGCAAATAACTGGAAGGGATTCAGAGAGCAAACAAAAAATAAAGGAACAGAAAGGACTGTAGATGTTCATCTTGTATTTTGAAATTGCATTGGCTTTCAAGGAAAAAAAAAAAAAAGGACAGGTTGTAAACTGAAGTAAATCTCAGTGTCAGCAACTTCAATGATTTTATTGCAAATCTTGCAATATTAAGTATGTGCTTTGAACTCAAAACCTCTGAACACATGGGATTCTTGTTTTTTGTAATTAAAAATCAAAACCCCAAACAAACTAAAATCCAGACCAAAGTGTCTAGTGTCAAATTGCAGTGCAAGATGAGAAATGATGTACTCAAACTTTCTATGACCATGAAAATCATCAGAACCTATGCTTTGCATTAAAAAAAAAAAAAAAAAAAAAAAAAAGCTGCTGGTGGTGTAATTGCTAAAACAACCTCATATTTGTTCAGAGGGACCGTGTAACATAGAGTTTACACCAGTGGTAGATTTATCTCGAGGCTTATAATGAAGAATTTACAAGACCTGCAAAAGCCAAAGATTAAATTAACAAATGAAGTTAAGTTTGTTGTTTTTTTTTTGCCACTGTACCAACTGGTATTCGCTGTATGAGCAAATTAGCTGTTGGCATTTTAAACTGACTTCCATCTGAATGGTTTTCTGGGTTAAATAGGCTAGTACGTGTTCTAGCAAACTCTTGCTGGTTTAGATAAAGCCAAAGGCTTTGAAATAAATGTCTTTCATTTTCTGTACGAGAAATTAGGCTTGATATTGATGGCTTAACTTTTTACTTTCATCAATTATTATTTCCCTCACTTTTTCTCCATGTCTCCCCTAAGGAGACTGAAAATACTTGCCGTAGAAGGATCTTCCTGATCAGCTAGTCTGTTCCCCCTTGCCATGCTCTTATACCATAAAATCACTTTTGTAAATCTGTCAGATTTTCCTGTACCTGATTTTTTTTTTCTTTTCCCTACCTGCTTCTCCTAATGGAAGGTTGTTCCTGAGCTCAGATGAGGTGACAGTTCGAAACTTTTAATTTCCAGACTGTGTTATTTCCTAGTCATTTGCCTCTGTGTGGTAGCTGTCATCTATCTTCATTTTTGTATTACTTCTTACCCTGACAATATACATTTCTCTCTGTATTACAGTGCTAAGATTCAAAGTGCTTGGGATTCTTACATTTGACTTTCTAAAAAGTACAAGGTACTTTCGATTACTATGTTTTTTATTCAGTAAATGGAAAATTCCCATGACTTCCACAGAATTCTTGACTGCTAGGAACTTTTTACCTGATTGCCTTGCTATTTCTATTTTCAGTCTTTCTCTAACCTGCAAGAACACAGAAGAACTAGGTGGTTTGCGCAACCACACATTAGAAGAAGCTAGAGTTGTAGGGTTTTTTGGGCTATGTTGTGATGCAGAATTACTTAAGGCCTTCAAGGTCAATGCCATCTTTGACTAAATTCGGGAGATAACTACTATCTTTAGTTACTCAGACTTACAACAGAACCCAACTGAAATATAAATCTGCATGAATTTACTGTTTGATAGCACAGTGTTTGATGTAGCTGTAAGTTAGGCTATCCATTCCTCTTGGCCTTTCTTCACAACAAAATAAAACCAGGATTTTCAGTTCCTCACCTGGAGGGTAATCTTTTCTTTCACTATTATGGAAATAAATGACAATGGAATTAAAAAAAAAAAAAAAAAAACAAAAAAACAACTAATAAAGAATCAAATCTTGAAATCACTTCCTAGAAAAGCCTTAGTACAAATGTTACATACCCACCATCTATGATAACTATATGTCTATCCGTAACTCTGCTTTATAGAGAGACCTGCTAGTTTGTTCTCCCTCCCCTCATGCATGTTTTCCCCCTGGGAAACACCTCTGATAGGTTTATGTCTATCTTATAGGTTCAGATGCTGAATCACCTTCTTGATAATTCTGTTGTGATTTCCCAAAATTCCATATTTTCATTTAAAAGGGAGAAAACAAGCATTTTCAGGGCTGCTACAGACAATGCAGAGCACAGCTGGGAGCCCGTGTCACCAACCAGGATGTGAAAGAGTATTTTTGAAAATACTTTCAGAATAAACTGACACAGATATTTTAAAATAGAAAAATAACAATTCATTTTACAGTTGTCAGGACTGGAGGAATATAAGAAATAATTATTAAATTTCATGTCTTCTGTACTGATTGTTTAGCTATACCTCAGAAAACTAGTCTTCTAGTCTGGTCCCTTTTAATTGTTAAGGACAAATGAATGCAGGCAATAATAATTTTATTCTAGCTTCTGTACACGTGAATATTTATAATAGATGCAAGTGATCAGGCTATGGTAGCTCCAAGAGTTATTTTTAAGAAGCTAAAGCAAGTCAGCTGGTTAAACGCACCACACCGTTTGCAATCAATGGCTAAAACAGTGCTTCAAGCTAACATATTTCATGTGTAGCTGTAGTGGGCCAGCAGCATACATGTGCTCACTTAACCAGGCTCAGCTAATGAATGGTAACTCATGAAGATTTCATCACTTACAATATGAATGTGTAGGTGAAAGCAGCAATAGGCAAGTGAAAACCGAGTTATCTTCAAAATATCATGGATTTGACTGTGTACTATAAAATTGTGTGTTCTGGGATTTAGTATTAGAAATGATCGGAAACATTCCTTCTCCCTCTTTCTTTATCCACAAACTTACATACAAATAATTGATAGTTCATTAAAGTGCCTTTGCTGCTTTGTCTGTTTTTTCTTTTTTTTTTTTTTTCTTTTTAGCACTCTGATTATGATTTTCCTGTAATATGATCAAAACCACAATCCTAATGATTTCTGCTGCAGTACAAAAATCTTCTCCCTCAAGATCTATTAGATTTTGTTCCAATGACATTTGAATGAATAAAATGCCTGTCATATCCCACTAATTATTTTGCTTTTTAAAAGTCTGCTTATCTAGTCAGAGGCCAGAAATATATAGAGATGGAAATACTTTTTTTCCCCAGAAAAATATTTGTTCTGATCATCCGATGAAGCAGGTTAATAATAAAAAAAACCCCTATATCAAAACTCTCCTCTTCCTCCAAAAACAATTATCACAAATTTTCAGATGTCTTTAACACTGTGTGACCTGTATGACCAACTGTGAATAACAAAGACCAAGTGATGAATAGCTGGAATGATGAGTTTGCAAACAAATCATCAGCTGAGTATCACTTGTCCAAACTATTCACCAAATATTTATAGAGTAAGAAAGTAGCATTGCTTCATGAACAATTTGATTAGATGTGACACTCAGTATGAGTCAAGGAGCTGTGATATAGATGATGAGCCAGATTTAGTGTGATACCCAGAATTGAAGACAAGACGTGCTTTCTCTGGGGCCTTTCAACCACTGATGTAGCAATCAAACCAAACATACATAGGATGAAATCATCCAACTTCCATAGACACAAATTTATGTAGGACAGTCTCTCATAATGCAGTTCAAAAAACAATGAGATGTTACAGCTGGCACCTTCTTGAATTGGAAAGTCTTTTATGATTTATTCTCCATTACCAATCCCAAGTTATTCTTGCCCTGCTGTCCTCTGGATATAAACCTCTTATTTGAAAAAGTGTTTTGGAATATTTTTTCTTTCTGCCTTCCTCCTGGAATTTTGGAGATACGTCTCAATAAAATATCACCTTCAACCTTAACTGATATGTTCTTTCAGATCATTGATGAAGGTACTGTGAAAAATGGAATGTAATACACAGCTCCAATGTGGTAGGAAGATTCCCATAGGTTGCAGTAGTTTATATTGCTATTTTGATTGCAGTGCTTCAATGCTGTAAAAATAATGTTTAGAGCTAATTTAAGAGCTAATCAGAACTGTTCAGAGGGTAGCACAGGTAACATTATCTTTTCAGTAAAAAAAAAAAAAGGAAATGTCTATATTTTATTGAAAAGTTCTACTTTTCAGTGCAAAATTGAAGGACAATTTTTTATTTTTTTTTGTCTGGAACCTAAACTATTTTGATGCAAACATTTTGCCACTGTTTTTTTTGGGAATCCTAGTTTGATGGAAAAAAAGATGGTCTCTCTTGGGACTTCAGATTTTGCAATACATTTTGAAAAACAATTAACAGAAATATTAACATCTGGACATGACTATTTACTTTGTTTCCCTGGGTTTCTGCCAACATGGTGATTTGAATTTAAGAAGTTTACAGTGGTATAATAGCACAGCAGAACAGAAAATTGCGTTATAACCTACTTCCTTTCGCCCACAATGTTTAAGTTAAGCAAAATTTTGCTTTCTGTTGCACATCACGGGGTTTATGACATAGAAAAGGAATTACGCAACTTCTGTGTAAGACTTCTGAGTAATTGCTTTATGTGTGCTCCACCGAGTTAAAATCTGAATTTGTTCTCACACCAGGTGTAGATGGGTCTAATGTTCACTGAGACACAATCTCATTTTGTATGAATGGGCAAGAGTCCATAAAGTTTATGGGGCTACATAAATATATACAAGCAGCTCCTTGGAGTTTTCCTGTTGAAAACTTTCTGTTCCATTGGAGGAATTCTGCATTTAGCAGGGGTAAACTCAGAGCTAGGGCTTTTGCACCTACTATCTTTTGTCCTGTAAACTGTCTCCAGACTTACAACTGCTAGGATAAAGGCTGGGAAACTGAATGCTTGTTGAAGGAAAAGGATTTAGGCAGGAAATCTGAAACACAGGATCATATCCTTGATGGACCAAAGTTCATGTAGGCCATTTTCCCCTCTTGGACCAGAGCCAGTGCTACAGGAAATGATACAATTTTTAAGTAATTTGGCCCCAGAACTCATACTGATCTCTGACAGTGGCAGACACAAAATGCATTATTTCTCCTAATACATTGTTTTTTGTCAGTTGTGAACAAACATATTTTCAATATTTATAAAAGCATATCTGTATATTTTTTACACGCACATACACAAAGTTTTGTCCTGTATAACTTCCTTCTGTGATGAGTTTTCCAGTAAGAGCTTGTATTAAGGCTGCATCTATGGCAAAATTTAAAGAAAAAAAAAAAACAAAACAAAAAACAGGCTTTGCATTCTTGAACTTCAACAATTCCCGGAGTAGATTTTATGAGGGAATGTTCTGGGTTTTAATTTCAAAAGAAATGCACACGTCATTTGTATTCAGATGGTGTACTTGTTAGAATGGTTGCAGGATGGTATTTATAAAGGTTATTTTAAGCATTTAAATATTGTGAAATTCAATTTACCAAAGCCTACAAACTTAAGTCTGCCCTGTCATTAATGGAGAGAAATCACTATCTCCAGACAGCAAGTCTGAACATCTTTAGAGGATATTTAATGTAGGATCATGGGAATATCTTCTATTGTGGCAAAATTGCATTTGGGCTTTTGGGTTTTTTTTTTGTTTGTTTTGGGGGGGTGTTGTTTATTTGTTTTTTGGTTTTTTTTAATGGCATAAAGAATTCTGGTGGGCGAGTAAAATACAGGGAGGAAAGTAATTTTCTATAGTTTTGATAAAATGTAGGAAATACAACCCTTTGCAGTAGAAGGATTTTTTGTGGGCTGATGTACATAAACTGTGGTCAGTGACTGGAATCAAATACAGTCCCCAAGGTAGAAGGTGCTTACCCCATGCAGACCACATTCTCAACATCAGTCAAGCTCCATGTGTGAGTAGCTCAGATGCTCCAGAAGATCTCAGATTGAAACAAGGATTTATGAAAATTGCCCAGTGACATAAAACAGATCTTTGTTACAGGAAATATTTAATTTTGACAAGTTTTTCTTAGAATTAGTAACTTCAGCTTACTAACTTCCTCTTTTTGATATCATGGTTTACACCACTGTGACTGTTACCATAGATATGGAGTATGGTTGTTTCCATGGTAACATGTGGTGTGCCATAAACAAACAAACTACATAGCGATAACTTAATTTGAATGTCATTATTCTATGCTACTGTAAGCAAAATGTAAGTATTAATTGAAAAAGAATGTGAACAACATTTAACATTTTTTATGACATATTCAAGTTGTTATTGAAATGCACATTTTAATGAAAATCAGCAAGGCAAAGTCATCAAGTATTTACAAAAGTATGAGATAATAGTTTAAGAAGCTTAAAATCCTAGTTCTGACTCCTTTTTTACTCTGATCATGCAGCTTCACCTCTGGGTCTCAGATTTTACCTGTATGAAAAAAAGGATAATAATATTTAATTGCCTTTAGAAGTCAGAAGAAATAGTTACGGTTCAATGAATTATTTAAGAGTTATTTAAGAAAATTGATGTTGTTGCTATTAAAATTATTATTATTATTATTCAAACAACTTATTTGAATGACAAAAAAGAAATCCAGAACATATTCCTTATTACACTTGATCTGTTCATTGAAATAATAGCACTCACCAGAAACTGCATCTGCCTTAAATGTGTAAATTGCATATGACCTCAGGCTTCTGACAACCATAAAATATCAGTATCAACATTTTAAATTGTTTAAATAATATAATTTAAATGTTTAAAATATTGCAATTATAGCAAACTTTTTTTTTTAATCTCAGCTACTCAAGTCACAAACCAGATTCTCACCACATTCCAATTAATGGCATTTAAAACTGTTCATACCTTTGAATCTCAGATTAGAAGGAGCTTTTTTTAAGGTGGTCCAAGCATCAGTGTGGATGCTTCATCAATTCTATATGTGCATGTGGGCTTAGAAAGTGAAAGACAGGTTTATTTTCTGTGTTAGGCTTGACAAAGCATTGTGAAAAATAAGGTGTCAATCTGCATGGTTCACTGAGGCTGCATAAATGTTACACACACGGGTAATATGAGGAAAGTTATATTTAAAGTGTGCTATACGTTGGAAAGAGAAGTAGAAGCACATGACTGTTCAGTCTTTCAGTGCTAGGAAAAGCATGTAGATTAAACCCCACCTGGATAAATCAAGAAAGTGAAAGGATTTTAGAATATGGCCCCACTAAATGTCCATGAAGCCATAGTCAGACCATGCACTGTGTGAGGAACTGGTGTCAGCTTGGAAGGTCAGTGCTGGCAATATGTGCGATCCCCTACCAGCCAGAAGCCAAACCACCCTCCTTAGCAGCTGCTTGCCATTCAAACCAGATGGGAACTGCTGAGCGAGGATGTTGAGGCCAACTAGGGGAGGTGTAAAATTTACATATGTTAGCCAGCCTGGGCTAGTGAAATAATCATGTTGTTTTGTTTTGGTTTTTTCATTCAACTTCTTCTATGTGAATAGTTTGGTGTGATTTTACAAATATAGCATCAGATGATTCTCTCTGTCACCATGGGAAAAAGGCTGAAGACCCGGTATTATTTCTGCTTGAGAGCAGAGGAAAGGCAGGCTCAAAAAATTAATTCCCACTAATATCCTAAAATATGATGGAGATATTGCTCAGCCTAGCTTTGCTGCTGGGAGAAGACCTTAGCCACAAGGTCTCTCCTGAGCAGGCCTCCGTAGATACCTCTTCCAGCGAGTGCTGCCCAAGTCACTTCACTTCTCCGATGTGTAGGATCTCTTGCTAAAAGCGCAGGGATCTGCATCCTCTTAGAGGTGTTCTGTGGAGATACGGCAGCTGCTGTCCTCCACAGTTAAACAGGTGCAGTAAGAGAAGGCTTGAGGTTGTTCTGCTTCTAGGAACAGAAATCCTCACTCATGTTTTATTTTCCCTCTCTCTGGGGAAAGAGCAACGCTATAGAAATACATGGTTACAATTCATTCGAGGATGCTACATTTTCACCCCGTTTCCTGGAGGCTGTGTTCTCATGTGCCTCTGGGTGGTACAACTGGGACCCAAATAAGCAATTCAGGAAATGTCACTTACAGGGATTACTTGGTGGAAAACATACAAAAGCAGGGTCTCTTATGTCGCTCCTTTATTTTGCTGTCACATATTAATAACTTTTTGAGGTTTTTCTGAGTTGATGGGGTGTCTCAAAGCTGACTCAAAGCATCAGAGCAGACCTGCACAGTGCACATGGCACTGTTCTTGCCTGGAGAAAGAGACTCTGGGTAGGTACTATAGCCTGTTTGGCGATTACATCAAGCCTGAAGTGACTGTCACTGATTCTGGTGTGTCCACACAAGTGTCCTGGAAATCTTCATATCTGAGGTGGCTGGCTGCCTGCTTTGCTGCTGCTTTTTTTTTTGTGCAGTGTAAGAAAGAATAAGACAGGAATAGGACTGCAGTTTGATTTAGCTACATTCCACTTTCAGTTCCTGCATTGCAATGACATTTTAAACCTCCTTGTTGCAGCTGAGCCACCTTTCCCAAAGCTGTTGCATCACGGTAGCTGATGACTGATTTAAAATCACCTATGTGCAATATACTGCATTAGCCTAAGCTTTGGTAAATGATAAATAGTAAAATTTATCTGGCTTTTGTTGCTGGAAATTTCAGGAAAGTGAGTGCTATGAAGCTGAAGTGCTGAGAAAGCAGAAAGAAATCCCCAAAGACCTCAAAGTATACTTTAAATCTTGTGAGTCAGTGTGGGGATTCTTGGCTGACCTGATTACTGAGTGGTCAGAACTGGCAGTGCTTTGCTGGCCGGTAAAGTAACAGTCAGGTCTCTTTATTACATTTCATAAGATAACCTGGTAAACAATAGAAATGCTGAAAATGGACTTTCCTAATCACAGCAGTCGGGGGAGGGGGTGGGGGGTGGGGGTGAAGAAAAGATATATGTATTAGCATTAAAAGCCTAGCAGAAGAAAGTACAAAGAAAACAAAAGTTTGTCTTTCCTTAAAAACTCTGAAGCTACACCAGTTAAATTTGCAACTCCTATAAGGGCATGCTAACGCAATGCTACAATTTGTATTAAAACCCCATGAAAAGCAGCCCCCCATGACGAGATCAGCCCCAAGAAGACAGTACCACAGCAACAGGTGGCTGAAATAGGAGTCAGGTCTCAGCCATCTCTTTTGCCAGCTGCAGAAGGAAACTGGAAGATGACATATAGTTAACCCTCAACATCCCTGCCACATCCCACTCATAAAATGTTATGCCCTCAAGTCGCACATTTGGATACCTTCCCACCTCACTCCTTCCCTTCTCCCCCACACCTGGGGCTTCAAAACTGCCATGAAATACTGAATTGCCCTTTCTAGTAACCAACCTGCATCTGACACATAAAAAGTGGACTTCAAAGGAGATGTGGGATTTTGACCTGACACCTCCAGCCAGCTGAGCCCCAAGTTCACATCTAAACATTGCCAAGCCGCAGCCTAGCATGACAAACACTCTCCCACCATGTCTCAGCCCAGGCTGGTGGAGGACAGCTCTGCCTGGCCCCATGCAGACTGCCTCATGCGCTTGGAGGGCAGAGACTGGAGGGATCTGCCTTCAGGGGCACTACGATCACAGCCACAGCTCCGTTAGCACATTTGCCGGCTGGAATAAACATGGGTGGAAGTCATAGATTTAGACTAGGAGTTTTTTAGGGCAGCCGCTGACACAATTTTACTGTCATGTACAATCCCCAAAGCAGTGTCAGGTGCCCTCAGAATGGATTTTATGGTTGTATGTTAGCCACTAAGAGGAACCTCAGTCAAGACATTAGCTTTGAGATTGAAATGAAAAATTGAAGAGGTGGTAGTGCTGAATAAAAGATTATATTAGCCAGAAAGCATTTTAAAGAGATAAGAATACAATGCTGGAATGCCAGGCTTCAGTGTAGTCTCTATCTCGGGATCCTCTGCTTATTTGAATAAAACACCTTCACACAGCAGATGAGATCTGATGCAATCCCATCATCTGACTGAATGTGCTTGTTTTCCTTTGCTGCTTAGGACATGTGAATTGCCCCAGCCAGGATCTAGTTGTCCTGATCTGCGTAGGGGGATCAAGGTTCCTTCCTTCAAGGATCCTGGATGTTTCTTGCATGACTCACCCACTTCTAAGTGGCTAAAGCTAAACACCTTCTAAAAGAGAGAGACCATCGCTCTCCAGAGAAAAACTGACTGGGAATTGTTTAAGTAGAGGTGTCCCATTTTTTTAAAAAAAACATGTATACACACTGGAGGAAATTGTTCAGAGTGCTTTTGTCATGGAGAGCTCTGGAGTGAGAGCTCATTCTTCAGTTTGGGCTGCTCTTTAGCATGAGAAAAACCCTTGTCTTCAGAGGAGGACAAGACTAGGAAGAATTAGTGTACCTCTGTTTATATGAACAGTGTTTGTATCGCAGTGTGTGGACTGACACCCAGCTCGCTGCAGCTGAAACACACTGGAGTTCTGACTTCAGTGGGTGCTGGGTCAGATGGCAAGTGGGAGAATAAATAACAGACCAACATTAACTGAGGTCACCTATACTTTAAGTAATCATACAGCAGTATGAATGGCAACACAAAGCAAACGTTGGAAGCACAGCAGTTAAACAGCTCGAGGAAAGAGGATCTGTTCATTCAAACTGATGCTATAACTGCCAGATGTAGTTTTCAAATGAGCTGTCCCTCTTGATTTTGGCAGGCAAGATCCTGGTTTCACAGGTAGAAGCAATTCTCATTGGAGCAGCTCTAGCCCAAGCTGCAGCAGTGAGGAGATAGCTTGACAATCCAGGCCCTTTTAAGGTTACTACCGTTAAATTAGTCACTTGAAAACACTAAATATCAGCTTGTGAGTTGATCTTTTTAGTAGGGAAAGGCCTTTTAATTTTTATTAGAAAAATTAGTCCTTTCATAAGTCTCAAAATAGAATTAATCATTGTGGTAATGCAGCATTAAATAAGTCCCTTGGCTTCAGTCAAGCACAGGATTTTTGAGGAAGGCTATTTTCTTGTTTGTTTGCTTTGAGGGGATGGTGTCTTTTTCCTCTCAGTTTACAGCAAGTTTTATAAGTAATCATGGGTTTGAAGGCACAGATCTCTGAAGGCAGTGGCAGTGTTCAGGGGGAATATTCACCAGAAAGGGAATTCCTTAGCCTTTCTCAGTCACATCTTCCTCTTTCATCTGAATATGTGAACAGCCCCAGTGCAGTGTCCCCTGAAACAGTAAAATGGCACATCCATATAAAAAGATCAGGTGTTAGAAAGGTATAATTATAACCTAGTCCCTTCACTCTGTCTCTTTCTCTCCTCCAAGACAAGTTCTACTTGGATAAATAACATCTTGCTTCTTCATTTGCATTTTTAATGTCTTGTTTACCTTTTCAGAGTCATCAGGGTACAGATCAGTTTTTAAGTACTTTCTCAACATATTTTTAACCATTGCAGCATAAAATGTTTTTAGTTTGCTGTTATCTTTGCTTTTTTATGATTTCCCACATTTACATATTAAAAACAGGGTCACTTTTAGCAATGTACGGTCACTTGTACAGTACTCCTTGTGTAAGTGCAAAGCATCAAAGTCATGCTACCAAATAAAATTCTCTAACAGCCAAGGCATCATTTTTCGTTTACTTAGCTGCAAAAGTTTAAGATGTTATTTAGCCACAGCTCTTTGTTCTTTTTCTGCTTGACCTCACTATGTGGCTGCAATCCTCTATCTCAGCAACTTTGCAGCAAAGTCCAGCATTTCAGCTAGGTCTTCAGTTAGCTGTTAACTTAATAACCATACTATTCTCCCAAACAGGTGGGATACAAGCATAGTTTCCCCAAGTCTCCACTGGGGATGATAAGCCAACAAAAAGACATTGAGCGCAGCTGGTCCCAGGAACAATAAGCCAGTGCAGTGAGATACTTCAGTGCTCAGCTGTCAAGAGTCATGGCATCTGATCTCACAAATCCTGACATGTTCTCTAAGTTCTCCAAGTTCTCTACAAGTGAGAAATTAAGTGGAATTAATCAAATTCATACACATAAGCATCTGTGTGTGTTTCCAGATGCATGACATAATAATGTTGGCAACGTGATACAATGAAATTATATCTATATCTATATATATACATTGCCAGAAGATCTCATTATTTGGGGGTTAAATTTCAGCAGTTGATAATCTCCATGTTAAGGATCATTTAACATCATTAAACAATCAAACTACAATAATAGTCAAAGCCAAACTATCATACTGTGAATATAGTAATGATATTTTCATTTAAATAGTTAAATAATATTTTAAATATTGCAACAATTGGAAGTATTTCTGCATGTACACTCACAACATTTAATAACTGCACCACTAAGATACCAGTTTGAGGTTCATTTTATTTAACTACAGAAGTCTACAACTCAGCTAGTCACTCAGATTGCTTTATGGTTACTGTAGATGAGTAGCTCTTGGAAGGGCACAATTTATCTGAGTTGTCTGGAAAGCCTTTAGTGAATATAGTGTCATAACAAAGCAGGAATGTGAGATCTTCCGAGGCTTCTCCAATGTAGTTATCCACATCTTGTTAGATGAGTCCTGCTCTTATTGATTAGATGTTCTTGTCCGTTTCTTTAACTTTGTGAGAATGGTTGATGTCTTTTAGTTCTTTAGCAAATAAAATCTTAATTATATTTTATTTATGCTGATATTTACTGCAGGAGAATATTGACTTTAATGCTATTTTCCTCTTCTCTTGCCACATTTCAGCTTGAAACATCCCCTTTTTAGCTGATCACTCCAGTCTTGCCTCATAGAACCTTGCGATCTTCCATTTTAATAAACAGCGACAACTCCTTTTTTGTTTTGACATTTCCAAACCAGACTTCTGAAACCTTTTTCCTCACTTAATGTCTGTGGCATTTTGACTTATTGTGTCAGTCTCCTGTTGGACACAAATTCTATGTTATGGCTTGCCACAGTGCCATAGGTGATCTCACAAACTCCCAGTTTACTTCACATATCAGAGCATTTGATAGGTCTTAGAACAGCCTTTCTAAAGGAGCAGAGGAGGCTAAACCCAAATTTATTCTAAAGTGGAGCTTTGTAAATGTACTTAAAAGACTGTCTGTTGTGGTTTGCCTTCAATGGCAGAGAGCTATGACAGAAAACATACTGAGTAATCCATTTTTGTGTGCCACGTTACTATGTCACTCAGTGTACAATGACATTGTGGGTAGCATATGATGGGCTCAGAAGGAAACTATGCCTCATTGTGATCAAGAGGATTTGATAATTCTTATCACATACTTGGTACTTGTTCTAAGAAAAAAAAGCAAGAAAATATTAGAAAATACTAACGAAGTCTTATAGCTCGACTACTCCCCCAATATCACAGGGCTGTTTTTTTGTTTTTTTGGTTTTTTTGTATGCTGGTAGCCAAAAGGCAATGTTTGTCAATATTTGCTGATCAGCAGGAATATTACAATTCTCTGTGCATGTCTCCATAGTTTTGAAGAAAAAAGAACTGTTTTTCTCCTTCCTTTAAACTTTCTGCACAACATAGGATAAGAGACTTCACCTCATGGTTCCTACTGTTAGCCATGGGCAGGACTGACTTTGAATTAACCATACAAATAAATATAATAAATATACAAATATATATATTATATATATTATATTACATTATAGTATATATTACATTATAGTATAATATGCATCAAATTATAAACAGCTACTTAATTTTACCAATAAAAGCTATGAGCTTGACGCTATAGTATAAATTTCCTGAACCACAAACTTTGAGAATTGGTGCTTCACTAATCAGTGTCCTTGAAGTTGGAGTATTTCCTATAGCTCCAAACTGTTAAACACTACAGACTGGGCTTTCAGAGGGGTGAATACATGGGACTCCATCCTTCAGGACCTTTTTGCCTGTATTTAACTTTGACTACCTGTACAATTTTTTCAGCTTACTAAACTCAATTAATCTATTTGTTTATGTAACTTAATTATTTGCTGAAATGTTTGTCTATTATGTTCATTTCCTTGCAGAAGTTCATTGTGTTTCCCTGTATCATTGATGTATAGTTTCTTTGAAGCTGCAGTGTTTGCATTTGAGTTTGTATCCCCATTTCAGCAAAAAAGAAGAGTGCTGCATCTGTTTCCCTTCTGATGAAACATCTGTTTTCAGCATAAGTTCACTTGGGGCCTTTGCTATTACTCCAGAGCCTGGCTTCTTGCTTCTGGTTACATGCTGATATATATTAACTGCTCTGGTAAAACCTATCAAGGCTAAGCATTATTAGGGGCTCTTATTTCATCTTCCCACAGCCTTCGCTTATTGAGCTGAAGCCTGAATCTAATGTTTTTTTTAGAAAGACTTACACTTCTAATTGGGCTGCCCTAAGCCTGTGTCACTGTAGCTTAGTCCAGTTAGCGCAATTTGCAAAATAACTTATGTGTTACAATTCTGTGCTGGTTTGGTAAATGAGTGAAAGAAGTTGTCCTCTGTTGGGAAAACTCAATCAGCTATGTAAAGTGAGAAATCAGCCTCCAGGTCTATGTCATGTCAGCTGCTTGATGTCATTGATTTAAAAGCTCCTGGTTTTTATTGCACTGAGTATCAAATGCTCACATCAATATGATATGCTCACATGTTGTTGAAAATGCAACTTCGAATAAAAATAATATTTAATGGAAGAAGCTATTAGGGTTTGAATGGAGGAAGCATATTTGACTTGGGTATAAAGTGGTTGGATTTCTGGAGCTACTGCTGTGTTTGTTCTTGTTACAATGTGTTGGATATATTCTAGTAATCAGTGTTGTCTCATGTGTGAAAACAACATTGTGATGCAGATTGTGGCTGTCAGATGACTCTCAATTGTAAAATAGGCTTTGGAGACCAAGAAAGGGAACCATGCAGTAAATGACACAGATTATTAATCAAAGTTACCATCTTATTCTGCATTTTCTGAAACTGAGGAGTTACTTGTAAATTCATTGCACTCATTGCTCTTAATTATAATCACATGTGAAGAACCTAGCTTCTGGGCACCAGCTGATACTACTCGTGTTCTACTGAATCATTTAAGACACATGACCCTCCTTGTGCACGCATCTAATCAGGACATTTGTTCTTGTGACTGAAGGCGATTAATCCAGTAATTTTTCTGAGTCAGTGGAATTTCAGTGACTTTGCATCTCTCAAAAACCTCAAGTGAATTAAGTAAAGAATTTGATTCGATCGTACGGGGAAATAAATCTTTCCACCTAGTGTTAAAAGGGGCTACCATTTCCATTGAATGTATCTGAACTCCTATTAGTTCAAGGCAACACACTAAAATGAAATGAGTCAGTGAGGTTAACTGATGTATAGTGATTGGACATGAATTTATTATTTTTTTTTTTTTTAAAATCACATCTATCATTCAGGAAGTCAGCAAATTCTTTGTCTACATTTTTTGTCTACCATTGGAGAAAATTTGTGATCATCTGCTCAAACTTTAACAAATGTTTTATAAAGTAACAATTTAGATAATGTTATCACTCAAGTGAGAATTCTCAACCACACATAACATTGGAGAGTTTAGCAATTTCTTCTCTGCCTGATTCTATGTAGATAAATGTCTTTTGGTACAGATGAAAGGACTTACTGACATGGGTAGATTAGTTCACAAACACTTTTCTGTGTCTTTATCCACTTTTACTGAATAGTGAATAGCTACTGAAAATTATTTTTCCTTTAATTTTTTCCAGGTAACCTAATAAAATTGTTCAGTCTTCCTACAATGGAGTAAGTCTTTCTAAAAGTATAATGATTTCTTATCAGGATAAATCCATCACACACACAGACCAAAACAAGACTCCTTCCAGACTCATGGGATGTGGCAGTCACGTAAATTCTTATCCTTGGAGATATATGGGCCTACTTGACCATAGCACATAGGCCAATAAATCCGTAGAGTTCTGAAGATACTTTCATTTTATAATTTAGTAGAGGATCATACATTTTATGGAGAGATTTTTTTCCACCTCTTAGTGAATTTTGTAAAGGATATTGGCCTAGATTGTCATCTAGCATCTGAAAGCAGGGGAAATGCATTGATTTCAGTAGTATTCCTCACGATCGCCAGTAGTTCAAGGGATATTAAATTTAACCCATCTTTGACTTTAGCTAAAGTACTTTCAACAAATGGTGGAAAAACTAGAAGTTCAGTTTCTAGCACCCAGAAATGACCTTTTGTGAAAAACCAAACCAAACCAAACCAAACCCCCAACCTTTTGTAAAAGGGCTACAAAAACCATGTAAATTTTAACATTCTACCTTCCCTTTTGTAGAGGTTTTTTATCCTGTATTAATTTATTTTTTGTGTTTAACCAGTGATTGCAATTTCTGGTTTGTCCTACCTTCCCCCCACTATGATTGCTATTTTGTTGCACCTAACAATCCAAAAAATGACAAGAATTGCTTCATATAGTTGAAACTAAAATTATTTGTTCCTGCAGTTTGTGAGAAAGAGACAAAAGGATGCTAATGATCAATTATTTTAGCTCTTTTTGATCTCCAAGACCAGGTTGGATATGGTTTTGAGCAACCTGGTCTAGTGGAAGGTGTCCCTGCCCATGGCAGGGGGGTTGGAACTAGGCGATCTTTAAGGTCTCTTCCAACCCAAACCATTCCATGACTTCAGGATTCTATGTATAAGAGTGAGTTGTAGATACTGAAGGTTTACAGTACTGGAAGTTCACAACACTGAAGATAGAAAAAGATTAAATAGAACATAAACCCCACCCTAAATATATTTTGAAAATAGCTATAAAAAATAATGTTATTTCATTCATTAGTCAAACTGAGGACTGAAAAAAACTAATACATGTGTGCACTTATATCTGACTCTCTGAATAGTCCCAGTGAATCCTAACAGAAGGGTTTAAGATCAAGGCAGCAAAATAACTTGGAGCTCTGGTAGCAAAGTACTGACATTTTTGATTCTGTCAATTTAAGATTTTAATGTCCTCAGTGATCTTCCCTGTTCTTTGCTAGAAATAGGACAGCCAAGTAATACATCTATTGGCACCTCATCTCTTCAGTTCACACCTCAATGATGATTTTTATACTACAGTCCTGGACTGTGAATTTTGGTGACTGAAGTATGACAAAATCCATTTTGCTACCTCTGGCAAAAAAGCTTGGCCATGCAATATGGACATTAGTGCCTTTACTGCCACAGCTAAATCAGAGCCCTTAGTGGAAAGTGCATTGCAGCCTAGAAAAAAACACAAGTTTTCATGGAAGTAGATGAGGAAAGGGTTCTATTATAAATTGTGATGTAATTCCTGAGGACTCACCAGAGACAGATTTTTCTATGTTATATCGAAGCATGATTTTCTTTTTTCCTTTAAGAGACATTTGCATTACAGGATGTTTCCACAAAATGATTTGGCACTTCAATTCATTATTTATCTTTCTAAAATGAAGCTGACCTAAAATCTCCATGCTGCAGAGTGTTACTGTAGGAGTGTTAATATTAATGCTGTTTTTTTAACTCCCACACTGATGGGTTTAGGCAATAGTGCTAATTGCAAATTCTTAAAAACATTACACTTTCTTTCAACTTCTGAATCCTTAGGTCATAGCAGTCACTTTACAACATAATTTAAACCATGCATCTTAGATGCTTCTACCTGAGATTTTATTTTGGCCAGTGTACTGTTTTAGACATGGGCCCATATGTAAATTTTAGAATCTCTAAAAAGAATGTCTCCCCTGTAGAAGTGAACTGGTACCTTCAGAGAGAGGGAGTAAAAGAAATGTAGACCCATTTTAAGCCCTCTGTTCTCAGCACATCTGAGAAGAGGTTCCAGTTTCTGAATTCTACTCATTCCTTATGATTAACTGTTGGTTTCATGAAAGAAAGCTTTTGCTGAATTTTATTTATGATCTTGAATTCCTGTGGATATCAGTAGAACTGAAGTGCAGGATTAAATTCTAGCATTTGCTTTTCTACAGGAGCTGACTAAGCCAAATTAAAATAATCATGAACTGCTTTTTGGATTATTTTTTGTTTGTTTGTTTTGTGAGTTATATCAGCTCACTGAGTGCTAGATTTGAATCAAAGGCAGCATCATCAGTTGGATGTTGGTGGTAAGGGGAAAGGATTGGGACCGTCCCTTCTGGTATCACCAAGCCATTCCATTATCTCAATTATGCAAGAATTTCAGAGCTTGTCCTTGACTCATGAGCCAAGGTACACCTACTGAGTTCTAAGGAAAATAATTCAACTTCACAGAGCCACAGAATGGTCAGGGTTGGAAGGGAGCTCTGGAGATCATCTAGTTCAACCCCCTGCTAAAGCAGGTTCTCCTAGAGCAGGTTGCACAGAATCACATCCAGGTGGGTTTTGAATGTCTCCAGAGAAGGACACTCCACAGTCTCTCTGGGCAGCCTGTTCCAGGGCTCTGTCACCCTCAAGGTAAAGCAGTTCTTCCTTATATTCAGGTAGAACTTCTTGTGTTGCAGTTTGTGCCTGTTGCCTCTTGTCCTGTCACTGAAAAGAGCCTGGCCCCATCCTCTTGACATTTGTCCTTAAGATATTTGTAGACATTAATAAGATCCCCTCTCAGTCCTCTCTTCTCTGGGCTAAACAGGCCCAGTTCTCTCAGCCTTTCCTCATAAGGGCTATGCTCCTGTCCCCTGACCATCTTTGTAGCCTTCTGCTGCACCCTCTCAAGTAGTTCCCTGTCTTTCTTGAACTGGGGAGCTCAGAACTGGACACAGCACTCCAGATGTGGCCTCACCAGGGTGCAGTAGAGGGGGAGGATGACCTCCCTTGACCCACTGGCCACATTCCTCCAGGATACCATTGGCCTTCTTGGCCACAAGGACACGCTGCTGGCCCATGGGCAACTTGTTGTCCACCAAAATGTCCATGGAGATGCCTTCCAGTGGGTCAGCCCCTAACCTGTACTGGTACATGGGGTTATTCCTCCCCAGGTGCAGGACCCTACACTTGCCTTTGTTGAAATTCATAAGGTTCCTCTCAACACAGCTCTGTAGCCTGACCATGCCTTGCTGCATGGCAGCACAGCCTTCTGGTGTGTCAGCCACTCCTCCCACTTTTGCATCATCAGCAGACTTGCTGAGGGTACACTCTGTCCCTTCATCCAGGTCACTGATGGATAAGTTGAACAGGACTGGACCCAGTACTGACCCCTGGGAACACCACGAGCTACAGGCCTCCAGCGAGACTGTGCCATTAATCGCAACCTTCTGAGCTCTGCCATTCAGCCAGTTCTGAGTCCACCTCACTGTCTGCTCATCTAATGCACACTGCCTGAGCTTACATACGAGGACGTTATGGAAGAGTGTCAAAAGCCTTGCTGGGATTAAGGCAGACAACATCTACTGCTCTCCCCTCATCTACCCAGCTAGTCATTCCATCACAGAAGGCTATCAGATTGGTCAGGCATGATTTCCCCTTGGTGAATCCATGCTGACTGTTCCTGATGGCCTTCTTTTCCTCCAACATGCTTTGAGATGACCTCCAGGATGAGCTGTGCCATGACATTTCCAGGGATAGAGGTGAGGCTGACACACCTGTAGTTCCCTGCATCCTCCTTCTTGTCTTTTTTGAAGACTGGAGTGACGTTAGCTTTCCTCCAGTCCTCAGGCACCTCTCCTGTTTTCTGCAACCTTTTAAAGATGATGGAGAGTGGCTTGGCAATAACATCTGCCAGCTCCCTCAGCACTCAGGGATGTAGAAGTGATGTAGAGCACTGTGATGACATGAGCAACACAGAAGAAACATCATTGCTCACTCTGTTTTTCTTTTAGAGTTGGGAGAACTAAAGTAATATGCCTAAACCTGTAAGCTGAGTGACACACTGTTGTTTCAGATCCAGGTTCAGACACCCTTGCAGGGTGAAAAAAAGAAGTTTCCGTAACAGATTAAGACATTTCCATAAACTTAGGGAGTAAAGAACTTTATGAGAACTATTATACTTTAGTCTTTTGTTGGGGGAGTAGAACTACAGAGCATATTTCATTTCTGCTGTAGATATTACTTATTGTTGCCCACTATCCATGTCTGTCTGTCAGAGAAAAAGAAAGATTTTACATACATAATATAAATTATATGCAGTCTACAGTTTTCATTCCACATGACAGAAGTACTACAATAGCCATATGAAATATAATAACTTCCAGTTATCATATAATGTGGCACAAGGTGCATGTAAAGCAGAGAATTATACAGACATTATGAAGCATCCATATCCATGGAGTGCAAAGAAAAATGATATCCAATTTTCATGTGCAGTTTAGATTTGAAATTCTTTCTTGAGATGAAGACATTAATATTTTGATAGTAAAAGGTCATTTTTCAGTAGCATTCACAGATTGCCAGTAAAAGATAATGCATCCCTAGTGGACAAGCTTTTTTACAATCTTCCACATACTAATGAAATCCCCAGAAAGCAAGGGCTGGTTCTGTAGTTTGCTAGATAAAGAAAAGAGCTAAAAAAAAAAAAAAAAAAAAAAAAGGACTTGGGAGAGTACTTTGTGCTGAATAATGTATTTGATTTATTTCACTCCGTTTTCTGCTTTCAGAATATCTAAAAATCCATTTAAATTTCAGATTTTTATGGATGTTTGTTATTCAGAAATGCTCAGTAAGCACTTACTACATTTTTTTATTCTTAGTGAAATGCCCACAGCATGATCTAATGGTGACTTAAGTAGTACACTGTTGTTTTGTTTTCCTGGTTGGATGACTTAAGTACCATACCTAGGAAGATGAAATGTCTATCTGAAAACTTCTTAAGAACATATATTTGTATGAATGTTATCACCAGTCCCAGAACTACAATTAGCAGCTGCAGCATCTTAGGGCTCTTTTCTTTTCTTCTCTGATAAAGGCCTTTTTAAAGTTCCCAGGAGATAC
The DNA here is from genome assembly GCF_017639655.2 of Falco naumanni. Taxonomy (NCBI): domain Eukaryota; kingdom Metazoa; phylum Chordata; class Aves; order Falconiformes; family Falconidae; genus Falco; species Falco naumanni. The sequence continues at coordinate 49,171,881 of NC_054057.1, read as the reverse complement.
AGCTTTTTTTTTTGTTAATATAGAGAACTTGGAAGACTCACCCAGTGGTACGTAAGAAGCTGGGGAATAATAGCAGAAGTAATTGGGAATTTTCCAATAATAGAATTTCCCTCCTTGGGAAATTCCATTTTGTTGAAATGGGAACTTCCCACAGTAACGTAACACTTTCAAAGAAATGAAGAGCCTGGGAAGGGATAGGGAAGAGCAGTGCAGAAAACGAGACTCACCCATACCCAAACACCCTAGTGGTTAGGTTGTTCAGTGTAAAATGGGAAAGGCACCTTCGGCTGAGTTTCTGCCTTATTCAGCGTGAATCTTTGTCTCCTACGGGGAATCCCAAATAATGTTTTTAAGTCACCATAGATTTGCAGGGTGTGTCTTTCCTGTTGGAGATACCCTGCTTTGCACAACTAACTAAATATTGATCATATGAATTTCTTGAAACTCAATAATCTGTATCCTGGGGAATAGTTAAACATCCAGATAACTTTTAACTCTGATAAGTATCCTCTTTTGTTGTTCTTATTGGAGCTGGAGCTCAAAAATCGGAGCATTTTTGATAAATATCTTTAAATGTATTTGAGACTTGGCACAGCAATTGTGCTTTTGTTACTAAATAAAGAATAATTTCACATTCTTGCCTCTGTATTGGCCTGCTTTTCATTCATTATCCATCTTAAGCATCATGTCAGACTAGAATCTCTTGTTCAGTTAACTATCCTAGGAAAGAGTAACCCACCTACCCTCCCAAGTAATAAAAAAACAAGTGAAGGTGGATGTACTCTTCCATTTGGCAAGTATAGCCTGCATTTGTTGGTTTTAGATGTACAGAGTTGGCTGCACTGAATCACAGAATGTTGAAATATGTCCAGTTTGGAAGACATCTTGATGACATTGTTCTCTTCAAGGTATACTTTAAAAATATCAGCTGTTACAAGGCTAACACCTGATCCCTGCAGGATCCCGCTAGAAAAATGCCTACTCCACTACTTTCTTATTACAGATAAAATCATATGGGTTTATATTTTAACTTATGCATTACCTTTCAGTGTAGACATCTCTGGACTACAGGGAATCACTCCCCACACTCCTGAAAAGCTAAAGCATATATAACATAAATAAAATCCATGAATTCAAAATAAAATTTTCAATCAGAATTAAAATGAAATAAAGAAACAGCTAGCGCATGCCAGTTATTGAACTATTCATCCATCAAATTCTGAGTCTCTGAAAGACTAGTCATTGTTCAGCTTCCATGGAATAATAATTCAAAATCACATTTGATTATGTACTTCACTAACCCACTACCAAATTTGCTATGAATAATCACAGACAGCTGCAAAACTAAGTAAATGAAAAGGAAACAAATATTATTATAGTAACAATTATTAATAATATAAATATAAAAGCAAGGCTTGGTAGTTGTAAATGAAAATCTTTAATGGAGTTCAATACTATAGTTATTTTACTTGAAGGTAAAGCCAGGATGACTGTGGGTTAATATCGAAGAGGGAGGGTACTATTATTTAGTATATGGTGTTTTACCGTGATTTACCATGTGGATATTTATGATGATGGATGTTTACAATTATACTGAGCTGCTCTAAAATTTCCTGTTTTGGTTACTCAATGTAAAAGGAGAGGGGATGTCTGAAAGGAGATTCAGGTTCTTTCAAATAGCTCTAAACTGGATTTCATACTGCCTTTTCTGTGTGAAACCATGGCCTCTTGAAGGCAATGGTAGTTCTGCTGTTAAGTTCAGTGTATCCAGGATTTTGTCTTACATTCTTGATAATATTGACTGTACTCAGATAAGGCAGGTCCCTTCACAGCCTCATCACTTTCTTGCTGCCTTGTACCATTTCCCTGTCCTAGTGAGACCATTAACCGCCCCAGCCTTTATATCAGCTTTCCAAAATCCCATCAGTGACCTTGAAGTCTTAGTCCCCCATTCCAAAAAAAACTTGTCTGTGTGATTCTGACCAGCTGATTTGTTTGTTTGTTTGTTTGTTTGTTTGTTATTCCTAAATAATCTCACTTCACTGTAAAAATAAAGAGAACCCTCCAATGTTCACAGTTGTGAGAATCGTGTTCTCATAGAATGGTTTGGTTTGGAAAGGACTCTTAAAGATTATCTAGTCCAACCCTGCTGCCATGGGCAGGAATGTCTTTCAGAAATACTCTATGTGATATGTTATGCTCTAAAATGATATATTTCTCTATGATGCATTATGGCATTTCTTTGTCTAAAGAACAATTGAAGTTAGAATACAATACTATGAAGCAGAAGGATTTGGAGGCTGATTCTCTGATGTTTTGAACCGTGTGTATTCAGCTGTCTGTGTGACAAATGGGTGTAAACTGCTATTGTTCTAACTTGGTAAGGTGGATCCACTATGCAGAGCTGTAAGTGACAGCAGCAGGGAGAGAGCCAAGGGTGATTGCCTTCTGACCCACATAAACCAAGATAACATCAACAAAGACCACAATAGGAACAAAGTCAGGCAGTTGCTGGAGTTTTTTATCTGTTCAACTGATAGAGTATATCTCCAGGTAAAGAAACAACTAGCACCCAAAAAAGAGCTGAAGGGGCTGGAAGATCTAAGATGTAAGCTCCTTAACACTTGCTGAAATTAAAAAAACCCTCTCAAGATACAACCTCATGCACCAAAAACTACCTTCTGTCTCTGTCCTCCTCCTCTCTGTCACTCAGCAGAGGATATAGAAGAATACTGATTTTTTTTGTTCAGTAAATGGATTGTAAATTGAAAAATAAATACTCCGCAAAGATACTATCACTGCTGTTACTCCTCCTCTCAGGTCAAAATGGTAGAACTTTGAAGCTGAAGTCTGTAACACAAAATACAAATTTAATTTTAAATTTCAGGTCAAATGGAAAAAAAAATTAAATTCTGGCATGAGTGAGTTAGTGTTATCTGAATCCTCTTTTCTTGGTATTTTTTTTTCTAATATTTTTAAGGTTTAATAAGAAAAAAAGCTTTCTCGTGATTATGGTAAACATAACATGAAACAGCATTTCAAAATCTCAAGATAAATGTAAACATTTGAAAATCCTTCATATGAAATTTCTTTCCCTTGACTGTAATAACTAATTTAATGCTATTGTAATTTCACAGATAATTCTCGGTTTCCTCCACAGCTATCCTCCTTCGAGAATTATCACTCTTCAGAGAATCCAAAGCCAGTTACACAGTTTTATTTAATGGTCCAAGTATTTAGGAATAGGAAAAAAAATTTGTTCTCAAGTCAAGAAGCTCTAAGATATCTGTTTAAATTTAACAGGTAACCTTGTGTCCCTATTGACTTCAGTGGGAATAGTGGTAATCTTAAACGTAACATGAATAAGTGCTTTTGTTGGTTCAGGACATTACTGCCATTCTCCCTTGAGTTCGGCAATGAATGTATGCAACAGAAAATATGCATGGCACTTGAACCAGAGGAGTTTTCAAAACATAGCACAGCCAGACCCATGTGCTGTGAAAATAATTCATAATGCCATATTTTTGATGCCTTCCTCTTGAAGTCAGGTAAGTGTTGCAAGGTGGGAAAGGTTACACAGCTGCACACACACACATGCCAAGAGCTCTTATCTTCTTGTTACTTTACCACAGACTGAGCTGATAAGCTTATGAAATCAAGGGTTAGTTTAACGAAGAAAAGTATTTTAGATGTCATAGAATAGTTGGTAGAAAAACAGCCACCTCCAGTGAAGTTCAAGAGAAAACAAATGCTGGAAAAGGTCAGAAGGTCTATGGAGCCCATACAGGGGGTTATTTCTAAAAAAACAGTGACAGGGCTACTGTCATGGAGGGATCACCAGCTTGGACTGCACAGCTGCAATTTGGCAGGAGCAGACCACTTTTCAAGTTGTCTCTTACCCTAAGAGAGGAGTAACTAACTCATCCTGTGAAAGTATGGATTAGTTTTTTTGACTGTCGGTAGTTACCACAAAATCAGCAGTCCAGCCAGCACAACTGCCTACCCACGCTGCCACTACTGCAGGATATGAGTGAGAATGAGATAGTTCAGAGGAACATAGGATCAAACCTGCTATGCTGGGGTTGACCAGAAGCTTTGTAAACCACCATCAATCTGTCAGTAGCAGAAGATTATAGAAAAGAACTAAGCAACTGTGCTTATGTGATGAGATCAGGAAGCTGATTTGGCTGACATCGCTTAGTTTTCAATTGAATCAGTTTCCTGGGCCAGCTGGATAAAGGGATGAGGTTGGAATGCAGGCCAAGGGCAGGAGCAAGTGCAGTACTTATATCATCTTGAACTGTTGTGAAGCAGCCATTTAAGAATGAGGGCAAGTACAGTATGTCTTTAACTGGCATACTTCTTCCAGTCTTTGGTTAATCAGTAATGTAGAGACCCTTTGAGGCAAAGGTTGGATTTGGACTGTCATGGTTGATTACCACTAACAAGCCCATCCTCTATGCATTTGATTAGAATCATCATAGAATCATAGAATCGTAGAATCATAGAATCATAGAATCATAGAATGGTTTGGGTTGGAAGGGGCCTTAAAGATCATCTAGTCCCACCCTCCTTCCATAGGCAGGGACATCTTCCACTAGACCAGGTTGCTCACAGCCCCATCCAGCCTGGCCTTGAGCACTGCCAGGGATGGGGCATCCACAGCTTCTCTGGGCAACCTGTGCCAGTGCCTCACTATCCTCACAGCAAAGAATTTCTTCCTTATATCTAGTTTAAATTTACCCTCTTTAGTTTGAAGCTATTACCCCTTGTCCTAATCTCTCATTGAGCCTATTTGTGCATCTGACATCCCCAGAATCCTGTGACAGTTGGTTCTACAGCCTAAGTGTCCTTATAAAAAGTACTGTGCTTCAAACACAAGAAAAGCATGCACATCCTTGTTCCTCTGCTGAACCCCAGATCTGGTCTCTGAGCAGTTCTGAAAGCAAACTAAAAAGATAAAATTCAAAATGGAAACTGCAAGTTTCTTATATAAACTTATCTTTTATCTTCACTCATTTTCTTAAGTAACACTCTAATTTAATTTTTTAAAAAAATCATCAGTTTTTCCCCCCTCTAATTTTCCACAGCAATAGTCAGCAATGAATGGCAAGAAAGAAATTATTTCAGGATTGATCTCAATACTGGGAGAAGTTAGAATATTATGCTTTCAACTGCAGCACAAGAAAACTGCAGAATGGGACTGTGCTAATTTGCTTGCCCTTTAGCAGCTGATTAAAATTATTACATGTCTGCCTACCTCAGATTCATGTCCTGGCCCTATATTTAATAGGCCCCCTCCCTTGTACCCACACAGAATACATAGGTGAATTTTTGTTCACAGAACAGAGAACAACATAACCAAATGTGCTGTCCCAGGAATCAAAGTCCATTTCATCATGTGTGTCAAAGTTCTCCTATTATGAAAATTTATGAATGACTGATATGGCTAAGGAGGAAAGAGATAATTTTTCAAGAAATCAAAAAGTTAAATGCTTTTTAGTGGAAAAAATCTGGATTTTTGCTGTATTTGGCGTAGAGATTTTACAAAAAGAAAAGTTCTTTCTAAGGAGAATGGAGATCATACCTATGATCTTTTTGTATCTATGAAATACAAACATTTCAAGATCTCTGCACTGGAATTTTATCATCTCTGCTACTCAGTTGCAGTTACTGTAAAAACAAGGATAAGCTTTGCATTATTAACTAATGTGTTCTTTTCCAGACTGAAACAAAACTGTTTCTTTTGGCATACTGTCATTTTGGGTAATCTTATACAGGGGAAAATCCTGGAAGTAGGCTTACTGTTTTAATAGATCTGGTTTTGATTTAAGTTCAAGGTTCTGATCTCTCTGCTGGCTTTTCAATATGCTCTTCACTCTGTTCCAAATCAAAGGTCCTCTGGACAGTTATGTGTGTTGTCTACCATTAGATACATTGCTTTTCACTGTTCCAAACAGTGAAGTTGTCACACTGTAGTGAAGACTTGGGATTCCACTGTCACAGCTAGACTACCTCAGTTTGCATCAGGTCTGTGAAGTTTTTGAGTCAAGTAGGTTAACACGAGAACAGATGTGTGCTACAGGCTTCATTATGGTATCAGAAATAGTATGGTGAATAACAAATGCCTTTTAATGATGGCTACCAGTGCAAACAGTCACAGAAGTTTAAGTATTTTTCGAAAAATAAACACAATAATTTCACACTTGAATGACCAAAGCTTTGTGCAAGTTCCTAAATAAAAGACTATTGTTCTTAAAGCTGGCAAGCTGCTATGTCTCCTACTGAGTAAAAAAGGTGTTCTGGAAGCCCAGACTGAGTATAATGAAGGCAGTTTTGGTATTTGGGGTCTGTCTTTTCTCTCCTCCATCTCTTTCCAGTTGTCTTGTATTGGTCTCCTAGTTGTTATAAAAATTTATCCCATTTTCTTGATCCTACTCAGATGTCTTTCTTCTTTTGGATGTTCCTTCAGACCCCTCCTACCATAGCCCATAGTTGAGTTGTCAAAGTACAATTGAAAAGGTAACATTTCTGTGGCTAAAAACCCAAACAATTCAAAAGTATCCATGGAAATTTTTAGGTCAAGAATTAAAACCACGGTCAAGTTCCATTTAAGTTCAAAACCAATTAAACTGAATAGAAGATAGGAAGTTGCTGTTTTCCAAACATGTCTGTGTGACTTTATAGCCTATGACCCTTGGCCACTTTAATGAGACTCAGGTCAGGTCTGTAATACAAAATTTTGCTGGAACAGCTATGTTGATGAGGAGAGTGGTAAAGTGCGATGTGTGATTGACAGAACTGTGCTGGTGAAATTGCTAATGTAAGCACAGTCATATTGGCAAAACTACACTTTTGCTGATGCTTCCTTTTATTCTGAGGAGGGGGGAGGTGGGAGGAGGGAGAGAGGTAGTGTAATATTAAATGATTCTAGGCAAAGCGCAGTTTTATTTATATAAAATGTATTCATATTTGGAAGGCTTTGCTGCTGAAATGTATCAATGATTAGAATTGGCCAGTCAATGACAGTATGTCACACTGGCACTTAAAATACATATATTGCTGCTCGAGTAGAATAAGTAGGTGTCATACAACAAATCTACATTTACAAAGGGGTCTCTGATACTTCCTTTTTCAATGAAAGTATAGCAAACAGAAAAAGGAAGAGTCACACTGTCACTGAGGAGGCATCCCAGATTTTACATGGAACTGAAACAACCCCTCATTAGACACCCAGAGATCACAAAAGTCTGTGATGCCTTCAACAGAGTTGCAACTGAAAAAGCTGAAAAGTAATAGAAGTGGGAGAAGACCCCAGTATGTTATTGACTGATATATCAGAATACCTCCTTGAGGAAATTACGCAATTGGGTTGTTTTAATGTGGGCACCAAGTACCCAAAGAAAAGAAGTGGCTCATTTAGAATCATCAGCTCTATTGGGTAATTACTTTAATTAGGTAGTTTTTGAAAACTGCATATTAGCTACATGACAGATCAGAATTGTTTTGGTCTATTGAGTAATTATTTAATTAGGCCACATTTTAAAACCTGTTTATCTCCCATATAATGGTTGGAACCAGCTCCTTCTGGTTTATTTTTAATTATTTAATGAGGCCAAATATATCCAAAAAATCCTTACCCTGTGCTTTAGGGGAAAATAAAATTTAAAAAAAATTCTAAGGTGTTTTAATAAGAATTTACTACATGCAGGCAGCATGTCTTTCTTGGTAATGCTGCAAGAATTGAAGCAAGGAGGACAGAAAGGTAACAGCCTTTCTGGAGAAGGACCAATGGAAAAGCCTAAAAATGAATAAGAAGGAAAATTTTAGTCACTTTTGTTAGACTATCTATGCAACAGTAAAAGTGAAAAGCAGCCAAGAATCACCTTTTTTCATCTAGCCAAGGGAAAATGAATCAGTGCTACAAGGTATTCTGGCAAGGTAAAGATGATTCAGAGTTCTTAATTAAACAGAGATAAAAGATCAAAGCAGAAGCATGGTCAAAGGAAACTATGTTTCTTTGCAAAAAATCGGCCTGGATTAGAGTGGAATGGTGATCCAACATAATTTTTGAGCTAGGGAGATCTGCAAACTAGGTATGATCCTGACAACACTGAAGTCAGTGCCACAACTTCCACTCTTGTGAATGGGAGAAAACCTCAGTGTGTACCATTTCAAATATGAATATTTTGCAAGAAGCCTTCTAGCAATGGAAAGTGCTATTCCCAAGTATGCTTAAAATAATTTAAAAAAACCATGGATTTGGTGCTAAATGCATAGATGAATGTGTGTTTCGCTAAGTTATTTAACCATACTATTCTTAAAAGGACATTAGAAAAACACGGAAAGGGTGCTACAGAGCCCAAGACTCTTCCTGGAATTTTGTACATACTGGACACTTGTACAAGATTCTTGCCAACCAACAACAGATATGTTATTAAATTTACTAGTGCTGGATTTCATGGTGTGATTTTTTTTTTTTAAAAAAAAAAACAAAACAACAGAAAGACTGAAGGGATATAGAAACTGTGGACATGGGAGGAAATACAAGATATAAGCAGCATTTACCCACTGCATCCTATTGTGAAGAATGATATTCTTCAGATGTCATTGCATGATTTTGTGCTGGTTGATAAGGAATAAAAGAAGGTAGAACAGTTTCAAAGTAAAAGGAATGGAATGACAGTAGTGATAGCGTTGCTGTAGCTGTCATGTCTAACCTTGCCTTACTGAAATAGCAATAGTTTCAAATAAAATTATGAGACTTGTTTCTGTAGCTGTAATATACGAGACCTTTGCCCTGAATCCATCCAGAATTATGGCAATTTAACAAATTACTACCCGTCAGTAGAACTGCAGGAACTGTCCATATGACATGAACCTGTGTCTGGTAGGGGGTTTGGATTTGTTTAATGGAGTTTTATTTATTTATTATAATGTCACATTATCTCAAGCCCAGGAAAGGCTTGTGAACATTCATAGTAGTTCCAAGCTGACAGCATTGGAGCCACCTTAGCCCTGTCATGGGTTGGAGGCCGTCGGTTCCTGAATTTCTTGGAAGAATTTACTTGGCTCCTGAAGGTGGGTGGGTCACAGATCTCAAGGACAGAAGGATTTTAAATCCACAAGGCATCATGAGCTTATCACATATGAACTGCCATAAACAATTGATTTTCATGCAGTTGGTCTGTATGGGTACCAGTGATTTCTGTTCATCTATATCCTACACAACAACTGAGGTCTCAGGGGGGGAAAAAAAGAAAAAAAAAAGAAAAAAAAAAAGAAAGGAGAAAATAAACAAAACTTCATGCTGGTCAAACTGCTCCTAAATTGTATTTGTGTGGAATCTGAGTCACTCACTGAGCCTCCCCACTCCACTCCTTGGCTCAGTGGTTACTTAAAAGGATCCAGTTAACAGCTTCAAAACCTCCCTGGACCTCAGTTCCTGAAAGAGTAATGCTTCTGGACAGAAGTAAAAAAATTGCCTTTCTTGGCTTCATCTCAGGAGGTCCTTTTTTTTCTTCAGACATTCCTTCTACTATATTCTCTGATTCTATCCAGATTGTTGTCTCTTGCCAGAATCCCCTCTGAGCTTTGGTGGAAAAAAACCCTATGTACAGCTCTTCACTGTATTTTTCCTTCTTTTGGTGTCTGGGTGTTGGGGCATATTTCCCTTTCCAAGGAAAAATCTGTTTAAGAGTCCAAGAATAGGAAAGTTCAAGGAGTTTCACTGTTTCCCTCACATCATTCTTTGTGTCAATGTGGATAGGGGGTGAGGCAAGAATGGAGGGAGGAAAAAAGGCTGGATGCTTGACCTTTAAGTTGAGTATTTAAAGAGGCTTGGTCCTTAAAATCTTGAGTATCCCTGCGGTCTGCTGGAGTCATGGATTATTCTTTCCTACAGGTCTGTACCTCCACACAGGTCCTCAATTCATGACTTTATTGATGAGTGAGTGTCTCATGGCAGGAGACACTCCTGGCACTCCTGACACTCATGGCAGGAGACACTACCTAAGGCATACTATATATAGCAGTGATGCTGAGCTGGCTTAACAGTGTGATAAAATGAAGGGCTCTAGAAAGGGGCAATCTCCTTGCACAGAATATGTATTATACATCTTCCCAGGCTTTCGTTGCTCAAAGAAACAAGACACTTCTTTCTTAAAGTCAGTGGCTCAATATTAAAATAACAGGAGAAAACGAAAATAAGTCTAACTAGGACCTGTTTTGTCAACATAAGCTGAATAAAACTTAGGGCTCATCTTCCATACTTTTGGATGCTTCCTGTTCTTTGTGTCTCTGATATAAATGGGACATAATCTCTGTGTGCCATAGGGAAATGCCCAGGCCTGGTGGTGTTCTGCACCCTTCAAAGCACTAAAGAAATATAGAGCCTGTAAGACACTCAAATAAGATTTCTCCATCATCTGGAATAAGAAATGACTTGTATGTTTTTTATTTTTAGCTAAATTTTAGCTATTTTTAACCTTTCTAATAGAAGACATCAGTATGAACTCAATGGTATTTTGCTTGGATTCATCCCATTTCAGAATTATGCAAGTGCAAAAAATCTGAAAATAATAAGTCAATTTTTTTAATACATACAGATAAATCAGACTGCCTCTGTTTATTTGTATGCAGAATTTGGGAAGGGAGGTAAAATACTTTTGGGCAATGCTTATGCCAGTCCTTCACATGCCAAGTTTTGAGTTTAGATACCAAATATATTTTTACAAGTCAATTGTAAACCTTTGGTAAATATTATTTCTCTTGGATTAGTAATGTAAGCTGAACTATAGAACCAAAAACGTTCTGCAGGGGTTTCCAGTTGTGGCAAAACACAATATGCATGAAAATAGTTATGGACTTACAGTGTCACATTCTGACAAAAGTTGCCTAAATCACTGTTCAGGAAACCATCCGAAGTGGCCATTTAACGCTCTGAATTTTCTTTCCAGCATGGTTGATTGCCAGGATATTTGTGCATGAATTAAATTTTATTGCCTCATTATACTTGACTGATTTATGTAGAGGCATTTGTGTAACTATGAGCAAACCTTTAAATGTTTTAGGAGTTTGCTTTGCCACAGGGAAAAATCCCGCAGTTTTGATCTCACTATTGGTTTGGATTTCCTGAGAAGGGGCTTTCTCATCACATTTTCCCCAGTATTTCCTAGTAATAAACCTGGCTAAAATAACATGCTTGCGTGCAGCCAAGATTTACAGGGGTTTCTCAGAAGCGCTATGGTTGTCATTCTGGAATAGTGGAATTTCCTTAGCTCATAAAAGGACATTTTAGGGCAGTGACAGCTTGTTTCAATATGTTTGTAATGCTGTTTTTCCCTCTGAGGGGTGCAGTGGAGTATTTTTAATGCTAGAGAAGCAAAAAGGAAAAAGTCAGTTGATGAAAGCATCTGTCTCATTAGTCTCTGTGTTGATCATGTGTCGCTGAGGAGTTACTGAGTGGCAATAATGGGCAATGCCATTTTCCTTTGCACTGGGAGGCTGGAAAATGGGCAGAAACTGTCAAGAGAACTGAAGGGACACCTGTCAAGACATCCTATGGGATGGTGACCCCCCACAGTGGTCAGTCAGAGGCTGTAGGGCCTCTGTGGGGCAGCAGTCAGGGTCTGTCTCAGACCCATCCCTGGGCATCGGGCACCTCCCTGGGGACAGGGGCAGGCCGGGATGTGGGCCAGCAGGGCAGGGCTGGGCCTGGCGTCCCAGCAACAGCACTGAAATCCCTTTGGGGGCTGAAAGCGTGGCTAGGGTCATGGCCAGGGTGAGGGAGGCCCCAGGCAACTGGGCAGGGACATGGAGGCTCGTCAGTGCCTTTGGCCCTGAGAGTCTGTCAGAGGGAAACCTTGGCACCAGCACTGCCGTGGCTTGCAAATCTGAAAACTATGACCAAATGCCATGTAGGTAATGTGTAGCCCTACCAAAACCTGCAGGACAAATTCCCTAGAAAGTGGGCAGGAGGAGCACTCTGCCTCATCTCCCCAGCCAGTTCCTGCACCTTGCCAAAGTGGCTGTTCCCTGGGCTGAATTTGGTTCTGTGCAGCTCACACCATGACCTGTCACAGAGCTCAGCTGGAGGGTGGGCACATGGTCCCTCATCCCCAAGGGATCCAGGAGATGAGGTGGGAACTGGATGCAAAAGCACAAGCCTCTGGGAAACATCTTAGGCTGAACAGCAAGGTGTTTTTGGAGCGTTAGTTTCTGCTGGCTTTGCCAACCACTTGCTATATGGGTTTTCTGGATTGCTTTCTTGGACTTCACTGACTACATTTCATCCAACTTCCATTCCATGCACAAAGTAGGCACACTGGATCTCATCTTACAGTCCTCTCTCCATAAGTGAGCTCCGAAAAAAGGCAATGGCAATGAACAAAACCCACCAAACTGCTCGGCAAGTGGTGCTCAATATGGTGGGGCATTTTTTGGTGGTTTTGATTTTTTGAGCACAAAACCTAACTTTTGTTTTGTGCTTTCTCAGTTGTTGCAACTCAGTTAGAAGTGACAGTGGGTGCTGACTAAAAAAAAAATACTCAATCTCTATAATGCCAGAATGTTATTATTTTGGGGCTCTGACTGAGAGGAGAAAAATGTTCCATTTTTCTCCTGCCATTGTGTCATGTGTCATTTAGGAAGCTTCTCCAAACAGCTCTTGTTTTTTAAGAGGAAATTGAAGGCAGCACAAAACCTTTTAAATGTTTCCTGAAGTAATTATGTAAGCATATGTGTTCTTTAGAAAGTATGGTTAGTTGTCTCTGCTGCTGCAGATTTGGATATCTGAACTGAGTTTTCCCAGGTTAACTCCAGAGCTGGAACTTGGTGAGTGGACACTGTAGACAGCTGAAGTCCCACAGCATTTGCTTTGCGTCTTGATTACAGAAGCCCTTGTCTCGAAAGCCCTGTGGATTTCATAGACATTGCCAATACAAAGCACAGATCTCTGTGCTGTACTCTTCCATGTAATGCAGCGTTTCCTGCAGGCAGGCAGGCACCTCACAAACTCATCCCACATCACTGGAGTGGTGGTGGAAATCTTAGATTTAAAATCTAGATTTAAACAAAAAGAGAATCTGGCACTCTGTTTAGAGAAAAATGTGCTTATTTCTGCATGAAAGCTGCGATCCTTACCATAGAATGCCACCAGCTCCACATAGATCTGTAATATTACTAAACATATTGGCCTGAATTCTCAAATGTCTCACATCATGTGTCAACCTATGAGAGACAATGGGGCTGCATGACATCTAGATATTACTGAGCATCTCTAGTAGCTGGAGCATTCAGACATTCTTGGTGACTTTCTGTGAGTCACTGGGGTTATTTGGCACATGAAATATATAAAGAAAATGACAATACTCAGTGTCATGCCGTAAGTTTTTTCTACTCTAAATGCCTTTCTTTCAGATGGTTCAGATTAGAACATGCAAAAAGTTTGATCTTGGACACTTCATTTTATTTTATTTTTTTTTTAACTTTCCCTCCGTTTTATTTGTGTATGCATCTGTATCTCTTGCTGCCCAAAATTTAAGAATAAAAATTCTAGCTCTGATATACTGGAATCTAATCTTCCTTCCTTCCTTCCTTCCTTCCTGCCTGCCTGCCTGCCTTCCTGCCTGCCTGCCTGCCTTCCTGCCTGCCTTCCTTCCTTCCTGCCTGCCTGCCTGCCTGCCTGCCTGCCTTCCTGCCTGCCTGCCTTCCTGCCTTCCTGCCTGCCTTCCTGCCTTCCTGCCTGCCTGCCTTCCTGCCTTCCTGCCTTCCTGCCTGCCTGCCTTCCTGCCTTCCTGCCTGCCTGCCTGCCTTCCTGCCTTCCTGCCTGCCTGCCTTCCTGCCTGCCTGCCTTCCTGCCTTCCTGCCTTCCTGCCTTCCTGCCTGCCTGCCTTCCTGCCTTCCTGCCTGCCTTCCTTGCCTTCCTGCCTTCCTTGCCTTCCTGCCTTCCTTGTTTTTTGGTTTTTTTTGCCTCTGCACTTTTGCTTTTCTATCAGTATGGAATGTTAAGACCATACTAGCAAACCAACACTTTGCTTAATCCTACTCTCTTTTGTTACAGAAGGAGCAGTGTGGTTCTGAACAGCTCACTATTCCCATAACGTCTCGAGTTTAAAAAGACCAGCTCCCCCACCATTAATCTTCTTTATGATTTGCAAAGGGTGTTGATTTTTGCATAGGTTAACTTAGGATATTCTGGTATGTACTTTTGATGCATGATATACAAAGGCTCTGCTGAGATTCTTGGCTTGATTTTAAGATAGACATTTATTGCTTGCCTGGATATCCATAATTTCAAAACAAGGGAAGTGCCTGAGGAAATTTCTGGGGTCTTTACTATCACAAAGGGGAAGCAGAGGCAAGATGAATGATATAGATATTTTTTTTCCCCTCTCTGATTCACACAGGTTTAGCTGAAGGCTTTAATTGTTCCTACAACAATTAAGCTATGGTATGATTTATTGTCTGGGCTCAGACTTTACATTTGATTTTCTTTTATCAGACCTATACAATGTCAACTCCTAGCTTGTAACGATGGATGTGCATGCTTCTCTAACTTGTCCAGTTGCCTCCAAAGTTGGGATCTGTTAACAAGATTTAGATTCTGTGTCCCTTGGGTTGTGAAAGTATGACCCACTCCCTGGTGCTACAGTTGCTCTTAAAAATCTACCTCTTCTATTATTTTGAAGAGGGTTGACTTTGCTTCCAACCATTATTGTTTGCTATGCCTTAAACAACGGAACCCATATTTTCACTGTTAATATTTGTCAGCCAAGTCACCTCTAAATCTTCTGTCTGATTAGTTAATCAGGTAGAGGTCTGTAATTCTTGACTTTTAAGGTATTTTGTCTTTAACTTGAATAACTTCATAACTATTTTTTTTATGCATCCATTCCAATTTTCAAAAAGTGTTTTCTTAAAACATAAGCACAAAGAACTGCTATGCTTTTCAGGAATCAAACTGCATCCAGTTTTGGCATTCGCGCTTAAAAATGCTACTGAAAAATGTGAAGTGTGTGGAAAATAGTGCCACAAAAAATCGTGGCTCTTAAACCCATCAACTATATTATAAAATGTTTCTTATCTGAATTCCACTGAAATCACTGGAAAACATCATTATGAACTTTGAGATCTATTCTTTATTAATATTGTTTACTTTTTTTCCCCAGTGAAATCTTATAGATAACCCACTATGTATACTCAGATGCAGATCTTCTTTTCATTATAAATTTTGACGTTTGCTAGTTATCTAATAATTTGATCATATATTTTCATGCTCTATTTTTGTCCCTTTGGTAGAAGGAAAAATCAAGAGGAAATCTCCCTGACAGCTGGGAAATGCACACTTGGGAAGCGTACGCTATTTATTAATATTACAAAGAGATATACATACACATTTTCAATGCAGCTTTAAACTTTCTCTCTTCATTGTTATTAATGTGATTTGTATCACAAGAAATTGCATTGTCTTCAACAAACAGTGACTGAAGAAGGGCCAAACATAACTTAACAGGGGTGACATTTCTCCTATTAGTGCAAGAAGAGGACTACATGTGTTCATACTTGCTTGGAGCTTTGTTGTACTGTGTGTTGCAGAGGAGTTCACAGGGTTCATTTTGCACAGAGGTACAGAATTCTTGCCAAAGAAATCCCCCACACAGACCTATTTGTCACTCAGGTATCATGGACCTGCTACTTATCATGTTGGGACAGCAGTTATGCCAGACACTGAGAATATGAAATGGAGGCCATCTGGAGGTCTGGATAATGTTTCATTGTGCAGCTGAAAATTTGCATTCACCCTCTAAAGACTGTGAAGATCTCAGAGAGGTTGCTTGGCTGAAGTCAATCACTTCCTTAGGAAGAAGACATTGAGTAAATTTGGCATAAGCCGATGCTAGATTTGACACTGTAACGTCAAAGCAGCCATACCAGCTTTATCAAGAAATGTATCTACTTTCTGATCCCTTCATGTCTACTGATTTACTGAGTTATTGTGCATGTCTATATGTGCAGTTTAGAGTGTTTTAAAATACCATTAAATACCATCACGTATTTAAAGACAGAATTATGGGCAGATCCTGGAGTAATTTCATATGAGCCCATAGTATGCAACCTACCAATTTTTGGTTTTGAATCCTGTGCACTCTTTCTTTGACTTATGCAGAATATTTCACTTTATATTTACTAAATAACCTCTTTTTTTTCTTTCTTTCTTTTCCTTTCTTCTTCTGCCTGTGTTATTTCTTTGCTCTTGAGTTACCTTGGTATATTTACTTTCAAGATGCAGTTGATTTTCCCAGAATAGTGAAGATGCAGCCTTCTGTCAGACTTTCACTTCATCTACCTGTAATAGGAGGTTTTCATTCACTATTTACAGTGTTTAATAACTGTGGAGAAAAATCATACCTCCTGCTGAGATGCTTTCCAGGTGCTTTCAAGGTATTGTAACTAATGGAACTGGAGAGTGATGTTTGTCATGTAACAGGGGACATCAAGAGCTCTGCAATGTGAGCAGAGGAGAAACTTTGAATAAAAGAGACAGCTCTTTCAGCATGTAATATTTGTTTCCCAAAATGTTCAATATTGGCCTCTTTCCTCCGAGTTCTGTTTTCTTGTTGATTTCCTGCATATTAATCAGGGTGAGAAAGTGTACAGAATCTGCTAGGAGATTTTACAGCAGACAAGGATCTTCCAGCTTAAGGAGGGTGCTCAAGAGCTCTAATTCAACTTTTTTTCTATTCTTATAGTGGAAAATATAGATCATCAGGATGTTGATGCCTTAGTATTTTGCTAAGACATTGTTTAATTCAAAAGTGATAAATAATAATATAATTACAGTCCTTACTGCTTGACTTTGTATATTTTCATTGACTTGAGCAATTCCATTGACAACAGTGAAGATGCATTCTTACTGTAATTTTTTATTAGTGGTTTTGTAAATCATATATGGTTTCAGTTCAATGAAAAATATGCAGGAGAGAGAAACACTTGGTATCCTGTGGTAAGTCAGTGTATTGAACTGTAATTTCCATGCTCTTTAGCAGTACACGTGGTGTCAGCCTTCACAGTGGTTGTGCAGCCCTCTGAGGGAACAAAAATGCAGCCTTCTTCCTCCTGGGGCAGCGTCATTGGTATGCTGTAGCTGACAGCTAAACTGCAGATTGTGTTCAGGACAATCTCACTAAACACCTTAAGCATCTACCCTTTTCATTAATGGATTTAAAACAAACTGCAAGTACTGTTGACAAAGCTTATTGCAAATACATTATAGAGGTGAGAGCAGGCACTAGCCTTGCTGGAAGTGGGGCAAAGCATAAGAGCTGTCTCAAATATTAGCTGCCTCTACTACTGTTCTGTTCAAACACTTCATAGTCTTTCACACTGTTTACCTTCACAATACTCTGTAGTGGCAGCTATGCCTTTATCTGTGATTTGCAAGGGAGGAAGTTAGAACACAGCTAAACACCTTGCCTAAAGTCACACAGGAAGTATACAGTGACTAGGGAAGTTAAATGCTAGGTTAGTTCTCTGGTCATTAGACATTTCTTCCATGTTAAATAATCTTTCTTTTCAGAGATGAAAATGAAGGAGTTGTTTGCTGTGAAATGTAGTGTAGAACACATATTCTAATGCTGTTACATAACACAGTACATGTGTCTGAGCAATTGCTTAGTGCAAGCTGGAACATAGCAGAAATGATAGCAAGATTTTTCCTGGAAATGCATGTAGGCTGCATAAAAATTGAAATTATTTGCGTGTAAATAATTCACAGTAGTATTGCCTGCAACTGACAGAAAACTGGCTTAAGATGGAGCAGCAAACAACTACAAGTCAGTAGATTTGAAATGAGAGTGGGTAATGGAAAGCCTTTGCTGTTGGTTCACACATTGTGCTGTCACAGAAGTCAGCCAGAGATAAGTGCAATCATTGAGTCTTGTGTGCGAAGAACTAAAAGATGTGATGTAGATGGTGGAAAATATTTAGGTATTTACAATTTGCTCTTGCATACCAGAGCAGCTGTAAAATAGTAAGATTAAGATTAACCACTTGCCAGATAACATCATATCAAGCATCTTTACTGGGCTTGCACATCTTAATGCTTATCTCAGAATTCAAGGAACTATCCAGGAGCCTGTTTCACAAAATGTTGCCGACACTACATTTAGGATGATTCAGAGATTGAGAAGGGTGAGGGACTCTGGTTACAGACTTGCCACAAGGCATCTCAGTGAAAGATTATTGAGATAGGCTGGATGGAACTGGAATAATTTTATATAATCTTATACAAAGAACCCTGTGCTGTCCTATAGAACAAACCACTCTAAGTTGCTTTGAAAAGCCATGTGATTTCCATTAGATTCGGCCATCTGATTTTTCTCAGGTTGCTATTAATGGTCCCATCCAAAGTGATATACAGTTCATAATCATTTCACTTTATTTCTGCACACAGAGAGTTTGTTATGGTGGAGTGTTGCTGGAGGGTACACTAGATGGCATTCTTGATAACTGTGCATTTCTATATAAGCTTGCTGAAGCTCAAATATCGTTTAGGGATTCCTGGAATAATTTCAGCAAGTCTGCTAAATTCCCCATCTGTGGTAGTTGCTTAAATGCTACACATATAGTTTTGGCTGTATCTCACTTTCCTAGTTACAGGCAAGTGGATGGCTCATGTTTAAGCTTTGACAGCTCGTTAACTAGTCCTCATCGAATTGCTAGGTTACCTGTTCAGAGGCAGTAATCTCCTCAGTGTAAATCAGGCTGCCTCTACCGACTTCAAAGGGAGTAGGCTTCTTTGTGGTAGCTTTGGATCTGGCCCGCTGTCTTTAAAACTGTATCCCTTGAAAGCTCTCCTGTGAAGAAGCCTGGGGCAGACAATTATGATGACCTTTGTCATGATCTTATTGTAACATTCATTCTCTTCCCCCTTGTAATATTTGGCACCACCAAGTTGCATTTAATGTTAGGTAAAGACCAGCTTGAGGCAAAGCCATTTCTGTTTACATTTTAAACTGCAGAGCATTCTTTGGGGATCTGTAAAAATAAAAGCCAACAGCGCTGATGTCTACCTCTTCCATGGCTCTTATCTGCACCATATAAATGAGCACAATCAGTATTTAAAGTTCTTGAAGGAGATAAATCTATTGTATTTACATTTTTGTTAGCAATCCAGGAAACTTCAGACATAAGATTTGTTATAAATAAATATTCATGAATTAGAGATAATATTTCTATCTGACACATATGTAGCTGTGGGAGGATTTTATGCTGTATTAATATAAAAGAATGAAGTGTGATCAAAATGTATGTGTTAGTTTGATTCAAAATTTCTAAGAAGGAAGTAATCTGTCAGTCAAGAATTATTACTCGCTAGAGGGATATTTATCAATCATCCTAACTGAAAAAAAAAAATAAAAATCAAAGAGCAGACTCGACCTAAATATTAATCATTGCTCTAGCTTTTGAGGTTTCGGATATGATTTCCTGGTCAGTGACGATCGCTACAAGGCATAAGCAAAAGATAGACTGTTGATGGAAGAAGCTTTTGAGTCTGTTCTTTATAGTCACCAGACTGTGATCATCAAGCATGATCTGAAATTTTGAATCACTGAGCTGAAAGAGATCTTAAACCTTTATCTAGTGCATCTGCATGCTCTAAGACAGGATGTAGTGTTTTTAATCTATGTCAAATAACTTCTTCTGACCATCATTTTGTGGTCACTGCCTAGCATTTTAAGCACATGTTAAAACTAAATAAACAATCCAATCCAGCCAGATCTGTGAATATTAAATATGTTGAACATTAACTTGAACTTTTAGCTGAGCAAAATGGGAAAGGAATGCACAGTGTAGCAGTTAGTATTTGTTTTTCATTAAAGGAGTTGCTTTATATGTTATAAAATTATTTTGGTGTTAATATACTGTATATAATCCTTTAATTTTATGTTCCTCCTACACTTTCCAATTGTGTTATTTGGCTATCCCTGATATGAATTTCCCATTTGCACCTATTTAAACCCAGGGTTTTAGTGGGATCAGTTACACTGTCAAGTGTAACTAGCTCAGCCAAGCAGGCTGGGGAGCGCTGAAAATTAGTTGCTAATTGACAAATAATGTCACCTGGAGTTTTATTTGTATAACTGTCATCTGTTGTCTTTTGGGACAAAGGGCTGAACCTTTACCTTGGTTTCATTTTACCTGTGGATTTGAGACTTCAGAGTAAGTTGGAGGGGAAAAAAAAGGAAAAACTTAGGGGAAACTGCCCAAATTCTTTTATTGTCATCTCACACTGAGTGATCTGTTTCACCAGGAAATGGTTTATCCAGCAAATTTGACTGTTTGTGAAATACATACAAATACGTTCTAACATGTTCCCGTGTGCTCAGCATTTGAAATTACTCATCAAATGACATACTTCAGTCAAAGGTTGACTGTGAGTTGTTCATAATATGCCTGTGGGCACCTTGTCTGTGTGCCATGCTAAGCACAAATGTTTTCCAGTAATAAGCAGCAGTTCCTAACTTAAAAGATGCATTATTGTTTTGATTTTTCACTATGTTTATTATATTCTGCATGTCAAAGTATATCATCATCTCTTTCATATATGACACCATTTCTCTTTCCTTGTTGGATATATTCCCATGCCAACATCAGCTCTCAAGACAAGCTCACAAACCGCTGCAGCACAAACACTTGTACATACATATTTGCATGAGTCAACCCCTATTTACATGCTAAGCAAACAAAAATTTGCTGATATAAACACATTGGCAAATAAATAGAAGCAATAGTAAGTACCATCAAAGTGAATTTACTGTTTTTGTTCTGAATAAACAGGTATTTTTTCTTGGTCTTCTCTACCTTTAATGCCATTTATTTAAAACTTTTCTGTAGCATCTGCTTCAAAACAAAGAATCCGTACAGGTGCAGCTACTTCATTCTCTAAAAGATCACACAAGCATTATAATGACCCAAAGGTGAATGTCAGGCTATTAACAAAGCCCAGACTAAGTGAGCTTTAATTGATTTCAGGTTTCATAATGAGATTTCACACAGTTCTGTATGGTGAGTAGCTGCATGGAGTTCAGCCACATATGATTTTTAGAGCAATTATAAAAATACTTTGTTAGAATGCAATGTGTAAAAGAAGGAGGCACACCTCAGTGCTATCAAGAAATCGCTGTATGATTCTTATAATAAATGCATTAAAAATGTACAAGTATACATATGTGTATAAATGGAGACATATGAATCTATATGTATATATGTATGTGTGTATACAGTTACTTATGTATACATATGCACATCTGTTTATGTACATAAATATATATGAAGTTACAAACATGCACACTTCTGTCATATTTATGTATAATACAATTTTATAGCTATAGAGAAGAAATCAGTCCAGTCGTACTTTGAAGACAGAGTATATGTTGTTTTATTTTGTCTTTAAACTGTGACATAAAAATAATTTTAACTAGAAGTCCAAAAGAGGTCAATTTTGCATTCCTTTCTGTGCCAAGAAAGGATAATGCATAATTATGTTATGCTTTTGGTGTCTCCCTAAAAAAAAAATCTCACTGGAACAGATAAGGGTTCAAATAAATGTTACTTTACTTAGGCTCTCAGTGACAATAATCATTTTCACAGTTCATTTGCTCTTGCTTTACTTCATACAGCTGTGCATGGGAATCTGGTCTGCAGGTCATTATACAATCTTGATGTTCCTAGCTGAATCATCTGCAGAGATTGATTGAAAACATACTTCACCTTTGATGTGGTGGGTGGTTTTTTTCCCTTGCATTTGCCTTCATATTTAGTTCATTATGGTATTCCTGGAATGCTGAGTCTTTGACATTCATACACCCATGAGGACAGCAAAAGGTCTAGCTTGCACTATTAGATGCAAATTACATCTAATATCCTATACTCAAATAAATCTCAAAGTGCTATCTTAAACTCATAAATGCCAAGAAATATAAATAGAAAGCAACTTTGGATCATACTGACATGAAAAATACCATGGCACAAAGATTTAGGCATTGGATATTGACCTTAACTTTGCATTCTCTGGCTGCTCCTGGAGGGAGTCAAAAGCTTAATATTAGGCTTTTATTGTATTCATTAGCAATCTTTCATATTGTACTCAAGCTGTATGTCAAGCAAAAATGCATTAAAATGTGTTATATCACTAAGAGATGATGTAAATCTTTATTGAGTCTTCATCTCTTTTCACATTGAAGGCTAGTTAATCCTTTCCATTTTCTTTTATGAAGGGATAGACAGACCACACAAAAGCCAGAGGGATGAGCCTAAATCATATCATCTCTGACCAAGAAGTAATGTAAAAAACACCAAGCATGTGTGGTTCTGAGATACACGGTGTATAGCTAGCAGATCTGGAGACTGGCCTTGCTCAAACATATAATCTTTTTTACCAGAAATAAGATTTTCTGTGTCTGACAATGGTGTGTTAGCTATCACATTATTTGTCCCTCTTTTGCGTAATTGAACAGAAACTGTATTTGTGGACTTTACATGGAAACATGTTTGTAAGAGGCTGCATTATTAAATAAGATGGAAATTAAAAGAATGTAATGAATCTCTGTGCTCATACCTATTAAATAAAATATATCTTCTTGGATTTCTCATGATAAACATTGTCATATTATATGATGATTGTTCTCATTACAGAGACCAGGATATGGTTAACAATCTCTGAAAATGTGTTAAACCTGAAGTAGATACCAGCCACAGCCACTTCCATCCACTTTGTATATGACAGCTGGACAGGGCACAGACTGAGTTGGAGGCTCTTTTCAGCTTTCAGGAATCTTTCAATTCCTTGTTGCTTATCCTCAGGCAAATACAATAACCACAGAGCTCCAGGTAACATTGGCAGCTGGGGGAGGAAAGATAAATTCCACATGCCTGTTGCAGCTTGTTTTGTCACATTGCAGAAAGGACTGTAGGATTCAGGGAATTTTAAACAGAAAGCACAGTTGAGGTAGCCACTCAGTAGTCAAGTCACAAAGGATGTGTCATTCTCAGAGGAGTCGTGCTAACTTTTCTGGTTTCTTTCTGGCCCAAAGAACCCCAGTGCTTTTTTTCATAGCCTGTTAGCTCTGACCACCAACATAAGAAGGAAGAAAACCTTTTGGCAGAGGAAGGAATTAGCTTCCATCTCCCACTTCCTGGGGAAGCCACTATGTTTTACATAAATCGTTAGTTGCACTGTGCCCTTCTCCAAGAATCCAGTAGCTGTGAAAACACCTCATGCTTTATGAGGGTCTGACCTGGCCTACGTGCATAAGTTCTACCCTGATAATGGTCACCAGGTCAGGGAGACCCTGGGGGGACTTCAGTGAAGGAACGCCTGTTTGACACCCAGCCTGGTCTTCAGTGTGAGCTTTACAGTGCAATGTTCAACCATGCCTAAACATAAGTGCTTCTGCAATTGTGCAGAAGTTAAGCTCTTTGGGAAGTTTAAGATCACAAAAGGCAACAACTGTGAAGACTGGGTGCCCTTGGTGCTTACATAGCATCTGAACAGGGACTTTCAGGAGCATCATTTTGGATGTAGTTACCAAAATATCACCCTTTCCTTAGATAGGTGCCGAAATCCTTTTCTTTTTGTTTATTTTGAGTTTGAATTCGACCTTAAATCCCAGGTCAGATAACATCTTGCCCTTAAGCAAGATTTATGTGATCTTGCACTCAGTGAGGTGAGCTTAAGTATGAAATTGGCCCTTTAGTCACCTGTCAGTTCTCTGAACAGCTGGCTAGCTCTCAACATGTCAGCTTTGTAGCTGTTTAAGCATGAAAACAATGATCTGAAAAGAGGGTTTTTCGGTCTTCTGAATATGTACAGTGCATAAGTAAAAGGGTGTATCCAATACAAGCTCTCTGTCAGCAAACCAGTGTGGTGGGGAGTATAATGGTAAAGCAAGATACTCTGAGTCAGGTCCTGTTCCAACTTCAGAGAAGGCCAGAATTTCTTTGTGTGGTAATAGACATAAGTGTTTACCTAACGTATGGAGCACTGCATAATTTAACCACAAACTTACAAGGTTTACTGAAGTTCATATGAAGGAGACTTTATAAACAGGCAAAGCATCTCTTTATTTTTTTATTGTAGAGATTATATTTTCATAGCAATACTATTATCTTATATGCTCATCTCTGAAAACCTTGTTTCTCCAAAAGCAGGAAATTATTCTGATAACAAAGAGGAGTACATTTATGCAAATAGCACCTAAAAAACCCACTTCCTTTGAAGCAACAACAGAAATTATAGGGCAGAAGATATTTAGGCATCTTAGGTACTAGTAGAAGAATGAAGCATGATCAGCCTAGTAATACAATCATTTTTATCAGCTATTTTCTATGAATTCAAGAAATTTCATCTTTTCTTCCCTAGGGGAAATTACCTCCTTGTGGCTGGACAGTATACGTCATGAGTGAAGGACCAGTTCATCAGCTGGTGCATCTTAGTATTGCTAGAGACTGAAGTGGGGAACCTGCTTCTATCAGTGGTAGAACACTCTGCTGATGTTAAACAAAAGATGAGAATTCTTATGTGATTCAGTGCTCTTGCTTCAGAGATGGGGACAGCTGACAGGAGAATGCGTGTGAGGTGGAGTTAGGCACAGGATTTTGCATATCAATATATTGGCTTAGGTACTGGAAATAATACAGGGCCCTGGTACAGAGTGCAGATACATCAGCTTTCAGCCTTTATAAAAGCCTAGCAGAGCAGACAGTGCACAGGCTGGAGAAAAGGGTTTTCTGTCCCTCCTGAAACCTCTTCAGATCACTTGTGGGAGATACAAAGCAGACGCAAGCCAAAATAGATATGTCTTCAGGAAACGGAAACACCTAGAAGAGGCTGAACCTTTGTTTTCCTGACATAATAAAGATCCAATATTCTTACTGCAATAGGAGCATAGGTTCTTTTCCAGTCCTTAATGTCAGCTTCCAACACACTGTGGGTAACCAAGTGTAGCCATGCTGAAATCCAGCAGCATATTCCAGCAAGCATAACAACTAAGCAAAGACAAATTAGAATAAATTGTCAACGACTCCCTGTGGATGTCCCTACTTTGCTCTGTACAATAACTTACCGTTTCTGAGGTATCTGCAAAAAACATTGGTTTTGTTTACAGCAATTCAACCAAATACTTTGCTTTACATTGAGGATTTCCTGTTACGTTTAATATTCAAGCAAGGAAATGGGCAATATCTTTTTACTTATAAAACTTCAGCATTGTGGTTGGAGTTTTGATTGGTTTGGTTTAAAATGAATTGTGCTAAATTATATTTCTTGAGAACTATAATTTGATTCACCAGTTCCTCACCCTTAAAAGTTATTTGTTTAATGGGAATATTTGCTAAGGGCACCAGAAAATATCTGACTTGTTAAAACTCATAGATCCCTCCCTGGGAGGCCCTTCCAATATATTGTCTGGGGAATTTCTGAACCAGATTGCATCCACACAATTTAATTTAATAGCTACTGATATATTTAGACCTCATGAATTTCCTGAATCCCATTTTGAACCTAAATATGTACATATATTTGGGGAGCCTGTAAGCTGCTTGTAGCAACAAATTCAAACAATTATGCTTTGAGCTGATCTACCAGATCTCAGTATAGTGTAAAACCCTAAGTGTTTCATGTTTATTAGATGAGTTTTACAGGATCACATATGCTAGAATATGCGGTAGGACTGCTAGTGGTTTAAGCATATAGCAACCTGTTGGAAAAATGTAAGACCAATGATATGACTTCTGCAAGAAATGTCAAAGTTTATAAAGAAGTGATTTTGAAATTTAATGCAACTTCAGGCCCTTTAGTCTATTTGTAATACGGACAGAATTGTGTACATGTAACTCACCTTTGGCACTTTACCACCTTCAGTACCTTATATAAAGGCAGAAACCTGTCAGTGTGTTGCACTCTATTATGTAAACTTCATTAAATTAGTTCCCTTCCAGACTCTGCCAAATCTACAAGGATTACTTTACAAGTTCATTAGTAAAAAAAAAAAACCCTACAGAACTTTCAAAATCTTACCTAATAATTGGAAATAATATTTCCAGCTGTATTAATAGTAGTGTCTACTTCAGAAAGGCAATTAATGGCTTTTCTCAGCTAATAATTTTCAAAAAGATTAGTTCTGATGATCACACTTCCTTCCCTTTTCCCAGCTTTTGAAATCTCATACAGCTTTTTGCCAAGAAGCTTTAGACACAAGTATGAAGCACAGTTTCATCATCCACCCATATACCTCATCATGAGGTTATACCAATTGTGTGAAGCTACGAATATGGAGCCCTAGAAAAAGTAGAATGGAGTGCACTTTTCAACTGATGATATTGGTCTTTGTCCAGCTTCTGAGATTCATATGGATTCTGCATTTACAAGTCTCAAAAAAACAGCTCGATTTTACTGGTTTGAAGAGATGCACAGGATTCACAGTGTGTGGAATCTTTTATTGCATTGTAATGATCAAAGAGAAATAATTTTCAGGTGTAAAAACAATCCTCAGAAATGCTTCTCCAAAGGGATATATCCTGTGGATGGCACAAATGTTTTCTTTTGTAACAATACATTATTTTTTTTGCTTTTGAGTAGGGTTCCTGGATGTCAGATGCAGTCGTAGGATGGTTAAAGGGGAATGAACATAGAGCAAGAAATTCAGAGGGACATGTCCACAATTACCTGGTAGCATAGTGCTTTTGGTATTTTAGCACTATAGTGCTTTTGAAAAGTTAAAAATAGATAAATAAGCTAAATTCTTTTTGGAATAAACAATATATTCTTTATAATTAAACTGTTTGCTTGTAAATGGCACTTAAAGAAAAATAAACTGCGTTAGCTCCACGTCCTTAAGCTAACTGAATGCACAGATGAAAAGCATTTATTTAAATATGGAGCAGTGAACATTGAAGTTGTTAATGTTTGGACTTCTCCGTGTTCTTCCAAGCTTCAAGAGCAGTGTTAGGGTGCAGGATGATGTGTATCACTTCCTTGTAAGCCACTAAGCAATGTAAAAGCAAAGTATATGTAGGAAATGTGTGTGATCACCTGCACAAAAGTTCTATTTGGAAGTTTAAACTCTTTTCCTGACAATGTTTGGGGGGGTTAATGTCTCTTCTTTTAAAAATACAGTGATATTTCTTTTTAAAAATGCAATGATTCAAACTACTAATTTGATGGTACTTTAACCATAAGTGGCAGATTTTGGATCTTAATCTGTTCCTTTATACAAAGACAACATTTTCACTCAAAACCTGATTAAAGTCAGTGAGCAAAATTAATATAAAATATAACCAGCTTTTTTGTATGGTACTACTACTACCCATGTCTGAGGCTTCATAAATTGTTTTACAAAGACATTCAGTGTACGTACTCAGCTTTTTTTTTCATCTTGCAAATTACTATTCAGAATGGCATATCAAATTAGAACAAACTGAGTTATTCATCTTTAGAGCATCTCTGGACTCAAGATGTCCGTTGGACTGTAAAGAATGAATACTTCAAGAAGAAGTAATGTTTAAGAGGAAATATAATACTATTTAAAAAATAGTGCTTGGTTGTGAAGATAAGTAAGGTTTTGTACAGCTCTTCTGTCAACACAACTATCAACAGATAGCAAGCTAGTCATTATAGCCAGTCATTCCCTTCATATCAAGAAAAATCACAAGATTCTAATTTAAACACTTTTGTAAAAAAAAAATCCATAGTCAAGTCAAAAATTCAAAAATACAAATGGACTGAATGACCTCCTTAATGCATTTATAAAACAGTAGGTGCTCCTTTTCATGCAATGTATGTCCCCCAGATCTGCAAAGGATACAATTTTTCCACAAGGAATTTAACTGGAATCGAGCAGATAAACTTTGCCTAACAGCTGAAAGTGTAAGTCATTGTTTCTTATTCAGAAATTTTTTCTAATTATTATTTCTCTGTATGTTAAAGTGCACTGGCTTTGAGCTTTACAATTATTCTTTGTTCCTGTGCCATTCTCAGCATGCAAAATGTTTATAAGGTAGGGATAAATGAATCTTTTCAGATTCAGCTACTTTAAAGCTTATAAAATATTAAAAAGTAATATAAAAAGATGCATAGCAAACAATGGTAAGAACTGAGTTGAGATGATCAAGCATTTTATATTTCTCATGGTGCATTGTATTAGTCTCTATTTTAATATAACAATGACATAATAGAAGAAAATGGGTCAAAATGAATCAGTACGGTTTCTTCAGGGATATGTTTAGTTTATGTAGTCATAGATCAAAATGCTGAGAAGAGGAATGTCAGTACCATTGCTGCTATTTCACAAACTTAGTTTTCCCAGTAGCTGAAAAGGAAGCACATGAAAAGTTGTCAGGTTACTTAGAGATCCAAATACCTAATAAGGATGTGAAACAGTTATAATTTGTGGCTGCTTCAAAAGATTGAAAAGAAAGCATTGATAGCAATATATATTGAAAATTGGAATAGATAACAAGGTTGAAGGTGGCATTATGGCTGCAGGGAATTTTGTGCGCTTTGGAAAGATCCTTAAAAGGTTATTGGTACAAAGGAAACGAGGGAGAAACCAGAGAGCTAATGTTCATCTTGTCTCTGCAGCTAATCTTTTTCTTCTGCATTCTGAAAAACGCCCCACAGGCAAAACATCACCTCTAACCTTGTTTTCTGTTCTGTGTATTTTATTAACCTTTCTTTTCTAAGTCTACAGTTTTCACTCAAATGCAGCCCCGATAGCAATCTAGGTTGACTGATTATTATTTCTTACAATGAGTAAGGTGTTATCATGATATTATTTCAGCAAAAAGGCCATGTTTAGTTGCCATGGCAATTAAACAATAATAACTGTAGTCTTTACCTGTCTATCAGAGTTGTCAGTCCAGCTCCTGTTTCTAGCACCAAATTTGGCTTTTTGTGTGGTGGGTTTTTGTTTTTTTTTTGTCAATATTTCTTCATTCAGTTAATGCAGCTGAGATTGTTCTCAAGTAGGAAAAAGCAGTTGTGGGCCTGTTAGCAGCTGGATAGGAGTCTAGCCATTGTATTGGGTCTGGCTGAGCCCCATAGCAGCTGCCGTAGCGCTGTGCTTGTATTGGTACCTAGATAACATGGCAGTACTTTGACTGCTGCCAAGCAGCACTCACACAACATCAAGGTTGTCTCTCCAGCCAATAGGCTGGGAGTGCGCAAGATGTTGGGAGGACAACCAGGACAGCTGACCCCAAGTGACCAAAGGGATATTATGTATCATGTGATGTCTGCTCAGATATAAAAGCTAAGGGAAAGGATAAGGAATGGGAGGAATTTGTTGTTTACAGCTTTTATCTTCCAGAGCAACAACTAAGATACTGAAGCCCTACTTCTTGGGAAGTGGCTGAACATCACCTGCTGATGGGAAGTAGAGAATAACATCTGTTTTCCTTTGCTTCCACCTGTGTGAACTTTTGCTATTGCTTCATTAAACTGCCTTTGTCTTGACCTACAAGGTTTTTTTCACCTTATTTTCTCCCCCTCTTTTCTGCTGAGGGAGGAGAGTGATAGCTTGGCTTGGTGGGCACTTGGTGTCCAGCCAAGGTCAACCCACCACAGGCATCCATGGCACAAGCCAATGTTGGTCAGGTACTAGACTCAAGGAACCAAATGAGTTAATCTCTATCACAGGCAAGATCACAGACAAAAATGAGGGAAGCTTTGTGTTACGGTGACCTGTTGAAAGCAGAGACAACAGTTACTGTCAGAATTCTACATCACCATCAATATCTTTGGGTTTCCAATCTTTCAGCACTTCTGGGACTGGTTCAGGGCACAACCAACTATTTGAGTTATGTGTGAAAAAAAGCAAGAATAAAGCACCAGCTACGCAGACATCTGATTTGTTTCTTCTTTGAAGGGTCCTTGGTAAGAGGACATGATTTTCACTGAAAAAAGTAAATTTTGTACCCTTGGAGTTACCTTAGGTTATGGGTGTTACGGATTTAGAAGCACTTCCCTGTTCCTGTGTGGCATATGTAGTTTACTAATCTCTGGGTTGCATATCAGCGTATGGTGCAGAGGAATGCAGTTCTGCTTCCTGCTTTGTAGCTGCTGTGCAAGGAAAACCAAGGCCAAGTGGAGCTGTGGTTCACTCAAGCAGCCACCACACAGCTCTGGGATACTCCAAAGCATGGTCCAGAAAGAACGTTTAGACAGAGCTTCAAAGTAGCAATACTAGTTGGCATATTCTCAGCAGCCATTTCTCAGACCTAGTTGACAAAATAAATGTGGTTTGTGCACATCTTTTGTCTTCATGGTTTCACTTTGTGGAATTGCACCTAGTTAAAGAAATATTCTGATCAGTGAAGCATCTCTGGGCAAGCAAAACCAGCTCACTTAACTTGTTAGACCATCTGACAGATGGTAACTTCTGGTGTTCCCCTTGACAATAGCCTGAGAACTTCCATACTCAAAACTTTTCCTTCTCTGCGTCTCCATCGATGCCCCTTTTACTTTCTTGTTTTGTCTTTTCATTTTCCATATCATCTTCTAACAGTACATCACTTGGTTAATTCACCTCTATTGCTGCTCTTTTTGCAACCCTGGACCTGACATGACACTGGCGGGCCATTACTACCCACTCATTCCCCCCACAATTTTGCTGCTTTATAACTTAATACCTCAGGCTTTTCAAGAGGGACTATCTGCTGGCTTCTGATGATTCATCAGAACACAGCACTGCAGCCTTCATCTCTGTTATCTTTGTTTCTGTGATAACAATCAGAAAAATTATGGACTATTTCTATTAACTGTAATGACAATGAATGAACTTGGAGTGTACTCTGTCTAAGCAACTTGCCTTGAACTGCAGGAAAAGAGAAGTGAGCACTGCCTCCGTTGTTAAAAACAATAAACATCCTGAAAAGGCGGGTCACCAGCAGTGCTTGTTCCAGAAGACAAGAAGATAGGGAGAGAATGTTATCCTGAATTCCAATGAGCCATTATATCAGATTCATCCTCACCATGGACAGGGATTCACATTCAAGATAAACTAACAAAAGAGATTTTATTTAATAACAGGCAAGTTGTAACAGGGTCAGGCATACAACAGGAGAGCATATCACAGCTGCTGACTTCTCAGTCTAAACAAAAACAAATTAACTTCTCAGCCTGTTTGCTTAAACAGAAAAGGTGTTTCAGCACGATATTTGTAAATCTACCTTTTCCTGACCACTGAAAGATGCAGTCACACTACTTACAGGAAAGAGGTTCCATACCTGATGACAGGTGAATTTTAATTCTGAGCTAACTTAATTCCTTTTCTCTTCCTTACAAGAAAAAAAAAACAAAACAAAACAAAAAACAACACCTAGAAATTTTTGTGTTATTTGTCTTTCACTGAAAAGGAAGCAAACTAAAAGAGGGAGGAAAAGCAAACACTGTCTTTTTTAAGAACAATTCTGTCTTATTCAATCTAAGCTATCAACAGCACAGGCAGAGAAAAAATCCTTTCAGTCAATGGAGGCAACATTAGTACAAAAGTGGCCTTTTAGAAAATCCTTTCCTGCTATTGTTTGAAATGAGAAAAAATATCCATATATTATTTTCCTACAAGCATGAAGCTATTGCAACAATATTTTTTGATTTCCTGACAGCACCTCTTTCTTAAAGGATTTCGACTTATAGTTAGTTCAACAAATTCTTGCCATGAGGAAGAACTGAGGTAGCATTGTGGAAGGGGCTGGAATGCCTGTACATATGCTGGTATGTAACAGGGACTTTAACAGTGTATTTTCAGTCAATATTTTTTATATTTTTTTTGAAGTGTTTCAGAATCAGTAAGTTGAACCAAATTTTGCTAGCCTGTCAGTTTCTGAATTTATTGAAACTTATTACATTCTGTGCATATTTGGTCAGACTCTAAACTTCTCTGCTCTAGCTCTAGACACACAGTACACGGCCATTACAGGGGAAAAATAAAGAGTCCCCAACTGTCTTTGTTCCTGTGGTTTTGGTCATCAACAACTGTATGAGGAAATAATCTTCATGGTAAGTTCTCAAAAAGGATTTTCAGTTCAGTATTGTATAGTAAAGCTTACTTTTCTCCTTCCCTTAGAGTAAGAAATCAAGAGCCAGTTGAAGGACCATATGGCTTAGAAGTTCTTATTTGTTTAGTGAGCTGCTACCACAGACAGGAAATCAACGTATAGGAATTTCACAACCACATTTCCATCTGTTTTATGTGGGTGATGCCATCAAAGAAGCTGACAAGTCTCAGCAATTCTCCAGCATATGTCAGCTTTTGGTAGTGCTACAGGTCCAAAGTCCATTCTCTCACCTGCCTCAAGCAGCAGCAGAAGCCAAAATTGGAGATGATCTCCGTGGAAGGCCTGTGGCTAGACAACATGGTTAGCTGTGAACTGTGATATTTCTGGTTTTATCTGGGTTTGATAAGATATGCCATCTTTTGTCATAGAAGTTTTGGTGTAATTAATACCAACTGAAGTAAATTTCAGTATACATGATCAAAACAAGATTTTAATATAATATGTTAGCAGACTGAAAATCTGCTCATCAGGTGGGGTGTCTACTGAGAGTTACTAGTTACTGGTGAGCATCAAGGGCCCCTTCTGAAATCAGACATTAAATCTCACAGTCCCTGTGTGCTTTGAAGTCATTCTTACCCTCCATATCTAGAGGGTGTAAAAGAAAACCATAAACTGGATTTGTGTGTCACTCAAAGGGGGAGATCAATTGAAACATTTAGAAATACTATTAGTGTCACTTACATGTCATGGAGAGTCTTGTAACTATGTTGGTTTTCATGATTTTCCCTCAAATAAAAGAGCTCAAGCTGCTCATTCTAATTAGAGTTCTCAAAATACCGGAGAAATGGTCAATTACAAATTCAGCCTGTAAAGAGGAATTTAATCAAGAGAAGAGAATTTTCATTCTTGTATAAATAATCAGCTGAATTTTTCAATTTGTATTCAACTGCTTGTGCTTTCACTTGTGGGTCTTAATTAGGATCACTATTGCATCTTGTAGACAGCTAGACTATTAGTATTGTTGGTAGCTTGCCACCATATTTGGCAGCCCAACAGAATCAGAAAAACTGAAAAATAAGCCTATTAAAAAAAGTCAGTAAAGCCAACACCCTTTCCGAAAGCTTTAATCTAGGTTTCCATATGCTGTACCTTTGCTGAGGGTAAGAATTAATTCTCAACCTACTGCTCTCTTTCCATCTATCAGAGCATTTTCTTTTAATACTATTCCAGAAGAAATTTTCTTTTTTTACTGTCAATCTGGATATTGATTATCTTTTTCAGATTCTACTGCCTTCCATGTGAGCACTCTTGAGAAGGCTGCTTAGGACTAAAAAGAATATTTTTATTGCTTGTAATTACATTTGGACGGCATGATGGATGTATATCCTTAAATGAAAACAGAATGCAGCCTCATACTTTTGTTGTGCTTTGTGCCATACTCCTTCGTAAGGTTAGATTTATTGGCAAATTTGGAGTCCACTAATTCTAAGGAACAGATCATTAAAATCAGACAGACTGTAGAACATGATAGGGGAAAGGCCAGAGAAAGACAATAGCAGTTCTATTTTTGCCTCTGCTGTGAATCTCTTTTTAGACCATAGGTTGTTCCATTTCCTTTCATACCCATTGCTGTGTCCATTTAGAGTGTAAACCCCTCTCCATAATTTGCTCATTCTATGGGTTTGTGTAATACCTAATATAATAGGACTTCAGTTTTTCTTGGGAGGGAAATGGAATATCAATACAAGCAACAAACAATAATAACAATAGCCTAACAGAAAATAGTTAGCTCCTCTTTGAGCCCATCTACAAAACACATAAATTACTGATTAAGCACTATTAATACGTGAGCTTCAGTTGTGAATATTAGAGTAAAGATCCAGGGAATCATACAGAAGGAACAAATTAACATATATTTATTTGCTAAGAAAGAGTATTTGTAGCTCTCTCTATTATCTTCATAATGCTTGTTTTCTAAAGGGCATTTGGTTTCCCTGTGTGGCTTTCAGGTTAGAAGAGTATTGTGAGGCAACCTAAAGAAATTAGAAGGCAGTAGCTTCTTAAGTGATTAGGGTACCTAATTACTTTAGAAATTTCTGGGGGGTTTCACCTGAGTAAACCTAATTGAAGAATCCTCTCTGTTTGAATATCAGCCCAGCATCTAACAGCACGGAAAAATCTTAAACAGGACCTCTATTGTACAAAGCCAAATGTCTTTTTTAACCTCTGCTACAGATGAAGTCTAGAGGATGAGGCAGGCAATATAGTATTTACCAGATTTCATTTTTCTTTTGTCTGATTCTGTACTTATTTATCTTAAATGATATCTTTTCAGGCAGTTGAAATGTGCAGTGGTTTCATTCCCAGAAGCAAGCAAACTTTTCCTTGTTCAAGTGATTTGATATAGTACATTACAGACGCAGCAAAATTCACAGTGGTAAGAAATATATTCTTTTTATCTTAAGATGTTTTCACATTTTCTATTTGATGCCAGTATTTGTAGTCGCTATTTTCTGGGATATGTCCTTCCTTTTCCTATTTTCTTTTCTTCCATCCTGCCTTCCCTTCTTCCTCTCTCTCTCCCTCTTTCCCTATAAAATATAACAGAATATATACACAAGAAAAAGTTTTCTTAAATTAGACCATCTCTTATTCTCCTGTAAAATGAAGATAAACTATTTCAATATTTTCCCCAAGAAAACGGTTCATGCAGTTTATGGTAGGAAACCCTAAAAAATTCCTCTTTTACCTTATACACTTATAGATAGACCATTAAAAAGAGTACTAAAAAGTTGTTGTGGACAACTGAGAATGATCATTAGTTCCAAAAAACTCTCTCATGCCTGATGAGCTGTTTAAAATATGGTTGCAGAAAAAGAATGCTTTGGCTTATACTCTCACTAAGTGACTTCTATGGTCATAAAATGCTTCAGCTTTGCTCTGGCACTTAATTACCTGAAAATGCTATTTATTACTTTGGGCAGTCCAGCACTATTGTGATTATCCTTTAATTATGGTACAAAACATAAAGGTTCATAGATGAAGAATTTTATTTATTTTAGCATTGTTAATCCATTATATGAAATGGTACTTATAAGGAAAAAAGTTAAATAAAAAGTAAATTCAGAACAGATTTTTTTTCTGTTTCATTTGGAATGAAAAAAAGAAAGAAATTTCTTATCCATCCCACCTGCAGAAACACTGGCATTATTATACTTGCTGTTTCCTCTGCTTATATATACAGTGAAATAGATGCATATTAATATAAATAAAATTCCCAGTATAAAGAAATTTCTGTAATAGTCTTTGCCTAAACCAAGTCTACCTTAATTAAATATTATGTCATTAAAAACGAAGATATGGCCTCTCATCTCATTAGTTTAGTTAATCACACGTAACCCCAACCTGAGGTGTCAAACAGGAGAGCACAAGTAGCACAGAAGCAGGATAAGCTCCTTTCTCTGGAGACAGGCTGTGATCTGCTACAGTACCGCTTTTATTTCCCATGCTTGCTGTGTGGTGGCTGTAAAGGATCACAGTCACTGGTGCTGGGTCCCAGACCCTCTAAGACCAATTTTTTCTGCACCAGTTAGCTAAAAGACCTTCATGCTGGCAGGGAAAATCGAGAAATGTTGATATACGTGTGGTCTGCCAGCCCAGAGAGATGGGGAGGGGAGTCGGAGGCACAGGTGGATTCTTGTCCCTCCACGTGGCCTCAGGTTGTGGGTTAGACCCACCAGAGTAGTAGCAGAGAAGGAACTTGTTGCTACTTCTAAGGATGCTAAGAAAGGAAACAGAGATGGCAGGTTAAGGAGAAATCCTTATAAAAATACTGAGTAGTCGGTGCAAAGAGCAAGAGATGACGTGGCTAGGATCACAGTTTGTCTTTCTAGAAAGGAGTGAAAATAAGTTCTTTTTAACACGACGACTGTTTTGTGCTTGGACAGTAAATTACAGCAAACAGCATCTATTACACAGAAATAGTCCCCGAATCTGGAACTAATAATTCTAATATCAAAAATATAATTACAGAATGCTATATGTAAGCAGGACACCCCACCCCCAAAAAAAAGATAAAAAGAATGAAATAAAAAGAGGATAAGAACATTAGGTTGTGTACAAGGAGAGAAAAAGTTTCGGTTCTACAGAATGAAGCTTAGCCATATTGTTCCCTCTCAGTATAGAAAGCAACAGACTGATCCTTCTGGACAGTCCAGAGGTCCCTTCAGACCCCAACTAGTCTGTGATTTTGCGCGATTCTGTGTGAGCAACCAAACTCTGCCTCTAATGTATACTCCAGCAGAAGTCTAACTCAGCGACTGGCAATCATTTTGGCAATTGCTTTGAAGATGATGATGGTAATTTTTAATAGAGAAATTTATTGCTGTTGAAAATTTGATGTATTTCTGATGGCATTATTTTTTCCCAAGGTTAGGCTGAGCAGTATTTCCAGTATTTCAGATGTGAAAATAATGGACACAAAAATTCTTATTACTTTTGTGGATGTAGTACCTGCTATAG
Source organism: Falco naumanni (assembly GCF_017639655.2). NCBI lineage: Eukaryota > Metazoa > Chordata > Aves > Falconiformes > Falconidae > Falco > Falco naumanni. Next base: position 49,135,302 of record NC_054057.1, on the reverse strand, counting down.
ACACAGGTAGAAACTGCAAAACTGAAGATAATAAAATGAAATTAATGTAGTTCCACTAGCTTAAAGGACCAAATAGAAGAAATAGGGAAAATTGTACCTTATTGACTTTTCAACCTGAAACCATCATACGCTGATTACTGTTAGAAGAGGAGCAGGTGGTCATTTAAAAGTTAAAAGATAGAATAGAAAACATAATCTGATTACTTTTAATGCTAATATCATAAGGTCAATGTCAAGATTTTTGGCTGTCTTACTGATGACTTTTGGTCTTCTAAAGCTGGCAATACTCCTGCTGGTGTCTGTGCTGCCACAGGCCCACCCGCAGATGTTTCATTATAGTACCGTGATATTAATAGTGTCCCAGTAATACCACATCAGCTTCTCTGAAGTGGCTCCCTCACAAAACTGCAAAGCAGACCCTGTCACTTGCACATGAGCTGGCTCTGGTCCTACAAGTCTCTACCCATCTGCGTTTTGCCATGTGCTGACCACTGTGTTTAATTATTTTTCATTTTCAGATGAAGGCTTGTATAAGCAGGTTTAAAGTTGCTACAGCCGGGTAATACTGTAATCTTTGCACATCCAAATAGAATTTAGTATGCTACAAATACAAATAGAGATTAATACCATACAGGTGAAAACAAATAGGGTCTGTTACACAACCAAAATACCATTTTAAGATTTTCCTGCTGTGAGACAGAACCACAAAAATAAATGTTAATCCTACAAAATTTGGACTCTGCAGGTCCCAGAATTATGAAATTAGTGTAATTATATCCCAACATACTTAGAGTAAATCTCTGTAACCATGCAATTAGAACTTGAACTGATCCAATTATGTGATGTAATGGTGTAGAGTAATTATGCATAATAACACAATTATAATTTCTGATTATATCGTAAAAATCCTTCTGAAACTTTCAGAAAGAATATTGGGCACAAACTCTCACTCTCCTTTTTAAACTGAAAAAACTCATCTGTTTCAGACATTGTTCCAAAATATTTATGCCATGTTGCAAGTAAATGATATATTAGTTTAAAACAAAATAAATTAAAACATTTTTAAAAGGATGAGTCGGAGATTTTGTTACTTAAAAATTATTTCTAGGGACACGGGAAGGTAAGTATTGCATTCGTTGCAGCAATGTCTACATCTATTTAAAATGCACTTTTTAAAAAGATGAAAGGAAGTTTTTACTGTGTCTATCAGAATTTCTCTTCTAGTAGTCTCTCTTGACACTTCTCATCACAGTACCTCAGCATCCTTTCTAGAAGTTATTGAGAGCATCTCTGTAAAGCAGTGATATATAACAAACAGATAGCAATGAAAGTTTAAGAATTTATATTAAAATGTTTTTATAACAGGAAAAGACATTTTAGGGCAGGTAGGTATCTTATAAGTATTTTTCAAAACAGATTTTCTTCAGCAGCAAGCAAACAATACACATCTACTACAGAGATGTTGAAGGTGGAATAGCTCTCTGGAGACAACTGCCAGCTCTTATATTTCTCACTGGGGCTAAAGTCACAGCTGCTCATTGAAAAGTCCCCTATCTAAACAACGGAAAGGAAGGTAAGTGGCTCATAATAGCACCATGCCACTGAGCATGGGGGGGAGGCCTGGGAAATACTGAGGACAGGTACAGTTATTCTTGCTCTAATATTGAAAAGCATCCCAAAGTAATTCCAGACCACAGGAATCCCTATAGCTTACTCTTACATACTTTAAAATTATAGAAATTAAAAGAATGACCACTACGCTTCCTGTGAATAAACTCCACATCTCTTGTCCTTTATCATTTGCAAAAAATGGATTATAATACCAAACCAGCAAAATCTTATAACTTTTCTTTACTGGTACAGCTCAGCTGTTTGAAAAGCTTCCCCAAAACTGTTCTAAATTATCATTCAACATGGCATTTGCAAACAGTAGGAAAATTTGATTCTAAAGATACTTCTAAGATGACATTTGTCACTAGGGATGGAATTCATCTGACTAAATTGTGGACATCTGTTTTGAGTTAATTGTATAGGCATCCCACTGTTATTATGGTAAATTAGTGAATATAGTCAATTCTTATCTCACTGAAGTAGATTAAAGAACTCGGATGAATCAGCTTAGAAATGTCTTTTCTCAATTTATACAGAATGAATAATTCCACTATGTCCAATGAGAATGGGATTTCTTTCTCTTTGCACAGCAATATTAGGTAAATTACTGGTAAATTTATTATATAACTTGTATTTATCACTGGAAAAGATGCTTTACATGTGTATCAGCCTTTGCAGCTCTAAGTAGAATTTCTTATGGCCAACTAATTTCTGTGTATGTTTGAGTTATCTGAATTTTGATGCTATGGAAGACTTTCCATTTTGAAAGATGGTTGAAGGTACAAGCATTGTCACAGACATTACTATGTGTGCTGCCCTTGAAGTGCTATCCTGAGCACTACTTCTCCATAACTCAGGTTTAGTTAAGTTGGTGTATTGCTCTAATAGTACCAGCAGACAGGGTTTTGAAAGGAGGGATAATATCCTTTATTACACCAACTGATGCAGCTAGGAAAAAAATAGCTTTGAGGCTCAGAGGTTCACAAGTTGACGCTGAGCAGAGAATCTTACCTGAATATTTTAAATACATTTTTTTCTTGTAAAGAAGATGTTACCTTTCCTGGTCTTGTTTTTCCTAGGGTTACTTTAATATTGAATATTTTTTTTTGCCTTTCCTAGAAGCCCTGAATTTTCCTCTCTGTATCTGAGCTGGGTAATCAATTATTGAGATATGCTGAAGATATAAGTTAAGGCTTATTATACTGTTGGAAAATACAGTACCTGTAATATACACCAGAGTTCTTTCCTTTCTACTGTCTAAATATGCCTTTTATAAATATTTGTAGTGATAAGAAAACAAGTCTTGAACTTCCTTGATGTTTGCAGTTTCCTGAAAGCAGTCTTCAAAACATCTTAAATGGGATCTTCCATTTTTTAAGTAGTTCAAATTTTTATTTAGATTTGTAGCAATTGTGTCCATAGCTTCTGAAAGTGGTATTTAGCCTCACAGCAGACACTCCTACAGATCAAGAGCTCTAAGGAATGCTGCACAATTGAAATAAACCTAGTTTTTCTATATGCCTTTAAACTGAGTTATTGAGGTCTCTCTTAGTTCTGTCCTTGAAATTGGCCCCCCTTTGTGCCACACTGATAGGACCAGGAAGTTTTTTTATGAATGACATTATTTTTACGAAATTCTAATACACATTGTAAATGCACAATGCAGAGGAAAGCTGCCTCAAGTAACTTATCATCTAATACTGAAAATAGTAGATTATTTATAATGAAAAAAAACCAGAGGGAAAAAAAAAGCTTTTTGACAAAATTTATCTGTTTTATTGTAGTAGAAGCTTTTAGGCATTAATATAGTACACATTGTATAAATAGGGAGTAATAGAAAATGTCAGTCTTAGAGAGGTTACTGATTAAGGAAGCAAGAAATTAGATATTGCTCTAAACAAGGAATCACATGGGATTTCAAAAAAGAAAGAAAGAAAGAAAGAAAAAATACCCATAAAATGTAATGGAGAGATACAGGTAGAAAGAGAGGGAGGAAGCTAAGCTATAATTAGAGCAGAAAAAAAATTAGGACAGGATTATGGAAAACTATGAGAAAACATTACATTTACTACTTTAACCTTCTGGAAAACAATACATAGAATTAAGCATAATTTTTTTTAACAAATCAACAAAAAAAGTAAAAGCTATACAAGGAAGGTGTCTCCAAATGAATGAGATTAGAAGAGAAAACAACATATAAAATCTAAAGGGTGGAAGTCATGTATTTAAATATTTCCCAGGGTATAAGCAATATGTACCTAACATAGGAAGGATGAGTAAGATTTAAAAAAAGATGAGGTATAGTAATCTAAGAAGAAGACATATTGCCGTGGAATAGTCAGGACTTACTTTTCTTATTTTGTGAAGGTTTTTAAGACTTCAAGGGTGAACCGAGAACCCAAGTCACAACCCCAGGTAAATATACTAACCTGAGATGCAGAAAACTCAGACTTGCATTTGTGTTTGGTCATGCTGCCTTTTCTCAGAACAAGCAGCTAGGACTGTTCTGTATGATCCTGGCTTTGAGGTAAATGTGAAATTTTATCTTCAACCAGGGAAATCTTGTTAACAATGACCTTGTGAAGAGCTTCTCTTTTGCAGTTAAAACATTTATGATGAAAAATAATAAAATTTCTTAAAAGATTTCCAAGCCAGGTTTCATTTCTGCTAAGACAGGGTGGGAAGAAATAAATGAACAAAAATGTAGTATTTATTCACTATGACAAGAGAAAGAATAAGAAGGAGAAAGACTTGGGGAACAAGATAATCCAGTCTGAATTCTTTCAGTAGGGAAAGATGAGAGGATAACCACATTGAAATAACTAATAAAAGGCAATATAGAAGGGGAATGCAGAAGGGACAGTGAAGTAGTAGTGCTCTGTCTTTCAGGACATAGGTACTGAAAGATCCTGGTAGTCTCCCAGAGAGTAGCTGTGGAAGGAATGAAATAAATAAGAACAAGGATATGCCAAAGATGACTGAAAATGGGAGAAGACTGTTTCTGATAATGAACAAAACAACAATAATATGAGTATTGTCCTGTCTTGGTAGTAAGAAACTTCAAACTCTTGCATGTAACTTCATTGGTACATAAGGAATGATATGTGTTAAAATGGCATTGACTTCCCTTACTGTTTCTTTTCTTAATTAATACATCTGACAAACTAATGCACATTTGGTGCATATGTAGAATGCAACAGCAGTGACAGCTTTAATTAAATAATCAGCTGTTATGCATGATGTAGCTACTTAAGTTTGTTACTCAGAAGACTTCACTGTCTACAGCTTTGATACTTAGATAAAAGATACAGGCACATCCTACTGAACAGTTTCCAAAGAAATTGTAAGAACTTAGCAAGTATTAAATGCTGAACCCAAAGCAAATATTTAGTAAGCTGCCCTTTTTAATCTTTCATATTGCTAGTGTTAATAAAAGCAAGGCAAGAGTATTTGAATTTAGATATTCTGGGGAAACATGCCAAGCTTTGCAGGTTCAACAGTTGCAGAATCTCATTTGCTTCTTTTACACTGAAGTGTGATGGGCTGGAAGAGTCACTCTTTATCTTCTTGATGTCAATTTGGCATCAAACCATCCTTTTCAGGGAGTCACATGCTGAACAAGAAGTAGGAGATGGTCACAGAAATATTCTCTGATAAAATGCTTGCAAGAACAATTACAGTTGATGAAGATGAAGCATTGTTAAGAATTCACTTTCCTTGGAAATAGACTGTCCCAGCTTATGCTGAAATTTTGATTGAAATGTTTCCATCAGCCAAGATCATAAAAATACATACAAATACATTCCCATGGCTACTTAGAGGCATTTAAAATATTTCAATATTATTATTGTAAAGCTAAGTATAAATTTTCAGCTTGCATCAAAAAGCCTATTAGTCTACAAACAAGTTAGTGGTATTTAAGGACCAATGCCCTCACAAAAGCATATGCAACTCTGGGTAAGGAACCAAATGGGCCATGCTGATGAACAAAAAAAGGAGAATATTTGGTAACCTTCGTCAGCTGCATATGTAGATGTGTAGAAATCACTGTCCTGAAGCCTCAAAAGATTTGGCACTATTTATTGCTGATACCTGTTTATGGACGTAAGTGACAATAGCTAAGAGCTCCCCAAGAAACCAACCTAAGAGACAAAACATCTTTCATGGTAAGAAATTTTTTGCTGTCTTTTCTGGATGAATAATAGAGGCTAACTGTGTGTGTCAAAGTGTGTCTTTATGATTGTTACATGGTAGCTTGAGGAACATTTGTTCAAGATACAGACATAATGGTCAGCTATAGCTGGCTATAATGAATGTCTTCAGTGTATTGCTACCTGATGTCGTAGTTTAACCCCAGCTGGCAACCAAACACCATGAGGCCACTTGCTCACTCCTCTCCACTCACGACACCTGACTACTTACTTTTGTGGGAAGAAAACCATGTTGTATTTGTTAAAGTAGTCATCCAACCTATGGCTAGTTATTCAGACTTCATGTTCTTCTGGAAAATGCATTCTTTCTCCCAAAAGACAGCTCTGCCTATTACAACTGTTTGGGTCCATGACTTGGGATCAGAAAATCATGCTTTTCATGGGTAGCCAGTCAATGCAATCTACCGTCTCACATTTAGTAATGGGCTTGAATAAAGAAATGAGAGCCTCAACAAGTTTGTGTAATATCTTAGTTAGAAATCACCAGAAATGACACCCAAAGCATCTTCTTCCAAATGGCAGAAAGTTTTAGTGGGTTACCACATAATTTCTTCAGTTGCCTGTGGTCAGGAGCAAGATGATGAAACTGAAGGAAAATGGTACAAGACTGGGCTTTTTAAAGATTCAGGCCTCTGGCTTTAGAGGAAAAAAAGACATCTGTGTTTTAGTCTGAGATACACCTGACCCACACCTTCAACTGACTGTAAATGGAATTTAGGAGTAGGAGTCTGGCTCAGCTCTAGATGTCTACAATACAGCTCTCTCTGCTTTGGTTTAGCCAGCACTGCAGCCCAGACTATGAGGTTGAACTGTGTTATTGGAAGCAGTCAGCTGTAACTGTGTCAGTCTAACTCTGAAGTAGTACAATCTTTTTTGCAGAAAATCCTAAATTGTAACCCCCCCATCCTATTTCTCAACCATGACATAAATAGTTATCAATGACCATCCACTTCAAATAAAGCAAAGGTCCTTCTCTGAGGAAGCTAACTTGATCCTGATTTTAACAAGATTTTAACTTGAATATGTATCAAGTATGTGATCTAGATTACAGCTATGAAGATAATAATGTAGCATCTTTATTGAAAAAAACCCCCATGCTCACTTGCAGATTAGCCAGATTAGCCAAACTGAGGGCTATGGCTGTCAAGTCACATAATGTCTGAAACTAGCATGGCACTGGGGGGATTTTCTGCTGCTGGAAGAAAAATCTGCTAAGAATGAAGTGGATCTGAAACTTCAAGAAATAGAAGACTTCTCAGCTGGTGGCTTTTCATTTACTCTTAGTCAAGGCATAAAGTTGTGGGGGTTTTTAAGTGAATTACCTAGTTGATATTTTTCACAGAATGATGCATACATCTAGTCACTAGACATTATTCTTAGTAGTTCATGAGTAGGGTTTTTTTGCCTAGCTTATGCCAGGTCTTATGCCACTGGAGTGATAGGCATTGAAGATACCAATCTTTTCGTAGAAATTCCTGACTGAAAATAATAAGAATTACCATTTGTGATTTCATTGCTGGTTGTAAGTTATGGAAGGTATGACTCTTATCTCTTCTGGTTACTCTTCAGTATTGGAGGACCTCCCCTTGTCTTAGGCATCCTGAAATTTCAGAGAACTAAGAACTGTTAGCACATTGCAATAAAAATGGGTAATCACAGCTAGAAAAATGAGCAAAAGGTCTTTGGTCCTTTCAACATCCATTGCTACTGGGAATATTTCCTTGGTGATATTTGAACATCTTCTAAAAAGTCAGCAAATTTGATTACCTAGTGCTTATTATCAAAGAGGCAAAATAATAAAATTAACTCCATGCTTTTTTGTTATATGTAAAGCAAAATTTATTGGTGGCAAAAGGGTTATACTGGCTTGTAAAAATTAAAAAAAAATATGAAGAAAAGGAAATAAATATCTTCTGGCTATACTCAAGAGTCTACTATGTTTGCAAGTAGGCAAGTGGCACTTTGAAAGAGAAAATGAGTGATTAGACTTCTGTCTTTTGTGGCTTCATCATTGTTCTTGAATTCTTGAACATTTAAAAATTAATAAAGTATCATAATCCTTCATGTTATAAGAAAATATAATCAGTCTTCTATGGTTAAGAGATGAATAAGAACATTAAGCAGTAATATGCTAATATTCAAGATACCATTTTTGAAAATATCTTGTTTGTAAAGAGTATTGTTTTGGTAAACTTGTATTAACCACAGACAGTTAAAAAAAGGTACAGTTATGATGTCTAGTAGATCAATGTTGGGCAATTTCCAAAGTATCTCAAATATTTTTTCCTGCAATAAATTTTCCTATTTTCTTCCATAATATCCAGTGTTACTGTGATATCAAGGTGGCTTTATGTAGTTAACATTTTATTTCAAATGTAAATTATTTCTCTCTGGAAACTGATGTTAATTTTCATAAATATTCTCCATGATTAATTTAAATGATCAGATCAGTACTTAGAAGACAACTAGTTACGGAAAACAAAACACAGTTATTTTACTAATTCAACCACTAACTGCTGTGAGCAATTTATGAGTGCATGCTTTCAGAATAGAACCACATTGTGTCACTGAGAGAAATTATGCATTGGCATGAATAAAATGGCAACTATTACCATACTGATAGCATCTCTATTTCTAATTAGGCTCTAATTACCCTTAAAGCATTTGACTTTTCTTAGTAATTTCTAAGATATTTTTATTGCTACTATTCTTTTGTCTTACAATAAAAATATCTGTCATTTGTCACACAGGGTTGACTATGTCTAAGCAAATTTAATTTTGTATGGATATCTTTATTCTTGAAATGCTGATAGTACATAAGAGTGAAACTATATATAAAATCAAGGACTGTTCTAATCCATACCATAAAGAAAAGCCTATGATCCTTCTTGTCTCCTGCAAGGCAAAAAAAAAAAACCAAAAAACAAAAAAACCCACACCCACACACAAAAAAAAACAAAAACCAACAGAAAGAAAAAAACCCACACAATTAAATTCCTTATAACAATTTATTTCTAAATTACTCTGAAATTTAAAGGGCAACATTATATTCTAGTAACAGAGTTAACTATGTTATATGGTTTTCAAAATGCTCTTAAACTATATGCATCATCTGAATGTTAATGATGTTAATGTAATATTGACTCTCATTTTAAGGGAATTTTTCCTATACATGCATTCCAATTTATCTTCATTGTGAACTCAGGGATTTATGTAAAATATGTGCCATTCAATCTTATACAGGTCTTTGTGGACAGCCCTGTTGATCTCATCTATGCTCTGCTCACTCCTCCGTATCTCCTAAAGGGAACTTCTAACACTATCATTTGTTTAAACTTGAGAAAATAACAGTTCAATTAAAAAAGAAAAGGTTTTAGAAGGCACTGATTTTGTGGTACAGGAAAAAACATTCATTACAGGTGTTTGTAAACAATCAGCATAACTGATGAATAACATAGCTGCCTTGAGGAAGGGTGACCTTAGGTCTAAACCTCCAAACTTGGCATTTCTGAATCTCCCTCTCCTAAAATGACCATGTACCAACTGCAATATGACCATCATCCATATCTGCCCCACAATAAGTAGCCTTCTCTTTTCCATACAGTTAAAAATTCCTCTGTTATCCCATATGATGAATATAAAGTTGTCCATTGTAATTTACGTGGCTTTGGTAGTGTAATTCTGTAAGATACAGCAACTTCTAAATCTGCCCGCTTGTTCTTTAGCACTCTGATTTTCAGCTAAACTTGTCTCATGGTAACCAGTTGTGATTTTTAGGATCCAAAGGAATAGTAGGCATATGCTATGGAAAATAAAGGGAATGTACTGTAGGATGATAGGAAGGGTAAGAGACGAGGGAAAAGGGATTGCAGATGGTTGATGTGAAATGGATCACTGGGAGTGAGAGGACTAGGGAAAGTGAAGGTTTTGGACAATTTAGGGACCACCGTCCTTATCAGCTGATAGATCTTGACAATGCTCAGCCCTAATCCTAAACTCACATCAGCACGTTCTTACAGCACACCTGAGTATAAAATCATATTGCTGGGAGAAAGGTGGAATGCAAATATTGAACAGCAGAATCGTTCAGTAAAATTAAAACTTCCTGCTGTTCCTTTTTTCCCTAAATATGAAATTTCTTCTGCTGTTTTGATGACCTTGGTCCAGTGCAAGGAGTTCTCAGTATGAATAGAAATATTTATTTTTCTGTAACCTCTTGATATTTGGACTGGGAGTTATGTATTGCTTGATAGTCACCTTAGCCCTAGAGAAAATCAAGAGATTAGCCTTTAGTTGTATAGCATGATTATGACAATTAAACATAGAGAAAGCCATTTTCAATTAATTCATTAGTTTTTGATGTCACCTAATACAACAGGCTTTACAGAATATTGGTTAGAAGAAAACAGTCATCCGGAACAAGTCCTCTGAATAAGGCCTTATGTTAGCAGAGAAGCATCCTTTAACAGCACAGCTTAGAATTCATTGTTTCATGTTGATTTCAAAGTTTTTTAACATCTTCCTTGCCATGCATTCTGTGTGGTGAACACACAAAGGATCTTACTGTTCACTAAAAGTAGCTTGTAGTCTCATTAAAATGAGTGGGAAAATGTCAAATTAATTCGGAAATCATAGAAACAGAATTTAACCTTCCCACTAATCCTATTGGGCAGTATAGAGTAGGGCTGTGAATTTTTTTTTCTTCACCTTCTCTTGATGGGGGAATTAATCCATCATATCAAGCTGATGGCATGAGTGTGTTTGTTTTATGCGCATACATTCTTTTAAAATACTTTTTATGTTAAATAGAAAGTATATTTACAGTTTATGTTTTTTCTAACTTAGTCTCATTCAGTAAAACATTTTGGTAGATGCAAAACTTCAAATCGTTGAATACTGCTATTTAAAGTCAAGTGCACTTCACAAACCTTAAAAGATATGGGTGATCTGAGATTTTTATGTGTTCTAACATGCGGAAAAGAGGTTAGTCTTCAAGACTGCACAAGTTATAAGTATTTTTCTAAGTAGGAAAATGAAAAAAGGAGAGAAGAGAGCAATATTTTAGAAACTAAACTTAAAAAAACCAAAACATATTGAGTTATGCCAGTCACTTTATTTTCTACTTTTGTAAAAAAGCTGTAATTTGCTTCCTGAAAACCTTGTACTATCCACATGGAGAAGTGCGAGTACATACAGAGAGCAAAGTCCCACACCTAGAAATTCATCATGCATTACAAAGGGCATCTTCTTCAGGAACAAAAAGTGGATATTTTATTTATCATTACTCCAAGGAGAACACGTATACTACACTGTCTTTGCTTCCCTGGAAGAAGGTGCTCTAGAGCCTGCAAATACAGTGGAATCTGTTGTTCAAGACTTAAACAGACAAGTGGGAGAAAACAAAGAGTATAAAACCTTCAAAAAATAATAATAATAATAAAAAAAAGCCATGATCCAGTCAAGATAAAAAAGAAAGTAATTAACTACTTACTAATGATGCAATCATCATTTGCCTAGGATAGAGGTTTCAGTCTGCATAGTCTCGGGCATTCACAGGAACCGAAGCTGCTCAGTACCACAGAGAAGCCCTTAGGCCATTGCAGAGCACATTTGCCAAACACAGACATTATCTCAGCCTTTGCTAACCTAATTAAAGACATTCTGTCACATAAAACAATGTGAAGCTGGAAAAACCTGAAACACTGGACCCTGTTTTGAAAGAGTTGCAGTCTTTACCAATGCTTGCTTAGCACACATGATAGCTTCTTTATTCAAGGCTTTTCCATTTGTAGCATTTTATTATCTGCCTGCTCCAACTCACTTTTCTGTAGAGGCAGTACGGAAAGAGGCAACCCACGTTCTGAGAACAGAATTGGACAATACCAATGCAGCCAACTCACTGAAACTCATTATTACGACATTAGGAGCTAGATACTCGTTTAGAAAAGCTTCAAAACTTTCTCAGCTGTGTGTTCTGGGTTAACAGCTGACTGGATGGCTGAGCCCAAAGCGTGGTACTGAATGGAGTTACATCCAGCTAGCAGCTCCTCACAAGTGGTGTTCCCCAGGGCTCAGGACTGGGGCCAGTCCTGTTCGATATCTTTATCGACAATCTGGGCAAAGGGAGTGAGTGCACCCTCAGTAAGTTTGCAGATGACACCAAGTTGAGGGGAGGGGGGGAGTGTTGACCTGCTGGAGGGAAGGAAAGCTCTGCAGGGGGATCTGGGCAGGCTGGACTGATGGGCCAAGGCCAGTTGTATGAGGTTCAACAAGAAGTGCCAGGTCCTGCACATGGATAACACGACACACACCCCACCACCACCCCTCAACACTACAGGATGGGGGAAGAGTGGCTGGAAAGCTGCCTGGAGAACAAGGAACTGTGGGTGCTGGGTGATGGCTGGCTGAACATGAGCCAGCAGTGTGCCCAGGTGGCCAAAAAGGCCAAGAGCATCCCAGCTTGTATCTGAAACAGTGTGGCCAGCAGGAAAAGGGAAATGATTGTCCCCCTGTATTGGGCACTAGTGAGCCTGCACCTTGAATCCCGTGTTCAGTTCTGGGCCCCTCACTGCAGGAGGGACGTAGAGATGCTGGAGTGTGTCCAGAGATGGGCAACGGAGCTGGTGAAGGGTCTGGAGCACAAGTCTTAGGAGGAACAGCTGAGGGAACCGGGCTTGTTTGGTCTGGAGAAGAGAAGGCTCAGGGGGGACCTTATTGCTCTCTATAACTCCCTGACAGGAGGCTGTAGGCAGGTGGGGTTGGTCTCCTCCCAGGTAACAAGTGACAGGACAAGAGGCAATGGCCGCAGGTTATGCCAGAGGAGGTTTAGATTGGATATTAGGGAAAATTTCTTCACTGAGAGGGTGGTCAAGCATTGGAACAGGCTGCCCAGGGTGGTGGTGGAATCGCCATCCCTGGAGATATTTAAAAAACACATAGATGCAACACTTAGGGACACGGTTTAGTGAAGGACTTGACAGTCCTGGGTTGATGTCTGGACTTAATGATTTCAAAGGTCTTCTCTGGCCTAAATGATTCTATGATTCTGTGATTCTAGCTACTCTGAATACGAGGTAGAAATGTCCGTTCTTGCTTTATTTTCACAACCAGCCCTTTACACTGCATTTAGAACTGACTTCAGTGGAAAAGACCTGGCCGTATTAACTCCAAGACCACTGTCCACTTTTTGTATAAAAACCAGGAGGCTGGAATGCTCCTCTGTCCATTTGGAAAGGGAATAGAAGTGTTCTTGTTAGTCTGAAGAAGTTTGAATAGACATCCCAGGCAAATGTCCTCAATGTTAACAAGCAAGTAAGACTGGAGGAAGGAAGAAGGAAAAGGCAGTGTAATTTCATGAAGCTAGAAAGCTAATTTCATTAGCCTGTAGCATAGCAGAAGATAGTCTTGTGGGAATGGGGTGATCTTAGAGGTGGTCTCTGCTACAGAGACATGTGCTTTTTTGCTAAGAAAACAATACATGAACTGTTTAATTCCTATATTGCTGGACATTTTGAAGCCCTCTCTAAGGCACCAACCCCCTTTTCTTTAGTGTATATGGAACTGAGATTCCAGTTCAGACTTGTCAGTTCTACTACTGCAGATTTGTTTGTGGACTGCCAAAGTTAATGCTCAAGGTGTATTTGGTCTTAACTTTATGTGCTTAAATCAGGTACCTGATCTGTAAACATTGCCACCTTCTATGTATTCTGTTCTCAGTGGTGAGAAACATGCACCTTCCCACAGTGGTGACAAAGGATTCACTGCAGCCACCTCCATTTCATATCTCAAGTTTTGTGGAACAGTGAGATTTGTCTCACCTAGTTTAAGACACCTAGCTTTAGGTATCTGCTAGTTAGACATCTGAACCTAATTTAGTCAATGTAAGTTCCTTTCATAGTCCAAAAAGCAAATGTACGGGTGTTGTCTGCCCCAGTTAGATGCCTATCTTAAAATGGATTGCACTATGGAAACATATGTTTTATCATTTGAATCTCAATGGTGTCTTGAGTAATTTCCATAGATTCAGATGTTTGAGTTTTAGATGCCCAAGTTGGGTAGATGACTCACCCCTTGTGTTGACAGGCCTCCATTAGCAGTTAGTCATCCTCTGAATCTACTGAGTGACTATTTCACCTTGAGTCATGCCTATATAGTCCACTATGTGCTTTTTCTCAGAATAGGCCTTTCTCAAAAGGTGTTCTCTGACTTCATAAATTTTTCCATTTCCCTTTTAATGCCCATAGTCAAGCAGGTTGTCTCAAGGACTCTCACTGGAGGGTGTTTTGCTGCTGTTTTTTATGTGTTCTGGATTCAAGGTTAGGGTCTATGTAGACTTCAGTTTCTATCTTTGATGTCTTTGATGTTGATGGGGAAAAAAAAAAGTAATATTCCTTTCATCCTTGACTCCTGCACCCCAATCGTTCCCCTATTTGTAGGTTCATGTAAAGACATCGCTAGCCATGTCACTTTGAAGTATACAAGGACAGAGAGAGTCTGTACATGGGAAATAACCTGTTCTCCCTGAAATGGGGTAAGCGAAAGACCTGTGGTCCTTGAGTTGATGTCTGGAATATTTTGGATGCACTGAAGTAGCTTCATAGTGCTGGAGGTGGGGGGATATCAGAATTAAGTGATACATCGAAGCAGGCATAAAGACTCTGAGTAGTATCCTTGAACAGCATCACTGCAGGACAAAACATGAGTTATGCCCCCTCCTTCTCTTTCCACTAGAATCTGTCCCCTTGTGAAAGACTTTCTGTTACTACTGAATTGCAAAGATAGCAGGACCTGATTGTCAGAAATCTTATCTTTTGTATATGTCTTTATATTTATTTCCATTTGGTGCTGTGTTCAGTACTTCCAGGAGCTATGCTGCCGAGTCCAAACCAAATGAATGTATTGATTAACTGGTTCCTCCCAGCTGACATCCCAAATAAAAAGGTAAGGAGTGACTCTATCCATTAAAAAAAAAGTATTTTTCTGTCTTTATTGGTAGAGATAAAGGAAGGGATTCCAAAATATATTGAAATCCCGACACATGCAAAAATGTGAATGAAGAAGAGTGGGGGAGACAGAGGACAAATAGCAGTAGTTTTTAATATCTACCCTTCTTTTCAGCACCTAATTAACTTACTATGTAACTTGCCAAGAGATTATGAAAACTCCCAGTCAAGGGGCAGTGTGGGTCCATGAGATGGATACACAAATAATAGCAAGGGTTGATTTGGAAAAAAACATAAAACTTGGTTAATTTACTGCACAAATTACAAGGCTGAAGAAATACGAACTGATTACCAGAACATATATTTCTGGTTTACACCTGAAAAAAATATGCTTATAAAGCATAAGATGACTTTTCTATCTCTTTTTCTTTTTCTTCCTCTTAAGACACCAAATTTCTTCATAAGTCATACATTTTTGATGAATGGGAGTTACATTAGTCAAGACATTGTTTGTTCTGTTACATATGCATTAATGAACCAAATGGAGAAACTTGCATGACTGCTAACAGATATGAGTGTGATACAATAGGAAGAGTAGATGAGTTTGGCAAACTAAGATGAGGAAGAGATTTAAGATGATACTCTAAAGAAAAAAAACACTAACAACAACAAAACAAAGGAAAGATTGCTTGACACATTAATTATCCAGCTATCTGCAAACAAATAAATTATAACATAGATGAAGTAAACCAGGTTAGATTCAAGGATGGAAAAAAGGCTGGAATTCTGCTATAGCTTCCTTAACTCTCCCTGTTACCCTTGTTACATATAAAGACATATCTATAGTGAGATGACTCTCATCACAAACTTTAATTACTTAAAATAATTATCTATTAACATAATTGACTTCACAGTATAAACTAAAGAACAAATTATACTGTTAAAAGTAGATCCAGCATATTTCTTGCTGTGATAGTTGTCAGATTTCTCCACCGGTTAGTCACTGAGAAAATGCAAGGGTTAGTGCCGTTTTATGTATAGTTGTAGTAAGCAGCAGGATCATGTAGAAGAAAGCTACTTCGAGAAATAAAAGAACCTTCTTCTGAAAAAGCATGGATTGCCTGTGTTTAAACGTGTGAAATGCTAAACACAAAATAAGTTTGTAAACAATGTTTTCAATATTAAGAGACTGAAAAAGTAAGGATAACTGACTAATGAGGAAAAGGATCGAGCCTTCATGAAAGTGAAAACCTTAAAAAGGCTGTTGGAAAATCTAGTGGGAAATCAGAATAGATAGTTACATGCTAAAGGTCTTGAAAACACTAGGATAAAGTAAAAATGTCTTTTAGACCTTGCAAAGAAATTAACACAAATTATAAAGAGGTCTTTAACCACAGAAATTAAAAAGGCCATGTGGAATTGGCAATGCAGGGAGTAAGACAAAAGATAAAGTTAACTTTTTAAGAGCACAGAATCATATGAATATTTTTTGTCTTAGGCAAGGATGCAGATCATGGATCAGAAGGTTATATGACTGATAGAGATGTGCAAATCAACATAGAAATTACTATTATCCAGACAATGCCAAAATGTAAATGCTATGCTGATAAAGATGTAATTCTGGGATTGATCCTTGTCCATCAGACAACATGCTGAAAAGTTGCTTGTCGTTACATAGTTCAGAGCTACTTAATCCAAAGCAGACTGGCTGTGTACACATTTTGTAATACTTCACCTAAACTGCTTCCGAGGCACATCTGGCAGCCCTAAAACATATTTTTTTTGATCGAAGAGCATAAATGTTGTAAATGCTGTGCCATGATAGGACTTTTAGATCATGCTGTTGAGGGGGTGTCACAGATGCACTGGACATTGGTATGAGGTTATATAGAACATGTAGGAGAGGAATATATGAAGATCAAAGGTGTTTCAGAATAATGGTAAATGACTATGAGAAAAAGCATTTTTGAAGGAACTAAGGCCAGCACAGCCCACACTGCCTATAATGCCCTTCCTTCTCTGAGGTACATCCATAACCTCATCTGGCTTTCATCTTTAAAAAAAAATAAATATCCATGCAGAAACCCCAGGAGTGATCCAACACTGGATCACTTATGGATAATCAGAAAGTCATTTAGTTGACAGTATGAATATATTCAGATGATTGTATGCATGCAGGTTAAGGGACCTGTTAACATTCGTGTTCTGAATGTAAGAAGAAATTTGAAAGATATAAGTAAATATTAATGATTGGATCAGATTTTTAGAATAGAACCATATCTATCCCTTCAGAATAACCATTATAAGATCTGTTTAAGTAAGCAAGGAAAACAGCACAAAAACGAAAGTTCTTGCATGTAATAACTAGTACAAATATGTTATTAGAAATGGTGAAGACATATGATCTAGAGGCATCAGTAAACCATTGATGAGATGTGGTCATGCAGAAACAATTGTGCCTGCAGTACCTATTAGGCCAGGAGCTGCCAAAGAAATAGAGTAAATGTAACAAAGCCACTGGTAAAATCTTTTATGCAGTGCCATGCACGATTATAGTTTACTGTGTTCAAGAGAAGAGCATTCATACTGGATGAGATTACAGAGGGGAACTTCCAAACTGAACAAAGTGGAAGACCTGTTTTACAAAGGGAAATTAAAAAAGCATGGCTTTTTTTTTCTTTCTTTTTTTTTTCTTTCTTTTTTCTTTTTTTTTTTTTTTTTAACTTAAGGAAAATGTGTTAAAACAAATTCATATTCATAAATACCTTGATGTTATAAAACACCAAGTTGGAAGAAGACATGTATAAAGTAAGTGGTGGGACAAGAATAAATTAGCTTAATCTGGCTCTGGCATAGAAACAAAAGTTTCCTAATTTTCTGAAGCATGAGGCCTGTCTTAGTTACAAGAAACCCAACTGGCTTCAAAGTCCTAGGAAACTGAATATATGACAAAATTTCCTGACACAGCAGTATCTGGGTATGGACTTTGTAACGTCCACATCTTTTCCAATCTCTTTTAATCCTATTTCCTATTATTTTAATTTAGGGATAAAGAATATGGCTTTTTTTTCCATATACTTGCTGACTGTAAAGACATTGTGTAGATGGTGCAATGTAAAGAATTGGACTGTGGAATGATGTTATGAGGCATGTGATGTCATTAATGAGCCACTTTTCCATTTATCATTGAGACCATAGGTAAGTAGATTCATAGATATTTATATATCACACAGACATACATAACACATACACATATGGAATGTGCATAATATTATCAGAAATAATTTCAATAAATTTGATAATCTAAAAGATTACTGTTTATATTTAGAAAGAAGGTGATAGAGGAATATGTAATGTTAAATAAGAGAATGTTGAAAGAAATTGTGATGACAAAACTGATCATTTTGAAAAAGAACATAGCTTTTTTGCTGATTTGCAGGTTCAGGCACATTTTATAAGTAATTTGGAAGATATCAGAAGCAAGATTTAGGAATCTAGACATATCCTTCAAAAGTTAAATTGTATTATTGATATCTTACTTTATCTTCCATTTCCAGTTCTTGTTACATCATATATCCACATATCTAAGTAGTATTAACACATAATACATTTCTCCTTCTATTTTTTTTATATATGTAAATAGAAGACTGATTTGTATTAATGACTTTTCCTTGTTATTTTACTGAAAAGAAATTGGCTTAAAATTATTTCAGTCTTCTCACACAAAAATTTCTTCACATAGTTTCTAGCATATGTAGGATTAAATCTCATTGTGCTGACTTCACGTTCCTGGAAGAAAGAAATCCTAGGAAGACTTCTTACTTTTCACCTATATTTCCATATCAATAGTCTGGTCCAGTTACTAACAAAGTGAATGTGATATTTGTGATTTATCTCAAAGGCAGTAGAATCTGTTATCTGAGTCTGACACTTTCTTAAGAATTAATTCACTGCTTTTCTTATGTCTTTGCAAGAATTCAAATGCATTGATTTTATGATACAACTACATCAGCAACCACCTAAATAAACTAATATTTCAGTAATCCCTATGATCAAATGCACTTGCTTCTTCCTAGGAATCACCTAAGGATGTGTTATGGAGTCGTGAGTGCTGTATTCATATCCTTGTACCCTAAGCTACACATGAATCTATCCCATGAATGCTGGGGGTTTTCCCCACTATGCACCATCCTTGTAAACACATCGCACAGATGATGCTCATGAATGCCTACTATTCATCAGCCCTAAATGGTGTCTAAGTAGTTAATAAAAAAAAAATAAATGTGAAATAAGTCATCAAAAACTGAAATAACACTTTCATGGATAATGGAAAAAAAAATGCTGTCTGGTCTATATTGGAGTTTACTGACTAGAAGAATTATTAGGTTACTGTTGTCAAATTTAATGTGACTTAAACTAGACTAATGTTTGGTGCTTCTCCGTCACTGTGGTTGTTCACTAACAATATTCCCAGCTGAATACCTCACAATCTCTTTGAAAAGCCTTTGAAACATCATCCATACAAAGATCATTTTTAAAAAGGGAAGCAGAAGTAGGAAAGATGTGGAAGATCTTTAAAGTTAAATTTAGGGAATGTGATTAAAGTTTGGGCCAGAAATGTGAAGGAAATTCTAGGCAAAAAGGGTTAATAACATGTCTGTAATAATTTTTTGCAAGTAAAAATGTTGTCTGGATACAACTTCCAGGGTGGATGTAGACCCACTGAAAAGAAAACTTAAATAGCACAGTGTAATCTTTAGGAGTTTTGATCTCCTGAGATGGAATTTCCAGATGGCCTAACTAAGTTAGGATCTCAAACCCTGCAGAAGGTCTCCAGTACGCTCAAGAAGTGCTTTTGAAAATATCTTAGATATTTGAAAATATCTAAAATAAGATATTTTAGAACAACTATAATATAAAACATTTTATTATTAGAAAGGTACACAATCATAAACAGGAAAGGTGAAACCTTCACTTGTCTCATTCATTTATCCTTAATGACGTTTTGGTGCACCCTGTGTTATGTTTGTTTGAAGTATTATTGCTTAGTGTCATACTTCAAGTATGTGAACATCCCTAAAAGCCTGTTTCACATTTTAAAAATTGTGTTTCTTTCCTACAACTACTTTCTTTAACTCTAGAAACTGCTAAGAGTAAGTGAAGCTGTCTTGCATGACCTCTGGAAACACCACAGAGGAGTAAGGCAGATTCCTCAAATGCTTTAGATGGAATCAAGTGGTAATAACTGGATTGGGCTGTAAATTTCCAGTTTCAGCATTGGTCTGTCAGAAATGGCTGAGTCGACAAAGCAAAGACATTTCACGAAAATGTGCTGCTTTCGAAAATACTTCTGACATAGCTCTGCTCTATTTTGTGCTAGCTCACCCCAGCCAGAGGTGTATCAGGCTCTGGGGTGTTTTTATTTTCAGCACAGGGTACCCGGCCTCTCAGTACCCAAACTCTTCCAGGTAAATTGTCATCCCCATTCTAATAATGTAGGTGAAAGCAGAAAAAAACCCTCCTGGCCAGCACTGAGATAAATTTTGGCACCTTTGGGGTCTAGGCACTTAGCAGTCTATTCAACAGAACTGTTCCAGAATAATGGACTTTAAAAACCTGAGGGAGCTGCTCAACAGATCTATTAATCTAGGCAAAAATCAGGTTCAGCTCACATCCATGAGAAAGGAATGTCAGTCAGGGCTTCTTAAATGAATGATTTATAACATTTCACAGCATTTTTTTCTTCAAGTATGAATTCCAAACCCTGGCAAACAGATACTGATATTTTGGAAATGTTTATAAACTAGAACTTTCAGCTGTTTGGGTTTTTTTTCCCCTTGACTCTAGATTTTATTATTTATTTGAATTTTTCCTTTTCATTATTTTTTTATTTTGATCAGATTTACAATTTAAAAGATGATGATGAAAATAACATCCTTTCCAGAAAAAAAAATGTATTAAAAATATGTATTGTCAGAAATGCATGGGAGATAGCTAATTTACATACAGCCCGTTGTCACCTGATCTGGATACAATATTTATTTTAATCTTTCTACATTTTTTCAGTTGTTATGTGAAATACTGCATTTGGAAATGGCTACTGCTCTATCTCATGCAAATTTTAGCTTGTGCAGTTCTTCCTCATTATTATTTTAGTGATCATCAATATTTCATGACCAAAAAAAATAAGTGTTTGCATTGGCTAATGAAGGTGGATACCATGCCCTTCTCTACATAAAAATCAGCATTTATAAGTTGTCCATTATCAATATTTTCTTGTTTCAGGTTTTACATCTAATACTAAGAACGTACTTAACAGATGATGTGCACTTTTAGTCTACCTGGATGATTAAGATAATACAGCAAAAGGACACACTTCATATTTGCAAACTGGAAATCAGTTCTGGAGTCGGTGCTAATGAGTTTATTGTATGTATCTGTTCTACTATCCAATACTGTTCTTTTTTTTTGTCTTAAAGAAACAGAATTCAGCAGCATGGGCAGTTTATATTTGTTTTCTTTGGTACACATTACTGAGCTGAAAAAGGGAGATATTGTAATTAATAAAACAAATTATAATTTGGAGAGCTTATAATACAATCATAACAAGATTAAGTAAAATAAATCAAAGCCAATTTGTGCTTGGTGGTTTTGGGAATAACGTTCCTGTCAAGTTGTTGAAGAGTAATCATTAAAACATGGGAATAATCCACCTCCTAATTAAACAACAATAAACAATTGTCAATGGCACATAATTGTTAAAAGTCAACAAAGGAAGCATTAGTGTAAAAAAAGATTAGACATAGTTCTTGAAAATGAGAATGGGAATGTTATTTAATGCCTGACAGAACAAACTAGACACAATAAATATTTGCAGTACTGGAGTAGCAAGTACCTCCATCAATATCATTTAGATAGTAGAGAAGCTGAGTAGTCTGTTGATAACACAAGGAATATCTTGCATGGTTTTTCTCCCATATTTACTTATCCTTGGAAATGTTGTTACATTCTTGTTACATAGTTTGTTTGTCTGTGTTTTTTCATACCTCCTAGTCTTCAGGCATATTTTCAAAATATGTTTTAGGTCAAATCATTCCATGCTACCAACAGCTATTTCAGAAGCCACACACTAGTTAGTGAGGGACTGAGATTAATTCACCAGACCTTGAATCTCTCTATTCAATTCCCAACTAAGCTGCTAAGTTATAAGCTCATCTAAGGACACATACACCCCCCATAAACCACATATGTACACATATATAAATATGTATGCAAAAATATATATATATATATATGTATGTATGTATGTATGTATGTATGTATGTATGTATGTATATGTTAAGCACTGAAGACTAGCCCTGCAGTGGTGTCCAGGTTCCTGACATGTACATCTTTAATAATAAAGAATCTAAAAAATCTTGTTTCAATGCAATTTAGAGATAACCCAGATTCCACAGATGCCTCTCAGTGCAGGCACAGAGATGAGCTGACAGAGGGTAGGTTGCAGTAGGAAATTTCAGAACGCCTGGGAACTCTGCTGTAATTGCTTGTGCTTCTAGTCTTACTTTGTGAGTTTACCTACCATGTGCTTTGCTGGAAGCAGTTCTCACAGAAGAGCTCAAGTACCTGAAGTTTTAATTTATCATGTGGAAATTTGCACCTGTATCTGTATCCATCTAAGACCAAACCTCTCCTCAGGTCCTCATTTGTATGAAGAAGTTTGTATATGACCCTGCCAATTTTGAGGTCACTTAGTAGACAGAAAGCTGCACTAAATTCAACACTGCACATTTCTCAGCTCTCACCTGCACAGGCTGGAGTCTTATTTTGCTGAATCTGCAATCTGCACTGCAGAGAGTTTCCATACTCTGAAAAGGGGGCTGGTGTAAATAAATGTACAATTGAGCCTTGAATTGCAAAACCTTTCTCAGCTTTATGCGATTGTTGTCAATGGCATGGTGAACTAAGCCCTCACTATGCCATGAAAAACAGCTCCTTGGGTTTTAAAAGTTTTTCTGGTGGGACACATCTCATTTTGAGTTTGGTTTCCTTCAGATCTGTGAACAGGAGGGAACAACTATTAAGGACTTAGGACTAAAAGCAGATAATGAAAAGATACACCATGTGTAAATCTAATAATATCCTAAAAAATCTTTCATGCTTTATTCACATACAAAGACCCCTTTTATTATTGTAACTCTACTGACTTAGCAGTGTTTTGGTACTAGTGAGTCTGACCCAGCAGCATTTTTTTTTTTTTTTAAACAACACCCGTGGGGAGAAATCAAGCCAGATCCAAGACAACAACTCTGGGATCAGATCCCCAGGATACAATACATACACTGCCCTCAGCTAATGTTCTAGTCTGTAATATTTATAAACATATACATTAACATACCCAGGAAATAAAAGGCCTAAAAAAAGTTAGAAAACATTGCAAATATGAGTTTAGGATGTTATAGTGACTTCTTGTTTACGAATGAGTCATGAATTTTCTTTGGCTCTTTCATTATTGAAGTTTTATTCATAATCTTCCAGATTTCCCCAGATGGTAAACACAGTAATTTACATCACTGTAGTTCACTTTACATACCATGCAATCTGTCCAAAGGAGAGGTGATGTAGTGTAATGTCACTGGAAGCTTTTTTATATCTTCATTATTAAAGCTTTGTGGTTTTGTTAGCATACCAATACTTTCAAGGAAACTGTTAGGGACTCCATAACAGTGTCATTACTATGTCAGTTGAGGTCGGCTAATCTTGTCTATAAGCATCATATATATTGTCTGTATCATTCTGCACAAATCCAAGAGGAAACATAAATGTTAATTTTCCATATGCTAGATGCTATTACTGTTTTCAAAATCAGTTTTCATGTTTATGTTCTTTAGGGGGCAATTATAGAAATATACATGTATATAAAGGTACTCAATCAAGAAAAATCTATAGGGAAACCAGAATTATGGTATTAATGATACAACAGTTCTAGTAGTGATACTTTCATTAAAGAAACTGATTTGTGTTTTAAATAGAAAAGATTAAATAACCACCAGTTTGAAAGCTGCCATCTGGATAGACTGTTGATTGGTATTAGATTAAAATTAAGGGCATTGATGACCTGTTTAAAAGCACAGATTTTTAAACTGCTGCAGAAAAATTGTTTTTCAACAATGAAAAGAATTAATGGTCAAGGATTCAACTTACATATTTGCTGATGTGGGTGCTCTTCCTGTATCAGACAAGAAAATGCATTCTCAGTTTGTATACTGTATAATCTTCAGTGTATAGGGTCTTGATTAGGATCTCCTTTGAGCAATGGATTTATACTTGAGTTCAGTGGAGCTATTTAAAAATTGTTATTCAGCATGTGTAGGTGTGGCAGAACCTGGCCTAATGCCATTTCCAATTTCTGCGCTTTCCCTTAAAAAAAAAGTAATTATCACCCATCCCCTTCACATGTGATATCTTGGAGTTCTTCCAGGGATAGTTATGTGTCTCTTTAGACACTTGGTGAACCTTTTTCTTTTAATTAAAAAACATAAAGATTTTTATCTTTTTTTATTTAGTCATTTAATGTTTTAATTAAGGAGATGTGATCCTGTTATTCAGAGATTAATTCAAGTGTATCATTGAAAGGGCAGCAGATGTGATAATATGCAACAAATTTAGGAGCTTCATAGATGTAATTCCCTGGCATAATGATTAGTGCAATCCACTAATGAATTTGTCTCGGTAATTTTTTGGAAGGTAAAACTTAAGGAGTCGTTATTTTTCTTTTGCTTTCCTGTGAGTGGAAGGATTTTTCAGAAGTAAATGGGGACATCCGAGTGTTCTGAAAGCCACTGACAAATCCCTCACTGACCCCTACAGGAGAAGGATCCCTGATCTAATTAGCCCTTCTTCAAGAGGGGGGATTGACAGAATGCCCTTCTAACCTAAATTATTCTATGAATCTATGTTTTCTATGCAGGAAGATAACATAATTTTCTTAAGAAAAACAGTGCATGAAGTCTACTGCCTCATTCAAACCCAGCTGAGGCTGGTACATAAATACCTTGTAATTGAGTTTGTGTGTTCTGATTTGGGACCTTCTTCCTCTCTCTTACCAACTTTAAGGTGAAATGGAGCTTATGGAATTCTTTGGGTCAATATACATAGCAGGACTTGACCTGGCCCAGCTCACGTTAACCTCATAATCAGAAAATGTTTGGGGACATGATACAAGCATATAAAACCAGTAGTGTATGACTTTTATTCTGAGGCAGCACTGTCATATTCTCTGCAAGAAGGAATGCAGAGTCTGCCGGGTTGGTGGTTTTGAGCCTGGGGTTCTTTGCACTATGTCTAACTCTTAGAAAACTACATGTCTTTTGGGAAGCTAGTTCCTGAGAATTACACCCATTAAGCCACAATTTTCACCTGTGTAATTAAAATACTTATGTTATTTAGTTATTTAATTTATTTTTATTTTATTTTTAAATTTTATTTTAAATTTTGCATGCTGAATAGAGTGTTGACTAAAACCAGAACTGCATAAAGACTTCCAAAGTTGATTTCATGTGATACTGAAGAGCTCATATGCAATCATATTCATTTGGGTTTGGACACAAAATGGAATGTGTAAAATACTCAAGTGACATTTGGTTGTGTAAACTGTAAAAGAAGTATTTCTCATGCTAATGCAGACAATATACATATATAAAAATATATGGATCTATATTAGATTCAAATCCAGAATCTGGATGAACTAGCAAACGCTTCTACAGTTTAGTATTTCTGATTACAATTCCTATATATCTTCCCACTTGTAATAACATTGGAACCCAATTCAATTGTCCAGACACAGGTATCTATAACATCTAAGCTAATGTAGGGTTTATAAGGTGTAGAGCTAGTAGATGTGACAAAGCATCTTCAGGATACAGGAGTAATTTTGAAGAATCAATTGGAAACCAGAGAAGATATCTGGGGTATTTTAAATGTCATGAAATGTCTTGTGTAGCAAAGAGGGTCAGATCCCTTTGAGCAACCACTTCTGTCCCTCTCTGGTCTGGTCTAGACATTACACATCCTAATGGATTTATGTCTAATTGTATTACCTAACAGTTACCCTATGCTTCTAAATTCTTGTTAAAATGGCATTATGAAAGGATTAAGTTAGAAGCTATAACCTTTAAGAAAGGGTTACTTCAGATATGGATGGACACTGCTCTGGATAACCTGAAGGGAAGCAATGGAACTACAACTATCTTCAGAATCTGAGAATGATGGATTCAAAAAGCTACATATCTTTTTTTCCCATTAATGCTTCCACTTCCCTTTTCTCATATCAAATTTTGGTGAAAAAAAAAAAAAGTTTATTTTTATAGATAAAATCATAATATTTCTTTTTTTCTTTTCCCTTTTCTTCAACTCAGTCTCTGAAGTCAATAAGAATATTTCAATTGATTGGCCACCGCAAGCATTATTATAATTGACAATATGGTTAGTGCTTTTGACATTCTGGTGAAGATGTTAGTGCTATATAATACTAATACAGTGTATATTAAAGAGATTAAAAAATAACTAATACATTGGAAAAAAACCCCAGTTATCCATGGGGATTAATCATCAAATGGGATGCACATAATGTGGACACACATAACAGTCATATTATATAGCATTCAATAATTTCATCAATGACCTGGAAATAAACATAAAATTACCATTGACAAAATATGTCAACCACATAAAGGTCAGCTATGGTGAGGACAAAATAGTTACCATATGCATCACAAATTTCTTATTTAGCCTAACCCCTTGAAATTAAATGTGATTTAATTTTTAATTGCTTAGTCAAATACAGTCTGTTGGGTCCAATGGGAGGGATAACTTCTGAGACGTGGTAGCTCATGATATGGACCAGGTCAGTCTACCTGGCTGAATTCTACAGCTGCAACTTAGCAGCTTGTTAATGATTTACATTAACTATTTTCTTCAAGAGAAAAATACACATACATGACATAACATTTAGAATGAAAACTGAACAATTTTTTTTCCTATGAATATGCAAGAACAATATAAGTTAGTGCAATGCAATTACCAGCACCACAATTTTGCAGGGATACTAGAGGTAGTATTAATATTTTCACAAAGCCATTATGAGATATTAAATGATAGTACATGACCAGGACCTTTATCATCTTATAAGAAAATGCATTGCACTATAAAAACATGACATTGGCTCTCTGGCTATTAGAAGTCATCCTACTGATTCATCGGTATTTCTCCCTGTAGCACTTGATTCTTTTCTTGGAGATCTTCAATCAAAACATTGAGCTCAGATGAACCCAATTAACCCATAAAATCTAAAGAGAATAAAAGCACAAAGTAGGGAAGTTGCAGAAAGTGCTATTAAAATGGATTAAATGTGTTTGGGAACACAAACATTTAGATAGTAGAAACTACATTGTCAGCTGCTTCCAAATGTGCTGGAAAGATCACAGAGATCAGTCTGTAGAGATAAACTGTGTTGCAAAAAATTTTTTGCATACAGTGAGAACAACCACATGGAAATGAAGCTTCCCATGCCAGACAATGAGTTTATGGAAATGAGAAGAAAGTAGATCAGATAATATTATGCTACGCGTAAATCTTTTCATTAACTCCTCCTTCACCTAATAACAAAATTCAGGTTTTCAAAATCAGTTAGGAATCCCCATTGACTTTCTCTTTAAAATGCTACTGTGATTCATACGTGATTTTTTTCTTCACTTACAAAGCACTTCACTTATATTTCACTATTTCATTTATATCTCACTTATAAAGGAAGTCAGGCACCCCCTTTCTCTTCTCTTTTCAGTGTATATAGAACTAAAATTTGAAATACACTGATGGATTGGTGGAAGAGCCGTAACCAAATAGGCTGCCTTACTGTGTTTATGAGTGTGTGTTAGAAGATTACATAACAAAGCTGGGGCTATATATATTACCATAATAAGGGTGTGTAACAGGCTGGTAAACCACAGAAGTTTGCTGCCAGATGAGGAGAGCACTTCCAGTCAGGCTTTGCTGCGATCTGTCCCAAAGCCTTTTCAGAGTAGTATGTTTCTTAATGACTCTGATGGAGCAATTGGTACACTTGTAAAACTGGAAGCTTATTCGAACCTGAGAGAGGTTGTGAGCACTCCAGGGCACTTCCCAGAATTCAAAAGACTCCTCAAAAATTGACAGTTTGAAAATTAAATAAAAGCAAATGCTACATCTACTCCTACCTATGGCTTTAAAGCCAGTGAATGTAGTAATACATTTTCTTTCCTGCAACAGCTCACCATAGTTCACTGTGAGCATTTGCTACGTCTGTGGAACAAACAACATAAATTCAGTAATCTGGTGCAGGACTTGAATCTTTCATCCATTTTGTAAGTAAAGGTTCAAGATAAATTTTGAATGGCACAACAGAAGTAGTGTTTTTAAAATTTCAAGGACTTTAAGATTAGCATTTGCATTGCTGCACAAAAACATGTAATGCTTTAGGAGAAATCAATTTCTCAAATAGACACCGGGGAAGATGTGGGAGGCATCAGCACTGCAGAAAAAGATTCAAGTGGTATAGTGCATTTCCAGCAAACATGAGTCAATACAGTGATGTTATTTCAAAAAGTGCAAATTTCATTTGGGATGTGTTAATAGAAGTCTCATATATCAGACAAGGGAGTAATTATTCCACCCCTTTTGGAACTGATGAAGTTTCAGAAGGGGCGTTTTGAGCACCGAATCTCAGAAAAGATGTAGACAAGCCAGAGACAGTCTACAGAATAATACTGGCAAAGATGAAAGACTTATTAATTTCCTTTAAGGAATGTCTGGAAGAATCGGTTTGGTTGGTTGGTTTTTGTGTTTGGGTTTTTTTGTTGTTTGCTTTAAAACTGAGAAATAGAGATCTCAAGTGGCAGAGGGGAAATGCAGAGGGAGCAACGGTCACAGTAACAACCTTCCAGCGTGTACAAAAGTTGCATGTAAAACGTGTAGAGCTCTATCAGCTCTGTTTTCTCTGGGGGTGGCAAGAAGAACTTGTCCTGTTGCTGCAGAGGTGATTTCAGCAAAATATTGCAGGAGATCAAGACCACCACAAACTACCATGTGGAATCATGTAAATCTTTGTAAGTTTTCAAGAACAGGCTGGACAAATATTTGTATGTAGTGGTATAAATATAAGTCATCCTGCACCAGCTCAGGCCAATTAGTTAGACCAATGTTTTCCAACATTTTTAAATATGCCTGTCTCCTGCCTCTCAGCTTTTTGGAAACATAACACAACATAACACAACGTCCTCTGTAGCACTGCTACAGTGGTTTTCTTTAGTTCTTAAGTTCAAAAAAAAAGGCAAAACAACCTCTGTATACTTGTCACCTGTACTTCCCTTTCCTTGTTTTTGTTTACTTGCTCCTAGGCATTGGAATCTATAGATATATTTGAGGGGCTTTTTTCCTGTAATGTTTTTGCAAGTTGTTTTCTGATATCTGAAGACCCCAGGCTGTCAAACATTATGTTCCTCCTCAAGCTTCCTGGATTTCTTTCAGTGTTCTATGGTCAATATGTGGTTATAGAGGTGATGACACTATGGATGATGTAGAAGCCTTTTTATTTTCAATTCCGGTTCAGACGTGGCAGAACTAAATGAAACAGAGAAGAAGAGAGCAATTGAAAACAAGTGCTGCATACCTTTGAATATTATGTATGGTAACTCATGCCGAAGACTGAATTTCTTATTTATGCCCCCTCCCTTTAAACCTCTTCTCCCCTCCTCTCTCCTGGTTTACTTTCTCTATTGCTCATAAAGCCCTATGGCTGGTTTGAGGCAGGCACTTTTTATTCCCCTCTCTATTGTAGCATAACTGCTGTAATCAAGATTTTAGAGCATGAAAGCTGAACGGGGGAGTTCTAAACCTTAAGCACCAGATGTGAAAGGCCAGTACTGCAACAACCCATATAACCTTTCAAAACAGGCAGAAAAAGTTAATGAGTTACTCCACAAACACTGTTCACAATGTTTTGCTCCAGTCTCTTAACTATCAAAACCTCATGTTATTCATTTTCCCATGTCTGAACTTTTTTAGTAGAGTGCACTTGCTTTTGAAAGATTTCAGCCTCTAGCACTCTGTGTTCTCTTCTGAGAAATATATTAGTCTTTTCTTCCCCCTGAGGCTGAGGTTTGGATTTTTTTTATGGGGTTTTTTTTTGTTGGTGTTGTTTTTTTTTTTATTTGGCACTTTGTAATTTACTACATTCCTTTCCTGCATGTACATGCACCTTGGCATTATGCTGCTTTAATGTGAAGACTGGGAACTCATGATACAACAGGTTTCCAAGGACTGGCAAACAGGCATTTGCGCAGAATATCTCAACAGATATCTGGCATTTACTATATATGGAGAAATTGCTAAAAACAACTTTGGGGAATGAATATGAAGAAATACTTTCATTATCTTCCAAACCAGATGTTCGCATGTACATATATAGAAAGTGGGACAGCAGACAAACATGTTGATTCGCCTGTAATGCTCTTTTGAACCTGGCATGCAGCAAAAGTAAAAATGTCACCTAAAAAGAGATCCATCTGCCCTGGTTTAGGCATCTAACATGGTAACTAAGTTGCAAAGCAACGAAGACGGTTACTACACTCTCTCTTAATAGTCAATGGAGAAAAATACCATCTCCAGATGGCAATTCATCTCTTTCTAAGATAGGTGTCTAAGACAGATCAGATAAACTGCCCTCCAGGGAAGCCTGTGTCTCTTTACTGACTGCTAGGGGAATGAGAATAGCTTGGACTTGGATATTCGACTAGATTTCTGAAATGTAATAAATTTCATCCTGATATGGCCAAAGAACTGGCACAAAATCATTGGCATGATAAAAAAAAATAAAAATCCATTCCAGTTAAATACTACAAATTTTATACCCAAGAGTATGAGTCAATGAAAATTTAAGAATATTACAGTGATTTTTATTTGTTATCTAAATTAATTTTCTTGATGGCACCATCAGCTTTTCTCATGCTAATTTATAATACATCTTTTACAGGAAAGCAATAATTTACAACATAGGTAAGGTTTCCATATGAGACTATAAAGGTCTGGAAAAAAAGTAGAAGTATTACAGCAGCCTTTAATGTTTACAATAATTGCTATTAGGTACAACTAAGATATCTAATTAAAGGGCAATATATTAAAAAAAAAATATCAAAGGTATCCAAGAGATGTAGGAACCAAGTAATGAATTTTGATTGGGTTTAGGTACATAAGTGCTTCAGGCTGTCTTAAAATCCTGCCTTAGTAGTGTACATAGTCATATGATCATATATCTTCAAATCTATCTCATGTAAAACAGTCCTATTGTGTCTGAATGTTGACTTCAAGGCTGCCATTCACATGAGAAGTAATCACAGGGTCAAGATCAAACAATAATGCTTTCAGGAAATGTTCTTTTCTGAGATCATATTTTCTTCCAGGAATTTGTAAAATAGTATTTTCTTGTCAGGTGTAAACAAGAGAAGCTGTTGACAAAGGCTTAGCTACTCTTTTGTCTATGAAACCTCAAAGAGCACAAACAATACAATGCTGCTCTTGACGGTAAAAAGAAATGTGTATAAGAAGGGCTGGAGAATGAGGGATGCACTGTACTTGTGACAGAAGGCCATACTGGCAACTTGTCAGGAGTTTTGGGTAAATGCGTGGTGTTTTTATCATTAATTTTAGAAAAGAGCTTCTAGGTGTAGATGCCCAAACAAGATGTTTTCAGAGCTGTGAAAAAAAGGTCATCAGTGAGAAGAAAATATCACAACAGCTTTAAACAGCTGCTACTTTTTACATATTTTTACCTCTGAGGTGGCGATGCATACTATAGAGCTCAGCTCTGGATCTGGTAAATAATTGCTGCATTCTGATTCACAAGGAAAAGAAGCATGTTATTCTTCAATGGCATAAGAGCCAATACTGTAAAAGAGAAGTCCCTTCTAATAATGTTGGGTTGGACTTGGTCTAAAATTTATTGGTGATATGTGTTTTTTATCAATAAAAAATAATTGCCTAGGATTAGGTACAGAAAGATGTATCCATTTTCATTAAAAAAATCATAAGGAAATGAAATTTTGTCTTCAGAGGAAGAAGGGATGTTGGAATTTTGTTTTAGAATTCTGGAATTTTAATAGAGTACTGTTTCATGGTTTTTAGTTTTGCATTCCCATTTAATATGACTTCTTAATATGTCAGAACGATAACTTGAGATAAAATAATATGGAACTCAAACTAAAGTTCTAAAGTAAAAATAAGAAAACTTTCACAAGAATAAAATAGATCAGAAAATATAACGGCTCAAAATGTTAATTATATATGAAACAGTTTAAAGAATTTTGATTTCAAATGAAAACAAATTTAGGGAATGCTGAAGTTTCCTTTTAGCCTAAGTAATCATAAATGTGGGAACTATGCATCAGAGACATCTGATAGCATATCATAAATTTAATCTTTTTTTTTTTTTTTTTTTAAATTGGCAAGAGTAAGAGAGACAGCAGGGGTTTTGGGGGCCACTGTGACTCGTCACCTATGGACTTAGCTGTACCTGTGAACCTAGCTCTGCCACAAGGAGGACTGAAACAGTCACTCTCCCCCCTGTGCAGACAATATTTTTTGATAAAAATAACTTTATATGGCCCATACAGCTAAGAAGTTGGGCATGGTATATTGATTGACATCAGTTTGTATTGGCCCCATTTTCTTTGCATTTCTTTGGGAAACAGGTCTCAAAATGTCATTCCCATTTTACAACAGCTGAACCATTTTCCTAAACATTTTTTTGTGGGAAAGTGGATGAAACAGGGGAAAAGAATGTAGTTTCAGGATCTGGAGGAGGCAGTTTAGCATCTCCTGGTTTTCTCTATACCTACCTTTCACTGACTGATTTAGTTAAGCAACCCTCCTTCCCATGCCTTGCTCTTCTCCTCCACCTCCTGCTTTTAGTTTCTCACGTTTGGTCACTGACCTGTTCAACACACGGTATACTTTTTGGGTGTGTTTGGATAATGCCTAGTAGAAAGACATTTTGACTGCTACTGGGACCTCCAGTGGTTCTAGAAAGAAAATTACAGGTCTAATTAAGAGTAAGGAAGGGAAGACCTGGATAACAAACATCTCCTGTGGATGTGGAAGATGGAGGGGAGAGGCAGAAAGTTCAGAAAGGGAGACTGGGAACTGCCGTGGACAGTGGAGAGGAAAGAGGAAAGAGAAGGTGTGTACGGAAAGGTGAGTAGCTGGGCGAAGGTGGTTCCCCTGTGTTTTACCTCTAAACATCAATCCAGTTATGCTGATGGAAAATGCTGTTTTCTTTATTTGGAAGCCTGTTCAGCTCTCAGTCTCTCCCCACACATCTTTCACGTTGCCAGTGAGAGCTTTCTTAACACCTGCCATGTAAAGGAGGTGCAATCTGCATCTGCCACTGAGGATCGAAACATCTCAGCAGCCAGTCATGAAGTGGTATTTCTCAGTCAGACTTCTTTTGGCAAATGTACTTGTTTATACCATGGATTAGCACTTCTCAGTTATCTCCTTCATATTCACCATTTCCAATTAGTTCAGCCATTCCCCTAGGGACTGATCAAACAATTTCTCTGCAGAATAGCAAATACCAGCCTTCTAGAACATCACTTTCTTCCTCAGGTTGCATTTGAGTCCTCTAACATTATGAAAAGCTTATTAAAGAAAGACTCATCATAATTCTCAAGGTGTTAGAAAATCAGGTATTTATATGGGATTTAGATCAGTGAACACAGTATGTGGGTTATTTTGGCAACAGGATAAAATAAGACAATATTATCTCAAATAGGAAGTCCATTATGGCTAAATCATAAAGTTTGTCTGTTAATTAAATCAAGCCTGCTTTGGAGGCCATTTGTTAGAGACTATGAACCCTACTGAATCTCTCTTAATGGTTAATGAGGTAAATGAATAAGAAATGTAGCTGATGAAGAAAGGTAAGATTGGTGGATTTAGCTGTAGGACTTGATTGCATTAAGCCAGAAAGCACTATCTATTGTTTTTTTTATTTTTCATTTCCCTGTCCTTGAAGGGATGTGGTTTTCCCTATTGACCTCTGTTTCCACCCTTTTGTGACTGTTTCTTACGGTTTCAGTCCTTTTAGCGAAGTATTTTTGCCTCTTTCTTTATTTTCAATAAAGATCCTTTGTACTTCCAGTTTGTAAAATGTTTTTCTGTAGATATTTTCTGAGCTGCTTGCCTTTCTTCTCTAGGATGACCATATTGCTAAGGATCAGAGGGGAAATATTTTGGTAACAGATATAGAAGTATGTAAATGTTAGCTTTTCTAGTAACTCAAGCATGGCTAAGCAAAGCTGCAGATTCCCATATTCTTTATGCACAAATAATACCTCCAGAGGTATTTACGCTGTATTTTTAGAGCAGGTAAGCGTCAATAATTTAAGAGAAATATTCTGCTGTCAAAGCTGGAGATTGAGGAGAGCATGTCTCTCTATGTAGGATCTCTGTGTGGAGACTGCACAGTAAAACATCTGTGAATATAGACTGATGCATGCAGATGGGTGGGAGAAAGATCCATGGGACATATTTAAGAGGAAAAGTTTTCTCTGAAAACTCCCCAGAACATTAGGGAAAGGCTTGAAAGAGACGGGGCGGGGCCTCACATACTGCTCATGAGAAGTGATTGGCCATATAAAGAACTGTGAACCCTCTTCCATAATTTCTCAAGGCACAAATGAGCTCTTACGATTCCTCTTACATAGGGATATTGCTACATAGCTAAAGAAATTGGGTAAGCTGATCTGTAACACTTAGAGCCAGGTATCTGTTTTACATAGTTTGATGTGTCTCTTGTTCTCTGATATTAATTTGATGTATTTACTCAGTTGTAGCTAGGTGATGGGTAATTCCCATAATAGGTTGTCATATTTTTCCTGTCGGGCATGGAAGGATTCTGCCTCATTTGTACCATTATATATAACTGAAGAGAGTTCTGTGTATGTGGTGAGAAGGGTATTCACAAGTTTGATCATGAGTTGTTCTTTTGGCTGCTCTGGTTAAAGAATGTGTTCATACTAAACCAGATTTCTTTAGCAGAAAAAATTGTAAACGTTCTTTGTCTTTTCTGTTTTAAAATAGGACTAAATCCAGGTAGGCTTGTTTTATACTAAAAGACATTAGAAATCTATCAGATCATTATGTGTTATTTGAATATAGAAAAGAAACAGCCTGCAGAAAACTTCCTTAAAAATTATTAAATCAGTTGCAGGTGCAACCAGAAAAGTTAACAAATTACGTTAGACTAATGGTGGCCACCAGTTTGCATCCTTTCCCTTCCTAAAAACAGCTTCTGTACTGAATGATATGGGACATCCAAGAGAAAATTAATAAGTAGTTCTGTTATGTGTTATATCATATTATATGTCATGGCTGTGAACACCTTCCAGAGGTGACATACCTGACCTTATTTTTCAGAAATCAGAGGGCCAGCATGCAGATAGAAGCTCATCTGGGAGCGGAGAGACCTCTTCTTAAAAAGCAGTGTCTTACTGCTGTAATATTGATCTTCCAGCTGGGAGGGTTGCTGGTTGGAGTGCTGAGAGGCTCAGGGAAGCACAGTGTCCCCCAGCTGCATTGAACAAGGTGCTGCAGCTCCAGGCCCTGGTTTTGCTGGGTACCAGCACTAGGGATCAGGGATCCTGGGAGTGGTGCTTCTCAGCTCCCTCTCCTTTCTCCCCAGCCTTCATGGCAACTGAGGAGCCCCTAGCCCAGTCTGAGGGTGGAGGAAGTCCAGGAAGGATATCCCCTTGTTTCTTCTTCCTCTTCTACATCGTTCTCCATGTTTCTGAT
Organism: Falco naumanni; assembly: GCF_017639655.2. NCBI lineage: Eukaryota > Metazoa > Chordata > Aves > Falconiformes > Falconidae > Falco > Falco naumanni. The sequence continues at coordinate 49,099,655 of NC_054057.1, read as the reverse complement.
TTTGGTGCATTATCAGCTCCGGTGGATGCCTCCTCTATTTTTGCTGTTATACTTCGGATTTTTTTTTGTGGAACAAAAGCAGGAGAGAGGAAATGGTGGTTTGTAACCACTTATTATCAGTAAAACCTGAGTATAGTTTCACATTACAGTTTTCGGAGACTTTGATATTTGGAGTAGGGAACACCCTCAGGCAAGATATTAATTTTGTGACTTTTTATTTGGCTGTGAAATTTTGCTCAGCTTTCACTGGTAACCAAAACTTTAAAAAGGTCCCATGAATTTTCATTAGATTGCCTTCTGGAAGGAGTTTCTACTTTCTCCTACTGTAATTTCCCTTACCTTAAAAACAGACCCCTAGATTTTCTGCTGAGGCAGTGTTTCAGAGATCTATGGTAAGTTTTAGGGCTTCCTAATATATTAAAATCCATCTTAGGTAAGAGTGGGATTTAATTGTTTTGACTCTAGGTTGACAGTTTGATCCTTGACTTACTGCATGCATCTGGGACAGATTCAAATATTTTTACCATATATTTCCCAAACAGGTTTTTTCCTTGTTCTGCTTGGTGTTGGAGGATAGGATTGGGAAGCAACAGCTCTGGCTTTTCCTCATCTTTGACTCACATGTGGGTTGGGGAACTCATTTCATGGAAAGTGCTCTGCTATCACACGTGGAGAGGTGAGCAGCTCCTGGCTATTCTGCAGATTATTTTGATTTAAGTAAATGATCCTCTAATATTTCAAAATAAATTCCCTTGGACTACATTAGATGATTTAAGCATATCTTCCTATTTTCAGTACAAGCTTGTTTTAATTTTTTTTTTTTTTTTTAGATGAAACTTCATTTTAACACGAACAGTCTCTCCCTCAGGTCTGAAAGCTTATGCCAGGCACACCAGGGTACTGAAGCAATTCACTGCAGATGGACTCTTTTCTCTTGGTAACTAAAACTTTGACATTGCAAAATTGTCACCCTGATCAACTCCTTTTAGAAATCATGTGAGGGAATTTGGTGGGAAGAAAATGTGATTGAATACAGACATAGTTGATTCAGGGGTGAAGTGAAAGCATGTTAATTGTGCAGTGCTGAACAGATAAACTATGTGACCTGACATTCCCAGTACATGAGTTGCTGCCATAAGTTTTACCTTATGATAACTTCTTGACTTGCAAGTAAAGATGCAGCTTTGAAAAACAGAGACCTCTGCTTCCAGCCATTGGTGGGATCCCACATTTCAGCACTGTTACCTTCTCAGGTACCTTTTGGGCAATCTCTATTATTTATAGACATAAAGAGTATTAGAGTTTCACTGACATCCATTTGAGTTTCTTAAAACTTCAATATAAATCATATCAGAATCCAGCTTAATATTCTGAACAATACCAAACTAACATTTTTACTCGTTATGACAACTCTGGATTTCACTTGTATTCAGGACTCTGACACTATCCCACTTAGTAGGTCTATTTGATATCAGCTATAACAACAAAGCTTCAGTTTTCCAGTAAAGAAGGATTTGGTTTGTCCTTTTTATTACCTGATAAATACTAGATGAGTTTCAGTGCAATGACAAACCATAAAAACCAGAACAGGGATAAGAATAAAATTCTATTGTTTTAGCAACAAACCAGTCCCCCTTTACCTTTCCAATACGACACAGAAGCTTGCATTTGTTTCAGCACTGGAAAGCATCTAACTTTAATTGTAATCACTAGGAATTCATCTTTCACTTTACTTTTATCTGAGAATATAAATATTACTAACATTGAAAAAGGGAACAAAACTTTTTATATAGCTGACTGAATATTATATGTGAATAATGCTCCTGATTTTCAGATGGGGGGCTATTATTTTTTAATATTCTGTTTATAACATGATCAGAAATAACATAGCTGAGAGAGGGAACTGATACTGTAACAGTTATGCTAATTTAACAATTTATCAAAATGACTTCTTGTGAGGCAAAGATAGCTAAAGAACTCATTAGTGCTTGTTACACAGTTATTAAATAGTTGTTGATTACACATCATCCCCAGATATGGAAACCAAGTTTTAGCCCAATTCCCTGGTTTCTTGACTATAAAGAAAAGATGGGCACCATGTGACCCTGAAAAGCTACCATCAGTGTCATGGATAAAGTCAGTGACTAAATGAGTGTTAAAACTCTCAGTTGAATTCAGAGCTTTTCACTTCCATATATATGTTAATTTTCTTTCCTCTAAACATTTTTCAAAGCCACATATTTTCACCCAGATGGTCCAGATCTCTTATTTTCCTGCCATATTGCTTTCATTGCAGTTACTGTTGAGTCTGTATTCCCAAGATAAATCACTGCATGTATTGAGCTTACAGCTTTGCTAAAAAAATGTATTCTAAACAAACATGGACTGGGGGAGGATTCATACAAGTTCTCAGTGTGGGAAGGGAAAGGTGCTTTAACATGGCTTTATATTGTATGGAAGTATCTATAGACTATGTGACAGTGAATGGCGCTATAAAGTTTTATTGTCATAACTTTGGAAGGATCATTACACAAGGGTAGGCTATCCTGTTTTTCTAAACAAGAAGCTATAAAACCCTAGCTGCTCTTGCTGTGTGGTATTTTGTTTATACCACAACCATTTTTATTTAAATTTCTTTAATTTGTAACTTCTCATTTTGTTTTTCACCAAATTTCTGTCTTCTTAGAAGTACAGACTCATAAGAAATGAGAAAAAATATGTCACTATCACAGATTAATCTTGATCCAACACGTCCTGAAGATTCATCTCTCCTCAAGTCATCTACCTAAAATTCCCCTATCACTCTCTAGAGTCAGTACAGAAAAAGGCAGCTACTTCTAGAAAGTGAGTAATTCTACCAGACTACTATCCATCTTCAGATGACCCTCATAAACTGATGATTTCTCTCTACTAATCTTATAATGTGCTTAGAAAAATAGCTTTGACTAGATGCATCAGATTAAATTAATCTCATGCTAAGAATCTCCTTTGTCTTCAGTAAGAAATACTTGGGTCTGTGGCTTGTTTAGAATTCTGAAATGTAACATGAAATCAGTGCTCATACTCTTCAGTGGTTTACTTAGATGATTAAGCCAGACATATGCAAGAAAATGGAAAGATTAAAGTTATGTCTGTTTTCATGGACTGTTCTAGGAGAACAAAAGTTTGCAGAATCTGCTCAACAGAGGATGAATAATATTTTTTGCTGTTGAATTTTATTCATGTTTCCTTATCTGTCTTCCTTTGTATATGCATCTTTTATGTTACATGTAAAGTGTAAGTATTAAGTAATACCTATTATTTCTACTGTAATAGCACCTATCATTAAATTAAGAACTGTTTTTTATTACAACAAGTATTGCAAAACCAAACATGCCACAGGTAGTCCCCAGTCTGGAAAAAGCTCACTCTCTTGGGTGTAAGTTTCTATTTTTGTTTCTATTTACATGTTTCTTTTTTTTTACTCATATAGTAACTACATTAACGATGAGTATTTTTGTTGCCAATTTAGACCAGAAATCGAATTTAGCTTTATTTTATTCATGAATTTAGGAAATATACCCATTTTTGATAATAAACAGAATTATATTCATGACTTCAGAAATTAAAAGTTGGGAAAGCCTTTCATTGGGCTGCCTGGTTTTCATGTTATTAATGTTTGGTTTCTCCATTCCTAAACCATCTAGTTTTGTTGCAGTAGTGATTGCTGTATTTAAGGACATGTTTATTCATCAACCCATACATAAATTGCTGCTCTGAATATGAGACATAACAATACTAAATAGGTGATGTCATTAAAATTAATATGAAAATTCTTGCTGTAATGTTTTTTCTTACACTCACATCAGAATTTAGAGGCAAGTTAGTTTAAGCATTAACTCTGCACATCTACTCAGTGTAGGCAACCCACTTAATTTTTTGTATTTTGTTACTTTCCATGTCTGCAGTAGCTTACATCTTATAGAACATGCTGTAATTGTAAAAAGGAAAACACAAGAGCTATTTTGGTTCAGGATGTCTAGATCAAATAACTATCATCTGATTAAAGAACAGGACTGCTTAAACTTATGAAAGAATGTTTGTTGTTGTTTCAGGACGTGCCTTGCAGGAATCATATGATAAGACACTGATACGGAAAAAGTTTCTCTTTCGGACATCCCTGAATCAGCTGTTCTAATCTTGTTTTGGCATACTGTAGGAAGAAGCAATCAGGCGAGCTACAATATGCTAACCCTGCTTCATCTCATGATTCCTGTGACTGTAGTGACTGCAGTGACTGCTTATACTTCTGCAAGCTCAAGAGGAGGCTTTTTAGCTGCTTTCTATTGCCTAAAGTTTACAGAGCTCCATTTAGGAAAACAAATTCTAAATTTAATATAAATAAAAGGATAAAAATTTAAAAATTAAAAAAAAGTATTATTTCCCTCCAGGATTATTAATTAATAATTAAGATACCTAAAAAGACTTTTTTTCTCAATAACAGGTATTTGAAACACCTGACTGGGAAGTGCTTGGTTTTGCTGCATCATTTTGATACAAAGGAGGAATGCTGATTTACAGAAGTGAACTGAATGAAATCCAAGAAGAACCAAGATGAGATATGGATGAAGTTCAGGGACCTCACAGGAAAATATTGCCAAAAATAATTACTTCCATTTTCTTAGGTGTATTTTGGACAGAGAGGATGATAAAGAGGGAACTACGGGAATGATGTGCAAAATTCCTATTGCTTACAGTGGAACAGAATGTTATCTGAAGGAATTAGCGTAAAATATGTAAAAGCAGTGCCATGGTGTTCAAAATGGCAGCTGAGATAATTTAAGTTGTGTTTAAATGTAATATTTCTCACTGACCTCTGCAATTGTCTTCAGAAAGGGATGGCTGCATTTGGTGTCAGTATAGGGGAAGGCAAAGAGGCAAGAGAAGCAGTTATTCTCCAAGGGATGACATGGTTGCTATGTGATATTCATTGTTGGAGATGCATAAATCTCATCTGGAAATGTCCACAAGGAACCTGATCTCCTGTTGAAGTTAGCCCTGCTTTGAGCAGTGGGTTGGGCCGGACAACCTCCTGAGATTGTTTCCAACCTATATTATCCTATGGTTCTACGGCACTATCAAAAGTATTTTTATTTTTATTAGAAAGTGATATGCAAATCAGGGCAATGACATGAGCTGAACACAGTAGCACAACACTACTCAAAATTTCATACAACAATATCATAAAACAATGTGAACATAGAATAAAATTGTTCATGAAGCTGTATTTTGAAATTACCACAAAAAAAAATACTCGCTATAAATCCAGCAGGATAAAACGCCCGAAGCAGCTTCAACTAGATTTTTTGCACATATGCACAATTCCAATTAGCAAGAAACACTTTTTCAACAAAAATCATTGAGACAAATCATTTGTCAGTAAGATCTACATGTATTTGGTATATGTTTCCCATCTAACTGATCAATACCAGTGCTATTTCTCAGTTTAGAAGGTTTATTCTTTAACTGGAGTTTTCAACCCTGAGACACAGCTAAATATAACTTAACAGAGGCCACAGTATTAGTAAAAACTATTTGTCAAACATGTGCTTACATACCCAAAGCTGCAGTCAATATAGCCTTTGGAACCAGATTCTGAGACATTTGGGCAGATTTGTAGCAGCAGCAGTTACAATATGAGCACACTGGAACTGTGCAAAGAGTTTTCCTTTAATATCCAGCAAAACAAAATACAAACAAGACAGCATTTTCTGTTGCCACGGAAACACTAACGTCCACTGCAAATTATCTTGAAAGCTATTTACTGTACCAGTTTAAACGACTGTTCTAAAATACCATATTGTTTTCACAGAGAGGCAAAACCCCTACTGTTCTGAAGTTTAGTACTTTATGAAAACAGATACATAAATACTGGCTGGACCACCAGCCAGAGACTTTCTAAATTGGAACTTTTTCACATTTTCTTTCTTTGAGTAATAGGAAGTGACTAAGCTTTGAGTGCTGAAAATCCCCTTATTGTTGGAAACTCTGCTATTGTTTTAGGCTAGAGACTCATAAGGAAAACAAGTTATGCAGAAGGGAAATCCACAGGACTGGATCACTAAGAGGGTTCCCCAGCCTGTGCAGGGAAGCACAGAATCTCACATCAGTGTGGTAAGATCTTTTCTAAACTTTACAGCCAACTGTTCAGCTAAGGGCTGGACCTACAGATCAGCCCTTTCTGAGACAAATAGGTCTATATCACAGCTGATGTTAGACTCCAGAGCCCTCAAACAGACCCTGAGGTGTGACGTGTTCTCTGCCTACCAGGCTTCCAGAACCTTTGCAGTTATTCCTAACGTGTGTTTGCTGGATCTCCCTTACACCACCCCCAGCTAGGACCATGGGCAGTCATCCTGGATGAGTCATATAAACAGAAAGGAAATTTGCATTCTTAGAGGCTTCTGTAAAATTCCAGATGCTTGAAACCAGTCAAATAGTCACAGAAACACACACAGGGTCCTGAAGAACTATGCCCTTGGGGTGAAACCTGGAGAAAGATGCCCTTACATAGCTGTCATTAAGTAGATGTTGCGCATGCTAGGTGTTGCACAGCTCAGCCATGCCCCAGCACACACGGGTTTGAATGGATTGCTCAGCAGGAGGTGATGCAGGAAACATCACGTCTCCTGAAATACCCGATAACTCAGAGGAAAAGCAACATTCTTTCCCTTCCCAGGGTTTCTAATGGCTACATAGAGTATCAGGGTAGGGCGAAGGGCAGATGTAGCTCCCTTATAAAATTGAGGAGAAAGGAGTAAAATCCTCCAAACATAAAGCCTGTAGCATCTTTGAATTAGGCTGGAGTGGAGAGGGGAGTCAAGGATCTTATTTGTCTCTGCTAACCTCACCATGTGAGGCCCAGTTTGATTTTGATCCCCAAATTTACATGGAACAACTCTCATAAATAATTTTATTAAAGTCCACAGTCAGCAGCTCATCCAGTGTCCGATTCAAACGTTCCCACCAGTTGTAACTGACTAGCACAAGGTTTTCCTGAAGTTTATGGAAATTACTTTGCAGCCTTCTAAATGCCAGCGTATGAAATGCAAATAAATCATTAATGCATATTGTTGACTTTTTATGGCAGCTTTCCCCTTCCTTGGTCACATACCTCACTGAACCACAGATTCTGTCCAGGCAGTACAGTGCAGGTCTTTGCTGATATTAAAAATATCAGTGTTGCTCCATTTAGAAGCCTTTATTTAGTAAATGATTTATAAGTACAACAGATTAAACAAGAAAAAAGCAGCAACATTGACATAGTGTTCATGTGATGCAAGGCACAGCACCAAATTTCCATGGAGCACTTCTATGTTTTCATGGTAAACAGCTTTTGAGACTTGACAAACATTGTCTTGGGTTGCCTCAGGGAGTCAACTCATCTGCACATGCTCTGATAATGTCAGATGATTGTTGGGGCTTTTAAACATCACATGAACGAACGTCAGAGCTACCTGAAGGCTCTTGAGCAGTGTGGGCTAAACTGAATTTTTCTACCTTGGAGATGAGGGTCTAGAGCCTTGTTCGGCTTCTTGTTAAGGAAAGGAGATCCGAGAAGGAAGAAGCAGCAGAGCTGGAATGGAGAGCCAGAGGGAAAATTGATGTGAGAGGGGAGGACGGGGATAGGAAATCCTGAATAATGTTGTCAGTTACTGCTGCTCCATCCTTCCTCTCATCCTAGCAGAAACCTTCCATGCTTTTGCAGCAATGGCAGAGGATGCCCTGGATTTCCAACCCTCAGCTGCAGGCAATGGTGCCAGCAAGGTCATGGCCTTTTTACCCCTCCTTTTGCCTGCTTTTCCCTCAAACTGCCTTATAACTTGTTGCCTCTGGCTTTTTCATGACAGCATTCACTCTCCTTGGTCACACATCTCACAGGGCCACAGATCCTGCCCAGGCAGCACATGCTGCTATAGCAAACAGCACCACCATTCCACCTAGAAACCTTTATTCAGTAGATTATTTATAAGCATGGCAGATTAGACAAGAATAACAGGTGGCTTAATTCACATACACTTGGGTCTGGTTGTGATGAACATTAAGGAGTAACATGGATGAGCAGTAAATAATACTATTCTTCTGACCCCATACCAAAATTGTAGCCATGGAGCTTGCCAGTGCCTCCCCAGATAAACCACAACTATTGCTTTCTAAAGAAACCATCTCCACCCTAAACTTTAGGGATTTTATGATCACAAAGACTTTTTACCCAAATTTTGAACTTTCAATTGTTTTTCTGTGTACAGCCTAGTTTTTCTTGTGAGAGCTGGATTTGCTCTTAGATGTACAGTTGGATGTCTGTTATGACTCAGCACCCTGCCCCAAGTCCCTGTCATCACTGGCATGGTTACAGCGGTGAAATGTTAACGTGTTGTACAGTTACATTGTTAGGGCTGAAGTGAACCCAGAAGAAGCTTTTAATCTTTAGGCCAGAGGCTAAACAGGTAGCATGATAAATTCACAAGCATCTGGACTGTGCAGTGGCTTTCAGACTTGATGGCAACCTGAGGCTGTAGAGTGAATAACTGATGAAAACCTCAAAATGGGCTGGGGGTAGGGGAGAAGTGTGAAAGGGAGCAGCTACAGGCACATATTTTAGACAGGAAAAATTCTATCTGTTAATAACAGTTCCATGAGAGCACTATGGCAGATTATATATCTGATTGTCCACGTGGACGCATTGGTGAAGCTCAGGTGTAGCACCAGGGAGGTCAAAATCGCTGAAAGATCAGGCTTGGGCTGAGGCTGCACCTCTCCACTGTGTGAAAATAGAAGGGATCATATACGACTGCTGAAATCACCGACTCATTTGGGTACCATCAATGCCTGTAATTAATTCAACATGCCTAGTTCCTGGAATAGTGGCGTAGGTATTTAGACAACATGTTCCTCTGAAAAAATAGACAGTGAGACAAAGCCTTGCACAGCCCTGCTTACCATAGCTTGTACTTAGTGGCTTATGGACCTCCAAGAAGATGGGGCTCACTGGGAGTGTTGTAGCTCCAAAGAGGGATGTAAATGCGTGTACCCAGACACCTAGGAAATAGCTGAGTGAGTTGAAACCAGTCCAGGTTCAGGCCACTTGTCTATCTGAGTGTGGCTGTGTGTGTGGCTGTGAAGCAACATGAGACACTGAGGGCAGTCCAGCCAGCGTGACACAAGCACACACAACACAAAGCTTCAAAGGTCACCTCAAAGTTAGCCTTAAATATGGGTAAATCCAAACAGAGCATCCAAGGCAAAAATATAACTCAGGACTGCCTTAGGCATCCTGTGCACATTCTTTGGAGCAAAGCAGACCTGACCGTGTTTGGGTGCCACCTGCAAGGAGAAACGCACTCCCACTGCTGCTTGCTCAGGGAAGCATGCAGTTCATTTACAGTCACTGTCTCATTCTCAGTGATCTCTGTGCTGAAGCATGTTAGCGCCTACAAAAACCAGGAAAGCTGTGGGCTACTGACCTATATCTTCACGAAGTTTCAAATTAATCTTCCACTTCTGCTCTCTTCCATCCTCAGTGATGACTGAAAATAAGAGAGAACAGTGATTAGATTACTTTACTAATCTTTATCCTATTTATTAAATCAGGACGTTTCATCCCCCATTGTATTGCATAACTATACTACTGAGAAGTGTGTTATGATCCATTTTTCTTTCAAAATACTGAATAAAAGGCACGTTCATGACACATTTCAGAGGAAATTAGACAATGATATTCTTGTACTCAGAAATGAGATGTGTTTTTATCTCACCATGCTTAATATTCATGCTAATTCACTGCACTTTTTTACTGTTATCAAAGAAGCATATTCTTTAGGTGTAAATTTGATCTACTGCCTGCTAAGGATTACATGAACATGGCTTTTGGCCCACTTCTCTTAGTATTCTCTTTGCATACTACCATGCAGTGCAAGACAATACGAGTATAAAGATTTTCCTGCATTTTTTCCCCTAATATTTTTAAACTCACAGAAAATCCCAGTTTGATGTAGAGAGATGACATGGACTTATTACTCCATTCTCTTCTATCACAGATGGATCTGAAACTCTTTTTACTCAAAGAAGTTCCAGCTTGGTTTACACTTATTTATTTATTCATTTCATAATGTTTTGTTCTACTGAACTTTTAATGACTCAAAATCTAGTAAGAAAGCCATTCCCATGGCTGAAATAGAACATTTTGCAGTTCCCCTCCCACTTATCATATCAGGCATGTTCAAGACTATTCAAACCTCTTTCTAGCTCAGTTTAGGGATTTGTGTATACCTCTAAATCATATAACTCTCCCATCACATTGTTTTTTTAAAAAACCTGCAAATCCTGTGAGCTTTCCTTTAACAACCAACAGCTAGATGAAGTATTTCTATCAGGATTTTAGGGAGCTGTATACACAAGAGATTTAATGTGCAAGCTTTTTGAAAAGTCGGGGTTATTTATTGTTAATCAACTGGCCTGATAGTTGCTTGCTGGATAAGGTTTCTTTCTTAAAAAGAAGAAAAGAAAGAAAATTTAATCTCTCTAGTTGATGTTCAGCTATCTTTTTTTACAGGAGCTGTATCTAACCACCACCTTAGCCACAGCTGAAGAGGTAATTACTCTTTCCATTACTGTTTTCTGAGTTTCTGTTGTGTGTGTTTTGTCTCCCTGGCTGCAGATTTCAGCTGGATTTCCAAAGATGGACCTTGGCCAAGCATATGGACACTACATGTACAAAATGAAGCACTTCCCATAGTAGATGTTTTAGTAGTAGCAAATACAATAAGCTGGTGAGACAATGAAATATACCTGTTGCAGACTAGTTGTCCTGGTTTCAGCTGGGATAGAGTTAATTTTCTTCTTAGTAGCTGGTACAGTGCTATGGTTTGTATTTAATATGAGAATATTGTTAAAATACACACTGATGTTTTAGTTGTTGCTAAGTAATACTTACTCTAAATCAAGGACTTTTCAGTTTTCCATGCTCTGCCAGTGAAGGAGGTGCGCAAGAAGCCAGGAGTGAGCAGCACCAGGACAGTCGACCCAAACTAGCCAAAGGGATATTCCATAGCACAGAACATCACAATCAGTGTATAAACTGCAGGAAGCTGGTCAGGGCCAGCCAATCGCTGCTCGGGGACTGACTGAGCATCGGTCGGTGGATGCTGAGCAATTGTAGCACGAATATCTTGTTTTCTTCTTTTGGGTTTTATACCTTTCTCCTTCTCTCTGCTTTTCATTGCTACTACTAACACTACTACTACTACTGTAGAATAATTATAGAGGAATGAAGGCAGGTTAATTAACATTGATAATATACAGCTGTGGGCTGGCTTCAGGGGCGTGGGTTGGCTGATGTGGATAACGTGCAGCTGTGGCTGGTTCCTGCTAAGTAATAGCTCTAAGGACTGAATGAAGAGGAGTAGTGGATGAAGGGAGATCTAGAAGAAGCAGAGGTAGAAAAGCGAGTGCCTCAGATGGAGGAGAGGTCCCAGGAGAAGAAGGGGGCCTGGATGAGGAGAAGTTGGCTGGAAGAGGAGCCTGTAGAAGAGAGAATCTGGACACATCAGAGGCAAGAAGCAGGGTGGACTGGCCTGAAGAGGATGAAGAAACAGCACAGACAGTAGATGAACTTTTGAAACCTTGTAGAGGATTGGTGTGTGTGCTGGGGCAAGGTGTGGGAACTACTTATTGAAGTTAACCTGGTATGGGATGGTAAAAGCCTTGTTGCAGCTGGCTAGGTTGGATAGTGCTGTGACATACTACTAGTATTATTATTTCATTTATTAAATTGTTCTTATCTAACCCATGAGTTTCACATTTTTCCTGATTTGTCCCCCCATCCCACTGCTGGGGGGTAGCGAGCACATGGCTGCATGGTGGGTAGTTGCTGGCTGGTTAACCTAGTTAAACACTAGTGGGCATGTGCTGCTTCTAACATACTGATGACCCTCTCAACAGAGTACAAAAAAAAAGGCTCTTTCTTCAGCTGTCCTATGTGCTAACACCTGTCTGTTAATCGAACTTGAAACTAAAGGATGGCAGATATACTTAACCCAAAAGATGCCTATGAATGACACAACAGAAAATTTCTCACCAGCTGAAAAATGATTACATTCAGTGATTAAATATGTAATGTCTGTGTGCTGCATACCGGTGATATATGCAATATGAGATTCCTCTCCAGGCAGGAACTCTTTTTCTGGAGATCATCACCACCATTCATAAGGGCTAGAACCTGTAGAACAGAAGGCTTTGATAAAGCATCTCTCTATCACCCTGTCTTTGGTGTAATTTTTAGCCTGCTGTGTTACAGAAACAAGTGCCTACTAATTAGCTCTCCTCAGTTTAGGTACTGAATAGCATAGTTCATCTTACTTCACACATTTAAATAAAATATCCATTTTTACATTTGGAAAACTGGAAATAAATGAAAACTATTTGAATTTTCCAGTGCTAATTCAGCAGTTCTGCATTTAAGCCCACATATATGCATTGGCTTTTTCAGTAACTTATCACTTTAATTGCATTAACTCTGAAGCGTCAGAAATGGGTAACATTATTGTACCAATTATCCAAAGTCCACATGAGCAGAATAGTAATATATTTTTGTCTACCTATATATTTTCATAAATGATTCAAAATGTGAATGACCAGAATAAAAAACAATATAGCTTACAATATGGACATTCTGATTGAAAATGTTATTTTTTTTTTAGAAATAGCTTTAACATTAATCACCAATTTTGAATATTAACGACTTTAATGACTCTTCTTTTACCCAGGCAGATTTTAATACTTACTCTGTTTGAAGTCCACTCAAAAGAGGTAGGGAAAAGTCAGGGTGAAATCTGTTTTCTTTGTTCAGATAGAACTAAATATTTGGAAAAACAATGTGGATATGCGGTGGTCTGAGAATCACAAGCAAAGTTCTCCAAAATTTTTCTTATCCTTTTCCCACTGTCTAAGTGGCAGCTGACAAGAAGCAGATGTTTTGACAATTGTGAGATCCTTGTGTTTCATTCTAATGCACAGTTCCTTATGACAAATTGGTATCACCTGTGTCTTGCAGTGGTGCTGAAATAGGTGCTGCACTACCAGTAATCCTGATTTCTATTGTCATCCTTTTCCTTCAACATTTATTTTGCAGTATTGCTCCAGTATCATATGCTTCCAGGTAATGGGGGGGGGGGGGGGAGGGCAAAGGCAAATCCATTACTTTTTCTTTTTTTTTTTTTTTTTTTTTTAGGTCATTGGCATTTTGTAGTGGGAAAACTCACTATCGTAAGGCTTTGCCAGTAAATCAGGCAAACTGATTATGTAAAGCCAAATGCTTGGAAACATGGTCAGCTGATTAAGGCATTGGGCTGTGACTCAGGAGATCTGAATTCAGTTCCTGGCACTTACTGCATCACCTTGGGCAAATCACTTTACTGGTTTTACCCTTGCAATTCCAAATGTGGAAGAAAAATCTTGGCAACATTTCTTTTGCCCTCTCCCTCCCTCCCTCCACCATGGGCTACCCGTGCACCTTACTAGCTGTACACAGCTGGGAGAATGGGGCTTGTGTTCAGCACGAACCTTCCTGGCATCAGCTGAAATGAAATATAGAAGTATGTAAGAAATCCTGCTTTGCTGCCTTAAAGGCGCTCTGAGGTGGCCCTATAAGTAAACAAACTGTGAAGTGAAAAACTAAATTTGTCCTTCAGAAAACCAGCTATGTGCCCCTCCTTATTTCCATCGATGCCTCTCTGGCAATGAAAGACAGACATGTATTGTTAGTAGAGGCGGTAATGGAGCTATTACTAGCTGCTTTTGCTGATCAATATTACTGCTGCCAAAGCACCTCCAATGCCAGCCTTCAGGAGGGTGCCATGCACACACCTGCCAAGCATGGCTCCCGTGTTCTTGAGGGTGCTTGGTTCTGGACTGGACTCCAGAGCAGCAGTGTTTCCTTGTGGAGGCTGTGCATGCTTCAGCATCCATCCATTTGTGGATATGCTCCTTTCCAAACTGTCAGCAGTGAGAAGCAAAGGAATCACTTTTCAACCTCTGATCTCCCAAGTATTCTTAATGGGCGTGCATCCAGACATTCTCATTAATGTAAGTAGCAGCTAACTAAACTGGCTAATAAGTTGTCTCTGTTTTTCACTCATTTTCAATCAACATAACTAATCAACATGCCAGAGAATGCAAAATACTGTACAAGCCCTTGAGAGGAGAAGCATTTTTAATCATCGTGATTGTTCATCTGTTGATAAAAAAAGTGTTCTTAAAATTAATATAATGATAGCTTGCAATGCTGAATCTTTAATGGCATATGGAAGGCACATTCAATACAGGGTGGAAAAGGGCATTATGGGATATGCTCTGAATCACAAATGTGGTAATGTGAACATTCAGGGCGATCAAAGCACAGTGATGGACAGTTAAATATCCCATTTAGATAGAAAGAAGAGATGAACAGGGGTCAAAATTCACATTGAGTTGAAAATGTCTATGAATAGGTGACAGTAATAAAGAGGAATAACATAGCTAATAATGTTTGGCATCTGTATCCTTTTGAGTTTTTCAAGCACTTCATAAATCTGAATTAATAAAGGCAAACCAGGTCATAATGAGATTAATATTATAATTCACATTTTACATATGGAAGTGCTGACATACAGAGAAATTAAAACCAATATTACCAAAAGACACCAGCTTTAAAAAGTCATTGTGATGCTCAAAATCATAGAATCATGGGTTTGGTTGGAAGGGACCTTAAAGATCATTTAGTTCCAACCCCCCTGCCATGAGCAGGGACACCTGCCACTAGCCCAGGCTGCTCAAAGCCCCATGCCCCGCCAGACAACCTGAACCTGGCCTTGAACACATCCAGGGATGGGACATCCACAGCTTCTCTGGGCAACCTGTGCCAGTGCCTCACCACCCTCACAATGCATAAAGTCTACCCCCTTTCAGTTTGAAGCCATTACTCATTGTCCTATCACTACAGGCCCTTGTAAAAAGTCCCTATCTGGCTTTCTTGCAGGCCCCTTTAGGTACTGAAAGGATGCTATAAGGTGTCCCTGGAACCTTTTTTTCTCCAGGCTGAACAACCCCAACTCTTTCAGTCTGTCTTCATAGGAGAGGTGTTCCAGCCCTCTGATCATCTTTGTGGCCCTCCTCTGGACTCACTCCAACAGGTCCATGTCCTTATGCTGGTGGCCCCACAGGTGAACACAGTACTCCAGGAGAGGTCTCACGAGAGTGGAGTAGGGGGCAGAATTGCCTCCCTCAACCAGCTGGTCATGCTTCTTTTGATGCAGCCCAGCTGTCTGGGGTGCAAGGGCACATCGCAGATCACGTTGAGCTTCTCCTCAACCAACATCCTTAAGTCCTTCTCAGGGCTGCTCTCAATCCATTCTCTGCCAAGCCTGTATTTGTGCCTGGGACTTGGCCTTGTTGAACTTCATGAGGTTTGCATGGGTTCACTTTTCAAGCCTGTCAAGATCCTTCTGGATGGCATCCCTCCCCTCCAGCATGTTGACCACACCACACAGCTTGGTGTCATCGGCAAATTTGTCGAGGGTGCACTCAATCCCACTGCTCATGTCACCAACAAAGGTGTTAACAGCGCTGGTCCAATGCTGACCCCTGAAGAATGCCACTCACCACTGGTCTCCACTTGGACATCGAGCTGTTGACCACAAGTCTTTGAGTGCAGCCATCCAGTCAATTCCTTATCCACCAAGTGGTCCACCCCTCAAACCCATGTCTTTTCATGGATGAGATGTTGTAGAGACAGGGACGTTGTGTGAGACAATGCCAAATGCTTTACACAGGTCCAGGTAGATGACATCTATTGTTCTTCCTTTATCCACCAATACTGTAACCCTGTCACAGAAGGCCAGCAAATGTCAGGCATGATTTGCCCTTAGTGAAACCATGTTGGCTGTCACCAATCACTTCCTTCTTTTCCATGTGCCTTAGTATAGTTTCTAGGAGGATCTGCTCCATGATCTTGCTGGGCAAAGAGGTGAGACTGATGGGCTTGTAGCTCCCCAGGTCTCCTTTTTTCCCTTTTTTAAAATGGGGGCTACATTTCCCCTTTTCCAGTCAGTGGGAACTTCACCAGACTGCCACAGCCTCTCAGATATGATGGACAGTGGCTTAGCCGCTTCATCTGCCAGTTCCCTCAGGACACGTGGATGCATCTCATCAGGTCCCATGACGTTGTGCACCTTCATGTTTCTTAGATGGCCTTGAATCTGATCTCCTACTGTGGGTGTTTATTCATTCTTCCAGTCCCTGCCTTTGCCTTCTGCAACTTGGCAGAACCTGTCTGTTCTTCACTGAGAAGTCAAGGTTCCCATAACCCTGGAAAAAGAATTAATTTTGGAGTTCTTAACTCTCAAAAAATATAATTATCCATATGTATGCAGCAAACCTTTGCAAAATTGGTAATGGAGACAATAATGATTCCACCATATCAGGTGGTGCTCTTGAGCTCAATTGTCTAAGACAGTCACCATGGACATCCGTTAAAGGAATTTTCATTAGTACTGCCAATGGAGTCTAAGGTATGATTCATCACATCTTAAAGTGGCTGTTTTAAACAAGCCAGATGAATTACATCTTATAAATGCATGTTTGTCTACATTAATTATAAAGTGAACCTGGCATGACTAGAGCATCTGTAGATGCTGCAGACAGTTCTGGAGCTCTGAAAATGCTCAGTGTCAATGGATTGCTTTTGTAACATACTGTCTTAAATTCAAAGCCAGGAGCAGATAAATCCTATGCACATAGAATCATTTCTGTTTTCTAAAACTTATTCTGATAAAATTAATTACATCTATTAGCCAGTATCATAAGTATTTGCTAAAGTTTCTAGAGAAATACACAAGCTTCCATGAAGTACACATATTTATATGATCATTCATGACAATTTATTACTGTTGTCATTCTTAAAATTATACAGCTGAGAATCTGATCTGTAGTCTATTTGGTCAAATTTCTTTTTTAGCCAAAGGAAGGATGAGTGGGTCGTTAGCACTGTTTGTGTTCAGTGGAGGCATTTGCTTTCATAAGCATTGAAAATCCTGCTGTATTTGCAAAGGCCATCTAGAAATCAATTCCACAACTTCGTTGCAGAACAAGCCTCACTAACCTAGGTTATCTTTTTAATTATGATGAATTATCCTGTCAGCTGATATGAAAGACATTAATAAAAATACAATTTGGGAAGTGCTCACAGAGAAGTTCTTCTGTTGTTCCAAACCTTTTTCTGTTGAAAGTGTTACTCCTTGTACAGGGATGAACTCTTGCTTTTTACCTATAGCACTTCATGTGCACCCAGGACCTTTTGAAAGACATTTCATCCTTGTCATACTTTGCAGCATTCAGCTGCAAGACAGCTTTGATCTAAAGGCTGCATAGCTAAATTATAATGAAATTATGGTAGACCCATAAGCCCAGCTAGGCAACTGGCTTACTGTTTTGTGTTCACTTTTATACTAAAATGATTAAATAACATCCAGATTGAAACTAGATTTTGTGTAGATAGTTCCACAGCATAAGTTAACTGGTTCAGATATATATGCAAAAGAAAAATGTAGCAGACTTACCCAAGGTTTGCATCATGAGACAACCAAGAAGAACCTTGTGCTGTGCTCAAACTTGAGTTGATCTCAGGTACCTTTCTACCTGTGTAGGCTTGAACCTTTGTGTTATGGAGGTGTTCTAGGCATTTCTATCTAAGGTTTGCTTCCTGTCAGGTTCATTGCTTTTTAATTACAAACTGGACTACAAGGGGAAGAAGGACAGGAGAGATTGACTATATAGTCCTTTATTTGCAGAAGTCTTACAGCAATTGGAACACTGCTTTTTGCGAATGAGGACAACGTCTCATTATCAGTAAGTCTCATTTGCATACAAGACTTAACTGCAGTCTCCCATAGGTTGTTTGTCTGTTACACAAGTAGGAATAGAAAAGAAGAACCTGTCCATACAGCACAACCAACCTGTCTTGGTTGTGCTACATATAGCCCCTGATGCTGAACTGAGGCCTGTGGAGGAAGTGTATGTACCTGTCACCATGCTAAGGCTTGCAGGACAGAGAGAAACTGGTCAGCTCAGTGCTCTCAAGATTTCAACAGCTCAACACACATCCACTCTGAACAATACAGACAGAAATTATGAACTTACAGATCTTTTAATCTTAATTGTGATACAGCCAGAAAATCCCATTTTCTAACTTAAGATCTATCTAAAAAGGAGTATTATGATAGAATATTACAAAAGAATAAAAATTAAATTTTATCATCTGGAAGGTCAAAAGCTCTAATGAGCAGTAAATTAGTGCAATGGCAAAAAACAGGTTGGAATACGTGCATACATATGCGTGTGTGTGTGTTTATACCACAGAATGTGCTTTGTGTGTTGACATACATGCTGCGGCCAATTAGCACAACAGACTGGCAGAATCCAAGGCTGTTCATTGTCTTCGGTGTTGGCAAGTGTTTGTGCATGTTTGGTAGCCCGAAACTGAGAGAATGACCTTGTCATGGTTCTGCTGCTAACACTTTGCTTTTCCTGGCAATTAAATATATTAGCTATTGATATTTGTACTGCTGATTCTAGAAGCAGAGCAAAGGTAGCAGAGGACAGGAGAACAGGAAGGTATTATTTGTTCATGGCAAATCTGAATGTGAGTTTAATGAAGGAATTGACACCTTGTGAGTGTAATATGAATAGGAGAAGGGTCAGATTAACAGATTTGCTGTTCTCAGATGAGTGGGTATGGTTCTGAAATATTTGCAGAATGATTCTGAACAGTTTTATCCTTTCTTCTCTTTCAGGCAAGTGAGAACAGCTAAAGAAGCCATGAGCTGGTAAACAGTTAAAAATATTCCTTACTGAAAACAAATGCTATAATTTGTTACTTAGATACTTTAAAACCAGAGAAGGGAAAATAAAATAAAATAAAATAAAGTAACAACAAAAGCTTCTGTATTAGCACCCTTGCAGGTTTCAGCTGTGGTTCACTAACTCAGATTTATACTGGATTCTCCACTGAATTCAGATGAATGACTTCCTATTTAAGATGGCAGTATGTAGCTTTAGAAACCGTTAGGATTTTATCTGGTTTGATCACAGATTAATTCTCCCCTCAAGCTACTCCAAGAAGCTGCTCAAAAGGTCATCTAAATCAATGGAAAGGTATGAGTGCATTTCCAAAAGCTTTGCATCAGTCCCTAAAAGGCAGGAGAGTTGAAAGTATTTGTAAACAATATTTCAGTCAATAAAATGTGTTTATATTGTTTTTGTTAAACAATCCAGGAATCTTTGGCACTCAAATAAAAGGTGCACTGGAGAAAAATCTATAGCCTTATGAGTAACATGTTCTCTTGGAAATAAATGATCCTGAATTCCCTATCACTAGAGTAAATGTCTAACAAATAAATGAATATATGAAAAGAGAAATGAAGTTTCTTCTCTTGGTTGTTCTGGAAATGTGAAAGTCATGTTATAAAGTCATCTGCTGTACTGAGTCCAGTGGTGAGTTTCTCAGATGGAGATTTTTAAAGTGAATACCTCTAGAATTCAGGCATGGAATCTTTACGTGCTTTGGGAAGACTCCTTATCCAAGCATTGATGTACTTCAAAATTTGCAATTGAGTTTATATGAATTTTGCCTTTTAATTTTTGTGGGTGGTAGGGGTTTTTTGTTTGTTTGTTTTTATTTTGGTTTTGGTTTTGTTTTTTTCTTTTTAACTTTGTGTTAAGATACAAAAATTGGACAAGAAATAATAGTAACAATAGGAATTATGTTAGTTTCTGATTGGGTATTGCACATGAGAATTTTCCTATTATTGTAATTTGTCTCTTTTATTCTGGGAGAAACATATGCAGACACCAGATGAATTATTTTAGCATCACAGTCCAACTCCTTCTTTTGGTCTTCACTGAAGTGTATTGCAGTAATGACCCTGCACAAAGCAAAACAGTGATATGGGTTCATGCTACCAAACTTTATACATTCAGCTGCAGTGATTAAATTAGGAACTTGTATATTCTGCGCTCCCATAAGGTAGATGAAAAGAGACATGCATCAACACAGGGCTGTTTAGCCTCTCTGTTATCTGAATTGCCTTTCTCTCTTGGTCTAGGACAGTGATAAAGATTAATTGGTACCAGTGATGTGTTGGGCTTCTATCAGCAACTTCCCTGGCACCAAGAACAATTAGCTATAATGTTTCAAAAATTGCCACCAGACTCCTAAACGTGTCATTTCTTCTATAGAAAGAACCTTGAAAGGTTTGACTGCAAGCCTAATTAAAAGTTTCAGAATCTGAATTTTTGTTCATACTGAGCAACTAAAGGCTGGGTCATGTCTAGAACTTAGCTTACTATTTTTGAAAAAGTGTGGATGAAACTGTAATTATACATTCTTTGGTACATATAGTGGTAAATGAGATAGAAACACAACCCTTTTTAAAAAGCAGGTGAGTGAACCAGCTAGTGCAAATCTTTCTACGGACTTTAATGGTTGCTGGTTTGGACTTTGTTGCAGTGGCAAATATTTTATACTACAAGTAGAAGAAGTAATTTGAATTATACATCTATGTTTGAGTTGGAAATTAACTGCAAGCACTTGAAAGAAAATCCTAGAACAACCAATGAAAATGTTTGCACGTGCAGCAGCAGTCAGAAATTCTTACGTAATGTAGCATGGTCAGAAGAAATACAGGAGTGTTGAGAAGACACTAAATAAAATAATTGTAGATTTCCAGCCTGGGCAGGGCTCTAGCCACCTGATCTCAAAATATATAGCAGAAACAGAACTGAATCAAAGACAAGAAACAAATTAAATCTGTAGAGAAAAATTTTACATTAAAGGAAATGGAAAATTTGGGGATTGTTCAAATTTAGTAACAGTAAATATTGGATGAAAATCTTATAAGAAATAATGAATGAAGTATAGACAGTAAAGCAGATGTTCTCCTATAATTTGTCCCATAATACAAGAAGGGGAAATTATCAATAAAGATTTGAAGTGGCGCATTGCACACTGCTCAGCAGAAGTAAATTTGAACATAACACCCAATTAGCTTTTAAATGTAATAATTGCAAGATGTCCTTGCTATCCAAAAATTTGAAAAGATGAACAGAACTCTCACTTTTACCATCAATATATGTAAAAATGGAACAAGTCTACGCAAGTCTATAGCAATATAAATTTCTATTTTTTATGATGTAAATATTTATGGAAAGTTCTCATCGTTATTACCCTCATGGGGTTATTACACCTTGTTATAAGCGATCTGTTGCCAGTCAGCTTCTAAAGAAGAATGAAAATGAGATGGTCTGCTGGCTAGGTGAATATTGGAAATCTTTGCATCCTTTTTATATTTCACTTTGTAATTCTGACCTCATGAATAGAGAGCTCCATGGGTTTGATGTTCAACGAAATGATAGTTGATATAGTTACTCTTCCAATTTATAGGGCAGATATATTCTAGTAGCATATACTACTAGAAACAGAGCCAGCAGTGACATCTAATCACTGTGAGAAAGCTCATTCTAACTTCGCTGCCAACTATTTAGGTTAGATAACAGACGTGCATTGACTTGATAGCAGGTGGATAAAAGGGTATAAACTGTGTTTTGTGCCTTCTGTCTGTATTACTTATAGATTAGCTGATTTTAGGAGTTCAAGAGAGATTGTGTTATACAAATTTAGTTTCTGTGAGGGCTGAGTATTTGTGAAAGATGGCAGATTGGTAGCTTTCGATTTGAAATTCTCCAATTAACCATCAGACTGATAGATATGTGAAGATGGTCACACGCCTGTCAAAGATTTATAATGTGTAGGATGAAGGGGTAACCAAAGAGCACAAAAGATTGTCTTCAACTCTTGTCTTTTTGTTCCAAAAATATTAGTATCTGTAGTGTCTTCTTATTTTTATTTTTTGGTTCCCAAACATTACTGCTCATTAGACAAAGTCAGAAGAGCTGTATGTCATTTCATGACTTTACTGGTTGGGGAGCTCATGAATCAGCAACTGCTCAGAGGAGGGATGACAGCGTTTGCAGTGAGGAGAGGAAGAACGGGGAGATACTGTTTCTACCAGGTTCTTGCTGTTCATAGTTGTTTCTGTTTTGATATGTGCTTTGAAATAAAACTTATTGTCACACCACTGAAAAGCACAGTGATTTAGAAACCAAACCTGCCATTCAGGTTATTCCAGTGTAATATAGGCAATAGCAAAGGAAACTTCCCAGACTAGCATTAGCAAAATGTTCCAGCCTTAATTTAGAAGTAAGGCCTAAAACTGAAAATATAGTTCATTCCATTAATTCTCTAGCCTTCTTGTCAACATTTTCAAATGCACAGGACCTAACAGTATTACTTTTGGTTTATGCACATCTTTGACCACTCAAAATTGGATTGAGTCCAACAAATCTGCCAGAAAAACTCTTATCACATGGCAAAATCTTTCATTACTGCACAATCCAGAGAAAATCTGAAGCAGCAGCTTAATTAGTGTTTGTGTGTTTGTGGTTTGTTATTGAGCTTAAAAAAGGGTAAAATTTGGATGGTTTACAGAGATGTTCTTAAGAAGGCAAGGTCAATTATATGAAGTCACAGAATTTCTGGGCTGCAGATTTCTATTTTTTTTCTGGGTGGAGAATGGCTCAGAAATGTCAGACAAAGGGAGCAAATGTAGGAATTAGAGAAGTCAATCCAGAAGGTCTAAAGCTCACAGCTTCAACTATGTCACATTTCCAGATGGTCTCACTGCTTGGGGTGGACAGGAACAAAAGAGGCTCTTTAATAACCCTCTGCTGGACCATAGCTCTAACTGTGTCTGGTACCCACCTGACAGTCAGGTGCCTGAAATGACTTTGTTCTTGCCTCTCTTGCCATGTATCTGATTGTTCTCTCATCACTATTGAAGAACCTATAAACACTTGAACAATGTGGAAAGTGAAGCAATATGTTATGGCAACAAATGTATTATGGTACTAATGTTTTGGTTTGTTTTTTTTTTTAATATAAAAGGCCAAAGAATTAGAAGCCATTCACATCTTCTACGACTTCACGCAATTTCTTGTTATAACCAGAGAGCAACTTCCACTTCACTTCCTTCATAGAATGGGGTGAACAATGTGCTTAATCTGGCAGAACTTCACAAAAACAAGATAAGCCTTCATCACACAGTTTCTCAGCTGAAGGGATAACATGCAGACTATGACAACAAACCAGAATTTATCACTCCCTGGGAAGAGCAAAGAATAAATTCCAAGCATTTTGTTTTCCTGTGTACATTTTATGAACACTAAGTTAAAAATTACAAATGTAAAAAAGAAATGATCTTTTGGTATGAACCATACAAGAGACAGCTTTCATTAGATCATAACTTTATATTGTCACTTACATAATTATTAAATTACATTTTTAAGGAATTGCCTTTATTTAATATGCTACATAAAGATAACACACTTGCTTTATGTCTGGACAGTTTCCATCATGTCAGGTGAAACTACTATTACTTCAGTTATTGTTATCGGAACTCATGCACTGAATGATTTCTAGAATGAAGCACTTTGAAAGAAACAGGATGACAGGGATTTTTGGGGGCAGTTATTAAAGTCATAACTGAAAGTCTATATTCTGAATGAAAAGTAATGAGAATAATCAAAAGCAAACTAATTGGTGAAAAATAAGTAAATATCAATTCAGTATCACAAAAAAAAAAAAAAAGAAAAAAGAAAAAAGAAAAAAGAAAAGACTTCTGAGAATATAATGTTCAGGAAAAGAAAGAGCTTAAGAAATATTGGAAGTCTTCCGTTTTACCTTTACACTGTTACCTTTAAACAATTAAATGCTTTAATGCCACAATACTATTTTTGGCAGTTTCTAACTACTAATACTTAGTTTCTAGTTGCCATTGGTACACATAACAAGAGAGACAGGGTTAGTTTATGAAATGCAGTCAAATGCACTGAGACACCTTTTATATCTTTTTATTCAATTACTTTTTTATTACCCGAAATCCTAGTTTTCTATTGAAAGCTGAGGGTCAATTTTACATAAGGAAAACACTCCCTACAAAATATTCTATGAGAGGAAACCACTGCCATCAATACACTTGCATGTATGTATGATATTCTGAAAAATCATATTGGGGCATTAGCTGGGCACCTCCTTAAACCTATGGACAAATTTCAGTAGGTTTTACTGGGAACAGGTTTTCATCATTTGTCTTGTCTTTAACTTTGACTGGATAATTTTTTTCCAGGGAAGGTAAAGCATCCTTGCTGAACCAGATCCAGACCTGTATAACTGGACTGGGTTCAGTGGCACTACAAGCAGGATGGATTGACCCAATGTATTCTGAAATGGATGCCACACTCTCAGCTTTTAAATATTACTGTTACTAATAAATAGGGCAATGCATACTCTATTTATTAAACTTTCTAAAACCCTAACAGCAGTTGTAGAAAAAGAAAGATTTATCTACCAATAAAACCCCAAAGATTACATTTACCAAATCCCCATTCTTTATTGCAATGAAATTTGTCTTTCAGTTTTAAAATGCCTTTATAGAGCCAGAAATGTATTCTAGTCCACTGTCTTTGAGATGAATAACCACATTATTACTTGCCTGTCAA
The DNA here is from genome assembly GCF_017639655.2 of Falco naumanni. Lineage (NCBI taxonomy): Eukaryota > Metazoa > Chordata > Aves > Falconiformes > Falconidae > Falco > Falco naumanni. The sequence continues at coordinate 49,074,971 of NC_054057.1, read as the reverse complement.
ATCTAAGTAGGGTTGTTAATAATACACAGACAGCTACTAAAAATTCAAAACATGGGAGGTTTCCTTTGGAGAAAAATGCACTTTTAACCTCTGATTTCCCTTCTGAATCAATTACTTACTTTCATATACACCTTGCAATGCCTGATCTCCAATCAGAAGTGAAAATGGTTCAAATAAATCAAAAATGTTTGAGCAAACTTATGGTAACACACTGACAGAGTTTTATAATTCTACAATCTTTAATCTCAGAATGCGTTTCATCTGCACGTTAACTAGTAAGCACAGGAGAAGACTAATTTGACAGAAGTATAGCATTTAAAGGTATTTTGTAATCTTGTACTTCAAACATTGTTTTCCCCTTAATCTATGTTTGCAGTCAGAAAACTGAACATCTAAACCAAGATTCTTTGCTGATGGTGTTTTTTAACAGTTTTACTTTACTGCCTTTCATTAAATGAACAGAAAGAAAGATACTCCACACTTACGACAAATGCAAGTGAAAGCCACCTAACCTTAAAAGTAACAATATAGGGTTTTTTCCTGGTGTGAACTGTGTGTTGATACATTCAACACGTCCTACTGGAAATTCTGCTAGTTCAAAACTTCTCCAGAGTTAAAAGAACACTTTTCCACTGCTTCTGTTAATAAATAACTTAAAAGAAATCAACTCAATTTAGGACTTTAATTTCAGTTCAGTGTGACTATTTCATTTACCTCTGGAACCCCTCTGTGCCTTGGGCAGTGATAGATCTGCTGCCCTGTATCTCTGTCCTATTTTCTGGAGTCTCCCAACTGGGTGATCTTATTCTGTCATGCACCACAGACTTGTGATTCCTAGAATGCACTGTGGAACTTTTATGAGTTATGTAGATGTGAGTGAGCAGCCCAGGCCATAGAACAGAGTGAACAAATAGTGTCCTTCTTATGGCACCCATGTATCACGATTTTTTCCTGCAGACTTTAGTTGGACATCCTCATTAAACCAGGCTGATCATCAACCAAGGAAGTGCTGGAACAAAATCTTCTCCTGCTGAGCAGATTTATTTCTAGTTTTAGGTTTTGGACGATCTGGTCATCTGAGGAGAAAGATCAAAATCAAGCTGTATAATTCAGCTCATTCATTCATCATTTCTTCATCATCACTGTTTCTTCTTGTAGCAGTAGAAAAGTATTATTAGGCTCTGCTCCAACGCTATTGCAGTTAAAGACTCAAGCTAAATCAGCATGTGGATTTTGCTGCGCAGGATCTAGTGAAGTTAAAGATCTCATGGGCATGAGATCTGTAGGGATCCCACCACAGAAGAAATGAGATGTGAACTCACAACAAAGATGCTGCTAATACCACTCTGTAGAATAGGTAAAGATTGCACAAGCATGTAAAAAGGGTTTCAGGGTTTACTGAAGGGGTTAAGAAGTTTACTTTGAAAATTTTTTATTATTATTTATCAAGTCTGAGTTAAAAAAAATATTTTGATTACATTTTTCTGATGGGAAAAATGAAACATTTGTATAAAATATATTTTTTCCAATAAGGCAACAAGGACATTACTAGCAGGCTACCTTTTCATCCTTATTCAGCAACTTAGTAGTCCTAACCCACACTCACATTCATTCAATTTAACATCATGTGCTAAATCAAGCAAATGTATATCTCACATCTGAGGTGTTTCATCACTATGTTTAAAAAAAAAGGTCCCAAGAGTTTCTGCTCATTATTAAAAATTGCACTGATATGGTCCTCATGTGTCTGTCTCCTCACCTATGCATTTGCCAGCTCTGGAAAACCTAATCACAGTGCACTGCCAACTCTCCTTTCAAGAAAGTCAACAGATAATTATGCAATCTGTTCATGCAGTGCAAATAACTCGGCATTCTGGGAGCCAACCAGTGCAATGGGAAATAGTCTGTACTTTGTGAGGATGCAAACACCTTAAGTGAACTAAAATCCTGTGCTCTTCTAATGCCACCATATGAGGCAGCAATGGCAACATGCAAATATTTTTAAAATTATGGAGCTGGCTTTGAGGCTGGATTATTATTTTTGACAGCTCTTTCCTTTCAGATTTTACACTCGGTAAAGCCCAGTGTTCATCTGCATGACATGCTGCTTTTCAAACAAAAGCATCTGCCTTCTGTGCGATCATATGTTTCCGAGAAAACTGCTGCTTGAAAAGTCTAAAGTTCTCTCACCCTACCCCATCAACTCCCTTCATTACAGTCAAATTCCTTAAAGTGTATAATATTGTTTATTTTTCCCCTAAGGCTGTTATATGGTAGCTTTGTGGGGAGGAAAAAAAAAAAAGTCACGCTAGTCACTCCTGTGATGCAATTTATGTGTTTTCAGTTGTATAGCTGTATTTTTTATTATTCCATTTCATATCTATCTAATAAGGAGACATCTACATTCTACAAATTCCAGATGAACACAGAGGCAATGTCTGTGGTTAATCAAAGACATTCTATGAAAATTCTGAGTCTGATTGATAGTTACAAGTGGACAGACTGACAAATACAGCAAAAAAGAGTGCAGTTGCTTTGTCACTTGGCTCTGGAGAAAGAAAAGCAAACTTTCCACAGATATCCAACTCTTGGAGTATCTTTTCAATTAGCCATGTAAAGAAATAATTTATTGTACTTGGCAATCTATGCTTGCATACATAGGATTTGTATTTCACGCGTGCACTCACTTCTTCAGGCATGACAAGAAGAAATACATTTTAACCTGCAGGGAATAATGTGGGAAGCAGTGTTAAAACATCAAGGGACATAGAAAAATTGTGGTGTAAGACAGTCTTAACCTCATACAAGATTAATTTGAATAAATGTAATTTTCTATAGCCACGATGTCATGATGACTCATCATTCTCCCATAATTAATTTACAGTAATAAAATCAAGATAAGACTAGGTTTATGAGGAACAGAAGTATATTTCCTTCTTAGAAGAAGAACAGTTATAGAGAATCTTATGAACATAAGCAAGATGCATCATGACCTCAGGAAATAATATTACTTGAAAGTACAAAACGGGGGTAAATGCAGAAGAGGATTAGGCATGTTGCTTATAGTATGAAAAGATTGTGGTTAATTATCCAACAACAAAAAAAAATACAGCCACAAAAATAGCATACTGTAAGTACGGTGGAAAAAAATGAGAATAACCTTGAGCCAGTCTTGCAATAGCACTGCCAAAGGTCTATCAACACCTTCTTATTAGAGTTGTAGCAATAACTCTCCAGACATTTAAGCCCCTCTAAATCTGAGAGCTCACTGAAATAACCAGTAAGATCCACACTGATGAGGGAGCATGAAATTGTACCACTGGGCAGCTAATTCACCAGACACTTTCAAAGTGCTCAAGGCAGAAAAGCTAAACAAGCTGATGAAAACAGATGCTATACAAAAGATTGCTGTATTGAAGCATCCTAAAATCAAAATGTGATTCCTTTTGGCTGAAGACCACAGAGAAGTCCAGAGAGTAACAGATGAGAACCGGGAGTGAGGAGGTGAATATGTGATTTGGGTAAGCCCAAGAAGAGCTTAAGCTTTCTTTCTTTCATTCTTGATGTAAATATGCTGTTTAGGAAGGATACTGAAGAAAACACTGGAAACTAAATGCCTTCTTATTTCCAAGGAAGAGCTAAGGTCTACCTCATGCTGCTTGCATCCACAGAAATCTGTTTGAGTGTAAAAAAATCACCTAAATGGTTGGAAAAAGCAACTGATGAAAAATACTTTCAAATTTCATTAAAATCTGGCTAATATTTCTTTATCAAAATTTCAATGTTTTGCAAAATTTTTCTATGTAGAGCAAAATTATTTATAGCTGAATTATTTTTTAATGACTCCTCAAATCATTGGAGATAAATAAGCAGTTCTAGGACTCAACTTCTATAATCTTAAAAGATACAACTAAAACAGCTCTGTCAAACCCTACGTGCTTGTTTCTTTCCATTAGATGCAAAGATTTTGATAGTAATAAACTTATACATAAATGCCTGCAAGATGGCTGTTTAAAGGTAAGCAAGGTACCATCCCATCCATTAGAACAGATCAGAAGAATTTCTTTTCCTCTTTATCACAATAAATACTGTAAAGTCAGAATTTAACACTGCTGTGGCAAAAATGGTGCAGCAGCTTAAGAAAGTCTTACTCTGTGGCTTTTGTTATGTACATTCAGCATAAAAGAAGAGGAATTAACACTTTTAATAAATTGGCATTTTAAACAGAACATCTTTATACACAGTACCACTGTTACAAATGCTTCTGAAATCTTCCACTGTCACTATATTTAAGCCCACCGAGCTCAACATGGTCTAAATTAGAGGAATAATTTTAATCTTCTACTGCGGATTGATCAACAGGGAAGCTATCTTCTCTCTGGTCTTTCTGGGCAAAATTGCTTTCAGAATTTGCTTTCTGTACAATGAATGCTATTGTGCTTCTCTGAAGAAGTGACATGAAACCACTAAACAATTGGATAGAAAAATCTTTGGACTACTTCAGATCCAGGTATGTTTCTGAACATCTCTCCACCTAGCTACCCTTCCCATACTTGAAATTTTCATTGGGTACAGTGAGAAACATGGACATATCTTTGGCAAAGAAGATGGGAATAACTTATTCATAAATAGAAAAGGTATTTTATATCTATCAGCATGCAGTAAGGATATAAAAGGTTCTAATATCCCTTGGTGCAAGATTTCAAGGAAAAGTTAATTATTTTATTCATGCTTCCTAAAGAAATTAGGCTTGTGTGATCATGCAGTCTGTCCATCTGTCTGTCTGTTGTTGCCATCCCTGGAGTCTGTTGTCTGACAGAGGTATAATCTCAAAGATTAGAAGTACCCACTCATTTTACATGAATGAGTTCCTGGTTATAGCAATGCCCCTGATTAGTATTCTCTTGAAAGAAGAGACATTGCAATCCAGTACTTTTGTTTCAGGAGGAAACAGCCAGCTGGCTGGTCAGCACACATGTATGTTTGGACAGTCAGCACACGTGCAGCCTTAAATCTGTTGCAGCATATGCTGCCACTCGCCCAGCCAAATACATGGAAGATGCAGGAGGAGCAAACGTGGCAAAGAGTATGTGGGAAAGACCTGCAAGTATTGCACAGCAGGTTAAGGAAAGGTAGAAACAAGCCTTCATCATTTCTGTTGCTGATGAAACAGCCATATATTTTTTTCATGTGTTTTCACCACTGAAGCTTTCCATGCCACAGGTTCTACATTGCTTATTTTTCACATCCTTTGCATTGCTGGTCTTCTCATGAAACTGTCTGCTAAGGTTTGTGAGTGGGAATTTGAAAGCTTGGTTGTGACAAAAAGGAGGAAGTATGTATTTGCATTATCATGAAAACATTATAGAGAAGCATATGCAGAATCCAGCTGACATCACACTTCCTCACAGAGGGCAGTGCACTTGAATAGTCTAAGTGCTTAAAATGCATGAAGTGAATACATAAATTATTTGAAAAGAGATTATATTTTATCGCCAGACACATGATAGAGGTTGCTTCAGAAAGGGTTGCTTAAAAAAGAATAGGTTCGAAGACAAACGTCTTTCATCTTTTTTAATAAGCTGTTTTAGACAAAGCTGATAGTCACAGGGTGAAGGGGAAGACTTTCTGCATTGCAAAGAAATAAGCCACAATCCTGGATATTCAATAGGAAGGCCAGCTTGTCAGGCTGTCATAGAGGCACCAGACTGTGCATGCAGCCAGTTAGCCTTCATGTAAGCTGCTTAACTACCTACTCTGCAGTGCTGTACATTTGAGATTAATGGTAGGCACAGGAAACTTAAAGGGAAGATTTACCAATGAACTGAAATGCTGAATGAATTATCCCATAAACAAAACGATATTCTCTAAAGCTCCAAATTCCTGGAAGGCCTACACTAATGCCAGGGAGAAAAAGAATCAAAACAAGCAGCCAAGAAAATAATTGCATTCTTTCATAAGTAATTTCTCAATCAACATAACATTTAACTTTTATATGTGTTAAGTCAAAAATGAAAACAGTTTTTCAGTTGAGGAAAATAGTAACAGAGATTTTTAAAAACCACTAAAACCTTTCCATGATGAAAAGCAATCTTTTTCTGCAAGACTAAAAGTCAAGGCCTAAAAATTTCCGTAACCCAGATGAAATAATTCAAAGCTACAGCTTGCCAAAACATTAGCTTGGCTAACAACCTGTGTCCTTTTATGTAAGTAGGTGCAAAGTCTTAGTCCTTAAGCTTCTGGCTGCCTCTGCAATCACTCAAAAAGCTTGAAGCCAGATATATGACAATGTTTAGGAAACTAACTCCCACTTAATTTTTAAAAGTCAGATAGTAAAGTGTCTTTCTTGGATCTGACCTAAACTTCCACCAAGTGGAATTGCTGAACACTTGCTTGTCCATGTGTGGAATTGTCCATCAGGCGATACAGAACATCTAGGTTCCTTTCTTCTTTGTAAATCCTGTTCCTTCACTGATCTTTCCTGGAAGACCTCATCGTATCAGTGCACTTTGCTTACACCAAGAGATGCAAACTGAAGAGAGAGAAAAACCTCCTTTATTTCTTCATGTGTTAGTGTTTAGCATATTCAGCTAGGAAAAGGGGAATCAAGTCCATCCTTTGAGCAGATTTAACAGAAAAATACCATTCTTTAGGCCATTCTGATATTTGACTTTATCATTCCAATGGATGCCATCCCATTTTACATAAAGAAAATGCAGTATTAAAAAATTCCCTGATGTATGATGTTTAGAAAGTTTAATGAAGAGGTGAGGTCGCGTTTTCTTGGTCAGTAGAAAGCATCAAACATGGTCTTCTTTCCTCCTGGATGTTACAACCCTTGAAAGAAGACAATGAGCACTATTTAAGGGGAAAGGGCAGACTAGACATGAAAAGTGACTCAGGAGGGAGAGTGAAGAAAGCCCTGAGCTAGCACTGACTCTGTCTGCAACATCCACACAGCACACTGTATCGCTATCTGGAGAGAGGAGGTGGAGATAGCAAGCCCGAGGAGATTCTGCATACACAAGCATCACAAACTGCACAGCGATGTTATCTTACTGGTGGTATATCACATATGTTTTATCATACCTTTCTACTGTTGCTCTCAAGTATGCCATAAAATATGTTAAGGACTGACATTGTATTCTTTAGTCACTAGCTGCTCGTTCTATTTTTAATACAACATGACTTGTGTTACAATAATTAATGCAGTAGTCAATGGAACTTGATAAAAGGTAATCACTCTGTGTAGGGATTTGTGCTGAGGCAGCTTGATCAGTTCTGGTTCCAGAGCACCCCTGTCAGCAGCAGGATGGTGTTTCAACCCTTGGCGTAGCAATACCTCAGACACTTGAACCAGGAGGAAGCTTCATGGCAGGAATACCTGCCTCTGGGTCTGTCCTCCAATGCCTACACAGCTTTTCTGGAGAGCCAGAGCCATAATCAGAAGGCTAGTTGAACTTCTGCTGATCCTTCATGTTAAGTGACATCTAAAGATGCATGCTCTGCGTAGGCAGCTCAGGCATTTTGTTGGAAACTGCAATGCATGGCAAGTGCCAAATTACCTTTATCATTTGTGGTTTTTAGGTCTCTGTTTTGACTCAGTAGCCTGTGTTTCATCTAGAACCTGCAAAAGCAGTGGCCAATGAATAGATTTTCACCTCTGTATTTCTTGGTAGTGTTTGCATTTTTGGGCTTTCATCTGTAATATTAACATCATCATAATTTAAAACATAGCAGCTGAAAAGTGTACAGAGTACAGTGCAAAAAGACTCAAAACTTTAGAGAAAGTAACATCTCCAAAATATATGTGAGATTGTATCCAGACAATAAAAAAAACCCCTCATTTGCTTATAAAGACACATTTTTTGTGCTTGAGGAATTATGTATTGAATGAAGTTTTTTCTACAGTGATGACAAGCACAAACACTTTAAATGTGTCAGCTGCTGGTTTACACTTGATTTCTTGACACCATTGGTGATGGCCCTCTGCTCTGCTGGGGAACAGCTTCATGAAATACTTACAAGATTAAACGTTGTCTAAGTATAAATAAATACATTATTTTTTCATTTACTTTTGCATTTTCCAAAGTAGCATTCAGGTTTCCCTGAAGATTTCAGAGAATAGTCATGAGTTCATGAAATATTGGGTGCAACTTTATCAATTTTGGGATACTCTTCCCAATTAAAATTACATCTTTTCCTGCACAAGAGAAATAGTAAATGAATCAGTATTAAGTTTCATGTTGATATGAATCATTTGGAAGATAAAAGATTATGAGTAAGACTCCCTGAATGTACCCTCTCATATTCTGCATAGAGAAGCATTGCAGAGAAACATATGTAAAATGGTGTCACCCTACCAGCTGCATAGCAAACATCCTACAGTTGGACACTATCAAGAGGAATAAACTGAATCATGCTTCACTGATTCTACAATTTAATTTTTCTAAATGCAATATTATATGCAATGTGAATCTGAAAGGCTTTGTTTTTTAAAATGCTAGGAAAGAATAAACAAAACAAAAAAAGTAATCGCTCTTTCAGGTTGGTAGTACCGCAGATTAGGATGTTTTTCATTGATTTTGCCCTTGAATGCTAAGGCTTTCTTGATCTCTCTGTATTGTGGGAACAGATCACATTACATGGATTTATGGTGAAATCAATGGAGAGTACATGGATGTAAGTCACATGGCTAGGTTTTTTATTACTGTTCATTAAATCAGAGGATTTTACTAACTAATTATGTAATCAGTACCTCACTAGAATTGAGTAATTTGTACTGAATTTACATGGGAAAACATTTTTATTATATAACATAATTTCAAATATAATAGCAGGTTTTGTGTCTTTAAAATTAATTTAGGATTTATGACAATTTTAAATTCAGTGAAATTGTAATGATCATGGAAAACTTTTCAGCCACCTGTAAAGACACCAGAAGTTTCCACTTCTACTAAATCTTGTTAGAAATTTTTTGGCAAAATGCATGCTTGTTTTTTTTAATTAATAGGCTTATTGACAAGAATGAAACTGATTATAATGATTGATTTGACTTATTGACTTTAATGCCCCATACAAAAAGTGGTAAAGCAAACGCATTTTCTCCAACTTTTGTGGTGCAGTTTTTATAATAAACATATCTAAGTTCATCAGAGCATTTGTTTATGCTAATTATAGTAAAGGAAGAAGTGCCCTAACTTCAAAGTCAATGTTTCAAAACTGTCAAAACAAAATATTTGGGGTAAACTGAATTGATATTTTCTTTGAATTTTGGCTTGCAAAAACTGTGATGCTTCAATGTTTCAGGAAAGGACCATTTTTAACTTTTCAGTCTGGATATAATTTTCCAACCTAGTGCTCCTGATGAATTATCAGAAGTGACGAGCAAGACAGATGCTTCACAGGCATCAGAAATCAGTGCAGGAATAGTGCAGAGAACCCAAGTTCTTTACGCTGAAGGCATGTGCATGACGCAACCCAGGACTGCATTCTCCTTGCCTGATGGCCACATCAGAGCAAAAAAACTAGCTCTGGCCTTAAGACGGTAGCTGCTCACATGGCAACTGCTCATACCCTTTGTTCCCTTGCTCATGTGTCTCATTTTGCTGACATATATGAAATTACTGTCCCAGGTGAGACAAGACATTGCCTGTATTCAGCCTCTACATTAATGAAAAGTCCTTATGGCTCACACCTCGATGCAGCTTTAATGGTGTGTCAGTAGAAAGTCCCTTCATTTCATGGACTTTGATCTCAGAATCATAGAATTGTTTTTGTTGGAAAGGACTTTAAGGTCACAGTCCAACCATTAACCTAGCACCGCCAAGTCCACCACTAAACCATGTCCCTAAGCACCACATCTACATGTCTTTTCATCACCTCCAGGGATGGTGACTCAACCACTTCCCCAGGCAGCCTGTTTCAATGCTTGACAACACTTTTGGTGAAGAAATTTTTCCCAATATCCAATCTAAACCTCCCCTGGTATGACTTGAGGTGGTTTCCTCTTGTCCTATTGCTTGTTACCTGGGAGAAAATCCTGACACCCACCCCACCATAGCCTCCTGTCAGGGAGTTGTAGAGAGCAATAAGGTCCCCCCTGAGTCTTCTCCAGGCTAAACAATCCGAGTTCTTCAGCCGCTCCTCCTAAGACTTGTGCTCCAGACCCTTCACCAGCTCCGTTGCCCGTCTCTGGACACGCTCCAGCACCTCTACGTCCCTCCTGCAGTGAGGGGCCCAAAAGTGAACACAATATTCAAGGTGCGGCCTCAGCAGTGCTGAGTACAGGGGGACAATCACTGCCCTTGTTCTGCTGGGCACACTGTTTTGGATACAGGCCAGGACTGTCCTTCATGGACTACTTCAGGACTGCCTCCAAGGGACTGTCAACCAGTTTCTTCAACCAGCCAAAGCCTGCCCCTCAGAAGACGAAGGCTACAGTTCTGCTCGCTCTCCTTCTAACTTCTCTGAGAACTGAGAACCCTATTGTTTCATGATCGCTGTGGCCAAGACAGCCTCCAAACATCACATCACCCACCAGTCCTTCTCTGTTCACAGGTCCAGTGGGATGCTTTCCCTAGTTAGCTCACTCATCAGCTGTGTCAGGAAGTTATCTTCCACACATTCCAGGAACCTCCTAGACTGTTTCCTCTCTGCTATGTTTTAATTCTGGCAGACATCTGGAAAGTTGAAGTCCCCCCAAGAGTAAAGGCTAGCGATTGTGAGACTTCTCCCAGCTGCTTGTAGAATATTTCATCTGCCTCTTTATCCTGGTTGGGTGGTCTATAACAGACTCCCACCATGATATCTGCCTTGTTGGCCTTCCTCCTGATTCTTACCCATAAACATGTCACCGTATTATCACCATCATTAAGCTCTAGACAATCAAAATAGTCCCTGACACACAAGGCTACCCCACTGCCTTTGCTTCCCTGCCTGTCCCTTCTGAAGAGTTTACAGCCTTCCATTGCAGCATGCTAGTTGTGTGAGCCATCCCACCATGTTTCCATGATGACAACTATTGTCATAGTTTTCCTGCTACACAATGGCTTCCAACTCCTCCTGTTTATGTGCCATGCATTGGTATAGATGTAATTCAGTTGGACTATTGATCCCACCATCTTTTGGGGGGAAGAAGCCCTAATTCCTACATGAATATTCTCAGGTGCTTTTGTGGTTTCTAACACAGCTTAGAGAAGTAATATATTTTTGCTGGGTAGGCACCATTGTTCTGTGGCCGAGCTGGCAGGGCTTCAGCGCCCTTCCTGCATGCCTTTCCATGTCAACTGCTGTATAAAATGTTACACCATACCCTTGCTGATGCCCCACACCCTGTTTGCTTGTGGTCCCTAAGGATTTCTTTTATAGGTGTTGAGGGGCTTGGCCACCACTGCTCCTGACCCCACTGAGGTCCTGTCAGCCACTGCTACCAAGCTGTGGGCTCCTGATGGGTCTCTCGGCTCCCCCAGAGGTGCCCCCAATCCAGGAAACCACCAGTGCACCACGCTGCAGTGCTCTGCTGCAGATTCTGCTGGCGACCTGAGCTGCTTGCCCTGGCAACTGATCTTTTATCTAAATCCAATATCTAATACTGAGGCTTTTTTTCTGATTTGAGATCTAAATATTTTATACCATTAAGGAAAGTTAAATAAATCAACATTGCTGAAGTAAGTTACAGAAAATTCTTATCAAGTATTTTATTTTTCACTTTTTTAAATTAAAATCCATAATTTCTTTCTTCTGTTAGACGTCATATATATTTCAAGAAAAAAAGATAAATATCAAAATCAATGGTCTACTTAATACAGTCCTCTCAGGTTCCCTTAGCTAACTACTGAAAGAAATCCCGAAGCATCCCGATATGTATGCAAATAAGAAACTGATAATATACTAAGTGCACTATGGCTTAGACACTGAAAATAAGCCAGCACACTATTCTCAAAGCTAGCATGCAGTATGCGTACACTAAGTACACTTTTCACTGGGAGATGACAACATCTAGTGCCTGTTTTTTTCTTTCGTGTCTCCAAGGTGTTCAACAGCACAGCTGCAACTTTCTCAGGTATGGGGGAAAGCCTCTGGCTCTACCTTCCAAGGTTCAAGTCAGTAAATATTTTAAATTGGCTATTATTAGTTTCTTAAATCTTTCTGGTCATGTGCTTCTTCACTATGGGACCTCAGAATAAATGTCAGGAATAATTAGCCGACATTTGGTGAAAATCCCTAAAGAAAGAAATGTTATTCTGTAAACCTCACAGAATGAATTTTAGAAATATTTCGTTGTAGTGCCCTTTTATTGCATACAACTGAGACACTGACACTATTCTGCCTCAAACTGAGGTCCCTGAATTTCTTTCCTTTCCTTTCCTTTCCTTTCCTTTCCTTTCCTTTCCTTTCCTTTCCTTTCCTTTCCTTTCCTTTCCTTTCCTTTCCTTTCCTTTCCTTTCCTTTCCTTTCCTTTCCTTTCCTTTCCTTTCCTTTCCTTTCCTTTCCTTTCCTTTCCTTTCCTTTCCTTTCCTTTCCTTTCCTTTCCTTTCCTTTCCTTTCCTTCCCCGTCCCCTTCCCCTTCCCCTTCCCCTTCCCCTTCCCCTTCCCCTTCCCCTTCCCCTTCCCCTTCCCCTTCCCCTTCCCCTTCCCCTTCCCCTTCCCCTTCCCCTTCCCCTTCCCCTTCCCCTTCCCCTTCCCCTTCCCCTTCCCCTCCCTCTTTCCCTTCCCCTCCCCCCCTTCCCTTTGTTTTTTCTCCCCTCCCCTCCCCTCCCCTCCCCTCCCCCTCCCCTCCCCTCCCCTCCCCCTCCCCCTCCCCTCCCCTCCCCACCCCTCCCCCTTTCTGTTTCCTTTATAAAATTACATTTTGTTGATGGTTTAATTTATTTTGTTCTGAGAATGGACCAGTGTTTCTTCCTACAAAAGTCATCACCAGATGAGCATTGTTTTCTAAGGACAGACAGGCTGAACTGGATCAACTAGTCAGCCTTTGTAGCCGATTTCCATTCTGTGTGAAAACCAATCTTCTGTCTTCAACACGAGCACACCTAAAACAAAAGACCCTTTACAGTTATTTCTTCAGTGACTGAAAATGCAGAATAAGAAAAGCAAAAAAAATCATGAAAATTAAATTAAATGAAGGTTCATATCCCATGACTCTGTGCTTTTTACCTTGATGCTGATCATGAGACTAATCCAAATTCCTTGAGCAATGGAGGAGTCAAAAATCACAGTGGAGATGCAAGATCAAGGCTCAGATCTATATGTAGGGAGTCAAACCTAAACATCTCATAACATAGCCTAGGCAGAACCCAGCAACTGCTCAATGCTTTTCTGGAAAGAAACAGTTTCATTTGTTTGGGTTGGTATAGTTCCAATGTATACAAAGAATTAAACACAGCTTGGAGGAGAGATTAAAAATCCTCCCAGGTAAGTGGCCTGAATATCAACCTTATTGTTTTGCACGCATCCAGCACTCACCCTTATCGTTTAAATGCCAAACCCCTCCGCTTGGTGCTGGGCAAGCCTGGCAACCCAGACCTCCAGCAAACATCAAGACACAGGTGAAAGTGACTCTCCAGACGGGTATTTCAGCATGGTTTTGAATAGTGAAAGCTCTTGGTCTGAGGCTTGTTTTGGAAAGAAAACAACAGGGAATGAGCAAATATGTTACTATGTAAAAGGGAGACTTCTCTGGTAGCTTTATAAACCATTTTTTTGACTTCTTCAGGTTTTTTTAACAAGTAGCTGACGTGAAACAGTTTATTCTGAAATTCACCTTGTATCTACTAGTTTGGGAAGAAAAGTATTGTTTAGATCATGCCATGTTCATTATTATATTGATATTTGGGTTTGATCCAGTTCCGAATTCCCCACATTATTTACACAGCCCTACCTCATTCTCCATAAAAATTAAACATATGAGGTTTAACATATGCCTTGTGCTTATCAGGCCTTTGCATGGAAGTAAATTTCACCAACAGTCAAAGTGAAAATGCAAATTATGTAAAGGCCCACTCTTGGTCAGCACACAGAGATAAAAAAGAAGGGTATAAAATCTAAAATTAACAATATTAACATATTAACATATTAACATAACAGTATCATAGAAAATCATTCTAGAAGATAGTAATCTAGTTCCAGAGGAAAAAGAAAACATCTGTGACATTATAAACTTTAAATTATTCACTTAGCTCAAATGTTAATGCTTTTCTTAAATGTATGAAACTTTACCTTTTGTAGAGATACAGGTATATGGTTATATAAACCAAATGTATCAGTTTTTAGACACTTTGGGTAGCTCCAAAATCTGACTTGTTTTTGACATTCTATAAAATGATAACATCCCTTGGAAACACGTGATTCTAGAAATGAGCTGCAATTGTTTGCTGCAGAGTCATGAGTTACAAAATACCCATCCTGAACAGGACAGCCAGCAGCCTTATTCCCACATCTGTTTCAGGCACTAATGTTCAGTCAGAAGCAAAACTTTAATACCTGGTTATGTGCTCAAGTTAGGATGATTTTCATGCGGGGTTTTTTGGTTTTGGTTTTTTTTTTTTTTTTTTTTTTTTTTTGGTTGTTTTTTTTTGGTTTTTTTTCCAAGTATGTATTTCTCTCCGTGACATATTTCATATTTTCTATAACTGTGACTACAGAAATTCTCTACTGTGTTAATATTCATGAGTGTATTCATCAGACAGCGACTGTGCTAGGAAATCATTGATAGGCAGCTATGACAAGAAATAACACTGACCATTCAGTATCTGCCTGTAAAGCAGTGCACTGTGGAAATGCAGAAGGGAACTTAGTATGGGCTAATACCAAGGTCTACATTGCCTGAGAAGAAATGAAATTTTCACCTTTGCATTTGTTTTGACCTCTCTCAGAAAGCTGCAAAGGCCAACATTTACAATAAAGAGGGGGTGGGGGTGGTGCGGGGAAATACCTGCAACAAATCTCTGCTAGATTTATGAAATGCCTGGTTTGCGACAGGGATACAAATGATACACTTACCTCTTTCAGGTTGCTATTTTTATTTTATTCTGTTTTCTTCAGATTAGTGTCCTCTTCCTGCATCTGCAATTGCAAGCTTAAGGTTGTTATCACAGTTCAGGAATTCTGCAGGAAAATATTTTTAAAAACTGTTAGGTGGGTGCAAGGCATTGTCCAAATGACACTTTTTTCTAGTCTCCAGTGAATGATGCAGAATCCAGGTCTGCTGGGAGAAAATGAGGCTGGTAGTGCTCTCCTGGGTCACCATGGCCAAATATGATCAAAATGGGAACCACACCTGATGTAGAAATTCAGTGCAGGTGATGTGGCAATATCAGTTGTGTCAGTAACACACTAAGAAAAGATTTCTGCTTCTCTGAGAGCTGCCACTACCCGTTGCAGGGAGGCTCTTGCCCTGCACTCAGCTGTGGTGCAGGGCTGGGTTATGTCTTGTTTCTGCTACTCTGGGGTTTCCTCAACCACTCAGTGCTTTGAAGAGCCAGAACACAACCTCATTCCTTCAACAAGACTTCACATTTAGTTTTTGGATTCCAAACTGGATCCACATAGATTAGATGCATTTTGAACTCAAATGGTACTTCAAGTTTGAGCACTCCCAAAGCCAGCCTAGGGAAGAACTCAGATCTTTGTGAAAATATGAAGTCTATCAGTAAGACCTAGTTAATTTCTTGACTTTTTGGGGGGGGGGTGTATGTGTGTTTTTAAAATATAGCACTCAACCCTCCCAATTTTCATGCTGTGTAGCATATGACAGCATACTGTGAATTATGTATTGTTACGTGAATACGTTCCCATATGCAAGATTATTCCTTCTTCCAACCAGAATAAAAAAGGAAAAATCCTCCCCTGCCATCACTGTCACAGATCTGAACTGAGTTATGACAAAAAAAGTACTGATGTGAAAATCTCATTCAAATTCTTTGTTTTGATCTTTCCGGTGTGTATGTGTGGAAATTTTCATTCAAGATGATGAGGCAAGAGACTGAAGTTTCAAGCTGTCCCAAACACAAACACTCCTAAATGATTTGCCAGTACCTGTTCAAGCTTTATACATATCTGATGTTATTTATCTATTAGTGATTGTGAACTTGTTTACTGGATAATGTTCTACTTCAGCCACACATGGTATAATACAATTACATTGTCTCTTCTACTCACTGACCTGCTTAAAGAATTTACAGAATAAATGGAATAAGATACATTCAGATAAATCTGGACTTCAAAGACTTTTATTTTTGTAAGAAAAAAATGTAAACAAACAAAGAAAGCAAATACTCATTTCTATTATTTTTATTGATATAAATGAGACAAAATTAAGTGCCAAAACTTTCAATATTTTAGCAAATACTGCGATATCAAGCAAAAATTATTTTTTTTAAAAAAAATCATCTTAATTTAAACAGCTTAGGGAAAGAAAGAAAAAGAGACAAATGTTGAAGGAAATAGAAAATACAGCATATCTGAATTTTTCTCTAAGAATGAATAGTCTACAGAATGATAACCTAAGTGTCTCTTTCCTGTGTTATTTTAAATGAGAAGTACCATGGAAAAAGTGGGGGAAAGAAAAAAAAAAAAAAAGGTGTATAAAATGGGAACAGGGACACTCTGAAAGTACTCTGGTTTTCCACAGTGTAGTTATAAGAATGTTCAAGTAACCAGCCTGGCAAGAGGAAGAGTTATGTGTGATGCCAGAGATCATGCTAAGTAAGCAAAGCCATACTTGAAACTCTGCAAAAAAAAATTTCATGACAGAGTCAGCATACTTTCCCTTCTGTAACTTTTCATGAGTAGTTCCAGGATGCTCTGGTATTTCTCACAGAAGGCAATCTGACAGCTGTAGGTGTCTATAAAGCAGGATATTATGGTGGAAAACAACAAAATGACCGCAAAGAAATGAAGCAAATTGAAAGGCTGTAACTGGCTCATCCTCTCAATCAGACAATGGAAAATTAGAAAGGAGGAAAATCCCACCAATTTAAAGATGTTATGAAATGTTCCTAAAGGTGTTCTAAATAAGGAACCTAATATCTGTAATGAGGTTGGACATTTACAAAGTACGTAATTGTAGGCGTATAAAAAGGCAAAACTCAGTAACACATCTCAGCCATTTTCCTTGTATTTTGGATCCTGAAGTACCAGGATCCCATGAGATGTGTGCTTTCCTTGATCCCTGGTCTCAGCTCTACTGTGCATGTTTCATAATACATGTCCATTTTTTCTAGCAGGAAATTTTTGAGGGTTTTATCTGTTTCCTTGACTTTTCCAGATGGTCATAAGTTGTGTAAGATCTATATCTCCACTTAGGCTGCCAGAGAAATCCTGGCTTTTCTTCCCCACACACACGCAGATCAGCTCTACAGTAAGCGAGTATGATAGTCGCACATCCAACCCACCCTGCATGCCCTATGAATTCACAGTAAAGCTGATGATTTTTTTTGTACATTAGGCTTACTTTTTCATGCATAGATTAATTATATAACACATTGCTTTAGGTCCAACACGTTCTGGATGCAGCTGACCTTCTGTGAATGTTTTACACAAAAAGATTTATGTGTGTTTAAAGTAAGTCCAAGATACTTGGCACATATCAGATGGACTGCAGTTCTGCTCAGCATGGACATAGAAAGTACAATATGTCATGTTGTCTCTAAATTCATCAGAAACACCTTTTCACTTCTTTCAGAAAGATGGTTCTTCTTCAGTGGTCCCACAGACTCCTGCTTTTACACTATGCCATGAGTTTTTTGTGAAGGTATAGTCAGGATGAGATTGGTCAACAAATCTAAAATTGACATTTCTAATGTATCCTGAGAAGTATCGCAGCAATTTTTAACTTTCCTTAGCAGCTAGCCACAATCTGGAGCAAATCTTAGTTATGAAATAAAACCAGAAATATTCTGATTAGGAACTGAGCTGAAGAGGAAGAGCTGAATGGGGTGTGTGCGTGTGCATCCTGAAAGAGGTGAGTGGTGGTGTGAAGGTCCTTGTAGGATGCAGGGAATGGATCTAGATCACACGAGGCAGTTACGGCTCTAATTCTATTTAAAATGCAATCTCATAGAGTGCTCCTCTTACTCAAGCTTCCTTTAGTGTCACTTCTTGGTTGAGTAATACCAAGAAGTGATGATGCAGTCATCAGTGTCACTATGTGGTGCTCAGACTGGGAATTTCAAAAAGCCTAAAGGAATTAGAGGCCTCTGAACTAAGTTAGCTCCCTTAGGCTCTACTGAAAACCTCAGGCTTAATCTTTTGTTTTATTTCTTTCTTTAATCACGTCTGTATTTTTCCCCCTCGTTTGCATACATCAAAAGTATTCCCTGCCTCTAGTCCAGAAAACTGACAAATTTTAGTCACTGGTGGAATAAAAATTGTTCTTAAACTCACCTCGTGGGAGCACCTGTTCATTTGGAGCACCATATGCACTTAACTGACGGCTGTCATCTACTGTCATTTGCATTGGAGAAATACCGATATTACATGCAAACACTTGAATGTGAAAGCTTACCAGGTACTTAGCTTGGCATCCTTTTTTTGGTCTGCCAGCACTCATGTGTGCTGTTTATGTCTAACAACTATATTATTATGGTTATTGAGCAAAACAGCTGCAGAAATGAATGTTCATTTATTTCCCATTGGGTTTCTAGAGATCAGGTGATGCTAAATTGCAATGTCTGTAGCTTTGATCTTAGTACAAAATCTAGCATAATTTTAAACCTATTTTTTTTTATTTATTTGAATTTTGCCTCTATAGAAAACCAGCCCAAAGATGGAAACTGATACAGAGTACAATACTGTTAATTGGCAAAGTGAAGAATCACCTTATGCTCTAAGTTTAATTAAATTTTCAAGGACAGGACTAAATATGTTAGACTGATCATCTGGGTTTAAAGTCATTTGCCACAGAAACCAGGAGACTAGAGGAGGGGTTCACAAATCATGCTTGGAAACATTTCTGTCTAAGTGTTTTATAGAGTCACAAACAGAGGCCCTTTATAGATTCCTCCAGTTTGCAGTCATCATCTGAACCAGTTCAGTTTGTTTCCTGGTGGCCTGAGGCGGTTCATCTGGCAGATTTCTTTATAGTGGATCCAAAAGGGATTATCATGCATTCACCTCCCAAGTGCATGCCTAAAGGCACCAGGAGACACTGTGGGACCAGTGAGATCTGCTCTCCTATTTTACCTCAGGCTTCCCTCTACTGGCATCAAATCCAGCCCTGCCATATTTGTGTCACATTTAGCCTTTAGGTACCTGCCCAATATTAATTACTGATGCGTATGTCCTGAGTGGAGGAATTAAGAAAACCTGGTTTCCCGTAGCTTTGTGTCTTGAAGCTGGATTCCTTGGGGCTGGAGGAAAAATAAGATAGGAATAAGCAGTGCTGCTCTGAAGGTGGGATCTCCAAAGGAGATCTCAGAAGTGTGTTCTGTAGTGACTGGTGATGGGTAAAAGCCAACTCTGCAGAGGAAAGACCACTAAAAATCCTTTTCCTTTTGCTTGACCTTTGTTTTTATGAAATCTGGAGGAATGAGAGCTCTGCTCTTGTTATAAATTGATCAATAGGTAAAGTTATTAATTGGCGATAGGAAAATTGGCAAATTGACACATACAAATGCATACACAGAGCAGCATGCTGGAAGCTTCATTCCAAAAAAGAAAACACAGTTTAAAAAAAGCCATTAGAATGAAAATTTTGTTTGTGGGTGGGGAACAGACTTTCTTATTGACTTTTCCTGCCCCTCCATCTATCGCCTCCTCATCATCTCCTGCAACTACTTTGCAATTTTTAAAGGTCAAACTAAATCTCAACATATGCTTTTAATTCGAGGTCTCAAAGCAGCATTTCCCAAACTAGGAAATCTGGAAGCAAGCCTGGAAGTGCAAATGGAAGTATTCGTGAATGGAAAAGTTTGGCAACTGTGGTATAAAACTTACTCACCACTCAACCAGATTTTCAGCAAGATGTAAGCATTCAGTTTACAACTGAATTAAGTAGCTCCTTGCATAAATGGTCTTCAGAAAAAGGCAGCTTGTAGAGCTATAATGCCTGTTATGCTCTTGAGGTTGAGCCATTGCTTTAAAACTCAAATATTTTAAGCAATATATAAATTTTTTTTTCCTGTGCAGCAGAATTTTTAACTTAATCTTTGTGGAAATTCTGCTATAAGAAGAAACATACTACTATTCCCTTCCCTCTACTGCCCTGTGAGTACCAGGTCTTCCACAAAATGGCCTCATGTATAAAGACAAGTTCAAGGCTTTTGCTGTGTGATCTGACTAAAGGATGGAGCCCTACTGCTGGTGATGTTGAAATTATCTTGTAATTATTGGCTGCAATCCTGCCCTTGCAAGCAATGGCAAAAATTCCCTGGCAGACTGTGTGGGAGACAGGGTTTCCCCTGTTGCCATAGGCTGTGGAAGGTCAGTTTCTCAGTGTGACGGTGTTTGTCACTAGCATTGCTTCAGTTGTATTGTGCATGGTTCTAAGAAACTCCCCACCACCATACTTCAGTTTAATTAATAAAATTAGCTCCTTGGTTGTAACTCAGTCTTCTCATCAGTGGTTGTATGATTTTCTGTGAGCATCAAAGCAGAAGAGCTTGGCAGGGATTTGTGTGAGGAAAAGGAAGGATGTAAAAACGGCCTATGGACTAATCCAGGGAGTGTTATATGTGTAAACTGTCTTTTTTACATTTATTTGTTATGTATTTGCCTTGCTCTGTTTGTTTGGGGGTTTCTATTTTTTTTCGTTTTTATTTTTTTTATGTTTACTCGCATTTACCTCCATTGGGAACTGTCCTCATAGAAAAGAAAAAAGGAAAAGAAAAAAAAAGATGCCTGTTGTATTTAAGCGGACTAGGAGTAAATGACTGATATGCTCAAGAGATTTTGAGACCTTTATCATAACACTGTCTACTGTTGTGACATTTAAGTCTTGAACGGTCCCATTTTCAATCACGCATCCAATTTGCAACGTTTCTATACTGCTGCTGTACACAGAGATCCTGTGGATAATTATTATAATCACCTCACATTTGTGAATTCTCTTTGGGGACTTGAACCCAGGTCTCTTGCTCTATTACAGGGGAAGCAGAAGGAGCAACTCCCCTAGTTCACAACAGCATTGGCAAGGAGTAGTTAACCTGAACCCTCAATTATGTGTAGAAAATCTGCACATCCTGCCCAATTAAGATTTCTTTTTCCCATGGAGCAGGTTCTAAATTTTTAAATAGTTTGATTGGAATTCTAAAAACAGCAAGAGAGAAGATTAATCTTGTTAATAATTAGAAAGCTGAATGCTAACATTTTCCCCCTATAGGAGCTGCCTCAACGTTATTACTCTCACAGCTAACAGCAGTTGTAGTCTGTGTGTAAAGAACCTGATATACATGTAAATTGACCAACAGTTAAATTGAAAATTTAAATCTAAGTTTAAAGTGAAGAGTTTAATTGTGTCTGCCTCTTGATTTGCACTACAAAAAGGAAGGATGTAGGGGAAAGATAAATTGATTGGTCCCGTGACTAACATGGTCAACCTACCTCTTTGCTTTCCTTCAGTTAAAAGGAAATATTGCTTCTAACTAAGCCAGATCCTCTTGCAAGCCAATACAGAGAATTATGTGCAACACTGCTGGTAACTCAGGATTCATGAGATGCTGTTCAAACACTCCTTTTGCACTCTCTGGATAAGTCTGTCTATCACTGCTCAGTGCAGGCAGAGCATCCCAGAGCACGAGGCAAAAGCTGCTTTCAATGTCTTCCTCCAGTAAGGCAGTTCCCAAATAAACTTCATTTGTTAGGATCACTTTTTGTCTTCCCCATGGTCTTTGGCATAGGTCTGCCACTGGCCTTCTACATAGCAATTGCCATCTAAATATCTGTTTAAAAGTATAATTTTTAGATCTACAGTAATGGGGATCCTGTAACTTGTTACAGCCTTGGCAGAGTAGCAAGAAAGCAGAATAGGGGATGACTGCAAGACTAGTGGTCAGATTGTGACTTCATGACCATTTATTCAGAGCAGAAATTTGAACCAAGGTCTTCCTCGTCACTTGTGATCATGCTGATCACTATTAAGAATTGATGCTTCTTTTTTGTTCTCTCCACTATAAGTTTTTAATTAATTATACAAGGAAACAACACTGCCAACACAAATGGCTGGCAGAGAAAATATACCCATCCGCCTTTGCTGCCACCATATGCAATGAATGAGACAGGAGTTCAGGGATCATGTCTAAAGTGAAGATATAAAAAAGCCCTGTGCAGAAGGGAGATTATAATGATTGCACACTAACAATAACTTGGGTATTTCTTTTCAGTTCTCTGCTTTACCTAACAAACTCAGTAATGGTATATAAGTATACATCACTAAGCATGTGTGGTTTATATGTGTATATTAATTTTTTACTTTCCTGTGACTATTTAAAGGTGTATTCAAAACTAATTCTGGAAAAAGTATTATTTTCCTGACTACGGAAGATTTCTAAAAACCAAAAAACCATCTACCAGACTTCTCCCTCATTTAAAAGCCATCGTGGTTCACTATTCAGGTCCAATAGCACACATGAGGTAAATACATTTATTGCTCCTCCGAAAGTACAACTATATGAATCAAAGGATTCTGAACTGAGATTATTAGTTTTATTCCCCACTTTTTGACCAATTTATACTTTAAAAGCTATAAATTTGAAAATGAAGTCATAAACCCAGATTTTGTTTTTAAACTTTTTTGATAAATACTTAACTTCTGTCCTATATTATGAGTGAATAAATTAATCACACCCTATCATCTAATTGTTTTTCCCCAGAAACTGGACATTTCAAAAAAGATAAAAGATTGTTTCTTTTCAAAATTTCAGAACTACTTACTAAACATTAAAACAATTTAGAGTTGTGTAATATCCTAACCATCATCAATATAATCTCTTTGCACCATCAGTGGAGTTTGAATTTTGAAACATTAGTGTTGCAGTAAAATATTTCTGATGAGCAGTAAGATACAGCAGAAGGAAAACCCAAAGAAACTTGACAAAGAAACTCTTCCATCTTGAGGCCTTAGTCATTCTTGTACCTAAAGAGGGGAAAATTTTTGATGTAAATTTCTTTCTGAGATAACATACAGATAAACTTCACTGATAAAAGTGAAAGAGAGAGTCTAAATGCTATTAAAGCCCTGCTTACCTGTATCTCTTTTTCTGTTCTATGTATCTCTTCTGGAATGGAGAAAGATAATGAGTCATACAATAAGTTTCAGAGAAACTTGCATAATGTGGTCTAGAAGTTTCCTATTTTTCCTAACTTTTCCCATAGGTCAGATGTGGTTTCTGTAGTTACAACTGAACATGAGCTCAGTCTTAGGTTTTCATCTTGCATAAAATAGTTCTTTAGGCAAACTTTTTCTTTTTAGTAAAACCAGCACAATGACTGAATCGATGGCATTTTTTCTAATTTCAACATCAAAAGATAGAAGCAAAAAGTCTCTGTAGCCTGACAGTATTTCTGTCCACTGAGTACCAAGACCCTTTTTATTGAAAACAATTTCCATATGAGTGCTTCTTGAGAAAAAAATGTCCAAAATATTTTTAAAAGACTGTTACATTTTATATAGTTTAGTTACAGATGGGCAGACCTGAGAAGAGTTACATAAACAATCAGTCATGGTGATCATGACGGGACAATAAGCCTTGCATCAGCATTTATTTCTTAAACTTATATAGAAGATTTTAATATCTAGCAGTTGCCATACTGTATTTCAAAAATGTAACAAAAATGGTAATTATGAATTGCCATCATCAAATATAATTGTACACCATTTCTATCAAAGCACTGCAAATTAATGTCTCATATTAACAGTTAATCACATACTTTAAATGGGTCCATGATGGATTTTTATAAACTCTTTAATGTGCATTGGTGAAGAATGCAAATTGTGGAAGTGGAAGGAACTTTAACAAAACCATTTTTGGTGTTAATTTTGACACAGGAAACTGGAAAGCTGAAAGTGCTCAGGGCATTTAAACAGACTCAACATCCACTAGAGTACAGAGATTTTTTTAGAGATTGGATGCTGCACATTACAAAGAAAAGTGCTTCAAAAGCTGCCAGAACAGCAAGGTGGGAAATTCAAAACTTATGTGGAAATAGTTTCAGGGTAACAATTCATGAGACATGTCATGAAAGAACATAAAACATTTTTCACATGGAAATTTGTAACTTCAATAGGTGATTATTATACTGTGTGTCTTTTTACAGTCTTTGTAACCAAGGTTCAAAGATTGAAAGGGGAGCAAGACAATTTACTTCAGTACTGCAGAAGTGGCAATTTCAAAGCTGACTTTATTTTTTGTCTTTAATAAAAAAAAAACAGTTTGTGTGTGCGTGCATGTGTGTATGTGTGTTTATACATATATACATCTATAGATACATATATAAGTATGTATTTATTTTTTGTACAAGAAATGGAGAATTTTGAAATAATTTTTTTTAGAATAAGAGATAAAAAAAAAATGTCATTTTTAAACTGGATTAGACAGTGTAATTAAACCAGGTGGATGTGCTGGAGGAGGACAGAGCTGTACCGGCCTTGGGCTGCAGGTAGGGATGGTGTCAGGGCCAAGGCTGGGGCAACAGTAGCCTCATCTACAGTAGCTGTGATCTGGGGACATCAGTAGACCACCTAGTCAGTGGGCTGAGAGAGGAGAGCAGATCATGTCACAGCAGGGACAACAACTTGGAGGTCAATAGTTTATTTGCAAAGACCCTGTAAGGGCAAGAATCCCAGCCTCATGTTGCCCAGAAGGAAGGACAGCCAGTGGCTGTGCTCGAGTGGGGGGAGAACAAGGGCTCCAGCAACAATGAGAGCTGGAAGATAGTGACTTCTGCCAGAAAAAAATATGTGTTTCTCCTTAGAGGTGTTTGGTTGGAAAAATGGGGTCTGGAGGAGAAGGAATGTTCACTGCTGAGGAGGCACCCAAACTGGTCATGCCTGACCCAGGCGATGGAGCCAGGGACTCAGAGAGGAAGGGTAATGATGGTCTTTCTGTAAAGGATGGTGAAAGCCATCCACCAACTGGATTTGTTGTCTTGGGAAACTTTCTGCTCATCTGCGCCCCAGAACTGGAATACTGTGGAGACTTTTCCAAGGTTCATCCAGGGCTCGGGCTGCTACTGATTCCTGCTTGTCTGTGTGGGTATGAGTGACACTGGCAATGGAGACCTTGAGTCTGTCAAGGGTCACTACATGGTCCTTGGGGTTAGAATGAAGGGCAAAGTTTTCAACCCTGCTGGTCAAGGGGAGGCAGTCAGGGAGCAGCTGTGGATCCTGTGGACCAACAACTGGCTGTATGGCTGGTGTTGCTGGCAGGGATTGGTATTCTGTGGCCATGGGCGTTTTCTAATGACTAGAAAAGACCAAATGTTAGCTATTTTCAAAACAGGCAAGATGAAGGAACCAGGGAACAACAGGACAATCAGACTCAAATCACTCCTGGGATGACTATGGAAAGAGTCCTCCTGAAAGCCATTTCCAGACACATGAAGGACAAGAAGGTGACTGAGAGAAACCAGAAAATTATGCTGAATTTCTGAAACAAGGAAACAAGGGCAAATTACATCTGATCAAACTGGTTGCCTTCTATGATGAAATGACTGGCTCAGTGACTGAGAGCGGAGGGTCTTTGACCTTCGCAAGGCTTTTGACAAGATGTCTCATGGCATCCTTGTAGCCAAATTGAGAGATATGGACTAGATGGTGGACTGTAAAGCGAATGGAAGACTGGCTGTACTACAGTGTTTGAAGTGTTGATAAATGATTCAAAGTATGACCAGCAGACAAGTATGAGAGGCATTCCTCAGGAGCTGATACTGTGACAGTTAGTGTTTAATATCTTCAACAACAGGCTGGATGATGGAATGGGTTACTCCTTCAGATTCACATTACTGCCACTCAGAGGGACTTTGACAAACTGGAGTAGCAAGCTGCAGAAAACTTACGAGGTTGAATGAGAACTAATACAAAGCCTATAGGGACTGACTGACTAGGAAGCATCTCTGAAGGAGTCCTGGAGGACTGTGATTGAACATAAGACAATGGTATGACATTGCAGAAATGAAGAATAAGTGTGTACTTGGACATGCTAATAAGCAGTAAGTATCCAGCAGGCCAAAAGGGTAGATTATCACCCTCTACAAAGCTTTCATGAGCCTTCATCTGGAGCATTGCACCAAGTTTTGGCACCTTCCCCAAGTATTATAGCTACATTGATGAATTGGAGAAAGTCCAGCAGAGGTCGAATGAAGTGGACAGATGCCTGAAGCACAGGGCATATGAGGAAAGGCTGAAGGTCCCAGCTTTTTTTAGCCTGGAGAAGAAAAACCTGAAAGGAATCTAATTTCTTTCTTTAATAACTTTGTGATCTGCCAGACTCTTCTCTGCGATGTGCAGTGAAAGGATAAGAGGCAACATTCATAATTTGTAGCAATGGAAATTCTGACTAGATATAAGGAAAAAAATGTAATGAGAGTGGTTAAGCACCAGAACATGTTGCCCAGAGAGACTGTAGGATCTGCAGCTTTGGAAATGTTCAACTTGACTGGAAAAAGCACTGAGCAACTTGATTTGACTTTGAGGCTACACCTGCTTTTAGTAGTGTTGCACCGAACAGCCTCCAAAGGTCCCTTCCAGCAACAATTATATTATTCTATATTCAATTTATGGTAGCACACTCCTGGAAGTGGAGGATATTTTATACACTTCTCCAGCCTAGGAATGAAATTCATGGCCACAAATAATTAGTGCTCCAATTAGGATGAAAGAGCTTTCTGCATCTGAGTCTCTCTCAGACTTGTTGACTAGCAGATAGTGTTATGTGTATAAGAGAATCCTCTTATGCATGAAAGCTTCCAGTAATGCAAATGTTTATGATCCTGATACAGAGAAACCATATGTAGGCAGATGATTCATGAGATTCAGGCTTCTGTTTCCTGTTTCAATCATGTCTGATTTATTAAAAGTAAATAGTGGATCCAAACCCATCCTAGTTGTCAGTGGTCCTTGTGAGGCAGTAAATATCATGAATTTCAAACTGTTTAAAAATCTTTCAAAACTGCTCAGCATGCAACTGCTTTTATAGTTACATGAGCCTTTAAAATGCACATTTCCTGAAAGGCAAGCAAGTGGGAATAATTACTATTCATTTTTTTCCCCTCAGCTTAGAGAGTTAAATTGTACTCAACAGTTATTTCTCCCTAGTGCATGATACAGCAGAAATCCTTCCAGAGCAAATGCACTGCAATCACAGAGTTGGCTTCAACAGCAGAAGCACTAAAAGAACTAATACAGATTAATGAATGGATGATGTAGATACACTTTGTCAGCACTGTTTGCTACAGGGATCTCCTTAAGCTCTGGAAATTAAGACTTCCTCTGGAAAGTTTGTTTGCTCAGCCTGTGGTAGGTACTGAGGATCTGTCCTTTTAAGCACCCTTTTTCTCCACACTCCACTGACTTGAGAAAGCTTGTGTTTTCTTTTCGAACACGAAAAGGCTGGCCATTGCAAATAATAAAACTCAAGCATCAAATTACTTCTTTCTTCACTGTCAGCAAGAAGCTTGTGATGTTTTCTCAAGGATCAACCCACACATTCATCTGTCTTTAATAAAAGCAGATCTGCTGGCCATATCAGCTGATTTGCTGTGCTTGCCTTGGAGTAAGTATCATTTGTTGTTTTTTTTTTCAGTGGGAGGGATTTCAGGATTTATGGGTGTGCTGAGAAAACATGGGAGGAATCTGCCTGGAGGGCTGATGGCTCTCTGTGGAGTGAAAAATGTACTCAATGAAGTGCATTTATACATACTGTCCTTGGCTTGCAGTGTTGCTTTCCAAGGGTAAGCCTCACCCAGCCTCTTGAGAAACAACCTATTTAGTAGTTGTCTTCTCCATGTGATTTGTTAATTTATGGGAACAGAAATGTTGAGGCTTGTTGCAGAAACACAAGTCATCCTATTAATGAAAGTTGCTCTGAAACAGGATTGTGGGAAACAAGATCTTGAAGTTGTGAAACATATATTTATATAGTGTAAAATACTTAAGCTTTCCAGATTTTAAGTAAGGTGTTATAAGAAGGTCCTACATCATTTTATACAAATTCTTGAGAAATATAACAAGAAAATCACATTTTACAAAAGTTCAGACTAAATATGCACAGTAAACAAATTCTGGATAGAAGATGGCACTAACAATTTGATTTAGGAAAAAAAAGAAAAACCTAACTGGATCACAAAGAATAGTTCAGCATAATGTAACCAAACAGCTGGTTAACTGGGAGCCATAGTTCCTGGAACTGAACTATGAAGTGAGTGAATGTTCTGCTAGGAGAGAGCTTGAAATGACTTTTTTTTTTTTTTTTGTCCCATCATGCCTGCCTTCCTCTTGCCCTCTGGCCTCAATAATCTAGTAATTAGTACAGCCATTTAAGACCTATATGACATATATTCAAATCTCTTCTGTCATGCAAAGTAGCAGAGATTTAACCTCTGAGCTACCAACCTTCTACACTGGATTAGAAAGTAGTCTAGCTTCATTTTTCCCTCTTACATACCCTGTGTTTACATAAAATATTAAGACTTTCACTAAAGGAAGAAAGAATGAGAGCTACTAACATCACGGATATGAATAAAGATCTTATATTTTTCCCACATAACGATTTTGTACCTTGACTTCACTGCTTACGGTTCCAGTCACCAGAAATCATCACATCCTCATCACTCTTGATGAAGGCACCTTTCTACTCCTAAAGTTTTTGGAGAGGCTGCGAGTCAGATGACATAGCTAAAGTCATTCCTACGTACAAAGCAATTCACTGCCATAAATAGCTGCATTTAACTACAGTTTTATTAGGGCTGAACCATCAGTTTCAAGTGAAAATTTTTAGAGGCTATCTAGCCAAACTAGGAAATCTGATGTTTGCAGGACTGAAGATCACTGCTGATAGCTCTGCAGTTAGCAGCAGAAATGGCAGCTATGGCTTTAGGAAGCTTCAGTTTCTAGAAGCACTGCTAGGAAATTTACAGCCAAATAAACCAATAAACTGGGCATCAGGCTTAGTCACACAGCTGAAACTGGATTTAACCTCGTCCTGGCTATTACAATATCATTTACA
This sequence comes from Falco naumanni, assembly GCF_017639655.2. Classification (NCBI taxonomy): domain Eukaryota; kingdom Metazoa; phylum Chordata; class Aves; order Falconiformes; family Falconidae; genus Falco; species Falco naumanni. The sequence continues at coordinate 49,045,809 of NC_054057.1, read as the reverse complement.
ATGCTTAATAGCATATAACACAGATTCTGTGCAGACAAAGCATATGATAATGGGCATATTTAGTTCTGCATGTGTCAGGAAGGAAAACAAATTGGATTACGACATTAATTACAATCCCTTTCCCACCTAAATTAGTCTTCTTTAATCTTCATTTATTCTATTGTTCTTTCCTTTCTAAATGTATAGATGAATGCCTACCCGCAATTGTCATTTTACCTAGTCTGCAGCTGTAAAGATCATGTCTTAACACTTCATTTTGTAGCTTTATTTTATAGCCTTTCTAGTTGTGCTGTAATTAGACAGCACACAGGAAAACCTTTAAGCTATAAATTCCCTCGGTATGTATTAGTAAGGGTACTGCACCTGTTTTGATATAAGCCAGCCTTTTAAAATAGGCAAGTTATTGACCTTATTGACTTAAGCAACATATACACTAAAACTACTGCTAAATAAAAAAGTTGAGAAAAACATGTAAAATAAAAACTAGATCTTTATGATAAAAGGGTTTAGATAAGGGTTTGCTGTCTGAAACTGATATTCAGTGTTAGTGGAAGGGAAAGTCAGTCTTTCAATCTAAGCTGTATGTAGGATATCTCCGTATGTCAGTGGCATGGTGACCCACCAGTATCATGTTCATAAAGGAACAGGGAGTCTGCTTATGAGTTTGGTAAACTGTACAGGTTGTGAAACAGTGTCTGCTTACAGCATTAGTGAACCCTGGTTCTAACTCAAATTAAGGATAAATTCAGTTGTGCATATTCCTGCGGAACAAAACTTAGCATTTTGATCAGTGACAGTGCAATGACAAAGTGCAGCTCAGACATGCCTGAGAAATTGAATATAGCCAAATCTGTATGAGAGCCAGCAACAGCTTCAGGTCCTTCACGTAGCAGTATATAACGCTACACAACCAGCAGAGGATGGTTACAAAATCTCTTGAGAAAGCTACAGTGTGAGGTTTTGCATACATCTCCAAACAGGATTGGCATCTTTCAAGGAAAATATTGAACTTCAAGAAGCATCATACAGGGATCATAATGTGGAGGGAAACAGCTAGATGTTTAACACAGAAGAATTTGAAAATTGTAAGTACCTGCTGTGCTTTGATTGCTGACTCTTGTAAGCTAATTCTCTCATAGCATTCTTTTATTTTGATGGTTCTTGTCCAAGCAGTGTTCAACTAATTTTAAAGTGTGCACTGACACTGGTTTCTGATTGCTTATGGTTGGTGTACACAGGTTAGCAGCCTCCAGGATGACAACCCAGAGGTTCTCAGCTGACTTAGCTTTAGCGTTTTCTGAAGCCAATGGCCAATACAATGCCAGCCAGAAATACAGACTTTTGTACTTCATTCTAGACAGTGGGAAAATGCTTGGGGATAGTCATTTAGCACAGGCACAGAGGAAGGAGAGAGGGAAAACTAAGTAAGTGCCAGCTACTAACTCTCAAATTCAATAGGAGGAAGCACGGCTTCCTGGGTTTACCCAAGTCAACCATAATCTGGTGCTAAGCTTTCAAGCAGTGGCTTGTTGCACATTCTGATTACTTTTATCTGCTTAGAAAAAATGCACTAACCCTAGTCTCTACTGAAGTGTAATCTCTTTGAAGGCCTGACACAAGGTAACATTAGTGCCAAGATATGTCAGACTAAAAAGTCAAAGAATATTCCAATGGTGCTTTTAATTGTCTCCATTGTGACCCTGTTGTCCCTAATACAATATTTCATTCCATAACATGCTGAGAAGATGCATACAAAACAATTAATCTCTGTCAAAAATATAAGTTTAAATAGACAAGGCAGGCAAAGACCGAAAATGTTCTTCTAGTGCATTCAGATATTTCAGATCATCTAGTTTGAACTCTTCTATAACACTGGTGGATGTATACCCCACACATGCCCCATAAAGGGGCATAAACCTTGAGGGTTTTATGAAAACACACTGCATGGGAAGGCAGCTAGTCTCAATGTGAAGCAAATGACTTCCACTATTCCTTTATGTTCACTTCTGCTCTCTTACAGCACTACTTAAAGGACTTAAAAGAAAGGAGGAGGAGGGACCAGATCTGTTGAGAGTTAAAAAGCTGTTTAAATGGATGATTAATTTCCTAATGGACAAGGACATTCATTTCTCTCACTGTAAGGGGCAATACAGAGTCCAAGACAAATTTTTCAAACCCCTGTAAGAATAAATCTTCAGAGCATAAGAAATCTGACCATTTCACAGAAAGATACTCAACACTGTCACAAATATGCAAAATTCAAAGATCATCCAATTTAAGAGAAAGAGGTTTGCCAGTTCTCATAGGCTTTGGATCAGCCTCTAGTCTTTGAAGTAGCCACTGAACAGGCAGGGATGAGGCAGATATCAGATTTTTCAGACACCCACAGGGAATGGAAGGGTTGAGATCAGTATTTTCATGCCCACACCTCCTCTCAGGAACCCTTGTATGTTAGTGCATGTGCTATAAAAACAAATTTATTAGCAGACGATTATCATTCCACATGTGGTAGATACTGTACACATGAAACCCTCTCTGTTTTGCAATTGCAGGAGTACATAAAGAAATAATTTACTCTGGATAATTTTTCTCTGAAAGAAAATCTCCTTAGAGAACATTTCACACATTTCAAATTTGCACATCATTTTTTTTTTTTTTTTTTTTTTAGCTAACATGTTCCTCATCTTGTTGGTGAACGTCTAGGGAAGAAGTAAGATCCAACCAGTCTGACATTTAAAACCAAATGTCTCAAGGTAAGCATAAGAACAGCTGTCAGTATGAATTAGCAGGAGCCAGCACTTGAGATGAGGTTGGTATTTGACAGAGTTCATGAATACTACATTTCACACTGAAGATGTTACCTTTCAAACTTCAGGTTTCCCTTTTCTTTTTAAGTGATATCTGGCCTTACTCACTCTTTTATATGAAGTGGTACAATATTTTATATATGACAAGCACGAGGGAAGAACCCTATTATCATTCTCTGGTGTACGTGTTGTAACATGAATTAATGTAAGGAGGGAAATATTCATCCATTTCAAGAGGACGGCTGAAACATTTGCTGCCAAAATTCCTTGCCTGTCATTTATTACTGACATGGAGAACATTTTTTATGCACTTGTGAAAGAGCTTTTGAAAAAACCCTGAAGTTTATGAATTGCTTGCAAATTTGCAGCTGATAAAGTTGAATTTTCAATACCTTGCAGGGCTTATGTTACTCTGTGTTTTTGGAAGTAACTGTCTGTACATTTAAATTGCCTTACATGGCAATTTGGATTTGCCCATAATGTGTAACATGCTCAGGGACGTTTTACTGGTGTTATTATTACAGCTAGCAGTTATGTTGGTACGTACTTATGCCTCCTGCAGAGTGACTCAGCTCAGGAAGGGAAAACCCTTTGAAATTCGGCAAGGTTTCCAAAATCCTTTTGTAAGAGGAGTAAATATTCTGTGGATCTCTAATGCAGCCTACTGTTAAAGTACAGGGAAAGCTTGTCAGATCACAGTATAATTACCATAATCATGGCTGTAACTAATTCTGCAGTGCACAAAACTATTTTGACAAATTTTCTCTGACTCAAAGGGAAACTGAGGATCTTCTTAATTTTCTCAGGGTTGCTTAGTAGCCTACAGAATTGAGCTCATTCCAAAGCAGTTGCTGGAATAAGCCTAGAATAATGAAAATACTGACTCTACAGTGTGTTCAGTGTCTTATTATTTTGAAACTGTGTTAGGCAAATAAATAAATACTTTAGAAAACTGAAATAAAAACTTTGATTAATCTTTATTTCTAAAGGGTTTTAAATAAACTTGTAACAGGAAAAAAACCATGCAAAACATCAGTGATGGATGAAGTAGTAAAAATGTATTTATGTCAGAAAGAAAATCAAAATGGAATGTTGTCTTTGAAGGAGGAGAACTTCAGTAAAAAGTGCCCAGCTGCAAAGGGAAGACTTATCATAACTGAGGCATTCTAAGCGAACATCTCAAATCTGACAAAACTATCACATTTAAATGTTTCTTAGATTCAGGATAGTACTTCTTCTGGTCAAAGTCAGAGAGAAAGAGAGAGAGGGAGACACATGCTGTGAACTAGTATAACCAAGACCATCTCCTACCCCTGAAGAGCAAGTGCATGGCTTATTACCATCTAGTCAAACAGCCTTCCCTGAAAACAGCAAGGTGCCTCCAATCTATCTGTTGGACACCAAATTGTGCCTGGGCACTGTCTGAAAGAGTAACAATTATCATAAACAAAACCAATGTGGTGAGTGTCCTATTAATTGAACAGTAAAGATGATCGTGGGTGTCTTGCTGTTATTAGATTAAAAGGAATTACCTATATTCAGAATATATTCTATATTTTATTCACAATCACCATGTAAATGTTGTTTTCTGAGTGTGCGCCTCACTGTAGGAACATGGGTTTTAGCTCTTAACAGTGTGAATGAGAGAAAAATAAAATGCAAAACTGTGCGTCTCTAGGTCTTTCGTTCCCTTTCTTTTCACAATATTTCCCATTTTCTAAGCACTACACTTGGCTTTTGTCCTGTCTTGGTGTCACCAAATGGCTATTTGATATGAAAGAGCTAGACAATTACAGTAAAACCAGAACTATATTGGAATTTACTGAATGTCATGCAAATTTCTTACCCTTTTCCCAAAGTACCTCAGAGTCAGTACTGCTGTAACAGTCTGTGGCTTTTTCACATAGACCTCAAGGGAGCAAAGACTCAGAGACACATGTATGCACATCCCCACGTACTTCCAACTGTATCCACCCTTGTTAGTGTATTGCTCTTTACAACTATTTGCTCCTTGTCTTCTTTATTCTGGCACAGTTTCTGTCAGATAAAAATGTCTACTGCAATTGGTTCTTTCTCACTTCTGTATTTTCTCACCTTTCAGCTTTTTCTTCTCACTGGCAGCTGTGTGTAGCTACTTAGTTTTTTGTGTGCTCCAAAGTGTTATTTGAGAATTTCATTTGAAAGTGATGGGAAAGGTGGGTCCCAGGGGTGCCAGGGAGTGCTACCTTAGTGACAATAGGAAAGTGAAGAGTGCATGTTGGTATTGTTTTAAATAAATGCTAATTTTCATGTGTTATTTAACAGAAATTCATATCCTGATCCAGTAGCAGTAAAGCAACAATCTGTTTTGGTAAAACCCAATATCAGCCAAGTAGCTCAGTTCATCTTAGCCACTGAGTGTGTACACCTGTATTCTGCGTGACTAATGCACATCCTCAAAGTTCAGCTATGACCGAAATACTTAGCTGAAATAAGATCAGGTTTATTCTGCTGAATAAGTCTGTTATAGCAGGCCAGTCAGCAGCAAATCTGTTTTACACAGATTTAAAACCCCCAACATTTTCTATTTAATTCATTTAGTATTTACAGGCACATTTAACGGTGCTGTGCTTAGCTGAGAAATAAGGATATACTATACTTCCTTTGAACCTTAAAATACCTTCTGGAATTAAGGCCTAAATACCTAATTTCACATTTTCCTAGGACATTCTGCATTTACTAGTTTCTGTGACTGTAATAAGATGATATGAAAAATTAAGATGCTCTTGCTTCCTTCTCTGACCGAGGTCTGACCAGTACTTTTCTGCTTCCAACTAACAGTTTGCTGCCCCTTCAGCTGTGATGTGACAAAAGTTTTGCGAGGGAAGGATGCTGTAGATAGGACCACCAAAACTTCTGAGTTAACCTTCTAGGAACAATAAGAGAAATAGATAAGGAATGTGATATGTTGGCCTTGCATAAAAGTTACTGTCTCTTGAAAGAATATTTATACTCAAATAAATAAGAAGATAAGTACATATTGGACAGATAGTGCTCCCAGGCTTATTAAGGATAGCTAGTATGTTTAAATACATTTAGGGTATAAAAGCAACCAGATTTTTTGAATATTAAGTTCTGTATAAAATGTGGAGTCTACGAATCAAAAAAGAAGAAAAGATTTGTGAAATCTCTACTTCCCATTCTTTTTTAAAGGTCATATCCTCCCTTAAAGTTGAAAGATATACAGAAATATTCTTACAAAACCATTTTCTAAATAAGCTATGCCATTTTTTTGCCATTGTAAGTGTTTTTCAAGGTGAAAGTGATATGCTTATACATTTTCAACAGGAAAATGAAATGAACTGTAAACATGTGCTTTACTGAGTGCAGCATAAGCATAACTTCTACAGTGATTTCTGATAAGAATATACATCAGCGCATATTTGAGATCACTGTAGCTTCAAATATTTAAGTAACCCTCTGGGAAAGTTCATGGTTTTCCAAAACACAAATCCAGAACTCCCTCTCACGCTCACAGCAACAGCAAATACTCCTCAATAGATGTTTTGGTTTCCCCTTCTTTCTCTCATCCCTTTAGCCATTTACAGGAAATTAAATAGCCTCATGGTTGTTATGGCAGTATTTATGTTCTTCCAGTTTGCCACAGTTACATGGCTGGAAAAGAGGAAGTCAGCTTGCAGCAGTGTATCTCCAGCTTGCCGAGCATCAGGCACTTCTGCAGTGCTGTGGCCCCATCCTGAGCACTGCTGGTTGCTATGGAAGCAGCACAGCACAGCACTCTGAAGGACTGGGAGATGCTGGGGGGACTATTCATCATTTGACAGAGATGTACTGGTGCTCTCTTGTAAACTTATACCACGCACAATTGCATTGGGGCTGAATGGTCATATATACTTTGCTCTCTGGAAACCATGACGATTATGATTTCTCCTTCCTAAAAGGGTGTGCAAAGAAGAAGAGATTTTTGTACATCTCGATCCATTTCCTTCTGAGCTTCACTGTTCCATACCCTTGGGGTTTTTTTGTACGTAGTGGGACAATATTTCTCAACATGCTTTGTCATGTATTCTGGCGGGAGGTAAGAGAAGGAAAAGGTGGGTGAGCTGGATGCCCCCCTGCTGAACCTTCCAAACAGTCCCCAAAATCATCTCCTGCCTGGTAGGCTGGCAACCCAGGAGTGACACGTACCTGTGGCCAGACTGGGACGCTGCTTCAGCTCAGTTGCTGCAATCTTTCAGAGCAGGAGAGACCAGGCACATGCTGATGCATCATTACAGTGACAAGGCACTTTTCAGTCCATTGCAGTGGTCATATCTTGAAGGGGACCAAATCTGCTGCATCCTAATCCTTTAGTAAGTATCCTAAACTCTGCTTTCCAAAAGAAGATTGTAGACAGCTTAAGCTTGTTAAAAAATCTCCTTAAAAAACTACACATGTAAAAGTAAGAAATTATTTTCTTGACATCATAGGTAGGGTTTATATGTGACACAGGTATCTGAGCGATATTCGTTGAAGATCTCAGGCATATCCTTTCCCAAAGCTATAAAGATCAAAAATAAATAAGTATTCTGCCTGTGATTCATTTATCTAGAATTTGTTAATTAGCACTTTTCAACCGAAATCATCTCATTCAGTTATATCTATCTAAAATTATATCTATTTAGTTCAAGATTCTTTTTGGAATTGCTGGAGAGAACTCATTCTCAACCAGAACCAAAATACAATATTCCTAGAGTGTGATCCTACTTTCTTCAGATGTATTTTCTTGATGGGACAGTTGATCTCTGAAGGATCCTATCTCACATCCTTGATTACATACAGATGAAGTATGATGACTAGTGTCAACAGTAGTGTTTCATTTTTTTGTGTAAATGAACCTGACCAGCAGCCTGGATATTTCCTCGTAATAGCTATCAAGACAGAAAAAGTTAGGTGATCAGTGTTACCAGCCTTCTGTATAAAAGCTATTCCGTTTAGGTTCTTCTGCAGAGGTTACTAGCTTATACCATGGGAGGAAATCCAACACTATGTTCCTTGCAGTTAAAAAAATAACATTATGCTGCACTTGTATGTCTATACAATACTAGTTTGAAAGACTGAGAAACAAGTGACATTTTAGTTTGTAAGCAGGTAAAATCATTTGCATGAAATCAGTAATTCATTTCCTTTGCCTACAGAATGATGCCCCATCATTCAGTGTCAAAATAGCTGCTTCTGTAGAGTAGAGGTGATTTACAGCTGACAAATTCCTCTTGGAGCACCCGCCACAGAATGAGATTTCATGGGGAGTCATTCACATACAAAACTGGCGTAAAGCCAGAACAGTTGGAATCTCTGGTTCTTGTTGAAAACTGGATTGGATTTCTTGGTAGTTTTTATTTCTGGCTTTCAGAAGAGACTTCCAGCAGAAATGAAATCTGGAATTGCTTGAGCTCTCAGCATCTAGATGTTTCCCAAAATAAAAAGAGCATCTGTTTGTAGCATATCCTTTTACAATGTTATTATTATTATTATTATTGCAACACTTGTGTGTGGACTTACTCATGCACTGAATGTATTTTTTTGTGTTGTGGCACAGCATGTGACTATTAAAAAAATAAAAAAAATTAGTTGGATGGAAACTGTGAAACTTTGGCAAGTAAACTACATTTTCTGCATTTTCTTTTTTGGAAGATTAAGATTTCATGTAATCTCACACCCTTGAGCAGATGCTATCTGTTTTTCCTTCCAGAGCTTTAGGTTGTAACCAACAAAAGACAAAAAGGAGGCTGAGAAAACTGCAAGACCTCAAGGTTTTCTTAACATACTATTGTACAAAAAATCAGAAGGTGGCCCACCTCTGCACTAGCTAAAATGGTAGAAATTATTATAAACATGCAGAATTGAATTTTAATGCAAATTGCTGAATAACCTCCTCTTAGAAGAAAGGACAACAATATTTACTTTTTGCCTTCTCAGCTGTGTGCATTAGTCTTGCTGAGACTATATATCTTTCATCATTGTGACATGTCTATTATAATTGATGATAATGACATTTTTATTTCTGTGGTACAAATCGATTGTAGTGGATACATAAGCGAATGTGTTTGCCTGTGTGCATGCTTGCTTATATCATACTAATAAATCTGTAACTATATGTGTAAACAACTTATTTTTTCCATGGCTTCTTATATTCCTCTTTATGTAATGAGTTGAGGGTGAAAACCTGTATCAAGGTTTTATTAGAAGATCAGTGCTGTAAGAATTAGAAAAAAAAAGTCTTTAAACAGCAGTTGAAACATTTAATTTCAGAAGACATGACGGAAGTTATAAAGAAAACAAAAGGGTTGATACAAAGAAATATCAACAAAGGGAGAAAAAATTTCTGTGAAGAAGCTTTCTACGTGAGGAACTCATTTAGGGAAGGTTTAATGCTCAGTTCTTCCCCCTGACAGAGGTGTATGCAAACACAACCCTTAGAAAATATGTCCAAAATATTAAAAGAAAGGAAAATCAAGGACAGCATAAAATACTGGTTTTAGTATTTCCATTTGATGCTGTTTATTTCACGTGAGCAATTACATATTTGAACAATGCTCCCCAGGTTTCTTCTTCTCATGCAAAAGTCTATGCATAAGCCAACAATGCAGTTAAGACCTTATTTTCTCCACTGGAAAGTGTATTTCAAGTGTGAAAGCTCCAACAGAAGAAAGAGAGGGAAACCCATCAGAAAATGACTGGTGATCTGATGATTCAAATATTCAGCTAAGGAAGATCATACAGTTTGAATCTCCTGGTTGCAGCAGTAAGAGGACATTTACAGCCATGTTCTCCTTCTCCAGTGAGTGTCCTAAGCATTCTAGTGAGTTATTTATGCTCTGGCTTAATTAAAATGTAAATATTTTATACACAGGGGAACAGGTCCCACAGGAAGGACAACGGTATTCCTGTTGCAGTGAAGGAGATGAAAGTCCACTTTATTTTAGCCAGAGACACAGGTAAAGCTGAGTCTTCAGTGTCAGAATGTTTGTCTGCTTGAGATAACAGGATGATGAACATCTATTTAAATATTTTCTCCAAGTGGTGCTGGCTCTAACTGATTTACCAGTGAATTCAACCAGAATTTAAAAATACTTTGTGAATAATCAAAATAATTTTTTTCATTAAATATACTTTTATAGAAACATTTAAATAATTTTACTAATAAGTGAAGCAACTATGTCATGAAAAATTATTCTAGAAGTGGTTATCATCAGCCTAATATACTCTCCATGACTTCAGTTTGTTCTTTGAGGAGAAATGCAGCCTTACCTACTGATATTATGACAGTGAACTGCTGAACTGAGGCCTGTAGGATGTGATTTATACAAAGAGTGATCCTGAAACCCTCGCTACTACTTGCCACAATGCTTTAGATTTTTTTTTTTGCTTTTGACACCACTAAAGTGTGTTTTTCTTTTCCTGAAGACCTCATATATTCTTTCATTTATCTCATACCTTTCATAAGTGAAACCTACTTAGCTGAAATAAGTCTTGTGAGCTTAAACTTGGTGAAACACATTATCTGCATATCAACAGATATTTTTTTTACTCAAAGAAAACTTGTGTTTGAGTAATCTGTTGGGTCATTCTGCTTATTACTTACAACGTGATGCCAGACCTCATGGTAAGAATGCATATGTGCATTCTTCAAAGTTTATATCATTTTTTCACTTAAAGAGAGCTGAGAAATTGTATATTTATATATACACACATTCATATATATATTTATTTATATTTATATATTTATATTTGTAATTATATTTATATTTGTATTTATGTTTATATGTATATTTATATAGTATATTTATAATAAACTTTTGTCTACTGTGTATTCAAAAGGATGTATAATTCCTGTAATATACAAAAATCAAAAATAATCTATACTCTGTTTTGGCTGCATTGAGGTCTGTTTTCATTATCTGTTTCATTTCATGAATACATAGTCATTATGTTTTATTCAAAGATTTAATCTTTCTCCTTATTTTGTGATGAAAGAACTTTTTCATAATCTGCTACACTAATATTAAATGATCCATCCTAACTTTCGGAAGTCAAAATAAGCTGCAGAAATGTACATTCAAATACCAAGAACTAGCCTGCATGCTTTGGAACTGCAAGACCTCATCTGAAGTCCACAGGGTCGCTCTCATCTCATCCACCACTAAAGTCAGCAGAAGTTTTGTCCTAGGTTTCAGTTGGAGTATGAAAGAGCGCTGTGGGAAAAAGTTGTATTGAAATACGTTTCATACTCATTCCCTTTTCAGTGCAACAGAGACTGATTATGTGAATTTAGGTCAGGAGGTGTCTTTAGTATTTCCATCAGACGATTCCATAAACCTGTACAGTTCTGTGATGACATAAGATATATTCTACCCATTGCTTAACAATAGAATTAAGATTGCATGTGCTGATTTAACTTCTAGCCTACATGAAAGCCAGTATCACTTAGTGAAAAACAGGACACCTTTTTTTCTCAAAAAGAGCATTTATGATTTCTTCTAATGTTTAATAGTTACTTTAAGAATAAGATTAAATGAATAAAGGTATTCAGGGGCAGTCAAAATATCACTGAAATTAAGAAATTCGAATAAGAACATTGAATAAAATAATCATCATATGATTAGCTATAATAATAACAATGTAGTAATAAGGAAATATGATCCAATAATAATAGAATACACCAAAGGAAGATATAGTCCTTAAAATGAAGGATTTATTCTCTCTCTTCTTTTACTTTCATACCTCAAATATTCCATTTAAGCAATATAGTGACACGATTAGTCACGTGTTCTTTCAATGATATTGTAAGAATTTAGGTATAAGCATGGGATGATAACCAATGTGGTGATTTTTATTTTCACATGGGAAAATTGTAGTACATATTATTAGATTTATTGTGAGATCCACTGATGAAATTCTTGCCTCATTAAAATAAGTAGACTATTTGCTAGTGACTGCAGTAGAGCCACAGTTTCAGCCCACATCCTCAGCTCATAATTCAGTATGTCTCCACTGAGTTCATTGATTCCAAGCCAAATCACACATTCTAAAGTTCCCAGGCACTATTTTTGAAACATCTTCCAAATGCAAGATATAATACCTTCCAAATATCACATAGATAGTTACTTCCTTACATATTTCACAGGACTATGACATGACTTTCTAAGGCATGTATCATCCACACAGATGCGTATAGAGGATGTCCTTAATTAATCCTTGGTAAATTAACTAACTTATGCTGTTTTTCACCCGTTCTAACTGTTTTAGAAAGTTTGGACTTGGCCAGTTCTTGGAAGCCCACCAGGAAAACACAGGGTATACAGCAAACAATGTTGACACCAGGCTAGTAGTACTTGTCCCTGTTAGCCTGAGTTTAACAGTGGTCCCTTTCTCAGATATTTGGGTGCACTCTGTTCTAGAAGCTGTTCTCCACATGAAAATTAATACTAAAACTCTGGCTGGTCTCTATTACAGAGGAGCAAGGATTATAATTCTAGCTGGTTTGGCTGAATTCCAGTTTGAATAGCTTCATTCTGCCCACACAAGAAATTCTGCTATAACTTCATGAATGGTGTTTTGTGTCCTGCATTAGAAATGTTCTGGGCAATAGCTGTGTTTTGGTGCATTACTCTATGAAATGCTTTAGTTCTCATTGCAGACAGAAGATACTGCAGATGTGTACACACTGAAGCTCAGATATGAAGCTATCAAGTTCCCTCATTTTAATTTTTTCTGCTTTTGTTTTTGTTTAAGTCTCTCCTCACCTCTCCCAGTTTTTAACTTCCTGATGAACTTTTGCTGGCAATCACTGCATTTCACTTCCAGCTGGCAGATCAAACAAACACCTTCTTTGAGAGCTGATGCTAATGCACAAGCAGACCAGAAGTTGTGTGATGTTATGTAGCAGCCCAGCCAGCTTCCCTTTGCTTCCCTCTCTCTGCCCTCCTCAATGCTTATTAAAACTGCATTCCTACAAAAGACTGGACAGGTAATCCAACCCCGAACCTCTCACATGGCAACAGTCTATAATGTTTTGTGCCAAATCATCTGTTATGTTCTCAGTGAGCGTGTATTTTCCAGGATGTTGATCTATCTCAGCTTGAATTTAGAAAACACTGTTGTTTTCTCCCTCTCTAAATCCCTCTCTAACCTAGTGGACATCAGTTTATTTTATAAGACACTTGTTCTGTATGAAGAAGAAGTCAACAATCACACTAATCTTTGAGCTAGTTAAAGATCAAAATCCTTAACTAGCTCAATCAATTTGCTTAAAAGAAACTTCTGCCTTCTAAGTAATGGGCTTTCTGTTGGCGCCTTCCTAGCTGGAAAAATTGAGCTAACTCCCTTTTGGCCACAGCAGAATAAGTCTCTGGCCTCTTTGTGGAGCAGAGACTGTCACTGCTGCCAGCGGTTACGGATGTTAGATAGGAAAGACTATAGTCAGGGTTGGTCCACTTGATGGTTACAGTTGTGAGAAATGTGCTTCACAGAATGTCACTGTAGGGCTAGCTTGTTTCAACAGGACCTGTGCTTCACTCATGAGGCAGGACAAGCATGCAGAGGACAAAAATAAAGTTGCCTGGGCAATATAATATATCCAGAGTTTAAAGTAAATTATCTGTGCACCAAATGAGCTGGATCTTGTTGAAATGCAATCACGTCATCTAAGTAATACTATTTTAATGTGGCTTTTTTATAAGCCTATTAGCTATACATCCTACTGAATTATATGAGCATGTGCTCAAGGACAATAAATTTCAGAGCCCATCCAATCATCATATCCATCTAGTAAAGCACACTTTTTAATGTACATTTAACAAAATAATGATTTGAACAGTTGACTATTTCATTTTCACCAGACAGACTGATGTGTCCATATTTCTTACAAATAAGAAAAAGCTCGGCTGCGGGAGGTAAATGTACATCTCTTCAAGAGGAGTGATTTGTTCTAAAGGCAATTCCTCTCCAGGATGCTCACAGACCAGCACTGTGACCTATTGTACATTGTTTTCTCTGCAGCATTTTGCTGGCTTCATATGTTTTAATTTCAGAGCTAATGCCTTTCAATGTTCTTTCTATTGGAAGTAGTGCAGCGCTAATGAACCAGTGTTCAAGCCAAGAGGCAATGAAACATAGTTTTGTTTTATCTTTGCAAAAATAATGCTATAGGCCAAATGGATGGTTTACTAATACCTTGAAATGTCCTTTTAATGGAAAAGGTTGGCTTTTTTTTTTAATAATAAATAGTAAAGTATTGACCACCATGTAATTAGCAACAGGCCTTTACAAGGTCCTTTTCAGGTCTGATTGACAGTACGTACTGTAAAAGGTGTTTGGTAGATACATTTTAGAAGAAAGACTGATTTATTTTTGTAATTCTATCAGAAAGCCATTGGCTCCAGTGTTATGTCACTTAATAGTTACAAATTCAAGGAAACTGTGATACATAGCCCAATCAAAGAGTTGTTATGTGACTGCTGCTAACAGGACAGGTGTGCCCTTGGCCCTTCCTGTTTGTTTCGTTCTTTTTTTTCCCCAGTGTCTGTTACTCACCAAGTGTCCATTAATCACGTCTCCTGTCCTGCACAGATTGCAGTGCAGATACGGGCAGCTGCTACAAGATAGTTACACTGAGTGGACATGAGCTCAGCAGGCTGCTGGGGTCAAACATCTTAGCTTAAAAGGGCTCACAGAGGCCAGAAATTAGTTAGGAAAATTTTTTTTTAAAAAGGAAGAGAGGGTGAAGACAGGGGTACTGAATACAAGGACTGTGACCACCAACCACTTCTCTGATAAGAGTTTATTGCTTTACAGCCTGTTTGAAAATTCAAATGGAGGAACATTAAGGTGACATCATTACAGGATGGTTTAATGCTTGCAAAAATTTCTCAGCAACTCTGGAAGATGCATTACAGAGTCACTCTCTCAGTGAGACCAATCAGTCCAGACAGAATGTGGTGCTAATGCAGATACTCTGCTTCAGGTTGGTTTTTCAGAAATGATTTTCAGGTTGGTTTTTCAGAAACGGTTTCAGCTCCAGCTAGCACAGCTATCTATGTGTTGACATACCCATAAGAGCCTCCAGAAAAGAAGTAAGACTCTCAGCGCTATGAATCAATACATGATATCGATCAAAAGCAAAATAAAACAACGAAGCATAGAAATGTGGAACAAATATTTAAAATAAAAGTGCTGTAGGGGAACCACTTCCACTCTACACAGACCTTTAAGTGGTTGCATTTAAAAGCTCTGTAACAGATGAAACTGGCAAAAATAAAGGGAAAAACATGGGCTGGCAAGAGGAGACAAGCTATTAATATCTTTTAGCAAAATATGCTTGGAGAGAGGACATATTTTCTCTCTGAAGCTTTGGTGTGCTATGAGATAGAAGAATAGCAGTTGGACAGCCATTTGTGAGTACAGGAACCACTGTTTTGCTCCCTGTTTCTTCACTTCAACAAGGGAAAAGG
Source organism: Falco naumanni (assembly GCF_017639655.2). Taxonomy (NCBI): domain Eukaryota; kingdom Metazoa; phylum Chordata; class Aves; order Falconiformes; family Falconidae; genus Falco; species Falco naumanni. Next base: position 49,030,511 of record NC_054057.1, on the reverse strand, counting down.
CCAGCCAACAGAGCTCAGTAATGTTATGTAAAAAGGAACTATTTACCACGTAATAAGAGATAAAAGGAAGAAAATGATAGCGAGCTGACATTCAGTGTGGGAGTATGAAAAATATAACAAGCAATATCAAGATTTTATCCAAGCTTTGCTTGAATTTTCACGTTATGTGATGGGTGTGTGATATAAGTGTAAGAGTGACAGTAGAGTCATGTCCTGTCCCTTCAATTTATGTTATTTATCAGATTAAACAGTGAAATGCTACCTTAATAGAGGTCATTTTTATGGGGAGATGTTAAAGGATACACTTTGTTTTCTGGTATATTAGGTTTTGAAACTCCAAAGACCATCAACGGGACAAATCTATGAACAAACTAATTGTACTTGGACTCTTCCTGAGCATCTTCATAGGAGACTGCAAAAGCACACTGCATGTTCTCTTCTTGCAAACCAAAACTAGTCTAGTGCTTTTGCAAGTAGGTGGATTTAAATCCCTTCCAAGACACTGTAAGGCTTAATTCCTTATTTGTCCAGGTGACCCCCTATATTCCTCTGATGTACTAACCAGCTTATACAGACTAATCTTTTTTTTTCTTTTTAATGCCCATTTATTTGGTAATATTATTTGGTAATAGTCTTTCCAAATATTTTGAGATCATGCTACTGTTGAGTGAGTGAGTCAGTCTATCCTGACAAGTCTTTAGTAACAGTAGATGGGATTTCTCAATATAATTCAGGTGACCCAGAAAGTAAAGTACAGAAGACTCTATTTTGTCAGGGAAATAATGGAAGATTTCTTCTGGATCTTTCTCTATGTTTGTTCCTGCTCCCTTTATTATCTATAGTAAAATACCCATTGACTTCCATGGCAAGAAATTAAGTGTTACATGCTACTCACACCACTTCTGACCCCAGAAGTCAGTGGGGAATTTGCCAGTGCGTTTCTCTTGCCAACATACTGCATAGGAGGTAAAGATGGGGAATGGAAGCCAGGAGAAGCCAAATCCTGACCTCAGAATATACTACTACAAATATATTAGAACAACAGTTTTCACTTGGAAAATACTGATACATTAAAAATAAAACTTTTTTTTTTTTTTTTTTTTTTTTTTTTTTTTTTTCAGGTACATAATAGAATTTGAGCTTTGTTTGTCTCTTTCAAGGTTTTCAGATCTTGAAAGGAATCTCTGGTCACAGCAAAAGCTGAAAAATTGGAAACTACCTGATGGCCAAGTTACCTGATGGTCACCTGGTAAAGCAGGAGGAAGATCAGGTTTGCATTACATTTAAAGAAACTTCCTGTTTACCACCCTCTGTGCTTTTTCAGTATGGGTTACTCACTATTTGAATATTCCCAGTTTCATCGTTATGGTGGAAGGTAAAATATTTTTATTATCAAAGGTTCATTTGGTATAAATAGTTGTCTTTGTGTCTTGAGTGCTTGTATCTCTTTCCTGAGCTGAATAAATATATATGTTAATCAGATGGTTTGTAAGTAACTTGGGAGTTTCCGAATCTTACAAGAAAATCTATTTAAAGACATCATGGAGGCATCAGATGACATCAGATGATGAGCTCTCCCACTTTTTAAAATGTGTTCCTCATCATTTTTTTGTTCCTCATTTTTTTCTTATAATTTTATTTTGTCTTCGTTGGATAGCATAGACTGACTGTAAACTGGAAAAAAAAGTACACTTCTAAAATTTAATAATCTTTAAAAAATGGTGTTTTCTAAAGATTAAAAATTAAACTCCAATTTCTAAATTATTTACCAGACTCAAAGTTTCATCTATCCCACCTCTATTTTTAATCTTATGGTACATCTGTGTAAAGGAGTGGTTGTTAGGTAACAAATTAATGAATAGATTAGGCCGCAGGAAACTTTGGTTGGAGCAGATAGAGTTAAATCTCTTTTATCAACTGCATACATGCTTTAGAGAAATTCTGAGAGCACATGCAAGACAGTAGGGACTTAGAAGAGAAAAAGGCAGATGAAATGCTACTCTACATCTACCTTTATATATGAAAAAGATTAAATTGTATACGAATCAGGCATCCATGAAGCAGGTAAAAAATTGGGAAGCATGCAAAATACAGCGAAAAATGGTTGTTAAAAGGTTATAGCCTTTTAAAACTGTCAAGGCTCCTTGGCCAGATTACGCATACTAGGAGTGCTGAAGGAAGTGGGGGATGAAACTGGCAAAGCATTAGCAGCACTTTCACAAGTTCACTCAATTTTTATTCACTTCAAGAGCCAGAGACAGATCTGAAGATTGGGAAAATGGGTCACACCGCTTCTTTGCTTCAAAAAGGTGAAGAAGAGGAAGGGATACATACATGATAAAGTTGATTCAGTCTTTTTGATGCTGTTGTAGGAAGAATGAAAAATGTTATGAAGGCTTGAAAAAAACAGAGATTTAAAGTATAGCAAAGGGTAAAATGTCACTCTGTTTGTTCAGCACTGTTCAATCAAGGTCATCTCCTCTGTTTCCAGAGGAAAGCATTTCTCTGTGCTTAAACATATTCATATTCTTTGGGATGATACTATCATGGTAGATAGGGAACATCAAAGAAGAATAATCTGTACACACCCTGCTAATTTCTTCACATCAAAATTACGTATACCTTAGAAGCTCCTTCAAGAGCATCACACTTTGAAGTCCTGGACAGACAGGCACAAAATATGAGGTACCTTTCTGTAGTTCCAGTTCCTTCATCAAATTCAAAGACGCTAAGCCTTTAAAAAAAGAATACACAAAATAAAAGGCAAAAATAGGAATTCCAATATACTATATCAGGATGTGATTTTTTTTTTTAACCTTTCACAGTGAATTGTAGCGTAGGTCTGTTTTATGCTTTCAGCCGTAAACAACACAATTTACCTGCAGCTCTGAGAATTCTTTCAGAAATCCTACATACACAATAGACTTTTTAATTGGTGAAAGTACATATTCTACTCCTGTTACATGAAAGTCATGATTCCCTGAAGAGCTGACAAGATTATGGTTTGCCTAATTCTTGACTAGCTGCAAATTTTGTTAATCTTTCTAAACAGTTTAAATACTGGACTGTGAAATTGCCTATTTTGAAAGTTAGAGTAATGTGTGTATAGAGTCAGTGATATTGGTCAATACAAACTGCAGCCATGACCACTTGGAATCTTTAAATGCTTGTTAGCAAAGCTCGTATAAGTAGAACTCCCTGCATTTTTGTTTTAAGAGCTGATGCAGAAATCCTGCCTTCCTCTTCTGTGTGGGCATCACAGTTCAGCCCCACCGTGCTTGTTCACTCTGGCATTGCTGGTGAGTGCAACCTTCTGCCACTGGAAAACGGGGAAGGTGTGACTTCATGCTACCTGGTGGCTGCATGGTAAAGCCAAAAAGGGTGTGATGGAGCAATGCTAATGCTTTTGAATTGGTTGTTGTTTGTTTGTTTGTTTGTTTGTTTGTTTGTTTGTTTGTTTGTTTTTTCAGAAGAGCTCAGGAATTATAAGTCTGCAGAATCACTGTGCCCCAAACTAGGCATTATATGTTTAAAGACTACATTTATCTATTCCTAAAATACAACCCCAGAGAACAATGAATAAAAGATAAGATGAACAGAGGTTGTATTGCTATATGTTACAATCTAATTAAGTGATACACCACTGTAGCATTTTGCTTGGTCTTCTTAATATATTTTCTATGGCATCAGGGCTTACTTCAAGTGACAAAGTGTTGCAGCATCATACCTAGGGTGGCCATATGGAATGTGGCCAATAAACCACACTTGTAGAGCAGTGTCAAAAATGGAAGCATCTACTTTTCCCGAAAAATGTTTCTTTCTGTAGTGTATTGAAGAAAATCAAACAACTTTCGGCTGTCTGTAATAAAAACTAAATTGCAGCTGAACAGGAAAATCTAACTATGGAATCAGTATTAACCAAATCCTTATTAAAAGAATAGGTATCTTATTACTGGTTATTAGTGTGTCATATTCTTTTACTCATAAGCAAGAAAATTCCCCAGATACCACATAGAGTGCTTTTATAACTTGTCTGCAAAGTCAAGAGCACATTTTGAAGGGTCCTTATTCCACTCTATAATTTTACTATAGCTATTAGAACAGTTTCTATCTGTTAAGAATACAGCACAGAGAAAAAAAAAAATTTTGTGATCAAAAACTGTAAGAAAAAATTGATTTTTTTTCCCAGTTTCTAACAGCTCCAACAGCTCTGAAACTAGTCAATTGGCATCACAAAATTTATATTTTGGCATCACAAATTTATATTAGTTACAATCTTTAGTCCAGTTTACAAGCCCATATTGTGAAGTTTTCATATGGCCAAAACACAAGACTTGCACACTAATTTCAGATAGCAAAAATAAGGGAACACTCCATAGTCAAGTGTCAGTGGTTCCCCAGGAGACTGAGGAGTGATGCAAAAGATGTATCACTCTCTCTCTCTCATAGCTGGGGATTCAGATTACTCAGTAAGAGTTCTGTGGCTCTGATTAAATTTTCATTTGTGAAATACATGCATTTGGAAAGGTTTATGTTACCAACCTTGTTACAGAGTGCTCTTCAGTTCTGACTTTCAGAAGAACAAAAGAAACTCACATACTCTTCATCAGAAGTGATTTGCTTTATGAAAGAACGTGGAATAACCAAAATTGTGCAGATAGATTACATAAAGTCCTCTCGTAGTATCATAAAACTAGAAACATAACCTGATGTAAGTAGCCTTTCTCACCTAACACTTCTGATTTTCCATTAAACTGAACAGAATGATAATGTCTTGCATTTAAATAACCGCTTTTAAAGGAAAGATAATGATGTGGTTTGGGGTTGTCTTCTGACACTCATCTGACACCAGCTGTCATCTAACCTAACTTCAGGCACTTCAAAAATTTGATACCCCATGTGGGATAGATCTATAGTTTTGTTATGTAGTCCATGGAGATAGGCACTTCCAAGATGATTCACACAACTTGGGTGGGAAGTTTTACTCTTGGATGTGGCGTATAATGATAATGAGTCACCAACTTGAGGTCCTTACATCACTCACTGGAAGTTCCCCCAATATCTATAAAGGGATCAGTCAACTGTTTAAACCAGGAGCACCCAGTTTAGATGCATTAATGAAATGAAACTTACCCATGAAATAATGAATAGAATTTAACAAGTAGCTCCTTTGGAACAACTGGCTATTTTCTAAAATAAAATCTTTTTTCTCATTGCTGATTTCATCAGGTAGGTCCTGGAAACAACAGGGATCAGGTTTTTTGTATGAAGGGATTATGGTAACTGTCTGAGGAAAAAATGCAATAATGTGAAAAAATTAACTTTAAATCCTTGTCTAACTGTGGAGGTAACCATAACTCTTACAGTTATATCTGTACAAGAAATAAATAAATTGTAAAGATGGAGGAAAAAATGGGGAAAAAATGGGAAAAAAATTATTTCCTAAAGGAATTGTAAATAATGTCAAAAAACCTGAGAGGGGAATATTTACCTATGGACATGAAATGTCTTCTTGTCTTTCAACCTAACAAAAACAAACAAAAACAAAACCAAAAACAAGCCAGCAACAATCAATATTCAGACTAAGATGACAGTCATTTTCTGTCTGTTCTTTCCTGAAGAGTGCTGCATTTTTAATGCTATCTCTTATCCAGTAATTACTCAGCAAGGCTAAGAAATCCATTTAAAACTGTGGTACATTATACATATATCTACAGTAATGTTTTTAGTCACTAATTATCTCATTTGATTTTAACAAATTGTCTAAATGATAATTCAGTAGCCTATTACAAATGTTTTTTCCATAGAGACATTGCTACTTTTCCAGCTTAAGTACCACCTTTTTTAGTGACCACCTCTATTTAAAAGAGGTTATTGGAATTTACCTATGTGCTTCTCAAAACCATTATTTTTAATGACAAATTCATAAAAGGAAGAAGAAAAAGCAGTAGCAATGATCTTTAATTTAACCTGGAACTGTCAATCTCTGTTATTTCCTCAGGGATTAAACTGAAGCAAGACTGGAAGGTTGTGCTGATTATTATACAATATGGGATTTTTACAAATACAAATCCAGTCTGGAATACTCATAATCTTCCCATCTCTTCTAGTTGGGATTAGAGCTGTATCTCCCATTTCCTATTCCTTCCCTCCCCCTCAGAAATATTTTCTTCTTTCGCAGAGCCTTAAAACCTCTCAATAAATCCATTACTGAAAAATGAAGATGAGTTATTAATATTTTATGAGACCAATGAATAACTCTCACCACTGTGGCAAGATAAAATAAAAAATAATGTTTATTGTATAATAATTAGCAATTTTGGAAATTATTCAAAACCAGATGTAGGTAAGTCTTGACTAGAGATAGCAAAAAAAAAAAAAAAAGGAAAAGAGACCTCTGTTCCAGACTGACAGGAAGCCATGGTTGTCGCATATTAGATCTATGAATATTTAATGCAGTGTGGAAATTAATATTTAATGTACTTAAGTTTATATGACACAAATACTTGACACATTTCTTTCAAAATTAAATAATAAAAATGTTTAACTACATTCTATGAGCTTGACCCTGAAACCTTTACATTTTGCCATTCTGAAAGAATGCCAAGCTCTGTCCTACACCATTAGTACAATAAATCCAGAAGTTGCACATGTAAATCTACATGCCAACAAGAAAATAAAAACAACCTACCTTTCAAAGCTGTTATGATACATGGAATCCATCCATGTATTGACCATTAACTGAAGAAGAATTTATTACAGAAACGGTCTTAAAAGGACAAACACAAGCAACAAGGATGCCAACGGTTTGATTCTCACTTTATTTTTTTCTTTACTTAGGATTATACACAATAAATCAAACAGCCAATAATGAATAATTTATGATAATAATAATAATATGACAACAATGACACTAAAAAGCATTTGCAATTATTAGCTCCTGAGGTCAGTGCAGAGGTGGTTCAAGAAAGCCTTGATAAATCAGATTTAAAGTGAGTATTGTGAGTTTTAACGACCCGATTAACTTTTTCAGCAGGGAACTAGATTCATTGATCCAGAAGGCTTTTTGCCGGCCTGCATTCATAACTGGCTGCCAAATTTATTACTTCACTCTATCATCAGGCACGTTATTTTACACATGTAAAAGGTGCAGATTACATGAACTTGTTCTCTGATTAAATTACCATTTGTTTACCGAGCAAATAGATGAGGATTGGCTTGTGTCAAGGCAAGGGCCGGCAGCACAGCTGGCTCAGTCTCTTTCAACCTTGCTTTGGTGGGACCTGTTCAAAACAGGTGAAGTGAATTTGATTCTCCTTCTGTGCCCAGTGAAAATTAGACAAAACATTTGCAGGCCAACTAATGTCTGAATTTGTCATGAAAACTCCAATCAGACAATATCTTTTCTTTCAGTAATTTTAAAAGTGCTAATTTAAATCTCTAGTATATGTCACTTCAACACTCCAGAATTATTTCACCAAGCCGAAAACTGATTAGCCTTAATACCCTACATGCATGTTAGAGAATAAGAATGTTCTCTATTCTTAGTTTAAGTAGTTCATTTCATTAAATCATATATTGTTGAACACTTTGTACAGATTTTAGGTCCTGGTAAACACTTACAAGAGATGTTTTAAGTAGCTTTTTTCACTTATATTCAGAATTAACTGTCATACAATTTTTATTGTGCATTCTAATAATCAGCTTAATTTCATTACTGAGTGGGAAGAATTATGCACATTTTTAAATATGCCTGCAATGTTTTTAAAACCAAGACAAAATGTGAATCAGAAGGAGAGGCTAAATATTTATTTATTTACTTAAATGTATTCTATCACCTCGCCCTAAGAAAAATGAATAGGGGAATTCTTTTTTCTGTAATTGTATCAGTGGTTTTGTTCTATTAAGCAATTTATTTAAACATTAAAAAGTGATATTTAATACTAAATTCCCAGATACAGTTCTGAATTTCATATGAAATTTCAAAATAAATCAAAAGATAATTAGTTAGTAACTGACATTTTTTCAAGCAGAATAATTTCTTAGCTATTAATAATTCCTTCAAAATAAACATTTTAGAAATGCATCATATTGGTTACAGTTTGTGATCCATTTATTATAACATGTAATTGCCCTATTTTTTGGCTTTTTTTTTTTTTTTTTTAAATTTGGATAAATGTAGAATCTGGGAATAGGTGTCTATTCTGAAAATTAAGACTTTCCAATAATGTAAAATGCAGTGAGGATGATAACTAAAACACAGGTGACATTCTTTAGCAATTTGGAGAACTCAGAGGCTTGAACAGCAATTCCTTCTTAATCAATCACCTCAATTCCCATTTAAGGATTTCCGGCTTATTAAACTAAGCAGAAGTTTGTTCATTTGTCCTAAGTTCTCTTATTATACAATATTTTCTTTTTTGACCAAACTCCTATTTCTTCTATTCCAAACACGTATTTTGTTGCCTTACTTAAAGAACTAAAAGTCATTTAAATCCATCTGAAAAGTTAAAAAAGATGTTGTTGGAAAATAATATGACCTAAATTTAAATTCCTTTGGTCTCCTGTTTTGATATCTTAGAATCTGGTAAAGTGATTCTTCAGAAAGAACTTATCAAGCTGAACATCAGCAAAGTTGTCTTTTTCCATTACTGAGCAATCAAAAAATTCCTCAAAGATCACATCATGGAAGCAGATAGTGGGAAGAATTGGACCATTTCTCATGCAGTCAGCAACAGAACATTGCTAACAAGCATTTAAAACATGAGAGATCAAAGCCATGCATGCATTCATTCCAGAATATTTATCACCACCCTTCTTTAATAGGTTCATAAATCAACAGGTGAGGTAGACTTTCTTGTATTCAAATAATTTTGTAAACAAAGACAACATCATTATGAATTGTCTATTATAAACTTTTCTACAGAAAAGTTCTTTTATGTTCTTGTTTTATTTAACATCTTTATGCATATTATCTTCATTAAATGCCACATCTGCATGATCAGGCAATACTAGAGGGTAATAAGTAAAAGACATGAACTTCACAAAACTTTTACAATACATATTGAATTTAGAAAGCCATGTCAGGTTTAAAAATAGCACTTTTGTCCTTTTTTCAGCAGTTGCCTGGTATTTTGCTTGCTTTCCTTCATATCCTAAGATGCAAGTTTGTTTGTACATCTTTAATGTTAGCCTAACTATAAACTTACTAAACTATGTCAATTTAAATTATTGATAGTGTAGATCTTTAAAAATGCTCCAATAGTTTTCCCTCATAATGAGTTAAATTCAATAGCATCTGTTAATTTATATTTCTGTATCTTTCTCAGTGATGGAAATTTCATGCTAAAAGAACTTTATAGACAATTTTATCGGCTTTAAATACTTTTTGTTCAATGGTTTTCCATTAAAAAAGATTTAATGACATTTTAGGCGCCTTTGAGTAAATCCCACCTTGTCAAGAAGCATTTTCAAAGTTATTCAAACTATTTCAGAATTTGTTACAAAAATTAGATAAAATATAAATATTTCCACATGTGCATGAGGGATGCTGTGCAGTTTCCATCCATGGAGATATTCAAAAACGCTGGTTCTGGATAACAGGCTGTAAATGGTCCTACTTGAGCAGGGAAGTTGGACCAGATGGCCTCCAGAGGTCCCTTTCAGCCTCACCATTCTGTGACCCTGTGATTCTGTGACCTGTAGGGAGGTAAGGATTATGGTCAACACTGAGCCCAGCTTTCTGGCCACGGTCAGAAGAGATAAATTTCATTGCATCTCTTATGCCATTTCAATCACGTGGCATGTGGAAAAAATATGGTCTTACTCTATCAGTGATCAAGCTGACTAGATGGGAGCTTCCAGCTTTGGATTGTGGAAACAGTGCAGTAACGTGCCCAGGGTAACATACTGCCCCTCTCTGCAGGGCGTTTTAGGTACATTGGCAGAGTGACACTTAGCAATGTGCAGTGTTCACATCAAAGAAGGCTGGCTTCTGCTCAGGATACATTGAGTCCTGTTTGTGCTGCATGTCTTGTTTTACTGTTAGGTAGGCAGGATTATTCCTTTCATGTCTGTGTAAAATCCATTTATTTAAGCTTGTAAAATTAGTCTTTGCAAAGGGCCAATTTTCACTTGCAGGCTTTTTCACTGCAAAAGCTGCAGACATAAATTAGAAAGCTGCTTCCTTAATTATTTTGCAGGGCTCTTTCTTGGGAAACAGGAGACCTAAGCTGTGAGTTTCATCTCATTCTTGTGGTTAATTGTGTCCTGTGAGTTTGTCTACTGAACACTGGGTGCTTTTTTTATTATTTTTCTTTAATGAACAATAAAGATATTTCCAAAAAGCAGCAAACAGCACCTTGAAATGTAAAATGTGTGTAAAAGTTCTTTAATTTATTCATGTTAGAGAAAAAGACCAAGGGGGACGTGTGATAATTTAGTTGGCTCCAGAAGGCTTTTTATACTGCCAGTAAGGATCAGCCCCTTGAACTATAAACAACTTTCTGCCCACTCAAAATCTGCAAATACAAAAAGCAGGAATCCGCTGGGTGGACTAGTGCCAGTATTCTCACAATGGTGCAAATTGCTTTGTCAGTATCAGCCTGGCTGCACTGGGTAACTTCTGCCAGAGTTTAATACAAAAAGCTTCCTGAGCCAGGAAGATAGGCCAGTCTGTGAAAGCTTGAATCAACGTTTTGGTAGCTTCATGTTACTGGTTTGCTTTTGTGTTACTATGCATCTGCTTTACTCATTTCCCAATTTCCAACTTCGTTTTTCTAAATCCGTTCTGATCAGATTACATACAATCAAATTACTTCAGTGAACAAATCATGTTCATAAATTTGTCTTATTGATTGTCCAGAACACAGTGCTTCAAGAACCCAGTGTGCTGCATGGCTCCTGTACAGCTCTGCAAGACAATAAAATGATTTATTCTAATGGATGACCTATTTATGATGGAAAAACAAATCTAATTTCAATTACTGTTCTAATTAGGATGACTCATGAAAACTGGAACTTATGTTTTAGTATAGGTCAAAAAAACAATGAAGAATGATTATTATTTGTTAACCAGACTCCTTCTATTGGCTATTTACCAATTTAAATAATATATTTCAGTTTATGATTTTGTTGACACTAAATTTTCAAGAGAGAAACGATCTGTAAGCTGCTTTTGTTATTCTTTTAGAGATGCCTGCAAAAAAGCATCAATATGGTGACTGATAATAATACATTATATAGACATTTATAGTGAAGAAAAGGTAATCTGCTACATCAGGTTTCTGTTTATTGGAAGTATTTTTCAGTGGAGTAAAGATCAAAGAGGAAGCAGCAAGGCCAGCACTGCTGGAGCAGGAGTGGTTCACTGTCTGCTCTGTCATTGCTGTCTGTGTGTGATTTCCAGAAAAGCCAGGCTAGGACATGCAGGCATTCAGTAAGTGGTGGTGGTGGTAGTAGAATACAGCAAGTGTTACTCCTAATAACATGCCCACTCCTTCCACATCAGAAAAGGCAGATATACAGCTCCACAAGAACACACTGCTGACTCTGCCTGAGCTTTATAGCCTAGGTCCACCCCGTTTCCATCCATCCTTCTCTATGAAACTTCTAGCTCTGGTTACATCCCAGTCTGTGATCCTTGATGTGATCCTTGATTGCTTCAAATTCTTGAAGTTGCTCTGAAAAGCAGAAAGAGATTTATAAGCTTGAGCTGTTGTAGTCATTCAAGACTCTAGTGAAAACAGCATCTTTCATGAAATAAGGACAGTTCACCTAGTCAGTATGAACTGCATGAACCTCCAGGGTGGATCCTGATAACACTGTGCCCTATTAATGACAGATGTTGAGAACAAATCTCACAAAACAGGTCAACATAGAAAATCATCGGATCTGTAGCCTCTGATAATATATTAGTACCAATATTAGGGTTATTGTTTTATTTTGCAGTAAATATTCAAAGAGTCCTTGGGAATTTTGAGTGTCTGTTGTATAGACAAGCAAATTCTGAAGGAAGAAAATTTTTCTTAAAAATGCCTTTCTGTCACAATTCACTGACAAATGTATACTTTCCTAGTAAAGAGTATATTACATGAGGCCTTGTTTTACTGCTCAAAAAAGATTTGAAAGCCCTCCAAGATGTTAATGTGCATTTTCAGTTCTTCTCAATATTGGTTTGAAGAGAAGAAATATCTGGCAATTTGTTTTTGTATCCTCAGATTAGCTCCTTCTTTAGTGCCAGTCTCTGGACAAAACACTTCAAGATATGTGAATTCCCAGAGGAAACTTATGTATATTGAAGGGTTGAAATGTCAGGGGACAATCTCTGACAAGTGATGCCTCCCAAAATTTAATGACAGTGATGCAAATCAACCCAACCCTTAATTCAGCACTGTGTCTAGAAGCCTTATATAAAGACTTTTTTTCCAAGTGAAAGGGAATAAATAAAACCTTTAAGCAGTGGAGCAGCAACAGGGAAAACACATCAAAGTCAGATGGCACATCCTTTATGAAAACAGCCTTACAAATATGCTGGTCAGGTCAGTGAGATGAGGAGTGGGCGGGGGGAAAAAACAAGTACTTTCTTTTCTCCAGCTCTTTTAAGTGAACTATCATAAATACACTCAGAACATGACTCTTTACCCAGCAGAAAATACAAGAGTTAACATATACTTCTTTACTGCTAAATATTAAAAGTCCTTACATAGAACATACATCTTAGTCGAAGAGATTGCATAGAATTGTATAGTCAGAATAAATTCCAATTCCATGAATTCCAGTGAGTGTGCAGTACTTCAGTTAGCAGACAAATCCAAACCAGGCCTCTCAGATATATTAAGAAATCAGTTTACTCAAAGGCTGGTGTTTATAAAACTGGGGTTTGAAATGTTAGTTCTTTTATTTTGCTGATTTGGTTGATTCTGTTTGGGTTTGTTTGGTTGGTTTTTTTTTTTTAACTGAAATTTTTTTTGAATTGAAAAATGGAAGTAAAGGACTGAAACAGCATAAGAAACTAATTTCTGCTATATTTCTCATTTTTATGAGTCATCTTGTAGGATTTCCAAGTTTCTAAGCCATAGAAGTATGACTATATTAGGATAACTAATTTAAAACAGAATTTTCTGAGACGTTGTTTGAAAACTCATCAAAGTCAATGGTAGTCTGCCTAATAATTATGGTGGGGAAAACTCCTAATTATTCTGAAGTGATCAGGATTTGGCAGAAGATCTCAAAGGATTGGAATTAAGGATAAAAAACTAATGACACCCTACAAGCATACTACAGTAATGTATACCAGAACTTACAGTAAGACCATTTTTTTTCTAAAGGGACTCCTTGTGTGTGTCTGTGTCACCACAGATTTCTAATAACTTCTCTTCCAAGTGTTAGTAAATCTCAGGAGCGTTCAGTGTCTAAGATCCAAAGTGACAGCACTGAACACATTCCAATGTCTATAGAGAATAAGAATGTTTACAAAAAGTATAAAATAATATATTTAATATATAAAACAGAAATAAACTGCTATTGTCATTTATTTAGAAAAAAAACACCACAAAACTTAGATATCTGGCTTCTGGAATCACAATTAAACTGCAGTTAATTTAATCATGAACACGATGTGTGGTGCAGTAGCTCATAACAGTGAGATCTGATGGTTTTTTGATGTGAGAAATTCCATTTGATATCACTGGGAGAGCTACATGTCTTCAGATGAACTCAAAAAATGGATGTGAATGTCTAAGATTAGTTTTGTCTGTAGAGAAGTTTGTTTTCAAATAAAGGTATTTTCATTATCAGACTTCCAGTATACTTGGACATACCCTCTATATTACTTTGTAAAATTAAACATGTGACTGTCATGCTGGCCATACCCGTTAGAAAGCCATGGTAAAGAATTTGCATGACTGGTTAACAAGAGCTAAGCTATAGGCAATTTGGCATTCAATTATGGGTTTCAGTGCTGAAGAAATATCCCTGGCTTAGTTCACTGGAAACTATTAATTTCTTATCAATTTTGAAACACCATTCAGCCTTTGGTCAGTTAGAGATTCAATTTTAACCCTTGTAGAATATTATTTGTTTGACTGCCTTATTTTCTGGATTCACTGAAGGTACTTATCTGGTGCTGATACCTTTACATTTGTCAAGACACTCTCCCTCTTATTGCTGGCCCCGCTGTTGTCTGGGCACAGATTCATCTTATGGTGGAAATATTTTGCTCTTTTAGAGATACTCTAACATATACTTCTTTATTTTTTTCTTTTTTTTAAAAAAACAAAATAAATTAAATCATCCTTTCAGAAATGTGACAATATACTCAAATCAGTTCAGCCCTCAAGGACTGTAAGGATTATAATTTCAGAAGACACTTGTCTGAACTAAGTGTGTGGGAACCGATTCATCAGTGCATTTTTTCAGTATTAGTCTGGAACTCTAGAAGGGTGTAAAATTGTAGCGGAGAATGGGTGCATGTCAAAAATGGATGGAAAGTGTCCTTGTGTTGTGACTAATACTCGACTTTTGCTTTCACACTTTGCTGCAGCTTTGATAGAAGTCAACATGTTATTCCACTGAGTTCGATGGGAATGGTCTAAGTTTTCTGTTACCCACTGATAGCGGCCTCTGAATTTGACATAAAAAAGCAGTTTCAGTCCTGTTAGTCACATTTGCATTTCCACATAGCAAAAAACAAAATTCCAACCTGTTCTCAAGGGACCGAGACTTGGCTTAGACCACTGCTAAGACTTCAGTACTAAGAACTTCAGTATAAACATGAATACAGCGGTAGAAAAGATAATGGCACATAATTTTAAAGTGTTTAACTAGCTGACTGTCAGCAGATAGTTAAAATGAAATCTTTGCCCCCCACTTTAATCAGGACTGATTATTTTCAAGTGTAGTTGTGACAGTTTATGCCTCTGACATCTACCATATAACTGTGCGCAGTGTCATTTCTACAGCTGCATAAATCCTGGAGAAATGAAAGTACAACACAGAAGAAGACAGACTATCCTGGGCCCTGTTTCAAAGCTGTTAATCACTGAAGTGCAGGAACAGTTTTCCAGGTCATATTGAGTTTAGAACAAGCATAATTTTTCTAAAGTGTTAATGACCATCAGTTCTACATAAGAGAAATGGAGCACTAGCTCTAGTGTCAAAAAACTAATTTCTCAGAAGTTTATTTTTTTACTTTTTCCTCCTTCCTGGTCCACCATGTTTACTTGTAGGTTGCCATTGGAACTGAGGAAGATGCTTAGGCTCCCAAAAGCACAATGCTGCTGAACTGCAAGACATTTAACACAGTGCACTGAACTTAAATTTACCTGAAAAAAGAGAAACAAAAGATTAGCCTGCCTGTCTTAAGGGCCACACTCTGTAATATTAAGATGCATGTCAGTTCCTTTTAAAGTAGATGTGGGTTTTTTTCCCCAACTACTTAATGGATATTTATTGTGGTCTTCAAAACTTTTCATTCTAAATAAGTTTTATTAGTACCTAAAATAGAGATGTTGGGTAGGTAATTATGCAATGCCTTCATCAAATCATAACTTTATCAGCAGCTGAGGTGATAATTACATTAAATTGAGTTTTTGCGCAATATTCCCCATGCATGTAACCCATATTAACGCATACACTAGCAACATAAACAGAAGTCAGGCACGGTGACATGTACCATTTATCTGGAATAATTTAAGGGGAAAAAGACATTATGGAAAGACAGATCATTCCTTACAGGTCCACCCAGAACCAGATCATTACAGAATCCTTCCTAAATTCTCACAACTTGCTTATAGTTACTATTACACATTCATGCTGGCTGTACTGCTCAGACAATGCGGGTTCGGAGGAATGGTAGCATGAATCCTTTCCCTTTGGGCCAATGTGTTGCTGGAGAGAAGACTGAGATAAGTCTTCGTTTTCCAGTGAACACCTGAGTCTGAAGTCAGAAAGAGGGTAGAAAAGTTATTTGCTCCTCTTTATCTTGCCAATCACTTTACATTCATGTGCTGATGGAGGTATATGTGGTCTTAACAGGAAGAATTCTTGCCTATGCACATATTTTTATTTAATTTTAATTGTTTGCTATTGTCTCAAGAAATGGTTTTCAGCCAGCATGATTAACATTTTTCAATACACAAAATCATTTTGATTAACACCAGGTAAACCATTAATCCAAAATCGTTTAGCTGTGCCTTTTCCTTTCTGCAAAATTTAATGATTTTTTTTTTCTTTGGGTTGTTTTTTGGGTTTTTTTTTTCCTTCATTATTTGCTGGACTTTAGTTCAATTTTGGTTTCATAAACTCAGGCAATTTTCTTGAGCATGGCCTACATCTTATTATGCTGTGCGTATTTATTACAACTGAAAGTATTTAAAAGACATAACCACAGTCACCAAAGTTAGTAAATTGATAAGTAGTTTCCAGCATTATTACCTTTCTGTTCTTTTAATTTACCACTTGGTTTCTCAGCTTGTAACATTGTGCCTAGATAATAATTTCCAGCTTTTGTCTCCTAAAGTTATTTTCAAATTCCTTATATTCAGACAAGCTTATCTGGGATTTTAAAAACTTACATAGTCTCCAATGAAGAATTATTAATACATCATCAAGGGTTTGATTTGCAGACAAAAGAATTTTTCCGCTGTTCATTTGCTGCAAAATAAAGCACACAATGAGCAGACTTGAGTGGACTTTAATTCTCCCAGCTTGCTTTCAGTTTTGTCATTTGCTTTGTCTAGTGGTCAGAGTGAGCTTCTTCAAGGAAGATGCTTGGTGATTCTTTAAAGAAAAACTAGCCTGGAAGACATTTCAAAGGTCATCTAATTCATACCCTACTCTCAAAGAAGGCCAACATTCCCAAGAGATATTTGCCTAACCTTTTCTTAAGACCATCTTCTATGTGATAAACCAGATAATATGTCCTGGTAGTTAACTTGCCTTACCATCAGATCCTCTTCTCTTTGATGTTAATTTCTCTCTCCCACTTTGATTTCTGCTTATCTTTTAACTTTTCATGTGTTGGGATTCTTTCTTCAAAAATGGCAAGTGTAATTCCTTTCTTCTTTCTTTCAGGTCAATTTTTGTAGGAGATTGACCATTCCACAGTGCTCATCTGAACTCTTCTGGATTCTTACCTTTGAATGCACTGCTCAGTGCTGGACACTGCTTCAGCTGGAGATCTTCCAATGCTTTGTAAAGGCAGTTGATTCCTTATAGGTCCTACTCCTGTTTGCACATACCTATTGATATTGCCTGTCATTGCACAATAACATCCTGTTATTTTCTAGAATAATTGCTTACAAATAATTCTAGTATTTTACCTAGTATTTTTCTGTAACTGAAAACAAAATGAATGGTCTATAGTTGCACAACTCCTCTTCTTCCTCTTTTAAAGATACATATTACAATTCAGACTCACATCAAAATACTTTGGTCACTTATCTGTGGTACCCAAATTAAGAATCTTGACAAATTAGGCATCCCTTGTAATCACTGTAGAGAGATAGAAAACTTTTATATATTTGGATTAAATACTAAGTGTAGACAATTAACTAGTTTAGATATCTATATTAAATGCCTAAAGTCAGGGACCAAAAAAAGCTTGTTTATTCACGGAAATACCATCCATTCTCCATGAGTTCTCAATAATTCATTAATATTTTAAAGATTGACTAGGTTACTTCTCTAATCAATCCAGAATTAAGTTCACCAAACTCAGCTGATCCAAAGACAGGCATCTGTCCTAGCTTCATTTTTTTACCCTTTACTTTTTGTTATGTTAAAATCAACGGAAACCATTTGAAATTTTACTGAAATACGATGTAAAAATGACACTAAACTCTATGTTCTTCACATTATCA
Organism: Falco naumanni; assembly: GCF_017639655.2. Lineage (NCBI taxonomy): Eukaryota > Metazoa > Chordata > Aves > Falconiformes > Falconidae > Falco > Falco naumanni. The sequence goes on along the minus strand of NC_054057.1, from coordinate 49,012,650 downwards.
TCCTTCAATAGATTTCTTTACTGGGCAGTAAATGAGGTCTCTTCCTTTTGTCAGCCTTTCACTACAGTATGCTTATTCTTTCTTGTTACACTTTATAGCCTTTTCTAGTTCCATATTATATTGTGCTTTGGTTTTCTCATTTTTGTCCCTAGAGGCTTTCTCCTGCAGTTATCTGAAGTCATTTGACCTACTTTCCTATATGCTTCCTTCAATATTTGTGATCACTGAAAAGCTGATGGTGTAGGAAAGTTAATAATTTTAAATGTCTTTCCTCTACATCAAAATGGTGGGTGTTTGTACACTATTAATATAATTTCCTTCAGGAATTGCCTGAATGATAATAATGCTGAAATGCCACCACAAAATACAAAATTAAATAAAATTAATGTTGTGGATGAGATTTTCATTTCAGTGATGTGTACCCTATAGAAGAATGGGCAAATAACAGAAAAAAAGGGTAGAGTAAAACTCCAAATCATCAAGGATTCATTTCAGCAAGGCTGCTTATAGGCAAATTCAGACTTCTCACCATGAGTGGCTTCTATATATACTTAATAAATATTTCATTCCTACTGTTCAATCTGCTCAATCCACCACTTGCTAATGAAACAGTTGTTTTTGAAAGCTTGTCTGTTTATATCCACCTGCTTCAAATGCACAAGCAGACTGCTTGATATAGAGAGATGAGGGAGACATAAATATAGATGTGCATTGATCTCATTTTGACTGCAGTTACACTTGGTATTACTAGAGTAATTCTAAATCTAAAGGTACATTAGTATAAAACCAGTGCATTTTAAATCAGTTTCAGACATGTAGTGTTATGTTGCTGACGTGTTTGTTCATCATGCAGCATTTCCTCATAAACAAAGCATTAGGAATACAGTATGCAACCTGGAAAAGAACAGTTGTTAATAGTATTTAATGTATTTTACTAAAAAATCCTTTGGCATAAGGTTTTGCTATTGCTTCAAGATTTTGGTGCCTCTGTTCTTTGAAGGAGCTCTAGTGGTTAAGGATACTCTAATTTCTCTTAAACTATTCCTCTATGTATGATTTCAGACATAAAATATTGCAATGTCTGAGGTACTATAATCCTTTGTCCTTGTATTACATGATCAAAGACACTATGATACCAATGATGAGAGTAAATTGATGTTTGCTTTATTTCACTTAAGTAGAGAAAATGCCTTTTAAAATGTCTGTTTACAAAGTCTGAGGAAGGTTGAGGTCGGTGTTTCTACCGTATCTTAGTTTGCAAGAAAAAAGAATTCTCCTCACTTGGCAAGAAATTATCATCTGGACCTTGACACTCGATCTTAACACAGAAATGAAGAGCTAAGTCTCCATTCAAAAATAAAAGAGTCTGTGTTTGACATATTTTCAAGTTTTTAAATAGAAGTACCAATCTGTTTAAAATCTTAAGCTCTATGGTGATAGACATTTCCCAGGCATTTGCAATTCTTTGGCCTGTATTAAGCAGAAAATCAGATGATAATGGTCTCTCTTAACCTTAAAATTTATTAATATAGCTTTAAAATTAGAAATAATAATGATAAAGATTATGGTCAGAACTTTTCCATGGAGTGCAATTGTAATGTAGCACTATGAAAAAAGAGAAATGCAAATGCAGATTCACAGAAACTATATAGAGTGGCGTAAACAATTCCTGGTCTAAGCCACTGAGTGTAAGTGGGCAAAAGATGAAATTTGTGCACCATTGTTACCCGTTGGAGGAAAACTAGGAAATGGTTTATTTTTATTTAAGTGGAAAAAAGAAATCAACTAACCAAATGGAAATAACCACAGTAAAGTACACCAGGGCTTAAAAACACAAAAGGGCCTCGGGTACACAAAAAGTACCTCACTGCCACTTCAGGAACCTACACTCAGCACTTAAGTCGCTCATCCAAAAAACAGGGAGACCTGAGTATCGGACCGTACTGTCAAGATTGCTTTACTCTGAGTCGCACTTACACTGAGTTTTGCATCAGACAATCAGCAGATAAAGGGGGGGGGGGGGGGGGGGGGGGGGGGAGGTATAAAAAAAAAACAAACCCAAGCTGTCTGCCTAACAGCTAGTCTAGTTCACTCTTTCTCTTAGTTCGCTCTTTCTCTTCAAGAAAAATCTCATGCATCTGTGCACTCCCTAGTCCTACCAGGACAAGTGGAGGGCTCCTTTTTAGACTGTTCTGCACTCTGATAGCTAGGAAGATGAGGATTTAAGCAGGCTCGAGCAGATGAAGGATCATCCCAGCTGCCTTCTCAGAGTGGACTGTTTCCCAAGGAAAGCAGCAGGAGCACCTCCTCCAGCCAGCTGTAGGCAGCACAGCACTTCTCCTTGCCAGAAACATGGCTCTGGTGAAGGCTTAGATTCTGGGAAGAACACGGATATCTGAACCCTAACTTGCCAGAGCATCGGGAGGAAGAGGAGTTCAGACTCCTACACCAATTGTCCCTTCCCCAAGCCAGTACTGAGGGGTGTCTGGGGCTTGTGTGACGCTATCCAGAAGTGCCTGACTGGGCACTATGTGTGGGGTGTCCTTTACCTAACTTTAGCTGTGTGTTATGGAGAGGTCTGATGTCATCTGGTTGTCTAGCTCCCTCTACAGCCAACTGAGCTGGAGATGCTACCAAAGGGTGGGTGGCTTATCCTTCCTCAGGTAGGAACACCTGGGGCTGGACGCTGAATCTCCTCTGGACTGGTTCTTCCCAGATGAAGAGGAACCTTGCAACTTCAACTAAATCACTAACTTTTAGATAAATTACGTGAAGTGTATTCCAGCCCAGACTTGCATATTAAAACAGGAGCTATTAATCTAATTATTGTGATATCTGAGTTGGGCATTCCCAGCTAGGTGCTCTGAATCTTAACTATCTATTCTTAACAGCACCAGTTAAAATGTCTCATAGTAACATTTTACTGACATGTGCCTGAGTTGTCAGATATATTACTTACATCTTGGATAAAAAAACTCAAAAAATGATACTCTTATTAGATTTATATTCATCAAGTATCAGCTTTCTTTTACTGGCAGAGTCATTTAGCCTACCTGAATGCCAGACTTCTTACATTGTGAATCTACGTGCTTTAATAAGCGCAGATTTGCTCCAACATCCTTTGAAAACATAGTTAAATGATCCACAGATCACTGAGGATGCATGTTATGTACCCCAGGTTCTATTTTTTCCCATGTTCTCAATATATTTGGCTGTAAATTTAACTCCAGTAAGCAGACTTACCTTTCACTTTCGGCACATTCCCTTTATTAAGCTACATACATTCCAGACTTCATTTAAATAAAAACAAACAAACTTAGTTTCTTAAGATGTGTTTTGTTTTGATCGGGGAGTGTACAAGTGAAACCATACAGGAAAATATCCATTTTTTTCACCTTCATGTGAACCCTTCAGAAAGCAGAAACACAATTGTTTATTTTTAAAGCCAGAGGAAAATTTTTTATGGAACCTCAGAATTTGAATGTGTTGCTCTGCAGTTAAGTGCAAAAATAATTATGTTAGGGACCTCAGGTTAGCTAAACAGAGGTTGTTTTCTTGTTTATTTGTGTGTATGAATGAGAAGGAGGGAGTTACTATATATGGTATTTCTTAGGTATTTGTGATTCAAAAATGTAGGCAAAAATCAAAAGTATTATTTACTTCCATGCCCATAGGATCAGAGCCACAAAACCAAGGAAAATGTGTGGGCCAGATCCAAGAATTTATTTAGGAGAATACAGCTGGCTTTGGTGTCTAAATAGTTTGAATGCTCAAACTTCTGAAAGGGTTTGGGACACTAAAATTTAAGTTTGATATTTACATGGTTTTAATGATCTCTGGCTTCCTTGACACTGTCATCAGTCATCACTGATACCATTCACATATACTCTTAGAACAAGAAACAATCGATTTTGTTTTATCCACATTTATAAAGAAGATGAGAGTATCACCCTTCATCTTAAGAAAATTAGAAACTTAAATAGAAAAGCATGTATACTATTGATACTGCTAATAAATTTATAACTTGGCCTAGTTAGAAGCTGTAACAATGCTAAGGGTGTTCAAATCCTTTGTTACTGTCTTAGTAAGGACATGACACACTTCCTACTCAAACACTTAAAAAAAGTTAACTTGAAGAAATTGGCTATAATCTGAGTGTTTGAATCAATACATGGTTCATGTCAATGGCACCTGCTTGGAAAGCAGCTCCTGTTTCCAGAAACAGGTTTCCAGAAATACTTGGATCCCTCTCAAATCTGCAATAAATAATTTGTGGTTGTTAAAGGAATCATCCCTTCCTTGTCCATTGTGTCATTCTATTGTGCAATGTGTCATTATCTGTCGAAACTGGTCCCAAATGTAAAGCCTTGATATAAACTAAAAAGCAGTGTGGTAATGCAAAAGACAGTTCCTTTTACAGTTTCCTAAGGACATCACATTTTTTTTCCTAAATTTTGACTATAGATCACCATGTAACAGTGGAAGTAGTGTTAGAACTACAATTCACATATGCATTGGCTCCATGGGCCTGTTCATTTTCAAGTAAACAATACAAAGAGAACTGTTTAGGTTAGCAATCAGACACCTGCAAAAAAAGATATTTAGAAAGAAAAATATTTTCAGAAGCATTATGTGAATGTTTTGAAAACAACCTGAAAGACAGTAACATTGTATCTTTAAATATTGGTCTCTAAAGAGATAATTACGAGCTCAGGTAGCTGGATGGCTTGCTGAGAAGGAGAAATCTTAGATCTTCATGTAATTAAACTATGAAACATTTATAGCCTTAGCCAGTGTCATCTGATGCTTCTTGAAACAACTTTTAGTTAAAACACAAGACTTAATGTTAAAAACTGAGTATGTTCCATTCACACCATTTTAATTGCGCTAGGAGTTAATGTCATTTGGTGACACACTGCAGTGCAGGAGGACCAGATGATCAGACCCATACATGTCCAGTACATGATGGTTAATTCAGATGCTTCAATGAATTTGTCATTTATGTTTATTCATGAGGTGCATGGAATCACATCTTCTTAAAGTTTCTTTCCACACAGACATCAGAACTCTTCCATTACCTCTGTAGTCAACTTTACCAAATGTAGTATTAGCAAGTGAGTCACTTGTGTGGATGAACACATGCACAGGAGAGAAAAAGGAAGAAATAAAGTCACTGATCTTCATTCAGGTCCCTACTCCAGACTTTCACTTCTTTTCCGTGCCAATACTTGTGTTGATATGATGCAGACAGGTGTAAGTTAAGACATTTAACTACGTGAATGAAGTTTCCTAATTATGTAATTACACTCTGCAGAATCTAACATGTTAAAAAATAGTATCTACAATTATCTGTACATTGGCGTTGCCAACTCTGCTTATCACTAAAATGCAATACACAGAGCGCAAGGTAGAGCAAAGGATGCGTATGCTGATCATTAAGTCTCAGGAAGTGCAAATTTAGATGTGTCTTTTGTCACACAAAAAAATACAATCCATCAAAACAGCTCGTGATGAGCATGATGAGGCTCATTACCTGTGACAGTAATTGCTGAGTGATCTCTCCCTGTCAATATATTAGGCCAGAATCACCACACTTAAATTTAAGGACATTGAGGTCCCTAATTTAGAAGAGAAACATCATCTTCAGTCCCAGGTAGAATAAAGTAGTTGCTTATGCTGGTGTTCACACAGCATTGTCAGTTCAGGTCAGACATATACTGCTGTAACAAATTTCACAATTGACTAGTCTTACCACCTTTCTGTTTGTATCATGGAGAAATTCTTAAATCTTGGCGATCAGACACCTTTCAGGTAGAAACTAAACCAGAAGGTGCTCTCCAGAGGGACTCACAATGATTCCCAGCTCCTAATGGACCTGTAGCTTGCATAAGCAGACCAGAAGTAATCTGAACAGCAACCCTAGAACACACCCAGTCTGGATTTTTGAGTCTCAGTAAGAAGTTTTCTAGATCTGCTCTTGGTGCAGTGCAGTACTTGGTGGCATACACATCACTTCCCTGTGTCTGTGGGCTGAATAAGAAAAGCATTTTAGAAGTAAAGTAACTAAAGGGACTAATTTCCTAATTTAAGCTTCTCAGTGAAGTACTTACAGTCGTGTGGTTCATATGTCATGTTTTGAAGGAATCTGCAGACCATTTTAGTGACTTACTTAAATCAGAAAGGCCCTTGACTGTGTCTGGAAGCCAGTTCCTGTTGCCTGATGTATTACATTAGAGGGGGAATGTATTCTGAGCTCAACACCTATTATGGCAAATATTCCACATCCTTTATGTTATTGAGCTAGTTAGAATATGGCTGGATTGTCTGGGAAAGATAAATATTGCTGCTGCAGTACTAATATGGACCAATTTCAGATCAGCATCTTCACCAGAGAAACTGAAAATCAGAGAACAGATCTTACTTTTGTCACCCTTTAAATAGGGCCAATTATATTGATAAAAAATAATGGTTTTTTAGACTGTTCATAAATACAATTTGAAAACAGAACAAAACAAAACACAAAATACTGACCTGTGTTGCTTGATCATTTTTTTAAATCTCTTCTTCAGGACCAATACACCAGCATTTCTGATATATTATTAAAATTAAATATTAGATTTATTTTCATGTACTTTTATTCTCTTTGAAATGCATAACCCTTTTAATAATGCATGATACGCTTAGTCCCTATTTGTGCAGGAAGAGTTGTGAAATTGACACCTTTGGAGCATACACAGGTGCAAATGTATTTCACTGCCACCCTTAAAATAAACATAACCCAGACGTCTTCTGAATAAAACCTTTAATTATGCATTACTTTTTATCTCATTATTTGTTTAAACATTTGCAGTTTTTGCAGAGCTGACATTGAACCAGTGGTTTGTGTTTCTGTATCCTGAAGGCACTGGTAATTTCACAACACTTTGGAGATTTATGAACTGCAGCAGACAAGTTTTCTGAGTATCCTTCAAAGACCACACCAATTTATTAACATGCCATTATGATTTTTTTAAAACTTAAGGACAAAATAATGTTTTCTCATCCATCTACTAAGACAGAAATTGCATTTTCATCATCTCTTGTGCTACTTTTTATGTCACATTCTTTTTATTGATCATAGACTGGAATTAAATGGGAGGTCTCTTAGCAGGATTTATGAAATATTCAAATAGGATATCATAATCTGTTATAAAAATCTGTTTCCTTGCTATCTTTGATTTACTGTTTTTTAATGTATACATCCTACTGTGTTGGGCCCAATCCTCATCTGATAAAAAGCAATCAACCAAAGCAATACAATAGAAAGAAAGTAAAAGTAGTATATTTTTATGCACTGATGACCCAATCCCCTTTTCTACCATCTGAGAATTTTGTCTCATCTGCATACCTATTCCACCTGCTAGCTAAGAACAGACATTTTCTCCATTAGGTTTGTTAACATGGAGTTCGGATGGTTTTTTTCTGTCATCTGTGAAATATATTGCACAGGGGTGGTCTCATGGAAAAAAAAAACAAAAACAACAATTGATTAGTCTGATAATACTTTAAGAGTATTTTGTTATGATTTAATTCTGTGATCATGCCATGCACATCATCCTGGCCACAAGCATGCCTAAATATTTCAATTATTTGGGTCAAATGTGTTTGATTTCCATTCTAAATGAAGGACCAGATAAGACAGACACAGTATCATGACTAGTTTTTGTTAAATTAATTATTTTAGTATGTTCTTTACTAACTGACTAGGAAATAAACAACAAAGTGAATCCTGGCTTTCTGAAGATTATAAGAACTTTTCCATTTAGTTAATATTTTATTCTCAATTTAAAACTGTTAATAGTCCTCATTGATGAAGATTTCTAGGCTGTTGGTGTCCACGTTTCTCTGGAACTTTGGAGTCTTTTCTCCTTTCCTTTGATTGCCATTTTTGTTGTTGTCAGGTGTACACTTACATTAAGCATCTGTTTTCATCATCAGCTATTTGTGGGCTTTGCATTTGACACTGCAGTAAAATCCAAATACTAAACTGTGATTCCTTAAGAACAAGTCCATTTAATGAATTCATTGTAAGGTTGAGCAGAACAATAAAAGCTTTTCAAATATATTAAATAATTGCAAAGTACATGCAAGAAATGAGCACATAGTACATTAATTTTTATACTAAAATTTGCAGCATAGTGCAAATTCTTTTAAGGATTGATTCTAGGAATATTTTCAAAGACAGCAAGAACAGTTAGTTATCCAGTTCTTATTGAAAATTAGTGGGGCTTAGGTACATTACTCTGCACTGTCAAGAACTTCTTCAACATGGCATTGCAGTTGTCCATGTGTTTGTCAGTTTTGAGTTTCAGTTACTGTGCTGCACTTTTTCCCAGCCCTGTTTCTAGAATAAGTTTATTTGTGAGCATCTGTTCCCATTAAAAAAAAAAACACAACAAACCAACAACAAAAAACCAAAAACCAACTTACTTTTTTCCCATTGTAGCCTTTTCCTGAAGGCAAGAGAAATAAAGAAAAGAGCAAATTAAACAAACCAAATAAATAACTTACAAAATATAATTGGTCTGCAACAATTTATCTTAAGTAATACCGGTGATTTTGGGAAGTCTTTCTTGATTTTCTGAATTCTCATGCTCAACCGTAATGTTTTTTTTTTTTTAAAAAAAAAAAAAAAAAAAAGAAAGAAAAAAAAGATAAAATTGGTTTAATTTGCATGCAGCTCCAAAAGGGCTAAAGCAAGAATATCTGGGTAGATGCAGCACAAGTGGAAAATTCACATATAGATCAGTTCATACTGTTATCCCTACTAATGCAGCTGGGCAGCCTTGTAAACCTTTTGGACAGCTGGAAGACTGCCATTGTGGTTGTTTCTCCTGATACAGTGCCATAAGTAGTTTATTCTGGATATCTGTCACACAATCTCTTTTGACTGTCTTGTGACACCTGTAATAGAGATCAGTGTATTCATGTTATAGCTTTTGACAGTCTTTATTTTTTTAAATTACTTCAGTGGTCTTCCATCTCATCCCTAGCATGTCTATTTTTCCTGTTTTCTGTCAGCATGCCATGTCAAAATATCTATCAAAACTATCACCAGTCAGACAGAAAGGCACTGCAAATGTAAAAATCCACATCTGCTACTTATGCATCTTTGGTTTCCAACACCAGGCAAAACTATCTCCTTAGCAGAAATTCTATCACCAGGTGAGAACTGGGTGCCTGAAATGAGTAGTTGTGGGTACCATCATCCAATACTTCTGCTCTCAAATATGATCAGTGACTTCAAAAAACAGATGTCTGCTTGCTTTTAGAACATTCTAAATGCACTTTTGGCAATTGTAAAGGGTGTCATTGGGCATCATATTTTCTCTGTCTGCAAGCAATTTTGAACAGCTAAGTAAATATTTATCTGAATAATGTTGAACGTTTCTTTTCTGTACCTTGTACAAATGGTCGTTCACTCATTCTCACTGTATTAATGATTTTAATTGCAGAAAAACTATAGTAGGAAACAGAGGTCCAAGAAAGAATACCCATGTGCTGTGGATTTATCCTCAGAACACTCACCATGGTTCTCTTAAGTGTTTATATTGTGTGTCATTTGCTATTAAAAATTATTGTAGTCCTTAAAGTAAAAGGAGGAAATATTTTTAAACATCAGCTTTTTCAGTATTTGAGTACAGGCATCCACACCTTCCACACCTTACTTCATTATCTTAACTAGGCTGAACACAAAAAAAGGAGTGATATGTGGGAGAGCCAGGAGGAATTCAGGGCATTTAGGATCTGGACAAGGATTTCAAGAAAAATTGCTGAGCAGTATCAGTACGTGTTGGTTTATACTGTTTGGGAATTTGCTAACTTAGGTTCGAGAGGCTCCTCTTACAATCAGCAGGGAGATAAAGGTACTTTTAGGCCATGATCCATTTGGCGTACTTTATCTGCCTATTTATAATGAACTAAATAGTACCCTGGACTTTAATGACTATTGCCTTCACAATGCTTAGATCTCCACTGACTATAAAGGCTCAGGGCGAAGAGCTCAGATATAAATGTAAATGAACTGATCATCAGCCAAATGACTCAATTCAGGTTTGGTTTATCTTGCTACATTAAACAGAAGAAGTAAGGACCTAGATTTGCAAACCAATGCATTCTTCTCACTGATTTTAGCCAACTGACAGTTACTTTCAGAACTTGATTGATCCCAACAACTCATACACCTACCTTACAATGTCATCTATGGCACTCTGGAGGTGAAGGTACTTTTCTATTGACTATAGTGGAGGTTAGGTGGTTCATTTAGACTTAGACAAATAACATTTAGGTAGCTAAAATGAAGTGAGAGGAACATCCCTCAGATGCCAAGTTTGTGGTTTTGAAATGGCTTTGGGAATACCTTTATGAAGATTTGAACCATGTTGCTCAGTCAGAGATGTTGCCTTAAGAAGAGATGATAAACTACTTTAGAGACAGAGTCAGTATTATTTGATGATAATGTTGGTGATTTTAAGTACAAAGTGCTCAAATGGAAGGTTAGAATGTTCTGACCTTTAATTTATAGCTGTCAGTCAGCCACTGAGGTCAGTGGAAACATAACATGATATACAACTGGAATTAAGAGATAAAGCAACTTCTGTGTAACACCAGAACTGCAAAGATATACTGGCATGGACTATCTGCCCTTCCTTCTTCCTTGGCCTCCTTCAACGCAGCTTTTCTCTAGCTATCACTGTATGAATCTCCATCATCTGTTCTTGGCCAGTAACAACATTTCCTTGCCAGATTGAAGTGTAGGCCCCTGGATTTGGAATAAGCTTTTCATCTTTGCCACCTTTCTGCATGGACCTGTGTAATTTCAGGAAAAGAGGCAAACAGCTGTAAGTAAAAAAAAACCAACAACAAAAAACAATGACAGAAGTTTAACAATTTATCTGCAGCAGGGTTAGGATGATACTTCTGATTCGTTCAGTAATAATTTAGCCCAAATAAGAAAGACAACAGTTTATTTAAGCAAGGGACATTTCAATACCATTGGCTGCTATTTAACTTGTTGGCAACAACTACTTGGTAATTATGAAGGGAAAACATTTTGGTACATTTAACTGTTTCTGTTAAGTAGTTGTGTCCTCTATATAGTAATTTTCAGGCGAAATAGTTTTTGTAAGAAACCATTTCCATATGAAATTAATAAGAATTCTTCCTTTTGTAGGTTCCACTAGATTTACATGTCTTGGGAAATTCCTAACTTGTTTAATCTAGGCAAACATGCTCAAAATTAACTGCAGACTTAGTTAAGGAAATGTTTGCAATAATTCTTATGATTTTCAAATCCTGTTTTGATCCCATGCAAGTTCATGAAACAGAAATTATTGGAATTTAATTAGGAAATTCTTGTATTTGTCCAAATAATTTCTTCTGTTATGTAAATGAACAATTTATATTTTCTTATTCAAATCAGGGAAATATAGACCAACTGTTAACATGGATTTACAGACCAAACAGCAACAAAATAGGAAGCAAACAGATTACCAGTTTGTGTCACTTTTTACAAAAACCTGAATGTCGAGGAAAGGGATTTGGTTTGATTTAGATTTCTTAGCTGGTTTTCATACTATTCCTTAGCTATATACATACATTTCTAGTCTAAAATCATCACACTAACATTCAATTTCATGGAAAGACAAGAAAGGAACATTTACTAGTCAATATATACTAGAAATATATACTTTGTGGAATTCTTTAAATAATATCTATTTCACTCCAAATATAAAACTTCCATAAACCAGTTTGAGTCTGATGTTGCTTATTCTTGGGACTAGATCGGCCTTTCAAGTTCTAGATGCAGTTTTCAGGGGTTTGGCCTTTATGGAAGAAGGTTACTGTTACTTTCAACGAAATTTTGGGCTTTCTCAGATTTGAGATCAGCTGTTTTTACAACCTGGAGTGTTGCTTAATAGTGGCAGTAGAGAAGGTCTAGGAAAAGGGAAAGTTCCCTAAAAGTAAAGTCAATGGTGGCTCTATTTTTACAATAAATAAAAATAGAAACATTAGTATTTTTATCTGAAAAGAAATGCTGAACTCTTAATAATAATGACAAGTGGCAGCTTTGAGGACCTTAATCCATAATGTTCTGAGGTAACGATAATATTTTAATTGATTTCAGAAAGAAATTAATTCATACTTCAAATGTTATTTCAAATAATCTGATAGATAGTAATATCTTCCCTCACTCAAAGCACCACCTTACTCGTTCAAATGACATTATTAAATGGGAAGTGAGACACCTCTTAGAAGAATGTTAATCTACTGCCCATATCAGTGGTATCTGTTTCTGAGATTCTTAATTCTATCTTCAACATTTGCATACAATTATAATATTTTGTTGTGGTTTATTATGAACAATATTACAACTAAATATGAAATATGCCACTAAGAAAAATCTTTTTACTTGCTTTAGAAAACACATTCAGAAAGTAATTATAGTCCGGTCCTTTGTCTTCATTACAACAGTACTGAACAGTCACTTCTCATAATGCTGCTATATTGTAAGTGCTCAGCTCTCTTGAAAAGCAAACTTCTGTTTAAATGTTTTTGTACTTTCAAAATATTGGCTTATGTTGCTACAAAATATTTTAATTATAAAGGCTATACTAAGAACATAAAAAGCTATATATTTTTATATTGGAATAGTTAATCTCTAATCTCATATATTTCTGGTTTTAAAATTGGGTCCTGGGAAAAAATAATTTTGTTTTGCAAGAAATAATCCCCTTCATGAATTATTGACTAACCTCACCACATAAAAGCAAGACGCTCAAGGTTTTTGCAGGGGTATTACTCATAAATTAGGAACATTGCCAAAGATTGGGATAAACTAAAGAATGCAACTATAAATCTCTAGGGTCAAGTACAGGGAGTGTTTTATTTTGAACATGATTCAGATGATCTCTCAGTGTGTTTCTTTGTTCTTCAGCTCTTTAAAGCATAAGCTATCAGTAATTCAAAGTATGTGTCTAATGTGTACTTAAACCCTCTATATTCGGAAGGTGTAACAGTACATTTTCTTAGCTGTTTGAATTGTTGACACCCTAAAGCAAACAGTAAAAGTTCACATTCTTGCTCTTGTATAGAACAACTGCTAGGTGTTAAATTACCCTTAGGCATTTCTGCTTTAACAATACAATTAACAGTTGTTGTTTTTTCCCTCTTACCAAAATAAGTTCATTATTCTTGTGATATACAGGCAGAGATGTTGCCAATATTCCTTTCCTCACATGAATACACATCTTGATAATGCACAAAGTCAAGCTGGAGTATAGAAGAAAGACCAGCTGCAAAGCTCCTAGTGCCTCGGTTTCAGAGAAGGTAGGTAGGAGCTATAGCAGTCTCTTCTTCATTCCCCACAGGTCAAGTGACACGTGCTGGGCCTCATGACAAGCTATGGCAGAGACATTCACAGTCCTTTAAAAGGGGAAAGCAAGAATTAATGTATAGTGCTTCATGGATAGAGTACTAACTGGTTCCTAAAACTCTACAGATTAGAAAGGATCCGTTCTATTTTATGTCCAAGACCTCCTACAACATTAAGTTCTTCAATTTAAATAGCTTTTATGTTAGTGTAATAATAATAACAACAACAATAATAAGTGCAAGAGAGGAAAACATCCACATTTTTGCACGTAAAATTGATGTAGATTGAATCCTTGCTTACACGCATGTTAAGGTACAGACAGAATTGATCTACTGAATATTTCATTAAGGTGTTGACAGCTAAGCATCTGAGATACAACTGCTGAGATTATATATGAAACATGCCAACAGAGAGTAAATAACAGACTAATCAATCTTTTTCTCTAGTTTCAGTTTCTTGGCCTCTCTCTTTCTCTTTTTAAACCGCATACAGTGTAAAATCTGGCTCACATGTTTCTGCAAAGGCAAGAGTTGAGGTTCTGATTACTCTGTGAGATTACAATGCACATTATTCATACAGAACTGCCTATGCAGTTGAGAAAAAGCCCTGAATCCTAGAATTAAACACAAATAAAGTCTATGTGAAAACTAACTCTGAGAGTCTTTATTGGATCTAATGGCTTCTTTCCAGCTTTAAAAAAGTCTCACATAGAAAATAACAATCCATAGGGTAAAACAGAATCTATGGAGACAAAGTGAACAGCTGCACTCAACAAAAGCAGTAACTTGCAAGCACTGTTATTAAATAGTTTGCAACCAATAAGTCCAATAAACATTATTTACAAATTTTAATAAACAGAAATAATTCATTTCCATTAAATAATTCTGTAACTCTGTGCTACTACAAATGCATTTCTCTATTTTAGTACATCAGCCTACAGCTAGTATAACAAAATGGGGAATTAGACCTATATATTTTACAAATTAGGACTACTGTGTCTATGATTAATTAATAGGAAAAGGGCTACATTTGCAACTAAATATTTTGACAATGAATAATTTATCCAGGTTTACTTTTAGCATACTGGTACAGTGAGCTTCATTTCACATACTGCACAATAAATTCTCTGTAAAGGAATTTATGAGACCAAAAAATTACAAACATAAAAATCAATTGCTCATTTCCGTTTAAAACTTGGAGTAGAACTATATACAGTAAACTTAGGATATACTCCTTATATCTGTAATTGTCTAGGAAGGATATGGGTTCTATTATTCACAGAAAGAAAAAAATTGTTAATTTCCCTACAAGCAAGTTCTTTGTGTTAATTTATGCATTCACATATTCCACATCCCCGAGAAAATAGGTCTTTGTGAAGAAGGAGGAAAATATATAGTAAATTAAAATTGGTGCAGTGATTTAAAGGACCAGATATCCTGTAAAGGGATCAAAAGATAAGTTATCTTAATTTATGAACCTTACAGTCGTGAGTCATGTCCTGTTATGGTGATTTTATTTATGAGGTCTAAATGACTGCTAAAATAAATAGCAGATCTATGACAATCCAAAATGCATGATAAGAATGCTACATAAAACCTTCAAAAGGTACCAAGATAACAACTACATATTTAATTTCATTTAGTCCACTCAGCTATTTTCAACAGCAATAATGATGTATACCAATATGCAATACTGATGTCGCAAGAAACCTTAACTTTGACAAGCAGGGTCTAGAATTTAGAGGTATTCTTCTCTAAATTCAAATAATTGATGGTATTGTGTTCTCTCTTGAGACAGCAGGAACTGAGATGCCAATACGAAATGAGGCAGAAGGACTGACATGTTACAGACTGTTCACGGATGTGGCACTATCACCAAAAGAGGCAAGAGGAGTGAACCCTTTGTGTATCTGGCTGGTTACATAGCACAGAATATCAATCACTGATGAAAAAAATGTACCATGTTTCAAAGCAAAACTCTTTATTGTACATTAGCCATAGAAACAACACCAGAAAATTATTTTCCATACAAAGTTAGCAAAGCTCTTTTTGCTCTAATGGCCTAATGCAAATTGACAGTGAAGTATATCCCTGGAGAACTGAAGCACTATGCTGTAAGTGAAGTAAAGACAGCACAATTCCATTATTACTGACATAAATGCCAGCTTATAGATTTCAATAAGAAGAGGAATTTTTGACACTTCTTTAGGGGTTTTAACTAGTGTAGATTCAGATTTTGATAATGGCTTCTTTTTGTTTTCCTTTTTTTTTTTTTTTTTATTTTTTTTCTCTAGTAAAAACACTTAGGACATAATTGCCATGTCACATGTTTCATCACCTGAAAAGACAGAAAATAGATGACTGATCTGAATCTGCTGCTAACGTAGACTGCTAGAGTTTTGTACGCACCTCAGCCTCTGCCATACTTGTCCATCCATTTCCACCATTCAGTGCCAGAATCTTTAAAAAGCACCACAACCACTAGTCTGGTTCATTACTTCCTTTGAAGGTTGCCTGATTAGTTGTGCAGCCCTGATTTTATTGTACAGTTCTCTCATTCTCTTTGTGTCAATTGCATTATATTTTTGTAGATTTTTCATGTTTCCACTAACTGGTAGACAAATGAGCTTTTACATGACTGCACAGTAAACTGCATATGCAAGTGCTGTGATGGTGTATGGATTCAATAATTCAAAACATGAATGAGACAGGAAATATAAGGCATTCTTTCCAAGCTCATTATTTATTGCAAAGAAAACACAAGAAAAAAGAATTATGCTCAGCAAAGGCAATTTCCCAGCTGCTGTGCCATACTTTTAAAAGATGGAGGTGCTGTTATATTCAAAATTCTTCTGATAGCTGTGATGAAAGCATCAATTTGTAGCCCTAGGCTGACTACCAGTGCTACCCAGGAACTTATTCTGCAATCAGTGGAGTGTAGTAATTATAACTGCCACCAGCACACCATGTGATCAAAGGAAAAGACTGACTACTTGCTACTGCTCACACTTTTTTAGCCCATTGTTTAAATCCAGTAATTAAAGTTTGACTTCTGTACAGGGTTCCTATGTCTGCAACATTTACAACACAAAATACCGCATCATCAAACTCATAAGACAGGAAATTTTGAAGTTGCTCCTATTAAGCAAATTTTTTATTGCAGTGTTCAAAACACAGTGAAAGTTTTAAACTTGTAGCAAGCCCAGTATTGTGGTAACATCTGAGCAAAGTACAAGGCATACTCCAAAAGTGAAGCTTAGGAAATTTCTATTGTCTTTTGTTTAGGCATTTAGACCCAGCTTGTATTTGGAAAGCAGGAAGTATGACCGTCTCACTAAATGGATGACCTTTACATTGTGGGGGATATCAGGGGTGTTAATGATGGCCACAGCCAATCTTACTCTTCTTTTGACACGAGTTGGAAATTACAACTGCTGGAGAACTCAGTAGTCACTTTTTGCTGGAAGAAACCTACTACAATTCCTTTTACATTCTGGCACTGTGACTACTATCACTGTTCCCAGCCTCATGTGTGACCTCAAAGAGAGCTTCTTTCCATGGTTAAGTCAAATACCCAGGGAAAATCTGAATCTGAATGATGCAGCTGTGTGACAGTACAGGGCAGGAAACCACTTCCTTAAGGTATAGGCCTTTGCTACCTGAAAAAAATGCTCTCAAAACCAAATTTGTACACGTGTTTCAATAAACCACTCACAATTCTGTCTTCACAAATGCAAAATTCTAACAATATGGAAGCGTTCTCAGCTTTTTTTTGTTGCAAAGGAGATGTAATATGATACTCTCAAATTAGAGGAAACTCAACAGGCCCTTAAATTCAACTCAGCTCAATATATAAATTGACATATTTGTTGTGGGTTCACTGTAATCATACAGCTTCACATCAACTGGCTTTACGAATACACTTGTCCTTTTATTTGTACCCACTGAGGTGCTCAGCATGAGAACTGCAGTGATTTAAAACTTTATTATTTAATTATGCCTTTAAGTTGTTATTTTGTTCCAGCTAGGAAAAGTGGCATTTCACTGAGTGATTTTTTTTTTTTTAAATCCAAAATGGAGTAATTTCTGGTGGATGCAAAAAGAAAAAATAAGCACATAAAAAAGAGCACATTTTTCCAACTTCACATATCTTAAAAACAGCTGAAAAGGGTTTATTTCTTTTCTAACTTTACATGAAGAATATATCTGAGTTCAACAAAGTAAGAAACCTCTTAGACACAAAGGGCATATTTTCGTAAAATTATGAACAATCAAAAATAGAAGGCTAGGTAGACTTGTTATACACATAAGGTTTGTATAACTATCAATGGCATAAATGCCATTCTACTTTCACTAAATATGATTTCAAACATTAGCTACTGGCCTTCTGGGTTAAATATTTATTTTCTAGAAGTCCCATCTGTTTCAAGCTACCAGCCAAATGAACTGAATAATACAATGTAAAATATACACAGTCACAAGGTACAGAACAATATTTTTCAGGATGTTTGCACTTCTGTTAACAAGAACAGAAAAACAGACCCACCACTGGCCAATGCACTTTTTACTGGTGCAAGTTTTATCCATTAATCTGCTGTTTGCTGTGTTAAAGAACTCCAGAAAAGCTATGTTTACATGCTGCCTTCCACTGCAACTTTCAAATGGTCAAATCTTTCTGGATTTCAATGCTCTCTTTCTTGTTGTGACTGAGGTGTTGCAGTAAATAATACATGGTAATGCTGGGGCGGGGGACAGGGGTGGGGGACGGGGGTGGGGAGAAGAAAGAAAGTGAAACTATAGCCTGAAAAACAAAGATATATTCCTATCTTTTCTGTAATGAAATAACATTTTCTTAGCTCACATGGCACAGAGCAGAACTGCCTTAATAAAAAGAGTTTACAGTAAATCCAATAACCTCTTATATAAGGAAAATTGTTCTGTTTACTTTGGTTGTTTTCATTTTATTTTGTTTTGATTCTGAGATGTTATCATAGAAATCATGGTTTCCAGCAACCTATATGCAATCTATAAACCCCAGAATATTTCAGCTGTTCCAGACAACATTTTTTATGCAATTATGTATGAAGTCTTAATCCAGTAACAGTCTGAGATTAAGTTCTGGCTGTAGCATGTATGTGGCACAACTGGGAGGCTGTAGACATGCAGGTTTTATCCTCATAATTTTGACGGTTTGGAAAATGCTAGTAAAAGCAAAGGGCAAAGCAAAGCTCCAAAGGAAATTCATTTAGGTTTACACATGCACTCATGCAATCCCCTTTCCACACTGTTACAATTGCAAGATATCACAGAGAAGACCTCTTGAAACAGATTCTCTAAATAAATAGATTGCTTACAGTTTAGAAATTGTGAGAAAAAACATAATTTATAGTAGCATGCTTTATGAAACACATTTCTTTGCAGTTTTTGTAACCTCAGTGCACTGCAGACATGAAATAACCTATAGTTATATTTCCTGGTGAGGCAAAAAAGTAGTATTATATTTCTTTAGTTCATTTTTAAAAAGCATGGTTCTCCCTTTTTTGTGTTTTCCTGCTTTATCAACATCATTTAAAGACTTCTGCTTTAGTCATTTTGAGTCATAGTCACAAACTGTACTGTCTTCTGTACTTTGGCAGTGATACTGTATCTGGGTTTCCGTAGTGATCCACCAAACAGATTATTTTTTCTCCTCCCATACAGAGCACATACTTCTAATGGCATTCCTGTTGTGTGGGAGGGCAGCTCCGCTCCATTCACACACTCACAGATGTGGCCTCCTGGGTTTACTCCTGTCAGGCTTTCCAACAGCAAACAGTTGTAGCCTCAAGGCCACTCTCCAGTCTTCTAGTAAGCAGTCAGGGCATCACAGCACAGGCTTTGTTTGTTCCTTTTACTGATTTTTTTTTTTCTTTTTCTGTGAAGCTGAGAATTTGTCTTTGGAAGAGAGGGAGCAAGGGGGGAAGGGGAAGGGCAAAAGGAAGAGAAAAGGAAAGGGAAAGGAAAAAGCAAAAACAAAGGCAAAGGCAAAGGAAAGGGAAAAGGAAATGGGAAAGGGAAAGGGAAAGGGAAAGGGAAAGGGAAAGGGAAAGGGAAAGGGAAAGGGAAAGGGAAAGGGAAAGGGAAAGGGAAAGGGAAAGGGAAAGGGAAAGGGAAAGGGAAAGGAAGGGAAAGGGAAAGAAGGGAGTTTTGAAAAGCAATTGATTTTGGTGTTTTCTAAAACTGTCAAGGATCAAAGCACTGTTCCATTTATAACTGCTGTTTTACAACTAATTTTAGTTTACCTGGCTACAAAGTAACATGGAGTTTTAAAGTCCTTGGAATAAAATCATGCTTGAAGCCAGTGATTTGATCAAGAAATGCCACAGATTACAGTGTAATCTAATCTCTTCTTAGGCAGTTAATGGTACACATGAATGACAGAGAAGAATACATTTAAATCATCTTATTTCTTTGAGAAATGTTACCGCAGCAAGCATTTTATCATAACAGCTGTAGCTGCTGCTTCTGCCAACAGGATATTTATATGACTGTATAGATCAGCACAGGCCATTTCCTGTGGGAATATTTTATTCCATACCTAAATCGGGAAAAAAAAACACGTGGAACACAGTTAAAGGATGTAGAGACAGTTATTTTGAACCAGATTTTACTCCATAGTATACTTCCTGATAGCTTGCTAATGGAGCTTTCTGGTGTATTGTAACATAACGCAGGAAATGCAATGGCCTCATGAAGGGAAAATGCAACTATATAGCTGTGCATAGGGAGGCTGGGGAACTGATAGCCTTGGTGCTAAACTGGTACTGCAGGGAGGGAGATGAGGTCATTGCTTCTGCCTGAAAAGCAATATGCCAAACACAAGTAACAAGTGAATCTGATTCTCCCAAAGCATCTCAACTTATTCTCTCTGCCTGGAGAAGACAAAGAGAGGGTCCATGAAGAACAGAGCTATTTCCATTTTCAACTTGACATTGTTGTCATAACAAAGCATGGGGAAAGGGAGAAATGAGAGGATTTCCCTGCATTTGATTGTGATCATACTCTCTCCACCAATAATTCCTCCTCGGTTCATAAAGATTCTTCTAAAGAGCAATTTGATTTGTCTTTGAAAAGCACTGGAGTGCATCAAATACCATCAGTTCTTTAAATACGCCTACAGATTAGTGCAGGCCTGGGGCTTTGTGCAAAGTCCCTTGTCACTCCTGGCCCTCACTTTTTATTTGTAGGCTTCCAAACTAAAGTTGTCTTCTGTGTGTTTCCAGTAGCACATAGGGAGTAAAGGACTTTAACCCATTCTCTATATGAGCAGCAAGGCATAGTGGGTTATGCTTCAGGATATGGTTAAATTGCATGATTATATTTTAATGGATTTTTCCAAAGAAGGGAAATTTTGAAGCAGTAGATTGAAAACTAAACAACTAATTAAAATTATTCATATTAAATCAGTAGTATATTATCATTGGACTCTTTTTTGGGTATACTTACTTAGCTAAATCTCCCTGCTTTATACTTGCCTAACCACTAAATTCTTCAAGAAATATCTGATGGTCTCTAGCCTTAACAATTACCTTTTTCTCTTCCGTCATCCTTTCACCTACTTTTCTTCTTTCTCCCCCACTTCCATCTCACTCTTTAGGCTCTCTGGTTTTCCAGTAAGGATAATTATTCTCCTACATCTTCACCTTCTTTCTTTTATAACTTGAGTAGTGTCAGCTATTTTTCTATACTGAATAATTCAAGCTCTGCAACTCCATCTTTAAATGTTTCTCTGTATCCATTCCCCTATGCATCTACTGAGCATTAATATCCTTTTGCATATTCCATCTTCCAGTACTTTCTTTCTCCTACATGCTCCATTAAGAAGTGGTTGCTCTGATTGTCCAAAAGGATTGATCATACAGGACTGCCTTTTTAGAAATGGTGTTACTTTTAAAGACCTGCGAAGGGAAATCTGGGCAACTGTGTCTAGTGCCAAAACTATAACCTACCTTCCCTGGGAAATGACATGCTTGTCCTGACTGGGACCAGCTTAAACCACAGACTGTTAGAGACATGTTCAGGCAGCGCGTATGTTTAATATTAGACAGTTTTGTAGAAAAGTTTGCCAATCATATTGATTTGTGTCAAATAAAGTGCAATGGGATTTTTTTAATATTTTTTTTAAAAATCCCTGTGGACAGCTTAGAGGCAGGAAATTAAACAAACCTTTTTTAATAATCATCTTGGCTGAAAGTAAACCATGGTCTTAATCAGAGAAGGACAATCATGTTTTAAAAAGCTATCCCTCAGATAAGGAATGCTTGCCAAAATTAAACTCTCTGAAAAGAAACAATAAGAGAGGCAACTTCACAGGCATGATCTTGATTTTACAAACAATACTCTAAAATTAAGGGATAATTCCACACATTCATCAGCTTCCAATGAAGTTTCTCATCACCTTACACTATCAATGGATTATTGTTAGAGTTGTCCTATGAATCAGGGAAAGATACTGGTATTAAAGAAAGACATAGCCTATTTTCATAGATTTCACAAGTCTATCAAGTCCTCACTTCACTGCCAAATAGTTTAAAACACCCTTTCTAAGCTTAAAAAGCTTCTTTGTGGATTATTATTTTAAATGAGGGCAGAGCCAGCAGTAACATTGTACATAATTTGTGAAAATTACCAATTACTTCAATCAAGAAGATACTTCTATGGGTCTGCATCTCAGAGCTTTTGGGACTCAAACTTGCCCCTCCTATGAAGGTGAAGACAAAGACATTTCACCTTTAAAATACGTTACTGTCAGGATTACTACTGAGAAGTGTTATGGATGACTATATTTCTCTTTTCCCTCTTCTGTAGTATCCAGATCAGGTTTTGGCTGCTGCATGACTGATGGCTGGTTTTGATACCCAGAGCAGACAGTAGTACATCATTTGTATGAGCTCTGAAGGCTGGCAGAGTCCCCAGTTGCAGTGACTGGAGAGTGCTTGGAGGGATCTTGTCATATTAAACTCACTGGGATGTAGAACAGCAACACTTTTCACAGCCCCTCTTGTTAAGGTGACAGAAGAGGGAAGCCAAATCACAACTAAAAAAATTTTCCTATAAGAAATAGCAATAAACTTTCCCATATATCTCACTTTTCCAGGAAAAAATATAACTGGCAGAACTTTGCATGTGCTGTTGATAATTAGGAGTGACCCATGTCTGGATTTTATTTAAAAGCATACCCAAGAGAGGATAGAAAAGTCCAAGAAGTTTATCACATAAATAATCATTTACTGAAGGTGCAAAGATAAGGCACCAAGACATGCCTCAATACTTGCTGCCAAGGATTCTTCTAACCTAGCTTTACACATTTACATGCAGATGACAACAGTGTAAGCTGGTTTTATAGTAAATTTGTTTGTAAGGCATGATTAATGTTTTTTAGGCATTTACTTTAAGAAAGTTTAATTGTGTCTTAGATGCAACTTTACTATCCTGACTTGATGTTCGAGAGCAGCAAAGACAACTTAGGGTGACTGTGTTGTAGATGTGTACATTTAGTCAGATAAATCCCACCTTGGCTTGCTGCTAAGTCACCATATATATATGGTATATATATTAATGAGAAGACGTGTCCTGCCTTCTTTTGCTGCGCATGGAGTTATTGCATATTGCCACACAGTAAAAGTGAAAACTAAGAGCAGCTTCCAACACAAAATCAGTTGTGTGTGATGCGTGGCATTTCCTAAATTTCACAGTTGAAATCCTTGAGAGTTTTGGCTTTCAACCAATATGAACAGGTCTGAGAGTTTTGCTTGCCCCCACCTCCACCACCAATACACTCAGGGAAAAAAATAAAAATTCCAGAGGGACAAGGACACTTCCAAATGTTCCTTTCCTAGATGACAGACTGCTATCTCTGTCCCTGCCATCAGCAAATAACTTGTCACAATTTGTTTAGAAAGACACTGAGACATCTTGCCTTTGCACCTTGAATGCAATATTTTTTTTTAAATAATATGTGTTTTGTTGTTGTTTTTTGTGCATTGCATAGAGATATAAATGACCTATTTTTGTGTGTGTGTACACCTGTAAAAGACTGCTTCCTATGTTGTGTTACTGAGCATTTTGCCAGCTATCGTTTCAAGAACAGGATTTTCTTGCTAAATTTCAAGACACACTAGACATCTCTACTCACATTTAACCATTTTTAAAATTCTGTTTAGATGGCTATAATTAAAGGTTGTTTGGTGACATTGGTTGGTTATTGCTTTGTATATGCGTAAAAATGTTACTGCAATATACAAATGTTTTGTGTCCATTTCTGTCACCTTAAAAAATGCATACATATATATATGTGTGTGTGTGTATATATAGATATGTATGTATAAATTTGGAATCTCATACAGTAGGTGTCATAATGCCAGAGCTTCATAGACATTCCAGATTGAGATCGTCATGATTTGCCATTTAGTCCACCTTTATGTCAATATCTAGGCATGTCTCTCTCCAACAAATATCTATATTTTCTATCAATTTTCAAATATCTGTATTTTCTGATAATCCAAAATTTGTCTTGGTATGCTGGTCTTCAAGATGTATACATTTTCTTTTCCTGAAATTGATTCCTGAAAGTAATTATATCTCCACGGATTTCATTTAACATCTCAACTGATACAAGATAAGAAAACAGATTTTTCCCTGTTCTGTCCTTTTGTGAAATACATAAATCCCATTGAACATGAAACTTCCTGATGACAATATGGCATAAAAAATCTTTTAAGGAAAACTCTGCCACAAGCTAATATTTGCTAACGACACACTAATAAACCTTACCTAGTTAGATGTCTGACTGTACTAATACACTATGAATAGACTATTATAGTCTTTAATTTTTTTATTTTTTTTTTTTATACTGGTGTCCTGAGTGCCAAATGGCATTCAGTTCTCCTTGGGCTGAGTACTTCTTAAAAAGAAATAGTAGCAATAGATGGATAATGTTGAAGCTGTGCAAACTGTTTCAGAAGACCTTTGTGAAATCTGAAGACAAGTTGTCTCTACCCTGTGCTTGCGCTAGATGCCTATGCCTTTTGCTTTAAGCAAATCAGATTGGACACAGAAAACATTTTAACTCTTCAATATAAAACCAGGTGCAGCCATTTAGCATTTTATCTTGCTGTAGAGAAGTGTGCCTCTTGCTCAACTCCCTAGCTGTCTGACGCAGAAATACTCCCATATTCTTCCAAATCCCATACTGGTCCTTTAATCCGACCAAAGCTAATGGCCTCCTCTGCTAAAGCACAGCCTGTCTGCTGTGTGGAGGAAAAGCCTTCATGTCACTGTTCCCAATATCAAACACAAAGTGCAGCAGAGAGGAGGATTTCTCCCTGACATCATCTTCTGTTTTAATCAAGTCCCTAACTTATTTTCTTCATAGGCTTCTTGGTAAATAAGCCCTACTAAGTATTTTCTTCAGGAAGAAAGTTTCTTTCAGAATTCTAATATACAAATAAATTTTATTTAAATCCTTTACTATTTTTTTCCTTAATTTTTTGAATCACGGTCTCTCTTTTTCATTTACATCACAGGTAGATTATTTGTACTCATTTTCTAATAATTTTTATAGATATTTAAATAGAAACACTCTTGGGTTTAATCTTGAAGCTCATCCAGTTCTGTACTAACACTTCAATAAGGTCAGGTCTATGCAAATGACTTCTGTTCCTAGCCCAGCTAATGCTGAGAAAGGCTAAAATACCCTACAACAGTTTCAGCACTAAGTATCTTATTTTTCACATCTACAATTTTAAACTGAGAATTTTGCTAACCAAAAAAACCTTAAAGACTATTCAGGCACTTTGATCTTACCAGGTCTTGTGCTTTTACCACGAACTTAGCAGTACTTGCAGTGAAGTCAAAACTTTTGTGTTGACTTCCCCAGGGCCTACCACTTTATCTGTAGTGTTGTCATTTTTCTACAGCCCCAGATTCTGGCATTATGAACTTGTAAATGAAACTCAGCTTTCATTTTTTAATGTCAATTTTTACCGACACAATACTTGCAAAGAAATCCAAATGCCAAAACCAAATAAAACCAACCAAACAAGACAACAAAAACCCAAACAAACATCTCAAGACAAAAACAACAAACCCACTCCTCAGACAAAAACCAAAATTTATTTGTGGAGCATTAAAGTTGCACTAAATTTAGTCATTCCTATTTTTTCGAGCCTGAAAGAAAATATAGGAGCATTTTCAGTTTTCAAATCTGTATTTTGAAATATGTCTTTAATCTTATATTTTATTTTATTCTCATTCTTATTTTGAAGTATATATTTCATTTTATTGATGTGCTTAAGGTATTTACTATATCTCTCCAGCCTTTACTTTTCTAAGCAATTTTGATTTTTATTGCCTTCTTACATTTTTATTGATTTCCCTGTTCCTCTTTCCATAAATTTTTCCAGTTTATGGATGACTCTTCGTTCACATGACATTGGTTTATAGAGTAAAAAAGATGAGAG
Organism: Falco naumanni; assembly: GCF_017639655.2. Classification (NCBI taxonomy): domain Eukaryota; kingdom Metazoa; phylum Chordata; class Aves; order Falconiformes; family Falconidae; genus Falco; species Falco naumanni. The sequence continues at coordinate 48,986,737 of NC_054057.1, read as the reverse complement.
GTTATAACAGGGCTTTTCAGTGGTCACCTCATCTAAGCTTGTTTGCTATCGGCACAAATAGATCACTAGCAACATATTGACTGAAGTGTTTAAGCTTCAGGAGTTTTATCTTGCACCACTGACATTAATGGAAGTTTGCAACTGACACAGTAGATGCTGAATAAGACTTTGGATTGCTACCGTATCATGCCAATCTAAAATGAGCTTCAATTTCTTCTCTATTTTGTATAATCATAATTTGCTTGATTATTTTTCTGTAATGATTTAGGTATATTTTTTACAACTTCACCACATAAGTAAAGTTTTTGTGCAATCTTTTTCCAAAGAGAGGCAAGAACCCAGTTCACACTAATCTGTATTCATCTGTTAGTTGGAATTTCCACAAATAATTGTCAGTGCACCATTAAGATGTTCTACTATGTTTTCCAAGGATTGAAATGCCTATACTAGCATTTCCATGGGCACCTGCTTGACGTGTGTGTTCAGTGTGAATAACTGTGTATGTACCACTGAGAATAAGATCTAAGGTAAGCTTTTGAGTTCCTGATCGTAATTTGGTTTCTAGTTTTTATATTCTTACCTAACTGGAGTATGGGTTTCCTAGAAACATACCAGTTGCTTTAAGTTGCATTCCAGATAAACAAAGAACATTAATGGAGTGTCTGCAGAAATTCAGGATACTCATATTACACTCAAGAATTCCAACAAGCAGACAGTATATGTCTAGAAGTCTTAATATATCAAGATAATCTACATCCTCACAGTAGTATATAACTTCTAGGGTCAAATTTAAACAAACAAACAAACAAAACCCTCACCTAAATGTATGTCTGCTTCAATCTTCCTTCCCAACAAACTTCTAGCATCTAAATAATCACATAATAGGATTCAGTTAAGAAAACTCCTTTGGCATTTCAAAAAAATGGGTGGTTTTCTGTTTTATTTCTCTACCTACTGCAAAGATATGTTTATAATATTCACAGAAATTAATGCTTAAAAGGATAGATGAATTTGTGATGATAAGATGTACACACCTAAGTGGAATTCCTCTTCTATTTTGGATACATAGGGGCAAAGATGTGTTTATAGTGAAGAAACATTACAATCTGATATACTTCATAAGCTGACATTTTAAGCATAGCATAAAGTTTTCCAAGTTCAAGTAGGCACTAGTGCAGTTGTGTGTCTTCCTGTCCATATATATATATATATATCTTCTTTCTGGAAGAGCCACCACTGACCTGGAGAAAAGTCATTCCTATAACATGCATGTTTCATAACACCAGTATATATTCTTCCTCCCTTTGGCAATAATATGTTGGTATCTGCTACCATGTCTCCATCCTCCTTGTGAACAATGAGCAAAATGATTAATTTTGGTCTCAAGCAAATTTCCTCTTCAATAACTTCCCTTTGCTGTCTCTTAGAAGAACGATGTTCTCATTCACTGGCTTCTTGTTCGACATATTACCGAAATATTTCCTATTATTTATCTTAATCACTTGTGTAATTATCTTATTCACTTCTTTTTGTTTTTTCTTATAATTTTTTAACTTCTTTTGCCTTGTTTCAATGACCTTTTAGTTCTTCTCCAACAAATGTGTTTTATAGTTCATCTCTGCTGCCTTCTTAATTTCTTTATTATTTTTATGATGAATCATTTTATTATTAAATGTGTTTGTCTTATATGCATATACTCCATATTTTTGAATTAGGGTATGCAGGTGGCATTTTTTTTTTCCTGGAATGTACAGGCCTGAGAAAGAAGGAAATAGGGACTTTAAAAACTGATATGTCTTAATATATGGCTACAGCATTAATTTTACCTTCTAGATTAAAAATATATATTTCTCCAAATGCTTAAATATAAAAATGCACAAATATAAATATATATTTAAATAAAGTTTATAAATTAGCTTAGCATATGATAGGACAAAGCAAGCAGAGCCAAGAACCCAATAACTCAGATCAACCAAGCCCAGTGTTCCGGGAGCTTGCTGAAGTCTTAGTGAGTGGAGCTTGCCCACTACAGATCCACAGACAGGAAAGCCTATGATTTCCTGGGGTTTAGGTGTTACTTACGCTGCTGCAGTTCTTCTCTGAAAGTAAACAGCTGTGATCACAGATGGGATGTGCTTGTCAGAAATAGGACTCTAAACCCCATAAATCTAGAATCAATCACCTATGCAAGTGCAGGGTGGGAAAGTTCTTGGTTACTTTTGAGTTCCTTCTTGAAAATGCTGTGGAAATATACAACAACCAAATGTCTTCTATTGACATGAAGGTAGACGTTTTTCAAAAGTGTATGTGCATACCTTTAATGGACATAAGAATCTTTGCTATGAGGCCTATAATACACCACTGAAATAAATATAGCAACATTTTAGAAGCCCTTGAAACAGATTACACAGGACATTAAACAAAGTGGCATTTTTTCCAGTGTTATTCAGTACTTGTAGACATAGGTCACTAGATTCTTTTCTAGTTGTTGGAAGCCTAACCTAATTATTAGAAGGTACAAAGAAGAGTTGAAGGAACCCTGAATATTACATAGTTGTTTTTTTTTTAATTGCTCCTTCTCTTCTTTAAGATCCTGTCAGCAGGTCTATTTTCCAAAATTAATCATAACCAGATCTAAATTACTTCTAAAATCCTATCCAGTTGACTTACAGGTATCCAGCTTATTTCTGCAGAACACTGACAAAGAAACCTTTTGATGGCTCTGAGCAATCAGAAGATTGTTTAATAAAACAATAAATATTTGATGCTTGTTTAAATCCGAGATTGTAAAAAAAAAAAAAATAAATCAGTTTTTTAAAACGCATGTGAGTTTATGAACCTGCTTTAGATTAGTTAAGTATTATTCATAAATCTGAATGTACATCAACATGGTACAGAACAATAAACCAACAAGAATAAGAAGTGTCAACATGAAACAAAATGTCTGAAAGGTTTGGATCATCACAAATCCTTTCACTGAAGCCCTAATATGTGAACTTCTCATGAATTTATTCTTCCACTTCCTTCTACTTGTTCTTGCTGTCATATCCATTGTCAGCTAAGAACATATGTACTTCCACAACACAAGCAAAGACAAACCAAAATATGTATACAAATGAACTGCAATTAATAATATGTTGCTTCAATACATTTTTATTCTCACAAACAAAGAGTGAGAGATTGTCTTGTGGTAGTCATTAAAGTTAATATTTTTTGTAGGGGCTTATGTATATAAAGAATTAATTGTTCTGAACTACCACATGAGTTTAATTGTTATTTACTTGTGCACCCCCACCACCCCCACCCCCATTTCATTAGAAATGTGGAAGGATTCAGATCCCTTCTGTTTTGGGACTTATGTTCAATATAAGGGAAAAGGTCAACAAGACATCATGAAAAAATGTGCTGATCTGGATGGCTGTTGCAGCTGGTCATATCTTTTATTAAAAAAAAAAAAAAAAAAAAAAACCAAGAGACATTTCTATATTTAGAAGCTCTAAATTACTTTCTTCCTGGTCTTCAGCAATTTACTTTTCCTAGGCCTCTATTTTTCTTTCAGCTGAAAACAGCAGACTCAACTACAGTTGTTATATATTGACCTAAAATGTGATATTTTTTGTCTGCTTTTTATTTGATTCATGAATCATGCAGTTCACCTGATTGTGATTTTACTTTGCGTTCATAGATTTTCTGCTGAATATACTTGATGCAAAAGTTTCAGATTATGACCTATTAAGAACTCGTCTAACAATTGTTGCCTACTGCAAGAATAACAGCACAGGCTCCAGGAGCTGTTTATGGAGGTCTGTTAGTATTTCAGATTGCTTTTTTGGCTTCCTATTTTTCCTGTTATAGTAGTGAATTATGGCCAGGTCTCTTGTTTATCAATGCACTTCAGCTTAACATTTTTATTGCTTGTCCACCAGCTTACAGTAATGGGAGAAATCAACCTTGAATAGAAAGGCATATTTTGTTTTAAACTTAAAAAAAAGAGAGGTTAAATGTAATCACATACCTTTTTCATTACTGCCAGAAAGTTTCAATTCTGGATGTGTTATGTGTATTGTTTATTGTTTCTCCTGAATTTTTTGTATGATTTCTCTACTTTGATGTGGTTGGTTTGAAACATTTTAGACCATCTCCTTTTTCTTGTGGAAGGAATCTTAAGAGAGAAATTAAACCTGTATCATTTAGTTGTTCCACTTCTGCTTCATTCACCACGTTATTTGTTTTTTTTCTTCCTATTACATCATTGCTTCAGAGGAAAATTACTGGAGGATATGTTCTCCTGTTAAGCTTCCTTTGCCATGTAGTAAGAGGGTGGGTAGAGGCTGAGCAAGGAATAACAAAGAACATATTGTACCAGTAAAGAAAGTCTTATTCAGATTCCTAAAGGCACAGAGAGAATCTGGCCAAGACTCTGCTAACATTTTCCATCACTTTTTATTGACCTTAGCTTTGAATCAGAAAACATCACCTGGGTATACCATCTGCAATGTAGCCCAAAATAAACACTGCCAGTTACCACACACTCAGGGGATTCCCTTCCCTTTGTAATAGGAAGCAAAAGTAATAGCAAGTGCAGAAGAATTTATGTGGTGCTGTAAGTCTTCCATTCTGGAAGTCTGGAATCCTCACTATGATGTTACAGCCATGGTAACTGATCATCCAGTGTTTTGTAGCTAGGGCTATGACAAGCCCCAGGGCAGAGCTGTATTAGTTTTTTTTCTGATTGTTATTTACGCTGACATTTCCTAACCCATTAAATATAGTCATTGCAGACTAGATGCTATCTTTTAGCCAAAGTCCTCAGCAGGAACAGCTGGATGTCTATACAGGCCCAGAAAAAGAAGGGCAACTTCTTCAGCAGTTGTCTAGCATAACACTAAATTTAAACTTGAGAAGGTTCATAGGCAAAGATCTAGCATAGGACTTAAGCAACAGAAATGCAACTGAGGGGAAATTCAGAGACCCACATTCAGAAGACAGCCAAATAAATGCCAAACCATTCTTAACTTCCTTAGTGTCTGAAATGGAGCAGTAACCAAACACGGAGGTAAATATTCCTTTAAATAAACAAAATTCTGCTTTATGCTTGGCCTGATCGTCTAGATCTCCTGTGCTTTACTTCTGTGGGATCTTAAATAAAGTCTTTGAAAAGTCTGTGTTACTAGAAATACTTTGAGTACACCTAACTGCATGACACTGCCAACCTGTCGTATAACAACGTTTCAGTCAGAGACCTCACGTAACAAATTTGAAATATGAGTCGAATGGGAAACCTGAGATTTTTTCTTAGATTAGGCTGGAAGGAAATTGTAACTCCTCTTCTGAGGGAGATACTATGAAGTACAGTTCAAGCCAGCCTTCTCAGTTTTTCAGACTATGTAGCTTCAACTTGCAAAGCAAAGTTCCGAATAAAAAGATAACAGTGTCTCAGAACCTTTCAGCACATGTAAACCCTGAATACAGCAGTAGTTTCTGATGTTGATCAGACACATCAGCCCTAGGATCAGCAAATCTCATCAACTCACAGCAGAGACTGAGTCCAGAACACCTTGATAAACTTGGGAACAAGGCCAACAGAAATTGTAGAAGATTCAAGAAGAAAAAGTGCAAAGTTCAGCAGATAAAGAATAGTAGAGGCTGGGAAGACAATGGCTAAGAAACAGCCTTGTTGAAATGGTTTCCATCATAGTATTTATGCAGAAGAACCTCCAAAGCACCACATGAGATAGGCAGCCTTACCTGTCTTGTGTGCATGCAATGGGGCTTTACAGTTAAAAACATGGCTTTAGCTTCTCAGCCAAACTGGACAAGACTCAGTAAAGAATACTTTTTTTGTTGCCTGTATTTTAAGGTTTTTACTTCATAGGCACATCTTCAGGTACTGTTTACGTATTTTTTGGCACTGAGTGGAATATCTCCAGTAGAAGTCAGCAAGCATAATTTCTCCCAAATCCCACTCCCATCATCTTGTTCTTGAAATCTTCTAAAAAGCTTGTGAGACAGATTTAAATCTTTAAGTCCACAGAGAAAAATGCATATATTCAGTACACTTAAGTATATGCAGGAGAATGTCTTCTGGTTCCTCCAGCTGGGTATATTTCATTTTGCATGGGACACATATTTATTCAGAGAGCAAGTGAGAATGACTGTCTTAGCCTAATGATTTCCATTTGTGATACTAATAGCTGTGGTTCTTCTTTCTGCTCTCTCAAAAGTCATTCCAAGAAAAGGTGAACATCCTTAGATGGAGAGAATACCTAAAAGTAGGCTGAAGCACCAAAAAGAGGACACAGTTCTGGGGGAAAGGAGAGAAATAAAATTAATCAGTCATAAAAGGTACTGAATTTTAGTTCTCCTGTACTGAATGTATTCCTTCCATTCTGGACTGCTGCATCAGAGAACACCACCAATCACTGCTTCTGGCCCATTTGCAAATGCAACCTAAAAATGCAGAATTTTTTTCTGAAATTCAAACAATGTAGTTCACATATTTTTAGTCAACTGCATTTCACTAACAAAAGCTGCAGCCTGCCACTTGAAGTGCCTTATTTTACACAGGAAACAAGTGGAGCCATTGTGCTTGGCAACCCTGGGAAGAGGGATGCAAAAGGAAAGCAATTTCTGTGCCTTTCCATGAAAGCTACATAGTAAAGATTACCAATCTCATTCAACACACAATGTACAAATGTGCCAACACTCCGATTCACAAGCAGCAGTATTTAGCACTCTGGCTAATATTTTAAACTGGCAGGGAAGGAGTTAAAAGGGCTCCAGTACGAGTATTTCTCCTTCTTCATGGTACTGGAATCTCTGGGTCAGAGATGATCTACTCTTGCAAAATACCAGTGGTTCCCTCCTTTATTTCTCTCTATGTCTGTCTTTAGGTTATGGAGATTATTTTCACCTCAGAGGGTATCAGTCATTACAGTCACACAGTACATTCATCTAAATATTGCTGGAGAAGAAAAGCATACTTCCATTTATAACACTTTACAAAGATGACTAGGGCTTTCAAACTAGTATATTATCAAAACCCACACATTTAATATTTGTTCTCTTAGCTAACTCAATGAAGACAACACTTTTTTTTTTTTTTTTTTTTTTTTCATTTTCCTTGCTGGATGTTGCCTAGCAATGTATTACACTGACTTTGAACAAATCTGTAATAGTAAATATTATGGTTTCATCTAACATTTCAACTATGAAAATAAACTGCATAAAATGGAGTTCACATAAAAGATCCAGGGTCAAAGACCACTGGAGTAGGCATTCTGCATCCATTACAATACACTACCCATAGGCAGTGATTATTTATTGGAATATGTTATGAGTCATGGCAATTCATAACACTACAGTCTCTGGAAAATTCCATTTTCCACTCTGAGCCAACATCAGGCTTACAGTACATACATTTTGATTAACTGAGACACAAATGTATCCCAGCAGTTACAGGAGAGTTGTTTCCTATCTTTCCTAAAATTGAGAGATACTTATTATTTCCAGGAAAATAAATAAGGTCATGTGGAATGAAGCATTTACAATTCTTGGCAGGACAGTTTAAATTAATAAGACTGTACATGAAAGCTTGTTTGACTGTCTATTTAGTTTCATTTTAAAGATTTTAGTCTTATCATTCATGATTTATGCACAACATGTACTGCCACTTGCTGGTCTGTTCTATAAATACCTTCATAATTTGAATTAAGATAATGCGTTATCTGTGCTTGGTAGATGTATTACAGTTTTGTACTCACTTAAAGTTCCACCAAACCGTAAAGCCTTTTTGCATTTTAGATTTAGCTAAAAATATTCCCCCATTAAAACAGCAATCATCATTAAAATTAGTTCCCTGATTCTACTGATTAATTTTTCAGTAACAAGCAAGGTTTCCAAAAAGTTACAATTAAACATATTTTTAGACAAAACACGGCAATTTTTTAAGAGTCTAGAGAAGTAATTACCTGGTCTATAAATCTGCAGGACACAATTAGAGGGAAGAGGAAGTCATGTGAAATAAAAATATATATTAATATATACACAGTCATAAGAATATTGCCAGAGGCAACACAGTGGTGTTGCTAAAAAAGTTTTACATTAGTATTTCTGAGACCTTTCCATTTCTTTCCAGACAAATGTGAATCCTTCTATAAAGGCAGCAGATTGTTTATTTCTGAGTGTATAGTTTCTGGTTAATGGGGTTTCGAACCTTTCATCTTCTATCACCTCTGTAGTCCCACTAAGACAAATGCTGGTACTTGGCTGATGAGATGCAAGATAAGGATTTGTAATTACTTTCTGGTAAACAGGCATTTTTAGCCACATGAGTAATTTCAATCTTGTGCTCAGCGTTGGCTGTTACAAAAGGGGAGGGGAAGAACCTGTTCTCTGTATCTGTGAGACAGAACAAAAAGTGATGGAGCCAAGTTGCAGTGAGAGGTATAGCTTATGTCTATTAGAGAATGGTTAATAACTGGCACAGGCTGCTCAGAGATTTTGTGAAAAAGCTATCACTAGAGAACTTTAAGATAAGTTAGGCAGTAAAAGTTTGATGCCTTTATTCAGTTAATCTAAGTATCACATAAATGTTCTGAAGAGCATTTAAGAGATATATAACATTTCACATAAAGCCATAGAGCATCTTGTATCTTTCTTCCATATTCACCTTCGTTTACAATCAGAAAAATCTGAGATTTGAGTGTTCATTTATTATTTTTACTTTTACTATTTTCTTTCATTTGATTACATTAGTTCTACGAGGAGGGCTCGGGTATTTTTAAATATTTTGTGGACCATTTCTCATGTCTTGTGGTCTGGCAGTTGGTAACCACTGAATTAGAAAACCTCTTGAACATCTCTGTCCTCTTGTTTGCCACAAAGAAGTTGTAAAAGATCGTCTTTCTGTTTACCATTTAAACTATGCTTAAAATTCAACTGCAATAATACAGATTTTAATTTTAAGTCTGAAAACAAGCCAATGATGATGACTGCCAAGTACTGTCATTGGTTAGGAAATATTAACATAGGTACAACCCCTTAGAGTTTGGCACATTCTAGAACTTTCGTAATCGTAGGCTGATTCTCAAAGAAAGCTGTAATGGCATATATTTTTAAATTTAGGTCTGCCATCACCCTTAGATGATGGGGGTAAGGGGAAGCCCTGCATAGGCCCATGGCTTTAGGGTTTTTTTAATACAAAAGTACCACTTTTCTTTTTAAGTGGAAATGACGCCCATTGCCTTAAATAAGCTATGTACCAGCAAACAATTTCTTCAGTTTACCACCTTTTAAAATTATTTCATTACTCTATTGCTCTTGAACGTTGGATATCTTAGTAAAACTTGATTTCCAGCAGCAGTAAAAATAAAAAAGAAAGCAACCTGCAAATGCCACTAGAAGCATAATGGGGCCTGAGAATGTGTATTTGTTGACAAGACAGAGTTTGTGAGTCAAGGAATTAAATATTGTTCAGCTGACAGTAACTGCAAATGCAGTCATAAAATATTGGTGATGGACTGAAATTGCAAATAATAGCAGGGTACAGGCTGTCACAGATGACCACTAAATAGTAATCTTTCCTGAAATACCATCCTTGAGTGTTTTAAATAAAGACCGGTGGTAGATTTTCCAAAAGTGTGGGGGAAGGGGAAGGAAGAGCTTGTAACAGACTGTTTTGATGTGTCAGGGCAACACAGAAATCATTAACTCAGGCCTACCTGTCTGTGCTGTACAGGAAGCGCATTGTGCAGAACTCACAGCTCCCTCCTTGGGCTTGTGAACATTGCAGGGATAAACAGGAATGACCTAAACTCTAAGAAACAGCTCCAAAGCCTTCTGAAGGCAACAGGCTCATAATCAGCTCCATGACTTGGCTGAAGTCCTTTGTGCACATCGCACCCCCTCCGTAAAGGCTGTCCTGAGCCTTTAGAATGAGCCAAGCATGGGGGCCTGGTGATAACTACCTCAGCTCTCAGCACACCAGACAACAAACTTTGTCTCCCCTTTTGTTCTGTATTCTGCAACATGGAAAAGCATACAGTAAACATATCAGCACTTCTGGCTCAGCCCTTTTCTGACACAGCATACAGAGGAGGCCCTGTTTGTTCCTCACCCTTTGTTGCTTCCCCACAACGTTCCCTTGATCCACATCCTCATATTTAGCAGATAAAGGAGATCAATACAGTTCAAACATTTTTTTAAAGTCATCAATCAAAAAGATGGAAGAGCCTCATGGGCTACATTGCTGCTTCAATTTATGGAAAAGAGAACAAAATTTCCCCTTCCTCTGCAAGAGGAGCTCGGGCGTGCTCACAGCCCTCTGTCACCCTGTGGTGGGGCAGGGAAGTCAAGGCGACATGACTGTCTCCTGCACAGCCCCACATAGTGAGGTCTTGTTCATATCATTCAAGTAGGCTCTGAATTGAGATATTCACCCAAGAATTCCTGGTAAATTCTCACTTCTGACTCAGAATGGTTAGTACATACCCTTAGCCATTTGAATAAGAAAAAAGAGCCTGTCTCCATTCCATCAGACTTCAGCCACCTAAAAGTGACTGGTTTGGACAACTGCCCATGTTCTCACTGCAGGTGAAGGAAAAGGAGTATTTCCAATCCCCAGTTATACAATACCCACTTTGGTACTAAACAAATCACTTCCTAGCAATGCCTGCTTCTCTGCAAAGGCAGTATGGGCTCCTGGGGGACAAGGCTGGAGGAGGGCTCTCTACCTTTTAGACAGTGCAAGTAAAGTCAAACGCATTTCACCAACAGAGTGCTGCTGCTGTAAATCGCAGCGTGCTGCTGCCCAGCCCCCTGCCACACGGCTCTCCCAAAGTAGCTGTAAGAAGTGACAGCTGCCTGGCAAGATACTAGACCTACATGTAAGCAGATAAGAAGTGAGATGCCAGCATTTTAGAGTTAGAAGAAAAAAGAGGAAAATTTGAATCATCCACTTTATACAGTATACTATATCCTTCATAATTCAAAGCAACTTTGGTGTGCCCCCACCCTCCTCAGCTCCCCTGACCTGGAGGGTCAATTTCAAATAGGTTGTCTCAAGATGCTTTTCAGATATGTAACAGAAATGTTCTAGTATTCATCTGAAATGCAATAACACCCCTCAATTTTATTGCTTCATTAAAAAAAAAAAAAAAAAAAAAGAGAGAGAAACTTTCTCACAAGATTTTGGTTGTTTCCAAGCATCAAAAATAAAGATAAATTTTTATTTCAGTAAGAGTTCATGGTTATCGGCTTTAAATCCTAGACACAGACATGAAGAAAAGAAAATAGAGGGAGCATTGAGGGAGAGGGGAAGATGTTTCTGAACTGATTAAAGATGTAGATTTAAGTGGGGCTTTTTTGGATTTATGGCAGGTTTTATGTCTGTTTTTTATAGTTTTATTCACGATTAAGAATTCCCTTTCTATAAGTGGAAATCTTCTAAAATACCTCAAAGTGAATGGTCATGTTCACCATTCCTACAGTTGCAGAGGAATGCAGGCAGTGGGTTAATTAGCATTGATAATATGAAGCTGTGGGCTTGCTTCAGGAGTGGTGGGTTGATTGACATGGATGATGTGCAGCTGTAGCTCGTTCCTGCTAAGTGGTTAAATAGCCCTGAGGAGTGTGGGAGGGGGGGTTGGATGGAGGTGGGGCAGAGTGGTCTGGCCTCTGGAGGAAGGAGAAATGGCACAGACAGTGGAGTCTGTCTGATGGTCAAGCCTTTCTGCAGCCTGGTAGCTTGCTTGTGCTGCAACATACAGAAAGTGACCATTGTTACTTGTTTGTTTCATGAGGGAAATTTGGCAGTACTAATCCTTTTAAAACAAAGAAAGAGCAGGCCAGGCTCAGGCAAATGCTCAAATACCATTAATGGCTAAAAGTAACGTAAAAGCAATGTTATTGATGATGAAAAAGGGCTGATGAAAGGGTTTGTGATTGAGATGTAAGCTTTCCCCTCTTCTTTCTTTCTGTTGTTCAGTATTTTTAGTTAATTAAAAGAATTAGTTATGAATATTTAGAGAATCCTAGGTGGAGGCTGTTTATTGATTATGGTTAGTTCTTCTTCTGCCTGCCATGCTTGTATTGCTTTGAGATTCATGCTTTAGTTTACATGAACAGGGATGATTGACCTGTGCAATGATTAATAAGATATTATTATTAATTTGCAAAACATTTCAGTACTCTTTAAAGGATTTAGTAATAAGGTATTCATGGCAATATATTTTTGGTGGTTTCAACAGGTACTGGGTTAAGTCCCACTGAACACTGCATATGTAAGGAGATAAGAGATGAAACTAAATAGGAAGCTGTCAATAGCAGCAGGTCAAGTCCTATACAATATTTCTATGCTGTTATTCTAGATCTACCTTGAGAGCATATTAACTAGATTGAGCTACATTAAGTCTTCATATAATGATTTATAGCACATTTGTATTTTTCTTCTGTATTTAGAATGATGTTGTAGTAGGAATTGATTCCTCTCTAGGAATTTAGAGTCAGAGAATCATAAAATGATGTCTTTTCCCTTTTCTCTTACTGTGAGACACAAAAGGAGGAATCCTGGTTAAGAAAGACCTTCTTTCAGGGACAGGGAAGATGGGACCAACTGGTGGACATCCTGTTCCTCAAAAGCTATGTTTACAACTATTTCACACACACAGCAGAAAAGGGAAAGCTGGGAGACATCTTCATATCCGGCAATGCAACAAAGCTTCTGGGATGTCAAGCCACAGTGTTTGCAATATAGATTATCAAACTCATTTTGAGTTTTAGGCCAGCTTCCAGACTGACAGATGTAACCTTAACTAGAAAATCAGACACTGGTGAGCAAAACTAAAAATATAGACTAACTGGAAACAAGATATTTGTATTTAGAAACAATGTGAATTGTCAGTTTATTTTAGTTTCACTTTAGCATAAAAAAAACACTAAAAAAAAAGAAAAAAAAAACCAAGAAAAGAAAACATTTGTGCAAAGTTAAAACTTAGGTTTTATCATATTTTCAATATTATTCTGAACATGCTTCACATGTAGTACACTGCAAGTATTCAAGCAGACTGGGACCAAAATTTTAGATCCAGAATATATTTTTTTAAAAAAAGACACTTTTCTTAAAAGGTGTGTTGAAAAGACATTTCAGCCCAAGTATTGTTTCTTTGTTTTGTTATTGTTATTTGTTTGGGGTTTGTGTGAGCAAGTACCATTTTTTAGTAGTCAGGAAGGGAGAGTTCTTAAACACGGTGATGTCTTACAGTCATTATTATATGGGTTTTTCTATGGTAATTGGCATTTAAAAAAAACCAACCTTGATATCAGCAAAGAAACATATTTATCCAGAATAGGTGGAATTGGACCTAACATGCTAATTTCCTTTCCCTTTGTGAGTTAGAAAAAACAGAATGTCCTCTCCGCTGCTGGATACTGTTCTACAAACTCCTTCCAGGTAAGCTGATCAAACTGGTCTGATCCATCTACCCAATGTTAGCAAAATATGATAAAATTAAAGCTATAACACAGCCCCCAAAAGTGTTAGATACAGAATTACATAGTAATCTTTTTTTGTAATAAGTTGCATACTGGCATTGAAATAGTTAAACCCATGAACCTTTACTCACATTTCCATTCCTCAGAAGACGGTTAACATTTTTTCACTCTATTCCAACAGGAGTGAACTAAAAGACATACCTATTCCCGAAATACATTACATATCTTCTTAATTTCAAGTTATGGTTCAGGCATATTTAGGTATTCAAATGGGCAAAATGGTATGTACTGGGATTTTCTGAAATATGCGAGTACCTGTCTCCCAGGAAGGATATTTATGAGCCTTAAGTTCCATTTTTACCTGCACAAAGATATCAGAAGATCCTCTACTCTGTGTAAAATATTTGGGTGTGCTTACAAATTTTCAGATTCATAGTTCTGTGAGCAGTCGACTGTATCAGAATCTGTGACACTGACTGCAAAGTCTAGGCGAGACCAGTAACTCCAAGGCATGTGAATAACCCAGACTCACAGGAACAATTCTGTTGAAAGCAACAAAAATGAAACAACCCCCCCAAGGCAAAACTTAAGAATGAAGTCCCCCTGCTGTCAGAAGTGTTTTGGGAAAGCATTCTTTCTTATCAATGTCTTTATAGTGCTAAAAGTTGTCTATCGGTCTGAGATTAATTTTACTTCTATTTTACTATAAGCCTTTAGTAAATTACTGCCCAGAGCACTTTTGTACCTTGTCAATACCTGAACTTCTTCAAAAACATTGCTTTTTAAGCAGCACTTTTCAGCTCTGAATATGAAATTGTTTTCCCTCATTTCTCCCTAATAATCTTTCAATTTAAAAGATAATTTTATAAAATATTTTTTTCTACTAAAAAAAAATGAGCATTTCATTTTAGTTTGCTGTTATCCTTGAAGTTTGGTGATAGCAGTACTGCTCTTAGTGCCAGTGGACCTTCATAAAATTAGGAGCTGGTAATCCCTTTTATGCTTTATTATTTACATGTGCCAAGTGCTGCACTCTGGAGCACACCAGGCTTCAATTACAGTGAAAATCTCTAATAAAATATTCCATCAAGTTTTATTTTCTGAGAAAGTTATTGAACTTGGCTCCATTTACTGCAAAGTTTGTAGAGGCCAGGTTATATAAAAAGCATATGCTGAATAGACACCATGCAAAAAAAGTTTTCTTGAGAATAATATATGGAAAAACCCAAACAAAACCATGCAGTGAGAAACAATGTTTAAATAAGATCACATTACTAAGTAGTGAAAAGATTTGGTGTTTAGCTTTTGGTATTCTGAAATCAGCTTCCACTCATGTTATTTTTCTTAACAGTTTTCTGTCTCTGTGAAGAAGTATTTCCAAATAGAAAGTTATGTCTGAAATTGATCAGTCTTAACAGCAATATGAAATGCCTAACAGAAATCTTTTATTTCAGAGGTATTAGTCTAGCATGGAGGAATCTCTTTGTATAGTCCAACATGCGTATGCTGGCAAACAAAATTTTGTAGTGGGAGCAGAAAAGTTGTACAGATACCAGGTTATGTATGGGAACAAATGATGACAAATGTAGTATGGGAGAAATTACGCTCATCATTATCTTATTGCCATAAGCTTTCTTAGCAATAGTGTATCAATTAAAGCCTCCAGGCAAATCCTTACTCTTGAGGACAAGGGAAATTCACCAGCTGAACAAACTCTAGGTAAGTGAGATACAGGTTGTCTGAGGCGTGTGTGCATGAGAGCAGCCATGTAAGAGTTTTTCTCACCTAACGCCCTTGCTGAATCTTCTCTAAAGTTGCCCCTTCTCTTGGATTTGCCATTTATGCTGCCTTGGAAACAAAGAAGAAACTGTAAAGTGCAACACCAACTTACTCCTTTGCTGTTGCCTCTGCCTTTATGTCCACCTGGCTCTCAGAGAAAACCTCATCCTTTCACACCCCTGGAAGTGAAAGGATCCATCTGTTTGATAGGAGAGTGAGTCAGTGTGAGAGCTCAGTATCTGTATGAAGGACCTTTAGAAACAGTTATGAAAAAACAGATCATGTTTGCAGATTATATTATGTTTCATTATTATAGCAGAGGAAAATGTCTCAACTTCTTTCAAACACTCATCAATACATTTTTATGCTGATAATTTCTGGTTTTATCTACCTCTCAGCACTTCTGCAATGAATTCTGCCACCGCAGGTATCATTTGATGTATACGGCATTTTCCTTGAAAATTCATACGGGTGTAGCTTGAAGATACTGATATTTACCTTGAAACAGTTTTTGCACTTAAAAAGTTTCATTGAACCTTGGAAAATATATCCGTTCTTCCTTTGCTTGTGATTTAGTTTGAAGCTGTCAGCAAGCACAGTTCCTCTGATGATCCATGAGCAAAGCATCACAATGTCAAAACCTGACTAAGGAGAGTCATCAGGAAAAGGGACATAACTTTCATAGTCATTAATATTCATCAGTTCTAGAAGATTTTAAGTTAGCTTGAAGACAACTTCCCTGGGTAAAGGCACTGAGGAGAGCTATGATGCCAAAAACATCTGCTTTTTTTTTTTTTTTTTTTTTTTTTTTTTTTTGGCAGGTAAGCACCACCTGTGATTTTCCAGCAGCAGATGTCTCAGCTGTATCCACTTCATTTCACAGTGGAGAGGAATGGAGTTAACATTAGCTGAGAACAACCAGACCTGAAGTATGCAATTTATGTAAACCATGCAGTTATTATTTTGTGCCTTTTGAATCTGTCTGGAATTACTTCCTGGCTCTTTATCTATTTATTTCCACTATTTATGTTTAGCTGTGCTCTGTCCAGGTCTGACAAAAGAGGTTGATTTTGGCTACTTAGATGTGGAAATGGGTGTCAAACCAAGAATATTCTGTTAACTGGTACCAGCATGACTGATTCATATATGGGTCTCTATATAAAGTTGGGTTTCTTAAGCACGCCCACAATTTTTGCCCCTTACCATGCAGTCACATGGCTGAATTAATCTATTGTAGTTCAACTATCAAACACTTTTGTTAGAAATTTACCTGTAAGTGGGCTAGATCCTAATTACTCAATTCCCTACACTTTTCTAAATGGACTTCTACTCATCCCTTTAAGAAATGGAGAGCTAAAGGAGGGGGCCACGGCTCCGATCCAATGTAGGGAAATGGCCAGGTTTATTTATAGCTGTGGTCAAACAATTAGGCTTTAAATAATTTACCTTACCACAGACAAAGCCACTTCCAGAAACAGCTATAAGTTTCTGGAAGGCATTGGCTGCCTGTACAATGGCTGCTGCAGCATTCCACTCCTCTCTGCTCGACATGTGCCCCATGCACAAAACATGAGTTTCTTTTAAGCGTTGGATGGAACAGCAAAGAAATTGCTAAGAAGAAGCACTGCTGGAATAGACTGGTCAAACCAGGAGGAAGCACTAGGAAGCAGCCACATGTCTAAATCATTCTTCGTTATCCTCATTGGAAAGAGACATAGTTTATGTTGTCTAGCCAGACACAGTAAAATTGATTTGCTTATATTTACAGTGGGAAATGGTATTTAGTGCTGATTTAGTACCATTTAGGGTGATATCTAATATTCTATTCAACAACAGTGGTATAACGTCTTTCCAAAGCAATAGTACGTACTTACAGGCTGTGGACAGTTAAGGAGAAAGCAGATCAATTTCAGTTGCTGGGTCTACACATACTCTCCAGAGTAAACAACAGCTCATTTATTACCAGTAAGATTAGAACACTCTTTCTGTTGTATCTATGAAAGGCAAAACTGCAATGAGCATGGAAGAGAATCCAGGAGTTTGGATGAGCAAAACATCAGCATACAAAGAGCTATGCACCATGGTGTTAAACTGTGAACACATGAGACCATTCCTAGAAACAATTTAGCCCTTTTACCCACAAACTTACTCAGAATGAATCAGGGCTACATTTGTTGTACTTTCAAATACCTTTCCAGAGACAGAATGTTTCTTTTTCATGCTTTCAAATGCACAACTTGCTTTTTTTTTATGCTGCTGTCATGGTGTGATTTGCTCCAGGTTTGTGCCTCTAGCTTCATCTCTCTGTCCATGTGTGCATGGCCTTGCTATCCATTTCAAAGCTACTATTACTTCATTTTTCTCTCTCAAATATGAACACAGTCACTTAGTTATAATGGCAAGGTTTGATTTTCACTCCTTCAAATAATTTTATATTCATAATTACTTTTGGTTTTGTTTGGTTTATTTTCTTGGAGGAAAAATGATGAAAATTCCAGTCATAGTATGTATATATGTGTATATGGGTATACATGTATGTATATATGTAGATATCCATATACTTATGAGCCAGCAGTCAGTTGGAGATTAACGACTGTGCTTTACAGTTGTGGGGCTGGCACTTTTATAATATAATAAATTTTCCTAATAAATTGGGAAACATTGTACTCTGGTAGCAAGTGAGGAAAAAAAGTCTTTCACTAATGTCTTGGTAATGGACTGCTCACAGGTGAAAAAAAACAAAGACTTAAAAAATTAATTTGGGGACTTTTTGTAATTTTTTTCCTAAGAATTGTTTCCTAGAGCTTGAGATGTCTGGGCAAACATACCCGCAACGAGTTCCTGTGATATGTGGCTCACATGGCCAGAACTCTGTTTCAGTCCAATCCAACGTACTTGCAGTTTTGCCTGATAACTACTGTACAAACCATGTGCTTGCTACACTAATGGGGACTGTCCAAACTAAGAATAGATGACTGCCAGTCAAATTCAGATGACTAATGTCACAGAGAATGAAGCAGAGATTAACAAAGAAGTGAGCCAGTTGGATCCTGCCCTAGTGTTTGCTAATAACAAAGGCTTTGTTGCATCTTGGACATTTTATTTTATTTTATTTTATTCCCATCAGAACAATCCCATTCTCCATGTTGTTGTTACTGCCCTCTAAGATGGTTTACACAATTGCTTCATACAGATTAGTGCTGTGTGATCTCCTATCTTGCTGATTTATTTGGACAGATACTTCAACATTTATATCATCAGTATGGATTTTCACATTGTGGTTTAAGATGGCTTCTTTTCTACCCGTGTTTCCTTTTCAAAAGTGTGACAGGAGCCTAGAAAACTATATGCTCTAAGGGGAACAGAATAAAATGTGTAATGCTTTTTAATTTTGATGTTTGACACACTCTTGCTTCCAGATGCAGGCTCAAGTTCAGCTCAAGAAAAAGCTGGCAGTCAGGAAAGGTGTTTAAACACATGTGTAACATTAGGCCCATCTTTACTTCCTTTGGGCATTCAAAATTGAAAATGTGTTTAAGTATGTTCCCGATTAGGACATTAAATCTCTCTTTGCATTTTGCATTTTTAAGCCAATCCTTGCCTGTACCCAAGGCATAATTTCTATTAATTTCCATACGACTCTTTAAATATTAGCATTTCTTAGATTTACCCAAAGAGGCACAAGCATGTGAGAAACTGAACAAGCCACACAATTTTTGTTTAGATTTCAATTAATAGCATATATAACAATATATTCTTCAAGTTATTTTTGTATTTATTAATTTTTTTCTATAAACACTAAGACAGTGATGAAAAACATTTTTAACTTAGTGCAAAAAACCACTTTGTGGTTTGTATTATTAATCAAAACATCCCTGATGCTATCAGAGGGAAAATGACCCGGTGCAATGTGATATGTTTTTTTGTAAGATCACAGTAATTACAGGCAGAGTTTAGTTTTCAGTGCTCAAAGGCTAGGATTGATCCTGGAGTCACTTGTAAAAGCTTCCAGAAACTTTGTTCAGATTATTTAACCAGAAAATATATTTTTAAACATCAGTGCATTTGTTTGAAGACACTTGCTATAACTGAAATCTCTGTCCCAGACAGATACCTTGAGTGGGATTCACCTGACCCCATGAGTCTGATAAAACTTGTAACACACACCTCTGGCTTTGATCAGATGATCTGCATCCTAAAAGTTACTCTGTTAAATCTAAAGGGAACCTGGAACGAACTGACCTTCATGTAGACTTCTAAACTGTAGATGTCTAAAAATAGTACGTGAAATAAATTAATTCCTTTAATCTACTGAGCCAGATTTGAAGTATACCTACCAAATTTTAACAATTTCAACAAATACTGCTTAGTAAAAGGAGAATGTAATCCAACCTGGGGATACTCAGTCTCTAAGAAATAGTACACACACCAAAAAAATTTACTTTCTAAACTTATTTTCATTTATGATTTTTACTTAATGGTACATTTCTACACTGTTCACTTACATATTATTTCAGTTTGGGAGTTCAGTTTATATGGCTTCAGCCTTGTATACCTGAACTAGTCATATGGGCTCCCTCTTTATTCAGTAGGACTAAGAGAGACATGAGCTCTGGGGGTACCTGTCCCTCTGTGTTAAACATTGAGGATGCCCCTGTGACAGGCATAGAAAAGATGCCCAGCTAATACCCTGAATGTCAAATAATATATACTTAAGTAACTAATTATCTAACTACTATTCAAGATGCCATAGGTATCAAACCCTAATTTTTTAGCAGATTTGGTGATCTTTGGGGGGGGAGGGTTACTGTCATCATTGTAAATCTGTCTTTCCTTTCTAATTTTTAAAGATCCCTTATATTCCACCAAACATAGTGTGATTATATTCTCTTGTCTTAAAGCTGCTCTGGTGTGATTTATAAATGTTTCACTAGTATACCTGGGTTTCTGGTGAATCTGAAAGTGTGCACACTGCATAACTAATGGCAACAGTTTCACTGCCTCTCGCTCTCAGCTGGATGCCAGCCCAGGAGCAAACAGCATCAGGTGCCAAGTTTCAGGGACCTGTTCCAGAGTTCAGAACTCTCTTATACACCTGTCCATTGTTATTACAATTCACAATATGCATTTCTTCTTCCAGCTGTCCTCCGTCATGCTGGCATGTGTTGCTTTGCATAGCAGTCCTCAGTTAGGTTTTCAGTTACTTCAGCAGAAGGCACAACAGTGAGAAATTTATTTTAGCATTTTACATCTCCATGGTTTACTCTGCTCCCTATGAATCTAAGTACTTTGCAATTATGATTGCTTGTCCACCATTCTCAGGGAGAGAAAAACAGAGGATAATTTTGAATCTTTTGCAGAGTGTGGCTTTGGGTTGACTGTGCTGGTCAGTGGTGTATTGCTCACTTTGAAGAAAGAAAGAAGAAAGCGAGTTCTGTTCCTGTACGTGTTTTCAGTGTTCATGAAAGCTACCCTCTTTGTATTCAATCCAAAACAAACTTATGCCATTTGGTAGGGGAAGGAGAGGACCAGGGAAATATTAACGTAATGTGACTCTAGAGAGGTAGAATACTTCAGATATAAGCCAGAACATCTAGTTGAGGAATCTGTATTTCTCCGTGACTATATAAAGGACCTAGCTTCCTATTTGTGGCACTTGGGTGCTTACATTGTACATTTGACTTCCTTCCAGTAACAGCAGAGCTCTAGCAGAAGCACTGGCTAGTTAACCCTTCAGTTACAAGCCTGCTGTTCCACCCACATGTTTTCCTTGAAACACTTACACTCCACTGAAATTCTGTGGGAGGTACATGTAGGAAGAGCAGCAGTGAATTCTGGTTCACACCAAAAGCATCACTGGAAACCAGTGAAGCTGCTAGGCTGTCTTGGAATTTTTATTGGTGTGCTGGAGCAAAATTACTTCAGAAATTATGGAATAAAACCAGTACTGTTTCATTATTATTTTATTTTGATTTCTTCTTGTTTCTGGTAGTATGATATTCTGAATGCACACCTACGTATCTTATTCAAAAAGTTTATTTTAGCAGAGTTTAGAAAGTCAATCTTGTTGCTCAGCACAGATCGAGGACTCTAAAAGCAAGGGCAATTTTGAAGAAGGAGGGACAACCGAGTTTATATTATCCTTTCAGTTTAAAACCTTTGAAATTGTTCCTGTATGGGGAAAGCATGGAGGTGAATTCTGCAAAGTGTGTGTTAGGCTGTGTACCAGATAACAGGATTAACCCAGGATTTCAGCTTTGACTTTGTACCAGGCACAAAAGCTTCAAATCCTGTGAAAGATGGCAAAGAAAGAATGTCCTGCCTCTGCCCCGCAGGAACAGGGGGAGCAGGCTAAGATGCTAGAGCTTTCTCCTGAAGAAATATTGCCTCAGTGCTGTATAGATAACTGGATTCATAGATTTTCACGGTGAGAGGAGACCTTATAATCACTTCATCTGTGAAGTATGCTATTTATATAGCACTACATTCGGGAATGCTCACATCACTCCAGGCAGCGAGGGCCTCTGAGAGAGTGGAGGTGACAGAGCCGTCATTCTGCAGTGGCCAGGTACTCGGGGGTGAAGGCAGAGAAAGAGAGAAGCACCTGAGCAAAGACCCTTTTCATTCTCTGCATCACCATGTGCTTCAGCCATACTTGCCCACTAGCTATAAAAAACTGTATTTCAGAAAGACAGGTAACACTTTTGTAAGCATAGAGTATGGTAGACCACATTCCTCCAGAAAGGAGTGATGTTCACTAATTTTTGCACCACTGCGAAAGCTTTGTGTATCTTTGTTTGGGTTTGTCTACCTTCATTTTCCAGCCTCCAAAACTTGCCTCAGCCATGTGGAAATTCATACTAGGAGAGAGATAAGAGCAAGCAATTTTAAAGTGGTATGACACAGAGGTGTAATTTTAACTCCTACTCTTACTTAGTTTTTGCTTGCTCAAGAGAAAAACAGGCACACTGAAAATACCTTAGAAGTGTTTTGTCCCTGGTTTTCATGGGTTTGGATGCCTTCCGCTTCTCAAATTTCCAGGCTTCTTTAATGTTGACACCTGGAAAAAAAGTCATTCTTCCACCTTCCAAAAGCAGACTTCTTGTTGCCTGTTATCTAACTTCATACATCTTTATTACATTAACGTATTTCAATGAAGTACTCTTCCTTGCTTGTATTAGGTGTCTTAGATCCATGAAGCCCTTTCTTCCGAAGTGCTTCATGAGTGATGCTCTGATCTACTTTTATTTTTATTATTATTTTTCTTTTCCAGTTTGGTAATAATGACAATATAGGGCCAAATATAGCTGTTAATACTATAAACATTTTCTATTTCTATGCATATTGCAAGTGGGCTGTGCAATGTAACACTGATTAACTGCCAGCGGACCATTTCCAGGCATTGGACTAACAAAGAACCTCTAATCACTTAAATCCTACTTAGAAAGCTTGAGTGTGAAAACTCTGTTGCACCCTTTGTATAAGAAAGATTTTTAGTAAAAGAGGATAGCTCCCTTGATACGTTGTGAAATAGCCATAAATTTCTTAATGCATATTTATGTGTCCTCTGAGGCTGATAAGTGTTATGGGAAAGGAGAGGAAGACTTGTGGTATCTGAGCAATGTTATCAAAAGGCATTATCCCTGCAAAAGACATGTTTCAAGTATGATAGGGGTTGCTTCAAGAGATATATATTTGATTCCCCTGAGTAGAATAAAATATAATGCTTCAAGCTTCTAAGCCACTAAAATTGCACCTTTTGTGTAATAGAAAGTATCTGTGATTTTAGGTGTAGTTTAATTATCAGATTGGACTAAGATAAAAAAGAAAGAAAAAAACACTGGAGGAAATCAGACCAATTTATTTGATATAAAAAATTTCCTCTCTGGTTTATATGCTTTAAGAGGAAGTTTTATTAAAGTTAATCAAAAAGAAAGAAAAAAGGGAGGAATGGAGAAAACCCCTTCACTAAAATCAAACACATTTTGCTTTTCATCAAAGAAAAATAAATTCAGATATTCTTTTTCCTCGTAGGTTTTTTCTCATTTTGGTGAGAGAGAAATCAGAAGAATTAAACTTTTATGATCAGATCAAGCCAAAACAACTTTATGTTCTGATTTCCATCTTGGTCATCTGTCAAAAACTGTTCATCTCTTATAGTGTGTAGTAATTGTTCCATACCTCTGTGTCACACTGGAATCCAGGATTTCTCTCAACAGCCATGGAGCATCTGCCCGCCCCAAGCAGCAGTGTGCTGGAACGGGCTCCCCAGCTAATGCATCAGCAGAATGGGAAGTGCTGGGTTTAAGATAATGAGCTCTTCTGAGCAGCAAGTTACCTTGAGCATGATGTTTTCCCCGACTTTTCAGGTTTTTCAGCTCTAGGTAAGGGCTTGTCTCCACACCCCTATACATACAAACACTCCCCCACCCCTGACCACCAGCAGCTCCTTGGGGACAGCACAGTAACTGTCCCACTTCACTGCCACTCTCTCCTGACATCTGCCTGCATTCAACTTGGATACTGTTTTCTTTTTCTGAAATACTGTTTACTTGGCTGTGAAGACCAGCCAGCTGTGGCCATACTCAAAGACATACTTAGCCGAGACAGTCTGATTTTTGCTCTGTGTACCCCCGCATCATGAACAATGCAAATGCATGTATGGTCCTGATTCAGTATCTGAGGTCTGAAGCATCAAACCAAGGAACAACTACTTTCCTGCTCTTCACATAAAAGCTATTATATTTGTAGCTTTTTAAAGAAATGATTAGTGTTGTGAGTCCTGTTCAAAACAGCCAAATGTCAAACATCCCTTTCAAATCCCTTTTCTTTTGCCTAGTTCTCTACCCATGTAATATATGCTTAATATTTATGATGAAAAAATTCAGAGCTCGAGAAAAAAAAAGGAGTAAAAGAACAATAAATTTAGTGGAGCTCACTGTTAAGCATCTGATATAACCTTGCAAAGTACCTCAATCCTGGTCCACAAGATTTCTATCATTTCAATTCTGGTACCTTTTTGAAGTGAGACTGATAACCGCATCAAATTCCATGGCACTTCTGTGAGTTTTGTAAATATGTACCAGATTAAGGTGATCAAATTCATTCCCACTGGTGACCTAGGACAAGACGAAAACAGCAAGATATTTAAGTGTGGAAGGATTGAGCATTAGACCTCCACAGCTCTTAGCTGCCCTACAGATAGCTGCTATTTGATACAATAAAGATTCAAAGATCCCAATAAGCAGCATTACAAATGGAGACTCTGGAAGAAAGGCTATCTGGATTCAAATGGATAAAATCTTCCATTACAAATTACAATACACATCTGCTGCAATAATTTGTGTCAATCAAATAATCCTAAAGAAAACAGTCGATATCAAATAAGATTCTGTAGTCAATGGGTCATAGTCATTTCTGGTGTTGTTCCACTGAGGTTAATGGAGTTGGAAGGGGAACGGGCTTAGCCTTGTATAAATAAAACATAATAGGTAAACAGTATGCCATCTGGAAAATACATGGAGGAAATAGAGGGAAAATGCTAATCTAACACATCCAAGGTTCCAATTTCTCCTTTGCTATCTGCACTATCTAATGAGCAGCTGCATGAAGTTATCATTGGTTTTCAGGAAAACAGAATCCTATTTCAGGGCAGCCCACAGGTCTGAGCATTACTGCAGCTCTAAAAGGCTCTCTTCCAGCTCATTAATTTCCCTTGATCTTACTGTCTGTTCCTGACTTAATAGATTCCTTTTTCCTTCTGTAAAAGGAATGGTGACCTAGGGAAACATTTCTCTTTAATGCACCCTGCGGCTTAGTTTTTTCAGGCATTTCCTGGTCTCCCAAGGAAAATATTTCCCATAGACCTTTTACTCATACTACAATAACATATTCCCCTATGAGCTCTGAATCATCATCCTTTAAGTATACATTTTCTGATCCCTTTGTTCTGCTTTCCCATAGACTAATGAAGAGACTGTAACTCCAAAGTTTGCCTTCTTTTATTTTTAGTAACATTTTTCCATAAACTCACCTAAAATGTGTTGGTTTTCCTCATACCTCGTTCTCTATCACCCTAGCCAATACAATTACCTCTTGTATCCTGTGGCATTGTTCTTTTGAGTAAGAACAGAACTAATAGTGTTTGCATAACTATATATGCACATATAAAACTCAGAGTTTATGTCCCTAGGTAGCTCACGGTTGGTGTCTGTTTTATTATTCCTTATTTCTGTATCATTATTGCTGTACAGGTATGTATATATACATATGCATACATGCCAAAATAAAACTAGGAAAAGAAGGAGGTATGTTCGAAAAATAGTATTCAGGTTCTGTGATCTGCAGATTACCAAAAGGAGACTATACAAATCAGCATATTTGACTAGAATTTTACAAATTACTAGAGATACCTTACAAAACTTAATAAAGCATGGAAAAATGTAATTGATTATGCTAAATGTTTGGTGACATTAATGAGGAAATTTCAGCTTTGGAGGAATTCTACAAAAGGTCCAGCCCCTGCATGTGAAATTCCAGAGACAACTTTTGATTTGAATGGTATTCAATTCCAACAGAACGTCCCTAAAGCCCGAGAGAAAAAGGAGATGTGACAGATATACTGCATTTCTGACACTGTGAAGGATGTTTACTCCAGATAACTGCAGAGGTGTAGGATGCAGACATCATCTCTCAGCTCAGCTCAGCTCAGCTCAGCTCAGCTCAGCTCAGCTGCTCCTCTGGTGACTCTTGTAAGCAATAGAGGAATATGCATTTCTCTTTTAGGGAGCAATTCATCTGACCTAGTGTAGCTATCTACCTTACGGTGAGATTGATTTAGCCTTAACTCTTATTGACTATATTTCCTAGATGTCTGTTGGCTTTAAAGAAATCCATGGTGACTAGCTTAGATTTAATAAAATAAATCCCAACACTGAGTTATTACCCCAGTCTGTATGATATGCAGAAGAACTATTTTATAGCAAAAAATTGGAATGAAAGGCAGCACGGCCTGCCTAGGCAGCACAGGAAACAAATCTGATGATTCATTAGGTGGATTTTCACATCTGAATCAGCTGTGACTACGTGTTTAGGGAAAGTTGTGATGTGGATGACATTATTTTCAGTTTAATTTTAATCATAAATGCTAAATACATCTTTCCAAAATCATGGAACAATATTCTTGTAGAAGCAGTGATCTTAACATCAATGACATGGTGAAGTTTTGTCAGGAATTAGATTTGAAACAACTAAATCATTCTCTCCCCCTTTATACAGGATGGATATAACATGGCATCCATTTTCTGTCCTAAACTATTATACAGTGTTTTTTCACTGTGCAAGAATCCAACAGGGTTTCGGAACTGAAAAGCTTTCTGAGGTTCAAGAGATTAGGGTGTAACTGCTAAGCTTTCTTTACTTGATTTGAGATTTCAGAATAGTTCACCTCTGATGCTGAAATTTATGTTATTTACTTTTAATCTGAAAAAAAGAACTCTGAAAAACAACTACCAACACCCCTCCATCCCTGTACCGATGACAATTTGGGTCGGAAATTTGAGAATCAGATATTGTTTTTAAAAGCAGCTTAATACATTTAAATACTACAAACCTGATCTTGAGAGATTCCAGTCTAAAGCCGAGCTGAATTTTATAAATCAAAGCCATCTCTGAAACTTCTGAGAGAGTTGGGTTGGTCTGGATTGCATCTTCATTCAGTGGGCACTCAAGCTCTCCATTCTCCAGAATCAGTCACACTACATTATAAAGACAACTGGCAGATGCCCCTTCAACCAACAGTTATAAATCAATCCTTCATAAATAAAAAATATTAGTTTTTCTTTCAAGGCATTTTTCATTCTGAATTTAACTCTGTCGAGGAGTTTTGCCAACCTGTACACAGCGAAAAAGGAGCCAAGGCAGCACAAATACTTTCCTGCATTATGTGCCTTTTTTACTCCAGTGCTGGTTTCTTTATTTCCCCTATGGCAATTTCACTTTGCAGAAGAAAATAGAGAAGGAAGAGTTTTGTAAAGCTGTATCTCAAATTTTCTGGTTCCAGTTTCGTTTCCGAGGTAGTTCTGGTTCTAATTTGGCTTCGCTGCACAGCCCACACCCACTTATGCTGATCTTTTACAGAAGATCTGCACAGTGCCAGTTTTACACTTGCCATACCATGCGGCAGTGTGCCAGTGAGGATGCACTGACCAAGCAGGCATCTTAAGCTGGACCTCTGGTACATTTCTTCGCTTACCACCAGCAGATAGTGTGCCTGGGTAAGGATCATACAGCCCTCAGTGATTAAAGATCTGCTTATTTCCCAGCTGTACACAGATGAGTAAAAACAGGGAAGCCAACGAAAAGGAGAAAAAAAAAAGGAATTCTCTGTACACATTAATATGCACTCCCATACTGTCGGACCACATTATAATTAAAAGGTCCAATTGACACTTGTTACCCTTTCTAGGTTCATTTCTGATTAGCCCCAATAACATCACAAAAAGCCATGGGCTTGCTTGAACAGAAATTAAGATGCGGAGTTAGCATTCTTGTCCGCTGAAGCCAAAGACTTTTTTTACTTTGGCTTGGCAAATGCATACAGCATTGTGTCCAGAAACATCACTTTAACAAAAACTAGAAAAGTTACTTTTGCTCACTTACGCAATAATTGGCTATTTCTTACTTTTGCTCACTTACATAATAATTGACTAAGTATTTCTTAAATACATAGTTCAATATGTTAGAATAAAATTCTTACTAGCTGCAGAAGTAATTTTCTTCAAAATCACACCATTGCTTATTATCATATTACCATGGTTATGTTGCAGTTACAGCTGAGGATTACATATCATTATGAACTATTCCAGCAAGCAACCCAAGCATAATATATTATCAAACCCAAATTGGTTTGGGTTTATATCTTTTTTTTTCTTTTCTTAACCAAAACCAAGACTATAGCAACCCTCTGGGTTATATGATACTTTCTATATAGTAATGACCTTACAGTGCATTTCACAAGCATCTCAGTGTGAAATTTACCCACCTGTGTTTCCACACACCTAAGACATACCCACTCCGCCAGACATCACCAGCAATAAGTAATTGACTATTACCAAACATTTGGGCTGTGTGCTGGAGGCATGTGGGTACTAAGGGAAACCTCATGCTGCTGAAGATATGAGTGTTCTATGATTGTTGCTCAGCAAATGTGCTTTTTCCTTCTTACTACTCATCACAGCTTCTTGCCAGAGGAATAGCAGCAGTTCATAGGAGGCAACTGAGTTGTGGAGAGGCTCCTGATACTGCCAGCAGGTCACTTCAGCCTCATCTGGTAGTGGGAGAAAGCTCTGAGGATGGCTTGGAGAGGTGGCACTCACCAAAGACGCATGCATCTCCCCAGTGCTTGGCCTCTCTGCACCAGCATCGCACTGGGAGAATTCTAGTCATCAACACCCACACACTGACCTTAAGTCTCTTACTGGCCCAGTTCTGCTGGAGTCAGTAATTAATAGAATCAGCTAGTAACTCCTGTATGTGATTTTAATGTAGAAAACACCAGTTGGAAAAATCTGTTAGGCAAACATCTTTAGGACAGGTTTTAGGGACTTCACTCCTGTGCAACTCATTCATTTTCAGTCCTCTCCCACAGAGTATGCAGGGCTCTGAGCTCTGGCTTGGTTCGGTGGAGACAGTTACAGCCACCATGGGGTCATCCAGGGAGGAGGGAGAGCAACAAAACCTGCTGCATGGCCGTGTTGTGTTGTCTCCAGTAACACCAGGACGACCTTCATTTCTGATCCTTCTTTGAGATACCTTTCTGCTAAGTGTTTAAGAAAACCTCAGTAATTCATCATTCCCTTATCAACACTTATGGGAAGAAAAACTTTATCACCCTTAGAGAGAGTCAGGCTATAGGTGTGGAATAATGTGTGAAGCCATTTCATCTTGTCTGTTCTAGGTGAGGTCTTCTCATCCTTTGAAAACCAGAAGTATCCAAACATCCCACTACCCGGATGCAGGGACTTTCATCACCAACGTGTCATCTCTTAAGCATTGCTTCTGTACACTATGGTAAATAAGTGGAATCCAATGTGTATATATTATTTTTTTTAATAGTTAAGGCAAGGCAAAGCACATGTGATCTGCTTGTGCAAAGAACATTAAATTGGTCTGTAAAAGCCTCTTCCTTCCCAGAAAGGGCTGGAAAGGCCACATTGTTTAATAAAGCTGTTTTTGCAGTCAGTGTTACTTTTGTACTTCCCAAGAAGTGCTCATACAGCCAGATTCAGATAACCTGGCATTTGAGTCACAGGCACGGTTTTTAGGGAGAGAGAGATTTGATTGTCCTTCTCCACACGTCATGTTTTACAGTAAAAGCTGAAACGATCCTGCAAGCACTGCTTTTCACGTAACCCAAACTAAAATGAGCATGTTATACATGAGAAGGTTAAGATTTATTTTAAACTTGCTGTGTCATTCAAGCTTGGCCTGAGGCTTACCCGTATAACCAGAGGTCTTGGCAGTAAGTCATAGTGGCAGCTTTTTAGGTTAGCAAAATCTCCCTCAGATATCTAATTGCAATCTACATTTTAAAGCCAAAGAACCAACACGGGATAATCCCCCTTTTTTTTTTTCTCAGCCACATTTTCATTCAGTTAAGTAACTTTATTTTCCTTTGATTTGTTTGCAGACAACAGAAAGCTATTTAAACAAAGTCCTCCACCAAGTAGGGTTGTTGATGTTAAAAGGGAAAGGAAATTGCTTAGCATTTTCTGCAAAGAACTTCAAAAAGAAATGGCTGAAGGAAAACACTGTGCTAATTGTATTCTTTCAAAGCCAACACTAACATCTTTCGACTTTCTTACCATTTTAGGAGCACTGGGAAGCTCTAATTATTAGCTGTGAGCTGAACACCAGTTATTATTTTCTTTAAGATATAAGCAATCTCCCGCAAGCCCTGTGTGCTACCTTCCCAGCCAGTGCAAGCTTGCAGAGCCAGGCTGTTCTCTGGCCCTTGGATGGGATGAGTGACTCAGCTTTCCCAGCCTCAGCCAGGAGCCAGTGGTCACCCACTGCCAGGTCTGTCTACGGGGCAAGACTTGGTGGCCTCCAAATGCTGTGCTGACAGTAAAAGGGGCCTAAAAAATCCCACATGCTGGCATTAGGGTAAATCAATCTCACTGTGGTTGTTCAACTCTGTTCTCTCTTCACCCTAATAGTGCCAGCTATAAATACTTTTTTTTTTTGAGAAGGCCGATTTTAGCTGTGGTGCTGGCATTCATAAATGCATCACAACAGCCAAGATGTAGTGCTACTTCATATATAAACTTTATGTAATTGTAAATGACAGAGTTAGACTTCACTGTCGTCTCAGAACATCCCTCATTAGTTTATATGGTTAGCTACAAATAAAGCAGAATTTTTTGGTGTGGAGGAGTTTGAAGTTAAACACCATATTTTAATCTCAAAATTTAAATTACTTGCATACTTTTCAAAGTTTTCTTGCTCTGTCTTCTGCTGACATATCTTGTTTAAATAGAGAAATAAAAATTATTATGTTATCTTTACTTGTTAGTGCATTATTTATCCAGGAAATAAATTCTGACATTTCATTTTATATAGGAAATCAGTCAATTGCTTCATACATCAGCTTCAGAGTTGATTATTTCCAAAGGCCTATCAAAGCTTTTCCTTTCCTGTTTTCAGAACCTGTTCAGCAGGGACAAGCAGTAAATGTTTTCTTTCACTTCCTGACTGAGGCTTATTTACTTATTTAACTGTCTGTCCACTGCAATTGCTTGTGAGGATCTTACGTAATGCAGAATATAGTAGTGTTGTATTTTGGATTATCTCACTTTCAGTTAAATTAGGTAGAGGCACTTAATAAATAAAATGGGCAGTGACAAAAATATAGTGTCTAGAGAAAGAAGATTTTCAGTGCTTACTCAATGAAATGTTGATAGGGTGAAAAGGTGTAGGAAATCTGAAGTGTTTCCAAAGAACAGTGCATAACTTTAAGTGATATATGATTGAACATACATGAATTTTAAATGCCCAATGTTCAATTTTGAACTAAAAGCTAGGCGAAGAGTAAGTATATCAGGTTGTCTGGTATTCAGAGTGGAAATCTCTCTTAAAAGGATAGTGCTTGATTGATTAGGCTTGTTCAGAGTTACTAACTTGAGGAATGCTGAAGAAGGTAAAATGAGCAACTTAACATTAACCTCTAACCTGAATTAAATTCCCTAATCACAGAAAACAGTGAACATCAAAAGTTCCCCAGAAGACTGTTAAGGTAATTAAAAGATGCTTTTCACACAGTAAAAGTCTTTCTGAGGGGATTGGCAAACTACTTTATTTGCTGGCAGAGACTGAGGATAAAATGCAAAAAAAAAAAAATTATTTTGGAACACAGCTTTATGTTTATTAAATATTTTTTCCATCCATTTAATGTGTGTAGCTTATTCCCCTTCAGCAGTTTGCTTTCTAACTTTAATATACTTGAATATTTCTGTCTTGTACAACCGAGTAAAAGCTACTGATTCCAGCGGAGTATTCTGACATGGTCATTTTATATCAAATGAAAGACTTAACTCAAGCAATGGTTTTCCTTCACATTGTGTGAAGCAGAAACTTAAAGACAGGACTGCCTTAACACATGCTACACTCATATTAAAGAACATAACATTTTCCTAAGAGCTTTTTGATTATTTTTTTCTTTACTTTTCTTCTTCATTGTCAAATGTAAACTGAATACCCATTGCTTGTGTCGAGGGAGGTTTTGTGTATAATACCATGCATAGTTTGTAATGTGAAAGCATTTGGGGGGAGCTTTTCTTTCCTCACTATTGTGTTGTCTATAAATTATGCTTGACTGGAACAGTATAAATGCAAGCACCTGACTTCCATTCAAAGGATCTATTATGTTTACATAAATAGACATATAAATATGTGCATATAAATACCTACATGTAAATGTATATTATTTCTTATTGCCAACTACACATTAATAACAGTTTTGTGTTGACAGCAACTAGACAGGGATATTTTCATGAGTATTTCTTGAACAAACTAGCAAAAGCTTTAATTCTAGGTGATAGCTCCTAAATGACTGAAGGCAACTAGAGGATGCGATAGCTCATATCTCTGCAGTTCCATTACAGAGAAAGTACCCGGGATTCTTGAAACATTATAATCACTATAATGCAGCTCTTAACATAAGTTAATTTGCCTTACTGAGAAGATTTATAGCTGAAACACAGAACTGTGGAATAATAAAATTGGCATAGCTCACCTCATCATCCCTCTGGTCATCCTGACAAACTTTTATAACTTTTTCTTAAGGACTTACTGTAACAGAACTGAATCACTGTTAATGTTTTGCTTACATTAGAAGCTATTCCTGATATCTTAAAATGTGTCCTGCTGAAATTCAATTTCATGTATTTCTTACTGGTTTTGCCTTGCAGTGAGAATGAAGTCTTCCATTCTTCTGTGGCAGAATTTTGTGTATTCTGTACTCTAAACCCTAAAGCTCACCCCCCTCAACCTTCCCTCATTTAGACTACGCAATCCCAGTTCTTCCCAGTATTTTCTCTCACCATTCATGTTTTCTCCACCTTGTTGCTCTGCTCTGGCTTGTCTCTGCACCTCGCCTGAAGGGAGGTGTCCAAAGCAGTGCTCAGTTTCCAGATGAGCCCTCCCCAGGGCCGAGTGGAGCCCAGGGATTACTGCGTGTTTCCTACGGGTGGTAGGAAACCTGGGCTGGGTGCTGACATGGCTGTTCCACTTCCAGTTCCAGAATTATCTCATTGGCTTGGATACCTCTGACTGTTGCCATGTTGCAGAGAAGGCAAAATCCCTTCAGCATTTTGGAAATCTTTCCATTGATCTGAATGGAGAAAGGATTTGGGACCTGAGTTATCCAAATCTTATGACTGTTATCCTTAATTGAACTGATATTCCAGGCCAAAAAGTAAAATAAAATAAATCCACCCCTAGACCCCCACCTTTAAACCCCCAGAAAGGTTTGTACATGCCAGTAACACAAAACAAATATTAATGTCGAAGGAAAATAAGAAGAATATTACACTTTTTAGCACCTCAGAAGGGAAGTTTTCAGCTCAACCTTCATCTGGACTGTCTGTGTATGTATGTCAGTTAGAGACTAAAGCTAAATCTCTTTTTCTTTTCCAAGCCTAACAGTGAATTATTGTTATTAAGTATCTCTTTCTATTCTTCTGGTGCAATGTGGCTCTAGATCTTATTTAGAGGATACTAGCTCCACTCTGAAGAAATACAAGATCATTATAACTATTCCTGTGGTCTTTTGTGCAAGCAGTTGACATACTTTACACATGAGGTGTTTTTCACTTCATGCTACTCCTGAGAGTTTGATGGGGCTATTATTCATATATTATGAACAGAGAACTGATGCACAGATAAACATCAATGTTGTCAAGATTATACACTTATTTTAGATTCCCTACTTAAAATACACAAGCTCAGAAATAACAACACTTTTTAGAACACTTTTCAAACATAACTGTCTTCATTTTCAGATGTGAGTTTTGTGATGTGATGTTCATTTGCAGTTCATTTGCTCAGTTTGGGAAAGTCTGGCCCCATGAGACCCAGGCTGGGCAACCAGAAAATGAGTAACATGCAGTAGTAGCTACTGGTGAAAAATTCGGTTTAAGTGAATTGCTTGGCTCCATCAAAAATGCCACTGATGCAAAGATCTGGATTCTCACAGCATTCAGTTGTCTTGATTAAACCATCTTTTCTCTCTCAACACTTCTCTTACTATGCTTACTACGCAACTTTGGACTTCTATATCTAATAAGGCAAGAAGCCAGTTTGCAGCACACTCATTTGCTGTGTGATCTTAATTAATTTCTCAGGCAGTGTTTTCCATCATAGTGGGGGAAGCAGATTTTTAGAAGAAAAAAATGCAGTGCAGCAAAAGCAATAAAGATTACCCTAAGAAGCCTGTATTGGGAAATCTAACTCCACATGTAAGGGGCAATCTAGCATTGAGATCATCTAGTTTCTCAGTGTGTGTGTAAGTCAAACTTATTTCACCCAGTTTTACATATCTAAATCTGAAGTAGCCCATTAGGCTGTAGGATTCTTTCGTAATTGGTGGGGAGAAGTCTAGTTAACCTGTCCCAGCAGTCTACTCAGGGTTGTCAAAGTGCTTGATTCTCTCCATGTATTATAAAGGCAGAACTGTTCAAATTTAGTTGTTTGAACTTCAACACATAGTACTTACATACTCATCAACTCCCAGTTCTTACCTCATTCTCCCTGTTTAATTTCCTTTCTCCATCTCCATGTTTTCTCCTGTCCAGGTGGGTTTGCTCAGCTCTTATCCAAAGCATCTTCTGTCTCTAACTTCTTGGTAAAGTTCCCAAGAATCATGTATGCCATCTCCTCAAGTGTCACCCATTTCACTGCCCTCTGCAAGCAGGGAGGAGTTCAAACACTGTTACCCTGTAGAGCACACACTGGATCTCTACATCATTTGGTGATGAAAACATTTTTTGGATCATGCACTTCCTGAGACCTCTGAGGGTCACAGGGCCAGTTCTTTCCAGCTGCTCAGTTTCCATCTAGATGGCAAAAATCCTGCCACTGCAAGAAAAGTGGTCTACCAGCCTATTTTTGATTCTCAAATTATAGGAGCCTTACAGCAACTTTTCTTTTTCTAAAACTATTCCTTACATGGGCACAGGAAAACACATTTCCCCCAATACCATTCTGTGCAATGCATGATTTTTTTTTTCTTTTTGATGCCATGAAAGAAATGTACCTTTTAGAAGAAAACTTACTTTTCATTTCATAAAGTTATAATCAGCTAAAAACAAGGTCAACCAAACTTACCTGCTTTGCTATACCACCTGCGTTTAATAAATGATCATTAGAAGTGAAATGCACTTGCTGCAATTTTCTATTCATAAGCTGCACTGAGATGGGACAGACACAGAAGTGATACAGAATTTATCCTAATGGAGAGTAGGGGGTTATAAGGCATTTCCTGGGGTTATGACATGTGACATGGGAACACACATGCCCCATGGCTAATGAGGGCTGGGGGAGGTGCATGGCCATAGTGCCCTCTTCCCCATTTACTCATTAGTTAGCTTGTATCTCTGGGGAGATGAGAGGAAGGGGGGAGAAGTATCCAAACAAACAAAGGAAATTTTAACCCCATCTGACTGTATTATTTCAGGTTTTATAAAGTACTTTGAAACATTAACAAGGAAGATCCTAAGCAAACAAATACTGTTATTGTCTTGAAAACATTGCTAGCTCAGTTGATAGGGCTCTGATTATGACCTGAAGCTTCCTTGGGAAACTTGACATAAGCAGCATGTTTGGTAGAAAGGATACAAAAGCAAGCAAAGATGTAATATATGTAAATGGACAGAAGTTCTGCATGCTCTGCTAGATTATATAAACAGGTGATTAAAAAAATTTGTTGTTCATTTAGTATATTTTATGGAAAAAATTTGCAATAGAGACACCACAAACCAGAAACAGCTAAAGGTGCTGTAAGTCCCAGTAAGGCTGACACACTGGCACATGCAGAAATCTATAAATTTAAGAGCTTTGCAGTATGCAATATACCTGCTATTGAATCATACTTAGAATTTAATTAGTAATAAATATGAAATCCTGTGGTTTTTACAGAGCCATGAAGACAGAAGGACAGAGAGAAACAACAAAATCGACATTTCTCTTGGAGGTTTCCTTCTAAATTAATTCATAACTTCGGTACAGACCTAAATAAAAGACCACTTCAATAAATCAGACTGTTTTCCTTAATTTCTTAATTCCAGCACATGTTCTCTACAAGTATCTCATTAAATCCCTGTAATCTCTAATGACCTAAATGCACAGAATCCTACTGACATCTGCCCTACTTCATCTGTGCTGGTGATTTTACCCACCTGAGGTTACTACAAGACCATTGTATTGAATTGCAAACACCAACAGTTGTGTTGAATGCTATTTCAAATTGTATATAGCATATAAATTTCATTATAAATAATAGAGATAAATAAAATAGGCTGATAAAGACAGTGTAAGTGGGAGAAAGAATGGTAAGTATCCTGAGTTTGGTGAAAAAAGTGAAAATAGAGAAAGAGAAAATAAAAATTTTTAACTGATTTTTCCAGAGCTTCCCCTCACCCTTCTTTTTAATTCCATCCTAAATTATAGTCTGGAAGCTTAATGCTTAGTGACTAAATAATTCCAGACACTTAAAAAAAAAATATCTGAGACCTGCTAAAAGTAAATGTAATTCAAATTTGATGGCAATAATGGTTTACGAGCTTTTAAGATTCACACCACACAAGTAACTGTAAATATGATCTAGTTAACAAACCTACTGGTGAATTGTACTCTATATGCTGTGTTTCTTGCAGAGAATCAAAATTCAGGAAGAACAGATCATATCAGCTTTATTCATGCTAGGGTTATACAGAAAACAAAATGCTGAGTAATAAAGAAAAATAAATAAATAAAAGCAATTTTTTTTTCCACAATCAGTGACATTTTTCAAACATTTAAATAATAGAGCTTTACGTGCCAAAAGCTTTAAGGTCCCAAAATTCCCCACAAGTCGTTGTAACTGTATTATTAGTTGATGTCCTTCTAGTTTTGAAATCTTTTGTATTTTTAATAAAAAAGCTTGAGTGCAGACACAATATACATTTATGGTAAATATAGCCTGTAGACTTACACATTTTTTAGAAGAGCTCTTGGTCTTGACTTGAAAATAAATGGTTATGAATAGGAGACAATTCGAGAAAAATGCCAAGTCTTTCCATTTCCTTCTTAGTTGGTAGTGAATGGCGAACTTATTTTGGAATAAATTAGTAGCATGATGCTATTACATGGGAATGCACAGCCTGTTAATCATCCTTTGCAAGCCTCCAAGCATTCTCTGTAAAACTATTGTTGAGAGTGAAAAATTACTACTCATCTACCTTGAACACTTCACAGCTGTAATAAATGTAAAGTATCAGCTACTTCATTTCTAGGGGAATTATTTCATGCTTCCTGCAATTTCCTCAATATGAATGAAGTTATAAAGAAATCTGAATAATAATGAATTGCATGTTTTAGTTCAGATTGTCCTACTAAATCCTACCACTTCATAAATAACAAATTAAAGAGTGGAATTGTAAGGAATTAAACAACAAACAGTATTTCTGCCTCTGTGCCAGGGTTTCCTTCATTCTCTGGGAGTGAGTCAGTGACTGGCAACCAACAAATCTATATTGTCCGTTGAGAAATAATATAGATATTGAACATCTTTGATATGAGTTCCCTTTTCAAGGGTCAAAGTAACCTGTAAAGGATGAACGGTTTTACTACCAGTAAAAAGACACCAGATTCACAGATTGGTTCTTGCGGTAGAAGTTGTTTAGCTGACAGTAAAACCAAAAGTTTCAATAGATCAGTGCCTATTCCTTGCCTAATTTTTACTGTAATGTTTGCCAAAACATTCAGTTATCTAGGAGGATGTTGGCTCAGCTCTGTCCCCAGTATGAGATGTTGCTCCCATTAAGCTGAAGTTGAATTGAGAGCTTGTTGTGTTTAATTGTAAAACCTGAATGACCAAGGGAAATTCATCCCACAAATAAATAAAAGTAATTTCTGTAGACCTCAGCTTGTCTCACTGACATTTTTCTATGATGTAATTTCTTTCCAGTCTAATATGCACTGCCACTAGCTTTACAACATTATTACCAATTAACGTGACACTCACAGCATGTCTGCCCCTTCAATCCACTGAGTTGCTGAATGAATAATAGTCACAGGTTATAGCTGGCCAAATACTGAAGAAAGAGTTTTCAGGAATATTCGTTTGACCTCAAGGTAGCTGTTTCTTTTGCTCATCCCTAGCCAGAAAATATGCAAAAAAAACCCATATTTAAATAAAGAGGAAAAAATAAAAGTTAATAATTTTCAGCTCAAAATCGAAATTTTTTAATCTAAGGTTTAAAACTGTTGTGCATTAGTAACCCCATGACTACATTCTCCTGTCACTTAATTTTCAATCAGATAACATGTCCCACAATGTATCACAGCATTCTCCCCTTACTGAGACAGTATTGTTAATACTTTTTGCCATAGTGAAAAATCCAGAGAAGGGGATAGAGACCTGACACAATTACAGTTCCATAAAACACTGTGGTGACGCTTCTGAAATAGTTAATTTCTTAATAAAAAATCACCTAGTTTTCCAGTACTGAGTATTCTTATTTAAAAAAAACCAAAAAACAAAAAACAAAAAACAAACCAAACAAAAGCGAACCAAAAAAAAACCCAAAGATGGGTTTTTTCCACAGAATATAAATTCCACAGAAATAAATTATTCTGAAGTCATTATTCCCTGGAAAAAAAAGAAACCATTTTCAACAGAATTTTTTTTAGTACAAAGAGATGTGCCATTTTGTTCTTAGATCATTTAGTGATTGAAAATATAACAGGTATACATGTCCATTTTCATTAATTTTATAAACTGACTTTTTATCATAGAAGAACATCCATTAAAGCACTTATTCTATTTTAAACATGTGGTTTTCTTAAAAAAATAGAAGTGAAGCTGTCAGAAATAGTAAGCATAGCATGCATAAGTGCCAATGGCAGAAACTGTAAGTAACCAAGGCTATCATGGGAGCGACCTATTGATCAACTAGCCATAAGCTTAAATGGTTCTTCTACACCACTTACCAATAACAAAAACATCAGCAGAATTAAAGATTGTCCTAACTGATTGTGAACTGACATGAAGATTACATTTTTCAGTACAGCTTTTCGTTGCAACACATAATCATACATTCTGTAGCAGACAGAAAAAAAAATTGATTAATGTTCAGAAAGGACAGGAGTGTTAGGATCAGAGAATCATAATTTTGCCATCTATACTTGTTGTCTGTTCAATACCCACTTTATAGGAGGATTCCCCTGGTATTTCATGCTTATCATGCAATTACTGCACCTGGCAAATGGATATGAAAAGAGAATTTCATGTCCATTGCGATTATATTTTATATTTTGAAGCAGGAGGCACAGCGGGAGTCAGTGAGTGGAAGGAAAGTTGAGAAGCTGATATTTTTTCCAAAGGCAAGGGTAAGGCGCTGAATGAAAAGTTAGAGGGGCTGTGGCAGAGAAGGGGAAAAGCTCACAC
This sequence comes from Falco naumanni, assembly GCF_017639655.2. NCBI lineage: Eukaryota > Metazoa > Chordata > Aves > Falconiformes > Falconidae > Falco > Falco naumanni. The sequence goes on along the minus strand of NC_054057.1, from coordinate 48,947,262 downwards.
ACATTTCTACTAACAGACTCCTAAGACTGGTGTAATACTGAGATAACACACACAATCTATTGGGAATATGTCGTAATCACAAGACCTGCTCATTAAACTCCATTAAACCTTTTGTAATTTTCTTTGTCTATCAATAATGCAAATAACATTTGCTTTTCAAGCAGGACTGCCTTGAGTACACTACTTTGCCAGTTCATGTCCTTTAAATATACATCACCAAAAATCCTACGTGAAAGGGTCCGTAACTGGAATTGTCAAATTGAATAAAACAACATTGCAGTTATTTAATTGTTATGTGTGGGCTTAGATACTGCATAGAATTCATAGATTATTTTGGCAGGAAAATAATTGATTAAAATATTGCAGAGTTATTTTTAGTTCTTGACATATTTAATGACATATTGTCAAGATAAGATCTAATAGAAAGTGTCCATTACATTAATAGCTTATCTTCTGGCAACTTCAAACAGGAAGATGTTAACAGAGACCTGTTAAGAAAGATCTTCATTTGTGTTACAGCTGACCACAAAACATCTTACAAATTTTATACAGTCTCAGCTTAATGTACAAGACGACAACATTTGGATTACTGAGACTTTCCTGTGAGAACTCTGATCACAACATACCAAAGCCTTTTGCCTTTTTCTGGCCAAAGAAATCTGACTTGTCTTTTGCACATTGTCTGAGACCACAAGAAATCAGCTTGTCTTTCTCAGCCCTTCAGAAGAGACTGTTGTTTCATCATTCAGGCAATCAGTTTGGAGAATGAATAGAAAAATAAACCGTCATCTTCCTTTTTTCTGGGAGAACACTCTGACTGCTCAGATTTTGTGCAGAAGTGACTTCATCACTACCATAGAAATTTTCTATGTATGTGGAATTCACATAAGCACAGGTCCTGGGTTCTTCTCTTAAGGCCTGAAAACCTTATGATATAACATGTTTGACTAGGAATAGTTAACTACACCTGATATAGAGTCTTGGTTTAGAGTAATAAAGATGAGAATTTTGAGCTTCCATTTTCAAAAACAAAACCTTGATGAATCACATAACTGGCTAAGAAATTGGACTTTTAAAAAAAAAAAAAAAATATGTAACTATAAGGCATTTAGTGAAGAAGGCAAAAGTCCGATGCATTGAAAAATGCCTTCTCTCTTTATAAAAAGTGTCAGTGGCCAGGGTTAGACCATAGATGATGGGGCAGGATCACCGCTAAGGCCAACTACAATCTTTAAGCTTCAGATCTCTGTTTTTAGGTTGACTTAAACTAGAATATGGCCTTAGCAAGCATGGCCACAAGGATAACCTTTCCTTAGTGTTGGTAACCAAAGCAACATTACTTCTAAAAATCCTGAGCCCTGAGCGTTTCCATGAGGGGACAGTGGGTTGGGAATAATGGAGCGTGGGAAGTAAGAAGATCCAAAATTCCACAGTGTTACTTTTGCAATATTTTTTGTTTTTTCAAAGCAAACTGTCTTTGGAATACATCAGCTTGTTTCAGGTCCATAATTCACAGTATTTTGTAAACTCTCCAGCATGGAAGACCTCAGAAACATTGGGCCTGATCCTTTTCTCATTACATCAGCTTTGCTGATGCACTCATGGCCTCTCTCTGAGTAACACTGCTTTTTTTCACAAGAACGGGATGGAGGAGATTCAAGTAATTGTTTCAAATTAAAACTTTGACTTCTGGCTAACACCAGAATTGTTATATTTTCTTAAGGATGGATACATGTCTCAACAAAAGCAGTTAATTTTTGACCAACAAAGTATACCTGTAAAATGAAGTACCACACACATTACATGTGTCATGTTTGCAAATCTGAAAATACTTACTTTTGGATGCTTCTTCCATTCATAATAAAAGATGTTTGTTATTGTAAGTGATTTTTATATATTGTAAGAAATATTTATATTTTTACAAACTTTTTTTTACTAGCCTCTCCACTCTTAATGTTTTTTGCATACTAAGCTAGAGCCAGAACAAAAGAATTCTTCACTGGACATCAGGATAATACTGGTCTTTCTATAGCTCTTGTTAAGTTGGAATTTAATTTCATTAATTTCAAGGTGTAGGACACTGGAGGAAAGGCACTTGTAGCCATCCCATTCCAAAGCTCAACAAAATCACTGGAAACAGGTTTTCACTCAGGCCTTTTTATTCATCTAATTCTAACACAAGCATAATCCCATTGATTTTTAAAGAGCCTTCAAAATGTTTAAAATTAGGTTTGTGCTTACTCAGTTGAGGCCTATGAAGGCAGAACACATATACTGGAAGGAATTTTTCCATTAACATCAAACATTTTTTACATCCCCCCTCTATAAAAAGGAAAGGAAGAAAAGAATTGAGTAACGCTTAGTCTGACTTTCCTCCTGTGGTTTGCTTTGTTTTTCAGAGACATTCCAGAAATGTATTCCAGATGTTTTCAAATCCTTGAAACTTATTTTCCATACTATATATAACTTTTTCTACCATATCTGTTCTCTCTCTCCCTTTCTTTCACTGGTTGCTGTCTTCCTATCTTTTTCTTTTTGTTGTCTTAATATTTTTTTACTCCAAGTTCCAGATGAGTTCATTTGTATTCTTTCAGAGGTCCCGCTTGGAAACATGCATTATCTGCTAGAAGACATATTGTTGCACACAGTAATATCTCTTGCTTTCTAAAGTTCTTAATTAAATAATCATATTTAGTTGCATTAGCAGGATTTTAACAATTGTAAAGGGTATCAACTTCTTACTGTCAAAACAATAAATAGGCTTTTGAATATTAAATTGGCATTGCATTTAGGCACACATGCTGTCTGATAAAACACAAATTACAGTATCATCCAGTGCTCACAATGTGAAATGTGTTTTAAAAAAGTGTCTTATTTGTCTAGCTAATTATAAGCCACTTGCCTAATAATTCTTTCCATAAAGGTTGCTTCAGCATTATTTGGCAGATTTGTTGTTGGAAAGTGTTGCTGTCATGAAACAGAAAGTGGCTGTCAGGCTCTCAGAAGGAGAAAGTCATTTTAATGAAACCCAGGATATTTTTCCAATCATTCAGATGAACTTGGTCAACATTCCTTTCTCCACATGAACTAAACATGTGAAATTTCACCCTTCTCCTCAGGAGCTGCTGCTTGGCAGTGATGTTTATTCGCTCCTTCTTGAGGTTACAGTTCTGCTCTGCAGAGCTGATGGGAAACTGCCACTCTCCAGTGTTATTGCTGGAAGAAAAGTGTATGGGAACGAGCCAGAGCTCCACTGGGGGTTCCAGATGCTCACTGAGAAGAAACAATTTTTTCACAGCCCCAGAGTACCTACTCAGGACTTGTTAAAACTCTCTTTATTTAGGGTGGTGATATTTTTTCTTGGTTGACTAAGTAAAAATAGCTCACAGCATTGCTTACAACAATATCTGAGATCCCTTTTTATTTAAAAGGCAGAGAGCCAAACCTAATATGGTGTAAATCAGAGCAACACTGACTTATATCAACCAGGGAATGTGCCTATCACATTCTAAAAAATGCAAATAGCAAATGTTTGTATCATAGGTATATTTTTAAAAGCCTTAAAAAAAAATAGAGGTAATCACATCATCAATTTTTTCCTGCGACTGAGGACTGACTGAACCCTGAATACAGGTCTAAGTAGTGCTCCAAATGATGTGACTCATTAGTGAGTGGTACTGACTTTTTGGAAGCGGGAGGACTTCTTGTCATTGTTTACAATGTGCTTATCCTGTCAGAGAGGAAAATGATTCAGATTGGGTCTGAACTTCCACCAAGTGTGAGGTTCTTTGGAATCTGGGATTTAATTATTATTAGTTATTTTATCGCAATGTCTCACAGAAGGCTCATGTGAGATCAGCAATCTACTGTGGTAGTTCTTGTACACACATGGAACACTTTGTTCCTAAAATCTTCAAAACAAATAAAAGAGGGGAAAAAACCCAAAACCACACACACACAAAACAAAACAAAAAAAAAAAAAAAAAAAAACAACAAACAAACAAAAAAAAACAAACAAAAAAAAAGAACAAAAAACCCCACACCCCTCAAAACCATAAAGAAGTATTTTTTCCTCATTTTACAGGTGAAAAACTCAGATAGTTATCTGTCAAAGCCTCAGAGAAGACTGTGGGAGAACTGTAGATGAGATTGATCTAGCTCTTTAATCACAAAAACTCCTTTATCTTCTAATTTCACCCCACTCTTTTTTGCAATCCAGAAGGGAATGCTTGATTATAACATGAATCAATCCCGAGCAGTTTCCAAATAGAATAGCTTTGCCATGACTTGTCTAAGGCACAGTAAATACGATTCTGTAAGGAATAGTACACTACTCTGGAAGTGTGCCATCGTTATGAGTTTACTTCTGAAATAAAGAAACAAGTTGCCTTTGTTCTAGGATTGAAATGTTCAAATATCAGAGCCAACATTTGTAACGTTTGGAAGGAGAGGGAGGAGAAAGGAGAGAAGGGAAGAGGAGCTTTATTTTGCAAATTCCGTTTGAATTGAGAGTTCCAGAAAACAACAAAAAAAGAGTGCTTAGGTGGTAGACAGGATGTACCATGAATAACAATGTATCCTGTGGATATTTACTACCAAATGCTGTTTAACTGAAAGGAAAGTGGGAGTCACCACAGCGAGCAATTCCCATCCGATTCCTTAACATGTAAATCAGGAGCACAGAAAGGCCATTTATGGGAGTCTCACCGAAACAATGGCTTCGTCGCTGCCAAGTGGTGACATCAGGCTGCACAAAGGAGAAGGAAGAGGACTCGAAGTTCAGGATGCCTTGCCAAGAGCTTTGTTTTTTTTTCCACAGAAGCGAGGAGGAGGGGAGAGTAAAAAAAGCAACGTAGAAATTTTTCTCAAGAATATTACATTACACACACAGGGTAAAAAAAATCAAAAATCAAAAAAAAAAAAAAAAAGAAAACCCAAACCAACAACAACAAAAAAACCCAACCAAAATGACTTTCAAGGAAGTTGCCATGTGACCAATGGAATGTACCTTGCAGCTTTTTACCGTGATTTGAATGGCGCTTGTGAAAAATCAAAAGTGATTGTGCACTTACGGTATCCAAGCAAACAGAAAGTAACACAAACGCAGGCACACTCACACATGCAAACACACGCAAAGAGATGAACCGAAGCATTCTCCTTGCCAGCTGTGGTGTTAAGCTTTTCCAAACTGTAATGCTGACTCCAGCTTATTTTGCAGACAACTAAGTGCTGAAACGTTACTTGTCTTGAAGTAAACTAATATGCAAATACTTGAAAAGTTTGGTCTTTATGTCTTCTAAGGAACCTAGAATTGTTAATGTACTATATAAAGCTCAGAAACTTGAAGAAATCATATATTAACAGCACCTATCTCCTAATTAGTTTGGGATCTTAATAGTTTTTAGCCTCAGGAATCTCATAAAATTTACTTTCTTTTTCCTTTTGATTCTTACAAATAGCACAAATAAATTAAACTATTGGAATGGATAAAAGAACTGGAAAATTTCAGGGCTTCTGATTCATAGAAATGAAAAAGAAAACTTTCGCTATTAATTTACAAGACCCAGCATTTTTCTCCTTTTCTGTTATGTGATGTCTTCTGTAATGTTGTAGCATATCAGGGAATCCCAGAGCAATGATTTTCTGTGCCATATACCTGACATTTTAATTTGTAAGAGCGTGGACAATTACTATACGCTGTATATTGTGCTGATAAATAATAGTTTCAGTAGGGAGGGAACACGTATACTTTTCCTAAACACACATATTTGGTGCCATATGGTTTTAAAAAGCCTGATTCTATTTATGACTTACATATAGTGCTGACAACACAGACGTAGCAAGGCCCCCTTCTGTCCCAAACATTAAAGCATTATAAAGACCTTCACTATGTTTGCTGTGGTTCCATTCCTAGCCAAAGCCTGGGGTGAAAAAAGCAAAAATGAAATTAAACACACACAAAAGTGTTTCAGAATGTTTGACAAGTGAGACTTTTTTAGTGTCTATTAATAGAAAATGAAAGTACCTACTTTAAAAAAACCAAAAAACCCAAAAAATAAAAACCCACCAAAAAGCCCTATGCTTTATCCACCTATTTATTATTTTGCTTGTGTGTTGTTCATTCCACTGTTAAGGTCAGGAAACACTGTGAGATAAATGGAAAACTATTCAGAGGTTTTTGTAAAAGCCAGCTTTTGTTCAAAGCCTCTTCTGGTTAAAGAAAGGTGATACTTGGGGAGAAATCCAAAACTGCACTTAATGAACAAAAGTGCAACTCTGGTGGAACTTGTATTTCTTAATTTTGTAGAGACACATTCAAAATCATCCTTCCTGATCCAATGTAGGGCCTGAGAGGCTACCAGTGCTCACACATCCTTGGGTACCTTCATTTCTGCTACTGATTTTACACAGAACTCTTAATGACTTGATGGGGTAAGAATGAACCATATTCCTGCAATCATTAATTTAGTAGATACATGCCTAAAATGCAAAGACACCACTGAGTTTGTGTCAGAGGACTTGAGAAGAAGGCTGTGCTACCTGCTGAAATGGATTTGGGCCTGCAGGTAAAAGCACCTAGGACGATTGTGTAATAGCTGAGCTTGTATCGCCTACATTGTGGGAGAGATCCCCAGCTACCAGGGAGGAGAAATGAAAATCTCCTAAGCCTCTACTTTCTTGTTGAACCTGGGTCATGCAGCAAGGAGTAGGCAATCATGGTGGGGCATGATGCTGTAGGTTGGTGGTTAGACTTGAGCTGTCAGCAGGAATTTTTGTCTCTGCTCCAACAGTTCATATGCTTTTCCTTGAGCAGCCAGGCGTTAAGAAGCAGAAAACACAAACAGCTACCAGCCGCCAGGCTGCTCCTCCCTAGTTAAGCAATTAACCACCAGCACTATGTCACCTAATTATGATAGCCTGAGGAGCCTTCCATGTTCCATACTTTCCTCAGACAGTATGCTTTTTTTTCAGATAAAATTTTATGATCTGCAGATAAATAATAAACGTGGGAAGAGTCGTAGAACATCTGATAAAGCACTCAGTAAAGTGGTAGTGAGGAAGTATGTGTCAGTATGACCTGCATTTACCAGAACTAAGGATGAAGACAGTAGATATGGGGTCAGGGAATAAAGAACTTAGGAAACTGCAAGAAAATATTATCATCAGACTAAGGAATCGCCTCCATAATTAGATGGGGCTTACATTAAAGACCTTACAGTGATCATCTTTAGATCTTACAGAAAATACATAAAAGTAATTCATCACTTTAAAGAATTACATGAATTTTTATAGTAGGTTCAAGCAAATGGCAAAACAGACAAAATAAGTCGGGCTCAAATTGTTAGACTGGAAAATTGGCTCCCAGGAGCAACATAAGCCTAAATTTTACTTTATTAGATTAAAAATCAGCATAAAGGTGTAAAAGGAAAAAACTACTCAGAATTTAATCACTATTATTTTTTCTGAATTTTACTGCAAAATTCCATGGTAACAACCTGAATACTGAAGTATTTTTCATTAAACATTGCATAAGTGAAATTATAAAGTCTGATGGGAAACTACGATTTAGCTGTGAATTTAAGCAGCTTTCAGGGAAGCAGAGGCTTTGTTATACCACCTCAAGTCACAACTATGTCCACTCTAATGACATAGTAGAAAATAGTGTTAAACAAATGCCTTGTCAAAAGATTCAAAATAAAACTCAAAGCCATATTTAATGATGTTAAATTAGGGAACAGCACCAATGAATCCAGAATTGAGACCTGCTGGTGTTTCATTCAGTCTAAACCTGGAAAAATAATGCCAAAAGTCTTAGAAATTGATTTTATACCCTCTGGGGACTTTCAGATTTATGAAAAGACAAACAAAGCTATGTAAAATGATCCATTTAACGAGAGGTCCTAGGAGTAAGCCATCCAGGGGAAATAATAAAATGCTTGTCTCCAGTGGAGAACAGTAATATTTTAAACAACAGTGGTATCCTAAGATGCCTCCAGTCACGTGAGAGTATCACTTCAGACATACACAATGAAAGACAGCTGACAGCCTTCTCCACATCTCAAAGAAATTACAGATAAACCAAATGCCCAGTTTTGAGTTATTTTGTTGTGCCTTGGGTTTTTTGCCCCAAGAAGATCTCAGACAGCAACTATAGCGGATTGCGATGGCTGGGCATCAGAGCATGATACAGCCAGAACCAATGGATTTGTCATTGTCTGACAGTAGTCTTGAAAGAAGACAGGGCTGTAAAATGTCATTGGGGAACCTTACCAGTATGCATACATTGCAGATAAAGTAGTGAGAAATGTATATGTATTTATGTGCTCTAAAAGTTTTCTATCTTGTTTATTATATTGTAATGTTACATTATTATAATAATTGCTATTATTAACTACAGAGGAATATGCAGGCAGCTATACCTTTAAGAGGTTCTGGGAAAAAGCATTTAATACCTGTTGCTATGACATGTGGAGACCTATGTTATGCAATGCAGAGCAGTTAAAATTTATACATTGAATATAACAAAACCCTGTTAGGTTCCTTGGCTGGGAGTGATTTTTGAATAACAAAATGTGGGTAAGAATTTAAAATTTAAACTTGCTGTGATATCTCAAGTTCCCATGTATATTCTCCCACCATCTCTATTCATGAAGTAACTGGCATTTTTGGAAACAGTCTCATGGGTGACTGGAAGATTTGAATCAAAGTTTGAGTATACATTCCAAAGTCTGTGTATACACAAAACAATTTCCACTTGAGAACTTTGTAAAATGTGAATAACAAGGTAAGAAGCACTGACCACTTTCAAGGTAAAGTACATTTGCATCTTGTACATCCAGTGCATCTCCCCAATATGGAATATTCCCAATGCTTGCAGTCTGAGTTTAAATTTCTCTAGGGATGGTGTTTTCAAACCACTTATCTTTCTCTATGTGTTACCTTTAAATAGTAATAATATTCCTCTATGAAACCTCTGTAGAAATTATGAAACTGAAATTGCTTTACCTAAATGTTAAGTATATAGGATATTGATTTCATAGTTACCATTCAATATAGAGGATATAAAGGCTCATTTTTTAATTCAGTGAACACCAACAGGGCCAAACACTTCACTGGAATGTTCTCTGGAGGATCAAATCTCAAATGCCTCTTAGCGCTACTGAAGTTTTGTCATTCATTTACTACTTCCATTTATATATGAATTGAAATTAATTTTTCCTTTCATTTTGGAGACTGATATTGTTTTGGTGTCACTGGTTCCTTAACAAATTGCTATACACCATGGACAGAATTAATAGAAAGTTAAGGCATTTTCTGTCAAATAAAGAAAAAGTAAGGTGTTCAAAATGTAGACATAGAAGAGTTATTTCCTTGGAAACATTGTAGGAGGATAGTGGAAACTGAGACAGCTGAACTGCCACAAAGTCATTGTAATTTGAGATTTTCCTGGACATTTGTTAGGAAAGCTGTAAACAGGATACAGTATTCTGTAAACTTAGATGCCGTATTTTAAAGACTCCTGTAACATAGCTCAGTGATTTAACATAGTTGAATTAAGATAGTAAATTAAAACAGACACAGGGTAGAACAGGGAATATTAAAAATTTACATCATCTTGGAGTATTTATCCACGCACACTGTGTTTTCAGTAACTTTAAATAACTACTTTGGCAGTTACTCTTTTCCTGCTGAGTGTGAGGTATTTGAAACTCATTTACTGAAACTGTGTTTTGTGGATTTCCATAGATAATAGACATAATTCTACCTTACCAAAAATACCACCAACTAGCTGTCATATGAGTTTCTGAAAAGCCATAATAAATCTCTCTTGTCTGTTTTAATATAAACTTTGGGCTGAATTACAAGCTGTGCATTACTTTCCTCTCTGTGACCTCACTAATTCTCCTTGTTCAGAATTTAATAGGTAGTGACTGAACACCCATGGGGGTTGCAAGTTTGCACAAACAAAAACTTGCTGCCATTGCTGCTTGTGAACATCCTCTTAATGAGTGATACACTGCAGCACTCCCTCAAATATTGCCCATTTCAGTCTAAACAGAAAATGGGCCTCACACTCTTGGAGATGGTTAGCAACTCACCATGTGTATGGTGAAATACATAGCTAACATAAGAACAGTATACATTGGAGTGAAAATACAGCATTTGAAATATATTAATTATTATTGAACCTATTATAATACATAGGCATCAGAACATAGTGGATAGCACATCATTAATCATGTGGATTAGATGGAAAAGAAATAAGTTGGGGAAAAAGTGACCAAAGTCACGTAGAAAACAAAAGACAGATCTGGGAATGAGGCTCACATTTTCTGAGGATCTTCCTTAGCATAATATTGACCAGACCAGTAAGTTTAAATGGTAAACTTCATGTGAAATCTGAACTCCAGCTACATTTGCCTAAACCTTGCCAGTGTTACAAGGATCAAAAATTCTTCAAAGACATTGTGTATCCCTTATCACAGTCCCTGAGGCATTTTGCTGAACACCAAGGTACATGGGAACAACACTATAATTCCCACTTAGATGGTGGCATGTGACAGAAAGACCGAATGTGTGGTACCACTAGTCCTCCTTGGCCAAAATAAAGATGAAATTAATGGTCCAGTGCTAAACCGTATTACTTCTTTCTGCTGCTACGGTAGGCTTTTGGCTGTCATAATCTCTCTCGGGGATGAGCAAAGTCAAAATTAATTAGGACCTCCAAACCCACAATCTATGTGTCTGTGTTAAATGTATAACACAGGACAGCCACATAGAGGCTGCTCCTGACCTGTAATCCCCTGTTCATCCAGAAAGAATTTGCCCATTCAGTTCAAGGAGACAAAGACCCATAGCATATTTGTTTCTGTTTAAATAAAACTGAACTGCTAGTCCATTGCTACCACTAAAGAAACAAGTTATAGTTTCAACAAGCCTGAGTCTAATATCTTTTCTGAAGGGTAAATATATATTAATAAATGTCTCCCAAAGAACACAGTGAGTGAATTAACCCCAAGCATTGATGAGTTCTGCTACAGGTTGTGATCCAAGTTCCTGATTTCCTGTCATTTTAAAAGAAATAAAAGTCTACACTCTGTATTGCTTTCTTTGAGTAAACACATTTTTATTCTGCCATAAAGAAATCTCCTCCTGCCATTTTTCCCTGCTGCGAACAGCAGCCTATCAAAAAAATAAAACGTTAAAGGTCACATTGGAAGCAGGACGTATATTACAGTTTCAGACACGAGTCTCGAAGACCTGAGAAGTGCTTTATTCGGATTCATAAAAGCTACAGCAAGTTGAAAGGAACTTCAATTTGTTGACATTAAATCTTTTTTCAACTTCCAAATGATTATCTGAAAGGAAGGATTTGTCTTCAGTGTTAACTACACAAGTATGCCTAGATCAAGCCAATGAAGTTTTGCCAATAGAGCAAGATTGCTTGAGGTTTTAAATGCTGGGGGAGATTTTATAAGTCAATTTCTAAAAACGAAAGAAAATAATTCCACCTGGTAAAACATACAAAGTTTATATGTCCCTGTGCTTTATGAGTAGATATGGTATCTGATTCCCTGAGGCATGGTGATATTTTTCTAGCAATTTATTTTTTGTAGATGGAGTGACTACACAGATCTACATGTGAATTTATATGTTAATCTCCGAAGAAACTGTAATTTGCATAGTTTACCTGACTTAGGGCTGAAGTGACCAGCTCAGGAGTGTGACAGCCTCCAGCTCAGAGGACTAATTCTCTGGCTATAAGGTAGGTATGGCCTCATGCATTGTTTTCATTCATTGCTGAAGCACCCAATCTATAACGAACTTCAGGCTTCTGTCCTGGTTGAGACTGCTGTCATATTCTCCCACAGAAAGAGACAGGGAAATCCTAAAGATCCTATAGGAATAATGGTGTAGTTGAAGCACTAGCAAGTATTTACAGGGCTTTTTGCCCACAGTGTTAAAGAACAGGATCTGCTGAATGACAGATAACCTTCATATTTGTCCCATTTATCTTGTCTGGGGTGGCCCTCTTCTAATGGTGTGGAAGGGTTTCCACAGGGTTGGTGTTGTGCATGATGGAAATCATACACAAAGACATTCTCAGATCCTGTTCTATCTTAAATAGCCCACACAGGTGGCATTACTACACTGTTGCTGGCAACTAAAGGTAGAGGATCAGACTTTGAAGAGATCCACAGAAATAAACAGGGCATAGTACTGTGCAAGAGTGATGAAAAACTGAGTATCAGAGCACTTATTTAGCTTTTTTTGATTTCAATACTCAGTTGCAGGTTTTAATTTTATCTTCTACTGTAACTTCATCTCAAGTCCATGAAAAAATGTACAATCAGAAAAGGATCATAAATTAAAAAAATGGGGAACAATCATTATATATAGATATAATTATATGGAAAAATACATGCATCGGTTATGTTTTATATATATACATATATAAAGCCTTTATCAATAGTGTTGGTAATACATAACAAAAGAAATGTGATTCCATTGCCTCATGGATAGCAAACCTAACTAAAACACAGTTTATTAGGTGACTGCTCCTAGGATTACTGTAGGCTGTAGAATGCCTCGTCCCTAGTGGGGTTTCAGAGAAGCTTAGACAAACAGTGAGACGTGCATGGCCAAAGCCTGTAACATGGGACCAGATAAAAAACTCTCAGCACTTCTCTATATATATCTAATTATTTACCTTCATGTCAGGAATATTGGAGAGCCTAAATGAATTAGGGAATGAGGTCCTTGGAAAAAAATTTGGCTGTTGTTTTCTCGTGACTCCAATCTATCCTTGGTGTGTCCTGGTCTAGCACCTTTTACCTGACTTGGATTAATGAACAAGTGTCTATGGATGTGTCTCCACCAGAATTTCAATTCAGATCTGGTGCAACCTTGTTGAAGTAAATCTTCCCCATCTCTTCTGATCTCGCTTTGGTACACTTTCAGATATGTCTGCGGTCATTCATATCATAGAGCTACATCAAATGGACAGAAAAAGTAACATTTCCAAGTGGAAGAGGCAGGGAGAGGGATAGAGGAAGGAGGCTCAAGTAGCAAAAAGTCTTAAAAGTAATAAACTTTCCTCACTGAGCCATAAAAACGCCCTCTTCAATGTCCAACAGCACATACCACAAGACTAGTAGGATATGAATAATATATCCTTTCAAGCAAACAGGCTACACAGGATTCTTGGAAACAGACTTTGTCAACAGTCTTCACAGGGATAGGCAAAGGTAAGACTCCATTCTCTATTCCTGCCAATGTTCTGCACACAGCTTCTCCCCTCCTACTCAGGGATTAAAGCCAGAGAAAGCAGAATAAAATGCAGAAAGATAAGAAAAAGCCAGTGACTTTGATACTGCCTGAGTGTTCTTTTCCTTCATGTGCTTGGGAAAATTGAGTGCCATAAAAAATAGACGATGAATTAAAAACCCCAACAGTAAAAAGCATTAGATGAAAGACATCTTGATCTTTTTCACTCTGCCTTCTGTTTGAAAAGTAAAGTTCTATCTTTCCGTACTTAATAAAAAGACACAGTAAGCAAAAGACTGGCCCTGAAGCAAAATTCCTTTACAGTATGTTTTATAATGCTTCATCAAGTATGGTCTCAGAGAATGGACATTGTACCCACAGCTGAGCAATTTCTTGCCTTCCATGTCTGTGCCAAACATATTTAGCATGTAACTGTTGATGGCTTTGTCTAAATCTTATCTACATACCACATCAACAAGAATGGATACAGCGGCACATTAAAGCTTTGTCGCTATCACCTAAAGGAATATTAAAGCAGAAGCCCTGAGGAGATATGAAGGCAGGATTTTTCCTTCTTGGTTCCACCTGAAGGTTTAGAGAGAATCTAGTCTCAAGTGACTTGTTCATAAGAAGAAACTGTCTCCCATAGTGGAAGGAGAACTCCACAACCTCCAGTTTTTAATTCTCTTTTCTACACAGCAAAGGTGCATGGGTATGAAAAGAAATCTTCAGAGAAAGGATCTCTGGCAGTGATGCATCAAACTTGAGACTTGATGCAGTCTTTCAGAAGTTATTCAAAACAACAAGAAAAGAAAACTGTTCATTTTAGACTCTCCTGTTTGTTAAGGTGGCCTTCAGAGGCTGAGCTGGCTGTGAATTGCTGCAGTTGAGGTCATTCTATTTTGAGGGCAGATTTTTCAGAAGACAAAGCAGTTTGAGAAAGTGCAAACTGCTTTTTCTCACCTTTGTGGGATATTAAGTAGGAACTCCTATTGTTATCAGTCAAGAGTCAACGTTGTTAGCCGTAGTTTTGCTCATCTCAGGAAAAAAAAAAAGGCTCTTGGTTCATTATGAAAAAGCATAGCAGAGGGAGAAGCACATTAAAAAATCTTCACAATCTCCCATGGAGAGTGCTTTGTCTTTATAGTACTGCCAAGAGACAAGTTTGTGCAGGCCAGAGTTTAGGATATAACTTTTTTTTGTTTGGTTGCATTTTCAAATCCTTTATTTTCCCAACCAATTTAACCTTGAGGCACCGTTTAAAGGATAATCCACATTTGTCTCTTTCCTAAAACAAATGAATATTCACAACTGGAAACAAAAGAACTAGAGGATTAACTGAGAAACAGCCTTTTAAATGATGAATGAAGAAATACATACGGAAGGATATGAATAGATATGAATGAGCTGCTCAGCTTCACAATGTAATTGAGAAATGTTTAAACTAGTCAGAAAATCTACTGTCACCGTTATTAAAAGGTGATGTTACATAAGATAGGACAGAAAAGTACAGACGTACCTTCTGGCTGTTTAAGGAGACTGACAATGAAAACTGTTATTCTTGGGGACAGGGAACACACAGAGTATATTACTTTTCCCATAAAAAGTCAGACTCACTGGAGGCCAAGAGGTGCATCAATTTACCCATGGTGTAAAGTCAGAGTTGTCTATGGAGTTGTATTTAAAACTACTATAGTCCATTTCAATGCTATGGATGTCCAACATTTGTAGGTGGGCAGTACAGTTTAAAATATGTTTAATAAAACTGAAAATGCAAATGCCTCAAATAATGACAGAGCAACTCAAAGGGCAGCAGTTGGCTGTCATATAGTTT
Organism: Falco naumanni; assembly: GCF_017639655.2. Taxonomy (NCBI): domain Eukaryota; kingdom Metazoa; phylum Chordata; class Aves; order Falconiformes; family Falconidae; genus Falco; species Falco naumanni. The sequence continues at coordinate 48,932,159 of NC_054057.1, read as the reverse complement.
TGCTGTAGAATTATAGATTGTCACCACTTTGTTATAAAATTCTGTGTGATCTGAAATAAATAATTTTGTGTCACTAAATTTTTTCATCTCTGCGAGGGGAGTCATGGTGCTCACAGTGTGATGAGACTGAATCCATTCAATTTGGAACTGTAATCTGAAATCCCTTGAGAAAAATTAATTTATTGCACTAAGCTTGCTATATTTAAGTAATATTTATATGCATGTATTTAAATTATTTTTTATCCAGAGATTTACTCAGTAGGATTATGAAGCTGCAAGCTGATCTGCACTGAAGTCTATTTAGACAAGCGTGGAAGGTCTCTCTGCCTGTGGTGTTGCTTTACAGTGGAGGAGCTACTTCCAAGTAACCTGCCTGCAGAAGTGTTTCCACCTCACCCCCACCTACCAGTAGGAATCTGCAGCATGACAGTGTAATGTACACTTCAACTTCAAAAAATATAGCATATCTGGCTGCACTTTAACAGGGTTATTGTCACCTCATTTTGAATCTCTCCATACGATTGCCCAACCTATTGTTTCAAGCCTTCATAAATAGAAGGAACAGAGGGAGGATGAGAGCCATGGGGGCTGTATTTATACTGTCTGGTGGAGCACACCACAAATAATCCTTATCTGCTACTGGCTAAGTCTGCCCTGGCGCTGGAAATAATTGTGTTAACAAAGAATGGATTTTATGCTAGTAAAAGATTTTTCCTGGAGCCTCTTCTCTTGTCTCAGGCCTTGTTATGGGCTCTGGGCTGCGTCACTGCAACTGGAAGAGTGCTGAGTGCGGTCTCCAGCACCGTACGCTGCAGTGAATCCAGGCACAGCCGATCAGCAAATGGCAATGTTGAGTAGCAACCAGACATGGGCAAACTGCATTTTGGGTGGTGCCTCCAAACTGCATTTAAGAAGGAGCAAGACAGTGTCACACCCAGTGTAGCAGTCTGAACAAGCCTGCCAAACCTGCTGGAAAGTTACTGGTTTGGGAAAAGTTGTGCTGATGCTGAAGCACGGTCTTCAGCCCAAGCTAGTATGTTCGCTTGGCTGGTGTGATGCATGTCCTGGGCTAGGACCTCTGCTGTGCCTTCCCTGCAGCACACAGTGAGACCTCAGACCATTGACAAGCTGTTACATAGGTACAGGAGTGAAGTTTACAGATTTTGTATCTTCCTATTTGCTGAAAAAATCCAATGGCTGCAACGGTATCAGTGATCCCAAACTAAGCACAGATTAATATTGCCTTAATGCTTCTTGATTACTTTGTGTGCTCCTACATAAGGCACAATACCCAGTGTGTGACTGGTCTGTTTTTCCATTAATTTTCGGGTTTCCTTCCAGATCTGTCTGTGAAATTAAGAGTATGTAGAAAATTGCAGCTTTCTTGCCTTCTCTACCATCAAAGAAGATGTTTTCACTGTTCTTTAAAAGATAAAGATAGTAAGGATCTGCAAAAACAACCAACATTTTTAAAATATTCTGATTTCATTACATAAAAAGCAATGGGTTTGTTTCACTCACTGAAGTTGCAACAAGCTAACATTATCTTTAATCTCTTACTTTCTCAGATTTTTTCACTCCAAAGGTTTCTGGCAGAATAAGGAAGGAGTTCAAGTCCAGTATAAATAAAAGTTTTATTAGGGTGACTTTCAGGATTCAGATCTATAGTACAGAATGAATAAAAGCTAGAAAATATCCAGATAAAGGCTTTTTTAAAAAGGGTCATATTCTTTCTGGGGAATAAGTTGATTAAGATTTGAAAATTTTACTATTTATCTATTTTCTCAGTTTCAGTTTCACTGTTTGTCCTGCACTGTTCCAGAACTCTCTTTCCCATGGATGATTCATGTGGTAGATTATATAAGATTTTATTTTACAATCCTCATATAAAAAAATAAATAAAATTTAAAGCATGGCAAGGGAACAGATAGACCTTTTATATTTCCAGATTCTTTACAGATGTTTTCTTTAATGCTGCCTTTTTTGCCAGCACTGTTTCCTAATTTCCTTTTTTTATTATTTTTTAGTTAATAGCTCCTTGCACCTGCACATCTGAAAACACTGCTACATGGACTGACATAGTCATAACCCAAACCTGTGAATAGGAAACAGGCACAAAGTGATAAAGTTGCTTGCCAAACATTGCAAGGTTGTCTGGTCATAGAAGTACAGTCAAGCATGCTATCAGCTGCAACACACTGGAAAACATTTTACTTCTCTGCTGGTAGCTGAACACTTCAGGGCTGGGATGGATTCACTTACTGTATATCTGAACAATTTCTGGAACATGGAACTGGGGTCTCAGGTACTAATTCAGTGCTAAATTATAATAATCACAGTGATTAGATTTGGTAACATGAAGTAGCTTTTTGAAGTAGCTTTTAGATATTTTTGCTTACATTCATCTTTCCATGTACCAGTGTTCCGCAGTTCTCTTAACAAGAAGGATGGATCGGTCTGTTTGGACATGGGGAAAGTCCTTCTTTGCTACAGACTTCCAATGGCAACACCTGAAGTGTGATATGTGCTGTGGGGATGATCCTGCCTCCGTGGCATTCCAGTGTGTTACTGACATGGACCAGTCCTTTATCTCCCCATAGCTCAGCAGCCTGCCACTGAAAGGGGAAAATTAATTTCCCTATCTTCTAGTAAACGGGACCAGAAAGTGATGGGAAGAGCAGCAATGGACTGTATACCACTTAAGGACCTAAAATAGAAAGACTGATAATTTTAGGAATATTTTCAAATATTTTAAATCAATATATAGAATATCCATAAAAAGAATATTAAAATTATTATTTTCAACAGCAATTCTAAGAGATATAATCATTAAACATTCATAACATAATATATGCCCTTAAGGTCTAGTAAAAATAACTTTCACTTATGAATATTATACAAATGAAACCAAAATTACAAAAAACTGTCAAAAGAAAAAAAAAAAAAACAAACCACAAAATTTTCCCACCACCTTCTGCAAACTCCACAGATACAGATTTTATATCTACCTAAACTTTTCTTGGACAGCTATCTGTGAATAAACTTATAGAAATTGCAGTTAATTTTTATGAGCTGTGGGACAGATGCACAGAAGGAAGGAGGAAGGGTGGGAAATTATGCTGAACTTCATAAATAAATGTTTTGTGCTGATTCATTAATGTTGTGCAAAGAAATATGATAAATAACAATTACAGAGTCTGTAAATAAAACTGCAAAGGGAAAGAGTAGAAATTTGTTCCCTATCATCTTTGTACTTAATGAATTGTTCATCTCTCCAATTAACACTTTCAGTCTTCTGTCCTTAAAAGAGCAGCTGGATGGAATGACTGCCTTAAACATGAGCGGGAGGACGTGTATTTCCCTTGGTTTAGGTAATACAATTGCCTGTGAATACAGCCACAGATCTGATTGACATGACAGTACCTAAAAACTAAGCAGAAGCAAATTGCTGCCCAAAGGCATCAGCAGTCAAAACATTGCTGACAATTACTCTTGAAGTTAGAAATTCCTCCAAGAATAACTTCTCTATCAAATAATTAAAAATCACGTTATCAGATGGAAGTTTGGATTTCTTCAAACTATTTTGTTTCGTTTGAGAGGCAATGAAATTTCTGCATTATTTCTCCATTTTCTGAGATGTTCACACTTGGTCTCCATTTCCCTGTTCCCTCCTCTCTGACTTTTTTCTTCCTTTATGTTCACAGACTTGTTACTAGCTCACAGTGGAGTTTTGAGATATCTGACAAAATGTTCCTGCAGCACATGAAGGAAACACAGTTAGTGGTTCCAGGTGGGCCGAAAACAATTGTGGGCTGTTTTCCCCTTCCTCATCCAAAATACGGAGTGTGCAAATTTGCTGTGTTAACATTTGTGTTTCTTTGCTCAGCTTAGGGTTCGGTTTCTCCTTATATGTTTCTTAATGTGCAGAGTTATGATGGTAGAACCACCTGAAACTGTAGCATATCTATACCACAGGTATTGTACCCCCAGCCACCATCAGTATATCGGTGTATCAATACCAATCCGATACACAGGTGTCTGATGCAGCAACCTGTTTTTTTCTTCCTTTCTGTAGAAAAGGATACGCATATTACATTTCCAGTGTAATCAAAGTCAAGATACTGCCACATATAAAGTACTTGCAAGGGACTGAATTTTTAATTATGTTTGAGCAGTATAGACAGATGTATCAAATATTTCCATTAAACCCACTGCCAGTGGTCAGACCTCCATGGACACCAGGAACTACAGTCCCAGGGAGCCTGAACTCCAGCTCTGCTGACTGTCATCACCATCATCATCTGAAACCAAGCCTCTAGCACACTCCTGATTCACACTCCTATTGCACACACAGCAATAGGACAAGGCAATTTTAATTAAGGGGATGTAATTTTATGCTTCAGTGAAGAAGGATGAATTCAAGCACTTGTGAACTTTGTGCATTTGTTTGTCTCCTGTCAAGACCCCAGTGCTTTCGGTCCTGGCTAGAGAGATTGAAGGACAGCAGTGGAATCAAAGACTGTTTAAAATCACCATTGCAGATAGCTTTAATGAGTTATCATCAGCACTTCTTTAAACCCATCACACTGACCTTTCCCTGCATGTTTTCTCTTTCTTTGCATTAACAGCATTTTTACATAATACCTAGTTGAAAAAAAGGCTGCGGAGAAGGATATTGAAGCTTTCCTTTTAATTCTAACAATGAAATGCGTGTATTTCACTTCCAAGACTTTATGACAGTAGAAAATGTGTGACTGTACTGAAAAAAGATGCTTTGTTAGGATGGCACCTTGACAGTGCATATGTATGAGCCTACCCTAGTGATTTCCTTGTCATGCTTGCTTAGTTGGACACTCTGAGCAATGCTCTGTTTTCCATTTGTTTGCTTAGCTATTCCCAGTCCTAGGAGGTCAACAAGGTGATTAATTCCTGAAGAGTATAAAAATATAAACCAATCCAGTCTATAGTAGTGCCAATCATACCAAACCCAGAAATACTGAGGCACACTAAAGACTGTTTTGTCCCTTTGATTTTGAATGCATGAATGATCCAATTTCACTGTTAGCACACCTACATCCTAAGTAAAATAAGACAGGTGCGGGCAGAAGCTGAACAGAAGAATCAAAATAAGAAAATGAAGAAAATTATTAAAAATAAGTAAGAAAAAAAGGCACAAAAAAGGAAAAGATGTGTAATATACAAGGTGTTGGTGATGTTGGTACATGGATGAATTTTGTCTGCAGTTGCTGAACAGGCTGTAACGTCTTAATTTGTGATTTGTACAAGCCTTTCCATGCAAAACTTGGCATGTAAAAGGAGTATGTGCAGCTTTACCGAAGTACTTTGTAAATTCATGTTTATCAATTGTTCTTGTTAAAAATTCAGGAAAAAAAATGTTTAATTTCAAAAGGTTTTTAAAACAATATTTCTTGTTTTAATCAATATTAAATGTCATTTAATGCCTTTACACTCATTGATTGTATCTGGTTTTAGAGCTGCCAGCAAACAGAAAAAACTGTTATTCATGCACCTCTAATTATAGAAGATGCACATGCAATTGAGAAAACCATCCACACTTAAAACAACTATTTGTGTTTGGACTTATTCAAGCACTTTTCTGAGGGACTAACTCTTTCCAGGTGTATAATTTTATTCCAGAATATATTTTTTGCTGTTGTTTGGATACTGTTGTAACATTCACGCATTTGTAAGAAAGAAGAAAAAATGAAAAGTAAAATTAGTGTGAAACTGTGAATTTGCTATTGCAATACATCTTAAACCTGGTTAGAGGTGTTTGCCAATGCAAAACCATTCTGCGATTGTTCTGTTCTTATGTACCATCTTATATGATCAATTAGACATAAATAGCAGTGTGCAAATTCCTCCCAGTTGTGAGGTAGGAATATATAACTCTCATAATCTGAAGGTGGGCTCGTGGGAACTTGTGCAGATGCTCCCTTTCGTTTAGGCATATGTCGTACTTTTGCTTTGTATTTTTATTGACACCAAAACTTGTTTTTCTTTCTGTAGCAGAATTTGAATAAAGATTGAGGGTTAAGTGGAAATTATCTGGATTTTTTTTTCCTAGACCAAACCAGTTTTTGAGTGGTCTTTGTGCCCAAGTGCTCATTAATATAAATTTCTCGTTACCAACTTTTCATTAATACCTGATTATCTTCTTTTGTATTTTACCACATAAACACTTAGTTGTCTCAGTTTAGGGCATGCCAAATTTTTGTTGACAGGGGAGATTACAGGTTTCTTTGGTTCTAAAGCCTGGGAGAGGTCATCTTGGCCAGTCAGCTGCCTTCATCTGGGTGTAAAAAAGTGAGAGGAAAACCTCCAAATTATAAAGTTTTCAAACAGTTATCTCCTGGTCCCTCATGCATTTGGACTATTTAGTAGTTTACAACTGTCCAGTGGTTCCACTGAGTGCTCTGAGCTAACCCTGCAAGCAGTGATGGTGGTGAGGATGGATGTGAGGCAGACTTGGGCTTTGATAAACAGCTCCCAGAAGGCTGTTAAGTAGCATCCTGCCTGGAGGCTCATTTATTTTGCATCTCACTTTGTGAAGCTGCATTACAGCATCTCTTTCAAAGTACTGCCTTGGAAGGACAGCAAATGCATCATCTGAAAAAGTGCAGGAGCTAAGAGCTTTCAGTTCACATCAACTAAAAGCAAAAGTTTTGCCACGGACTTTCACTGGGCACCCACAGTGACATAACACACCACTTCAGAGCAGCAGCTTTTCCTCCATATCTCCACATGGATCAAGTGTGAGGTTTTGCTATCCCAGATATATTTTGTGCATATTTCAGAGTCTCAATCATAGGCTATTATCTAAAGATAGCTTTGTTTACACTTCACAGAAATGCTTTCCAGCAGACAATTCCTTAGATCCGTCTCTGCAAACATGGCTGCAGCACATCTTAAGAAACGCTTTTCCTTCTGACAAGAGATATGTGAGCACAAATGAGAATTTTCATAGGCTGATTTCTTAAAGATTTATGACAATCTCAGTGCAAACTTAGCCTGCTTACTAAAGCATAGCTGGGAGGAGTCAAGGAACAAAGAGAGTATGATTAAATTGTAAGCATACAATTATGAAAACAAGTTTTTAATTCAGAAATAAGTATTTGCTGAACTTTTTCACAGTGAAATAAAATTAAGTAACTTCCTTTGAGCATTCAGTAGTTTCCATGCAGAGGATCTAGGATATCTGCTCTGTGAAGATGAAGATGTCAATCCATGTCTTTTCATGTGACATGTCTCACTGGTCACTTATGAGGAATTTGAAACTTGTTTGATTGCAACGAATGATGGCAGTGAAGAAGATGGCAGACTATAATCTCATTCACACTGCCCCTATTTTCAAAATATTATTCTTAAAATTCTGTTTAATTTACCTTGTTGGTAACAAACCTTATTCAAATTTGCCAAGGCAAATGTCTGCCTTTCTTTCCCTTGGCTGGTTTTCAGATAGCAGGCAGAGCATGAACAGAGAGGTGCATCAGGACTGATCTCCAAGATGCCTCCTATATACCCAACCGTTTGATTCATGCTTTCTAAAAAGTATTTTTATCCTGGTCTTTCCACATTTATCTGAAGAGTATAGCCATACTTTGCAACTGTTCAAGATCTAAACATGGAAGACCTGTCATGATTTTAAGTTAACTGTAATCAATGATCTGTTTATTGAGTGATAACTTCAGGACTTTATTCTTCCAGCCTAAAGCCTGAGTTGCCTAAAGGTGTCCCTAAATACATCTAATAAGCACAAGCCATCTTTGTTAATTACGTAGGTGTGCAGGGTGCCCAAAATGCAATGGAAGTGAGGTTGAGGTCATGGTGCAGGTATATGGACACTTATGGCATCTCAGAGGTGTGGGGATGGCAACTTCTATCAGTACAGCACTGCTGAGTAGGATTTTAGATAACTATTAAATCATGCTGGAGCAATCCTGCCTATGCCATTTGCCAGAGGTCAAACTAAATGTAGAATAATTATTTAGAAAACTGAAAGATCTCCATAAATTAAGCTTTTGGTAACTTTTTCAGTCTTTCATTTACAGTAAATACTGTTCAGTCAGAGTGGAAAGTAGTAGTACTGGGACTATGCTTAAATTAAGTACTTCTGGAGAGACGAGTAAATCTATTATGGTTTATTAGGTGTTTATTAGAGGGCAGAGGTTGAAATGTCAATGTTAATTTCACCTAAATTTTATTGTTATTATTGTTGGATTTATTATAATATTATTATTAATTAACTTCTATGTTTCTAACACTTGTTTTGTAATTCTAAATATATCAAACAAGGTTTTTTGAAGGAACAGATACAGCATTTGAATATCTTTCTTTCAAAAAATACTTGTCTGCTCTGTAGGTAGGCAAAGAATGTTCAAGCACACATCTATGCCATGAATCTGAACACAAATTTTCAAATATCAGTGTTGAAAGTCAAGCATCTAAATTCCAAGCAAACAGACTCCTCATTTTTTTTCTGAAAATGATGAGTCACTTAGGATTCGGGAATAACTTTTCTAACAATTAGAAACTTTAAATTCCTGGATTCCTAAGGAAAGCAACAGATATCAGGCTTGCAAGTGGATACTTGAAGAAAAATTTGCTTTAACAGTCTCCTTAAGCTACCCAAGTTTGAGGACATAATAGCCATCTTCCAGGCAAAGCATGGGGAGCCTGTAACATAGCATTTGGCTGACTCAAGCTTGTCTCTTTCTGTAACAGAAATTGGCTTCCCTAACTACCCCGTGACTTACCATCACAGTGGTAAACACTCTCCAGAACCCTTTTGAAAGGGATGATTCATCCCTGGAGTATTTTTAGGAATTTGTTAACTTGCATTTAGCTTAGTGTGTTGGTAGCCAATAAACAGAGTGAAGACAAGCTTTGAGTAGTCACACATAAACCATTTTGAATGCTATAATTGTAATACATTATCTTGGTCTGTAGACTGAGTCATCTGCTGGTTAAGCAGAATGGAAAAAACAGCATAAGACCGTTGCTACAACAGGGAGTTTGATAAAATGCTAAAGTAATCAGTGCTAGCAACTGGATTATATTTATCTTCCCAGGATTACACCTGCTTGTTCCAGGCACAACTTGCAATACGTGTTGATTTTTCCAAAGTTACCGAAGTCTTATGTGTGAATGTTACACGAATCTAAGCACCAATATCACAGGGAAAAATGCAGTCTAATATACTAACATGCATTTTTGAGCAAGTTTCACTCCAGACAGTACTCATTCTATGTCTTGTATTTCAATCCAGCTGAAAGAGAAATGAAACACAGCAGGCAATGCCTATTGTACGTGGCTGGGGACCCAGTTTTTGCTGACACTTGGAAGCATGCCCAAAGGGGGTGGGGAGCGGGCTGAGAGGGGGTGGAATAAGAAGAAAGCAAGAGAGTGAGAAAGAGAGTTTATTAGTAGCTGACCACCAGTTCAAACCAAGTGCAAATCAGAAACAGGTTTTGCAGCAGTTAGCCTAACAGAAAGGTAATAAGTAAGAGATTTTACACTGTCCTTGGGACTGTGAAATAGAAACCAGCTTTTGGCAGTCAGATTAGGGGAATGCCACTTCGCAGAGAATGGAAAGTGATGAGTTACAGGAACTTGGCACACTGATCAGATCATCTCATCCTCCCACTCAGAGCAGTAAGACCCTGGCATCCTAGTTTACGCAGATATCAGAAACATGATCTTTACCAAAGCACACATGTATTAGAAGCCAGTGACACAGTCTGTCATGTTCCTCTATAGAGAGTTCTTCGGCGTGTGTCGTTGAACTGTCTGGCTACACTACGTGTAATGAATTACGCCTGCAAAGTAAACATTTCGCTGTTTGTAAAATATGAACAATTTTGCTTTTTCTGTTGAAGAATGCTGAATCAGTGAAAGCAAAATATTTTTCAGAGATCACAGTGAAATTTAACTACAAGACAGATAGGGTTTTGATGGATCTGCTCAGGCCAAAAATGTTTCAAAACCTTGTAATCACATGCCAGGGTACCTGCTGAGTTCTTTAGCACCTGATTAATGAATAAATGAGCAAGTGAGAGGACAAAGACCCTTGGAGTCTGTCTCCTTTATAACTTGCCTGAAGGTTTCCAGGCTTTTCAAATTCACAGGTCAACAGATGGGATTATATGGATTTAGGGGCCTGGAAACTGAAAGCTTCACAATTGCTTCCCTGGCTCTGTAGTGACCGTGATAATTTCCAGCTTCTCTGTCTCTTCACTTTGGGCATAATGAAATATTCATTGAGCCAAAATAGACTGTCTCAGTAGTTTAGTAGTTTAGGAGACCACCTGATTTAAAATGGGGATTTGAATCCAAGCTGATGGATGCCTTCATACTGAAATACCAGTTGGCACAGGAACTAGGATTCAGATTACTGTCCTAATCATCAGGCTATAGAGTAACTTTAATGCCTTGATGAATATTTTATTATGAAGTGTAAAATGGAATAGAATAACAGAGGTGATAGAAGAAGGCACCTATCTCAAGTACAAAGTTTCATACATCTCTCAGGAATCATAAGGGTTTGAATCCTCTCTAGCAAAAAGAACAGAAGCCAACTCCCCTAATTCTGTATTGCTATGTGGCCTTTTGGCGACCATGTGTTACTTGTTATGCCTGGAACTTTATTATGAGTGTTTTAGTACAAATCTGTGAATAGTTTGGCTTCCTATTACATCACATATTTCAGATCATCAGCTCTTAGCTAAAGAAACAAGACAAAGTGCAAAGTTGCCAGATTTAGTACAGATTCTATCAGAAATCACAAGGTTGTAACAATTTTGTTATGTAATATTATATTAAAAACAATTTTGCAATTTAACCACAATAGTCATTACTCACATAACTTAAAGTGGTAAAACCCAAAAGATTGAGACACAGAGTGCAATGATAATGAGCCAACACTATTCAACAGCTAATTTATTACAGATATTTTTAATTATTACATATATGGATAAAATGCCTCCTTCCATCAAAAACTACTTGTAAGGATCTCATTTTTTGTTTTATGTTCTTTGACAGTAGCCTGTACTATGCAAAACTTGCTAAAATTTCAAGCCTGTGTTTGAGATTAAAATCTTCCTATCAGAAAAAGCCATCTGCAGACACACTTATAGCTGATGTTCCCTCAGGTTCTGTAAGTTGATGTCAGTGTGACAGAGGTTATATAGGATTATTGTCACCAGCTTTACTCTTATTGTTCTGTATGTGGTGAACAAGATGACGAGCATTACGAGATGCTTTTTCAAAGACTTTCTGGTGTTAATGGTGCCTACTAACCACTACTAAAAAGAGTATTATGGCAAACATTAAAGGTTTGTTGCTTTTTTGTTTCTTCCTCTGCAGGGAAAATTGTCTCATTACTTTCTATACAACAAACACAGTATCTTCCCATGGTATCATCCGAGGAGGCACTGACCAAATGAGACCAGATGCCTTTCAGTAATTATGTTTGAAAGTTTTTCTCTGTCAAAATTAGCAAATAGCGTTGTGGTTGTCTGTTGAAGGAGCGACAAGATGAAAGCGACGGTGCTACCTGATATTCCCGTCGGGATTTCTTCAGTGTAAATTCAACTTCAACACAATTTTTAGAGCATGACACAGAGGGGTAAGGGCAGGAAAAGGAAGAAAAGGACAGGAGTGAAAAGTTAACAGATGCAGAAGAAATAAAACCCCAGGAATTCAGGAAGTATTTGGTAGTATGAAATGAAAGCCTGACACCCAAAGGCTAAAACAGGACCACTGCAAAGCTGGGGACAGTAGCCACACCGTTGGGTTTATACAATCTCAGCAATCTTTTTGGTCCATTTTCTTTCCGTAAGGAAACCGATTGCCTTGTTTTCCTCTCTGGGTGCAATCCCAAAGAACAGGACGTAAATTACAACTACGATATAATTTAGTCGCTGAAGCTAGATTGATTACCACATATAACCCATATTTCAATGAAAGCACCTCCTAAATATCTGCATTCATATCTAACATATGCACACAGGACACGTATGTATCTCTGATACAGGAGACCAGTGGTGAGAAAGGTCCTGTGTGTTGTTCTCTGGCATCTGAATTGTGATCTTTTAGAGTACTGTAACACCTACAGAAAATTCAAATTATAATTTCACATTAGGAAGGTGGGAAAAAAAAAGATGCTGCAGTTCCCCATCACAACACGTTAACACATTCCTGATAGGGAATCTATCTGCATCTGATTATCCTGCAGCTGTTCTTGGTAAGGTTTCTTGTCTAGCTGGCATGAGCTCTATGAGAAATTGTATTAAATAAGATGAATCACAGATTGTTTCCTTAGGTTAGCTCTTGTTATACCTTCTTGATAGTTAATAGTAATTAAGATATCACCAGATAGCAGTTCACAAAGACTGTTTAAGACCGTTTAAAAATATGTTGAGACAAAATACCAGATAAACAAAACACAAAACAAATTTCATGCCAGTTCCCCCCAGCTATCTCAGATGCAATGAAAGTTGAATTGGGCCTTATTGATATTACCACTCTTGACCATAAACTTATACAATAAGGCAATTAAGCTTGACACCAAGTGCCAACACAATCAATGAAGCCTGTTTTCTAGAGAAGCCTGATCCTTCAGACGCTCACTCATTCATCCAAAAATGTAGCAGTTTCACCAGCCTGGCTTTGTGCCTCTTGACTTGTAACCCAGTCAATTTAATGCATTACATATTTTCCTATTGACTGCTACTAAAGAAAGAATGGCTTGCTAATCTATTTGCATTCCTTCTGGTTTTTGTCATTTACCTATGTGGCTTTATATATACTTATGAACTTTTTGCTTTTTGTCCAATGTGTCTAGCTTTAACAGAATCTTTAAATCACCAGTAAACCATGTTTGACACCCCCTTGTTTAACTCAAATCTCCTCGGTTCCCTCGTGTGTTTGTAACATAACCAGTCTGGCCAAAGTCTTCCATTTCCACCCACAGTAATTTCCAAAATGAGATCATGATTCATTCTGTGGTGCTTTTATTCTGAACGTAAACTTATGTTTCAATAGCTTCATGACTGGCACTTACTCTTACAAAGTCTGAAGAACAATTTGCAAAGGGATTTCCTTTGAGATCCCTGTTATTTATGAGCTGCATGACATAAGCGTGTAAAGCTCTCTTAAAGAGATAATGGAGCTTTTAGTGAATTTCCCCATTAATTGGTCTTAAAGCATTTCTGGTGCTAATGCAGTTGCAATTATTTTGCAGTGGCCTGGTTTCAACACCTCCAATTGCTGCTTCTCCTACTGTGTTACATCCAGGAAGGAAAAAGTAGGGGAGAGGGAAGGGAAAAAACCCAACCAACACACACACATACACACAAATAATTAAAAAATTAAGAGAGAAAACTGAATTTCCATTTGTGTATAATTGGTGATCAACTTGAGAATTTACCATTAGCTGCAAAAATAATTTTTGCAGACTGGAAACAAGTGTTTCTAAAAAGCAGCTCCAGTGTGTAGGAGGTTATTTTAATTAGCAAGGACTATCAACACCTATCATAACACCTTAGGAATTGGTGACCTTTCAAATGGCCTTAACATAAGAAGCTGACTTCACAGAGGTATTGCTATTATTATTTTTAATGACTTTCAGGAAAACGTTGAACTACCTTTTTTCCTTGATATTTCAAATAAAAAGTGAACATTAGATTACACTATCAAAATGCAGTTTTCTGGTTTGTTCCCTATTATTTTTTTAACACTGCTTAACATTTTATTTGCTTTTTGACTTCACTGAGCCCTGAGACAACAATTTCCACAGAATTTGATACTAAAACTCACTCTAGAGTAGTACTGGTAAACCATTATTTCTTACCTAAAATGAGGATCATTCTTCTTAGATATATTACTTTACATTTATCTGCATTATACTTCATCTCCTATGTTATTTTATCAGGTATTCAATATATCCAGGACTTGGTATGTTTTTCTGAAATGCTGCTACACTGTTGGCATGCATTTTTTTTGCAGCCTCAAACAACTTCAACTTCAATGACTTCCTATCAGATTTTGTGACTTCAGCTATTCCCCTTACCAGATAATTTATGGGTAGGTTAACAGCACAGATCACATAAGTATGCCATTGATCATTTCTTTCTGTTGGGAATATTGACAATGTACTATACCTTTTGTATTCCATTTTTTGGCAAAGTGTTTATCTTGTAAGCATCTTCCTAATGGCCATTTAATTTTCACCCAGAAAAATCTTCAGCAAGGCAAAATTCATAAATGTGTTTTGGAGATCCAAGTAGATTTTATGAACCAACTTTCCCTTATCCACATCACTGCTGATCTCACCAAAGAGCTGTTGTAGGTTGTTTAGGCATAATTAACCTATGGAAAATCCATGCTTGCTCTTCCCTAATGCATCACAGATATGATGCTAATTTTAGTCTGTACTACAGATTGCTTGATCTGTGTGGTATGGCTGTAAGAATTACAGGTTAGCCTTTGTCCAGATTTTCGCTGAAATAATTCTTAATTTTTGGCATCTTATTAACCAGCTTTGAGTCACCTGAGCCCTAAGCATTTCTCAGTGAAAAACTGCATACTACAGTCATAGCTCACCTATTGCAGCCTTGATTTCTGTTTAGGACTTCTGGGTGAGTAACACATGGTTCTGGTAATGTATTCTCCAAAACCTTTTTCTCTCACTTCAGTGTGAAGCACATTCTCTTTGCTCACATGAAAGTAAAAAAGATGAGGTTTATCCTCACCGCAATTTTCCAAAGTGAGCAAACACAGACACACACAGAAAGATTGTCTGCTCTAGGCACCATTTTTAGTGTTTTTTGGACTTTGCATATCTAAGTGCTATCACCCATCTGCAGAAGGAAATATGGCATGAATTATGACTAAATTGAAGTTTCTGTTAAAAAAATTAGTCAGAGGATTTCAGTGGTCAAATGCTTTGCTAAGTAACTGTTTGTTATAAGTAGGGGAATGTGGGGAATCTATAAAACAACTTGAAAAGCTGTCATATGAAATGGTTGCCTGATGCATGCAGATCTTGTCTGATATAAACGTACAAGTGTCTCATAAAGCAACTGTGTTGAAACAACAGTGTCATCTGACAAAATAAGCTGGATGAAACCAGCAGTATTAATTTAGGTTATGACAATGGTTGAGGAGTCCACGTGCTTTAAGCATTTACTGTGATATGTCAGTGTAGTTCTCAGTAACTGGAGACAAAGGCATGTGGAATGCAGATCTGACTCCTAAGAGTACATTGATGTTATCACTGAGTTTTCATTTCTTCCAAAGTGCTAAAACAAATGCACATACAATAATTTAAAATCATCAATCTGCTCTCATAAATAGAAGACTTAACAGTTTTGATTTTTCCAATATAAAAGAGGACCTAAGTCAACTCTCAGCATATCCCTGCTCACTATTGGCTTTGTAATATCATACAGCTATTACAGAAATGATCTTCTCTAGTATACTCTCTAGTGAAAATCTGTTTTTATTCAACAGGCAGTATTATTGATTCCACTTCCTATCTGCAGCACTGCAAGTTTGTCCCTGTATGTTGTCCCTTTCTATCTCCTCAAGCCTGACAAGAGGATCCAGACAGCAGGATACTAAGGGACCTGTCCAAAAGGAGCTGCCTCTGCATGTCTGCCTTGGCATCTTTTTTTGATTTGCTTACATTAACACCCTAGGTGGGAAGAGAGCTTTAAGCTGTTGGGATTGTCTGCAAAAATGAGAAAAAGTGCAGAAATTTAGGCCTGTGTGGCTGACCAGCTCTGCCCCTCTTAAGTGCTTCTGGAGGACCAAGAGATTCAGTATTATCATTACGCTGGTGTGCTGCAGGGCTGTGAGAGGCATTATGTCTTTTTTCCCTGTCTGGAAGGGCAGTGGGTTTGGAGAGGATCTGTAGCCAGTTCAGCGTCTATATGCACGGGAGAGACAAAGCTAAGCTGCAAAGTATGTCAACAGAACGATGGTAGTTATCGTTTCCATGGTGGTAAGTGCAGGGAGGAATGCTGAATTGTTTACATTCTTTTTATATGCAGCCTGCTTACATTTCTGGTGGACTCCCCTTATCAATCACCTGCTGGATTCCTGCCGTGAATCACGTATGGATGAGCTGCCATGGGTGGTTATTTTACACTCGGGTGCTGATAAGAGTGTCTTTCTGCTTGCGTCAGCTTCTGCTCCATAAACAACTTCATTGACCCAATTCCCTGGTACTCTAGGTAATAAGTGAAGGCTTTTCAAGGATTATATTGTTAAACTGAAACCTTCAGTGTGCTTTAGCAGTGATGTTAATTTACCAACGTATTACACAAAATTGCTTGCAATGCTCACTAATTTTCCACCTATGGATGGGAGACTTTTGGAAATTATAAGTGCTTATTTTGGGGTTTAAACTGGTCTCCAAGGTAAAGCTGTATTTCACCAACCCTTGGATGTCTATAGTGTAAATATTCACATATAAACTCACCACCTTGTTCGCTTCTATCTCTAACAGAAGGAATTAGGTAATTTAAAATAGGTGTGATGACTTGTGCTCTGGAAATGCCTGATTGTCATCTGACGTGCGGAATTAGACTCTATAACTCGAAAGTTATAAAGTAGGTATGTTTATTGCGCGCAGATGCACGGGGGATCGCTCCTCCACAAGCGTGCATGCCCGAAGTGACGAACCATCCCACATTTATACAATGAAACAAATGAATATTCAATTAGCGCCTATACATATTTGTTACCTAAACCCCGCTTCGTATGTTAATTAGCTTATCAGTCCGTTTCCTGGAATGTGGTGGTCTTGCAGGTTTGTAGGTGAGTCATGTTCTTGTGACCATCCCATCTTCTCCAGCAAGGAGACTTAGCACTCCCTCCCTCTAGATAGCATTTGAATGTCTCTCATCTTCTCTCATTCTCTTTTAAATAGCCCCTTTGTTAGAGAAAGAAGGGCAGGCGTCTCCTCAAAAACTGTAGTTGTCTCCTCAGAGCTGTGTGCCTGTGTGACCAGACACCGCACCCATGACCAGTCACCATACCCACATTCCTTGAGCAGACATATACAATCACCATCGATGTCCATTGTCCCCATTTCACACTATTTCTCCATATCAATCCCCCCTTTTCTATCAAACTAAGTAAATTCTTTTACTTAAGCAGTCTTCCCAAATGATATAAAGCATCATACATAAGTGTTACCCTTTTAAACATTCTCCAAACCCACAAATATAACATAATGGTTAGTATTAAGGAAATTCCTAAACTGATCAATAAGATCACAATGGGGTGTACCATAGTGTTAAGAATTCCTGTTGCAGAAGGTGACCAGCCAAAGAGAGTATCCCACCAATTATGGTTTCCATCCTGTTCTACCTTTTTTAAAACTTTCTTGATCCCCTCTACATCATGATGGATCATAAGAAGAGTTTCATGTCCCTTTTCTTTGGTTTCTTTCAGTATACGTTGTAAAATCTGCATGTTTTAATAGTTCTTTTATTCTGCTTATATTTAGTCCTATGGGGGTAGGAATTATCATCTGTGATAGGGTAAAGTTAGATGTAAAATTACAGATACAGTAATTTGAATATTGTGCAGTCTCCTTTACCTCCCCATCTACAGTTATTGTGTTACACTTAGTTCTCAAACACGCACATTCCTTCCCTGCATATATAATTACTGTTTTCAAGTTTGCATTTGGTTGGGCCTCAAAATGACATATTTTTGATCTGTATCTAAACAAGTATCCTGAGCCATTATAGTATTGCTTTCACAGAGGAAGCCCTGCTGTTCTCGCATAATACAAGATTCTAAATCTAGTGTTTGCCACTTGTCGCCTATCTTTCTGGCCCATGTTCTATGTTCAAAGGTATATTTTCCTAGGCATATTATAAAGATGGGCTCAGTTAAGGTAAAATTGTGCCAACATTCCCGTGAATTAAAGCACATGGCTGTATTTAGAAGGGTAAATTCCTTATTTACCTTTCTGACATTAATCAGGGTGTCTCCTGAAATCTTGGTGTTATCTTTTTCATTGTATGTTTGACACCCTACTTTTATCCTATCTCCTAATTTTCCCCATAATCGGTCGACTTTGTGTACATCCTCCCGATCCCATTGATTCCTTTGGTACACCTCATTTTCAGAAAAAAACACCATAGCTAGTTTCGTCTTTGAGTCCACCTTTCCCATTATTCCAGTGTGTTTTTTCTGGGCATGATTCCAAGGCCAGTTATCAGGCTCTTGGTTGTAGGCAAGAGAGAGGGTACAAAAAAACACAAATGGTTTAAACCCACTATTGATCATTTTAAGAATCTAAACGTTCCTCATATATACATATAAAATCTGTTTTGATCAAAAATATCTTTGATTGAGTTGGGGCTTACTGATAACAAATTGGGCAAGACTGGCCACTGGCTCAGTCCCAGACTCTTTTGTTCTATATTGTTTGTTGTGGTGCCCTTCCCATATGGTGGATCCACAACCGCTCAGGTTCACTTACTTGCCACCCACATTGTTCCCATTTGTCCGAGTAAATTTGAGTTTCAGTTCTTTTTTATCTGGGGTTACTCTCCACGAAGTTGCAGGGGCTTTCTTGATCCGGGTGTGGTGAATCCAAGAATTCTGTCCCTCAACCTTGATTGCGGTGTAGGTGGTGAGTAGGACTTGAAAAGGTCCAGTCCACTGTGGTTCCAGGGTTTTATCTGCAAAACACTTAACGTATACATAGTCCCCTGGTCGTATATCGTGAACAGGTCCATCCAGACCCCTACTGCGTGTTCCCATCACATGCTTCTCAATTCTTATTAATTGTTTGTTTAGTGCCACCATATAGGAAGTCATTGTTTCTTCACCAATCTGTGAAGACGTCCCCTTTTGTACCCCATAGGGTCGTCCATATAAAATTTCAAATGGGCTAAGCCCCTCTTTGCTCTTGGTCTAGTTCGAATTCGTGTAAGAGCTAATGGCAAAGACTGGGGCCAAGTTAGATTTGTTTCTTGACCTAGCTTGACAATCTGTTGTTTGATTAGATGATTCATCTTTTCCACCTGCCCACTCGATTGTGGTCAGTATGAGGTATGTAATTGCCAATCTATTCCTAGATGGTGGCTGATCTGTTGCACTATTCTGGACACAAAATGTGGTCCTTTATTCGAGGACATTACCGCTGGGACTCCAAACCTAGGTATTATCTCTTGGAGCAGTATTTTGGTCACTTCCCGGGCTTTAGCAGTTCTGCACGGGAAGGCTTCTGGCCAACCTGAAAAGGTATCTGTTAGTACCAATAAATATCGATACCCCCCTTTTTTAGGAAGTTCCGAGAAATCAATCTGCCAATGTTGCCCTGGAACATCTCCTTTCCCAATTTTTCCCAACTTTGGCCCCTTGGTAATCTTAGGATTAGTCTGGAGACAAAGATCACATTGTTGGGTTACTTGTCTAATGGTAGTATACAAATTTCGTGCTATTATGTTTTTAGTGAGATCCTTATATAGAGCTTCTGCCCCCCAGTGCCTTTTTCTATGTTCTTCCCGAACTACTGACCATACCATGTAGGAAGGAATCACTATTCTCCCATGTGAGATTACAGCCCACCCTTCCTCATTATATGATCCCTTTAGGTCAGAAATCAGTTGCATAATTGCCACCCTTTCAGGAAGCTGGACCGCATTTAGGAGTTTCAAAATTTCTTCCGCATGTTTGATGATTTTTCCTTGGGAGTTTAACAGTCCCCTTTCTTTCCATATTGCTCCATGAGCATGTACCACTCCAAAGGCATATTTAGAATCAGTCCAAATATTTATAGGTTTTCCCTGAGCTCTCTCCAGAGCTCGAGTAAGGGCTATGATTTCAGCCTTCTGTGCCGAAGTGTCAGCTGGTAGCGGTCCCGATTCTATCACTTCTTCAGAGGTTGTAACAGCATATCCGGAATGTCGCTTTCCATTCAGCATATAGCTGCTCCCATCCGTGAACCAATGTTCAGCTCCATTAATAGGAACATCCTTGAGATCTGTCCTACTAGAATAAGTGGCTTCGATTGTTTCTAGACAGTCATGATCGACTGATTCGCCAACATTCCCATTAAGAAATGAGGCCGGATTGACGATGTTTGTAGTCACGATCTCAACATCATCTTGTTCCACCATTATGGCCTGGTATTTTAGGAATCTCTGTGGGGAGAGCCAATGCCCCCCTTTTGTTTCAAGGACTGCAGACACTGTGTGGGATACTAAGACAGTCATTTTCTGGCCCAAGGTAAACTTCCGGGCCTCCTGGATGTTTAGGATGACAGCTGCTACTGCTCTCAGGCAACCAGGCCACCCTTTTGCAGTGGCATCCAGCTGTTTAGAGAAGTACGCCACTGCCCGTCTGTATGGTCCCAAATCTTGTGCCAGTATTCCTAATGCCATTCCCTGTTTCTCATGGGAAAATAGGAAAAATGGCTTACTCACATCAGGAAGTCCTAGTGCTGGTGCCGACATTAAGGCTTTCTTCAGTTCATGGAAAGCTCTGTCTGATTCAGCATCCCACTGAAGATCCTTCTGATTAGCTGCTATCAGGGAATATAATGGTTTAACAAGCAAGCCATAATTACATATCCAAAGCCTGCACCATCCTGTCATTCCCAGAAATGTCTGCAGTTCCTTTACAGTTCGTGGTCGGGGGGCTTGGCATATGGCTTCTTTTCGGGCCTTCCCTAGGACCCGTTGTCTGGCACTGATCTCGTACCCTAGGTATGTGACTTGTTGTAACACCACCTGTGCCTTCTTCTTAGAAACCCGATATCCTTGTAGTCCCAGAAAGTTCAGCAGGCTCACAGTCCAAATAATACAAGATTCTTCGGTTCTGGTTGCAATAAGAAGATCGTCTACATATTGTAACACTTTCCCTTCTCCTGGTGGTGGTTCCCATAACTCCAAATCCTTTGCTAATTGGTTTCCAAAAATTGTGGGGCTATTTTTAAACCCCTGTGGCAACACCGTCCATGTGAGCTGGGTCTTTCGACTGCTTCTGGGATTTTCCCATTCAAAAGCAAAAATTCTTTGGCTGGCTTCATGGAGAGGGAGGCAAAAGAAGGCATCTTTTAAGTCTAAAACTGTGAACCAAGCTAGGTCAGGTGTCAGGGTGGTTAGTAAGGTATAGGTGTTAGCTACTACAGGATACAGATCCTCTGTTATTTTGTTAATGGCCCTTAAATCTTGAACTATCCTATAAGACCCATCAGGTTTTTTAACTGGGAGGATAGGTGTGTTAAATTCTGACTCGCATTCTTTTAGTAGTTTTAATTCTATGAATCGCTCTATATTTGGACGAATTCCTTCCCTATCTTCCCTTTTCAGTGGGTATTGTTTAATTCTTATCGCACCCTGTCCTTCCTTTAATTTTACTATAACAGGTGATGCATTCTTGGCACGTCCCGGCATGTCAATTGCCCATACTCCAGGATATACCTGATCAATAATTCTGGTATCAATTTCCCTTTTTATAGGAGTACTGGCCAAAGATAGGCTCATAACCTGTATGTATTGGTGATCATTTACCTCCAGAGTAACTTCCCCTTTTTTAAACGTCTAGATGTTCTAATAAATCTCATCCCAACAAAGATTTTGGTGAATTTGGCATTCTTGTTTGTTTTCTTAGTTTGTACTTTAAAGGTTTCAGGATGTTTTCCTGGTGGCCAGCAGCTCCCACAACTGTAACAAATAATTATTTTTTTACTGAAGTTCAACAAATAAGTTGGTTTCGTATTCACTAAAATTCCACCTCATACCCATTCCCTGCCCTAAAGGGCAGTTAGGGGTCCTGTTGTACTGCAAATGCTGCAGCAATTGGGGTGACATTGTCAGGTCCTTCTGCTCAATTGTCAGCAACAGCAATCCCCTCCTCCCCACCATCAGGAGGATTTGGGGCAGGAGATGCTGTTCCTGCTCTGCAGGTTACACAGGCCTGCCTCTGCAGCAGCATTTCTGTTTTAACTCTTTCTTACCCTGAATGCAAATCTGCTACTTGTTGCTTTAAGTCTGTGTTATTACATATCAGCCTTCGCAGGCAAACAGCAAACACCCTGCCATGCGTCCAGCGTGACTCAGCCGCACCTTCGAGGGGGTACGGGGGTTTGTACAAACTCACCCCAATACTTTAACACTTTCACAAGGTCTTTGATTCTCCACACACACATCTTACAACGTGTTTCATTCTGGTTGCTCCACAGAAGGAACCGCAACCTGAGCTTTTAAACACAAAAATTTCAACAAGAACATTTTTCTAGTTTAGGTCTCAGTTTTTTTCCCATCCTTTTCTAGAGCCATAATCAAAGATCAGGTGATGTTAATCCCGCACTCTTTCTAGTGCTAGTACCATAGGATCCCGAGGGGGTACTAATCCACAGTCCTTTTGCCACTCAGGTTTGTCCTGGAGGACGAAGAACATGTCTGTATACGATACTTCGTCCCATTTTCCCTCTCTCCTCAGAAACAACATTAATCGCAGGAGAGTGTTATAATCTAACGTTCCTCCCTCCTGAGGCAATTTCGCATCACTCCAATTTATACAAAAGCCACCACTGATTACAATATTTAATCAATTTCCTTCTATTTTCGGTACCACCATGTCCTACGATATCACTCCAATGTTTTAATATACAACCCAAGGGCGATTTTTCACAGGGCTTACTCCTTCCATTTCCCATTTTGCAATTTTAATTACTTTTTCTCCGGCCGCCTTAGCCACCCAAGGTCGGAAACACAGATAGAGCTCCTTACTTGTTTTGCACTCAAACACGCGTCTCAAGCACTCTTGCACTCACACTCAGTCAAAATAATTAAGCTATACACGGAAAATCAAAATGCGCATCTCAATCACACCATTCACACTCTCCGGGCAGCCCTCAGTCACACAAGCAGTATGTTATACGGTACCGTGCACTTATGTACAACTTTTAGGAACACTAACAGTTCACAAAGTATGCATTTCAATGAACAATTGCGAAAAAACAAACAACAAACAAAACCCACATTTTTCCTGGTCTTAAGCAGAGTGTTAAGTTTTCCGCTATTTGCCACGAATTACCAGAATATTATTATTTTTCAACATACATTTCATAACTCCAAGTTTTGAACATGTAACAAGACAACACATAGAACAAACAAGACACAGAGCGCTATTTCAGTTGTTATATTCTAGGAATTCCCCAACTCTTAAGACAACCCAATGGAAGTTTTTAGCTTCCCCCTTTTTTCCTACGCAAAAGTTTCCCTTTTACTTTTGCTAAGAGGTCCCTCTTGTTCCTGTGAGATTCCGCCTTATTCCGTCCCGCCCCCCGCTTTCCGTCACGAGGCCTCCGGGCTTTTAGGAATGGCAGTAACCTCGGGTTTGCTCGATCTGCCCTCAAGATCGCTAGCGGCCACCCCTTGGTCAGCAAACCCCCTCCCAAGGTACCTTTCCTCCTGGGGACTACGCTGCGCGCCGCACGTCTCCGTGCGTCTCACCAGCCGCCCCGTTACTAAACATACCGTTTTATCCGCGGATCCAGGGGTTCTTTTCTGCTCCCGGGTGAACAGCTGAGAAGAGGAGGCTCCTCCGAGGAAATCTCCCGGGGCGCGCCTAGGAGCGTCCGCTCCGCAGCTGGTCCCTCAGCCGAGCAGAAATCCTCCTGCCTGGCTCGCCAAAACTGACGTGCGGAATTAGACTCTATAACTCGAAAGTTATAAAGTAGGTATGTTTATTGCGCGCAGATGCACGGGGGATCGCTCCTCCACAAGCGTGCATGCCCGAAGTGACGAACCATCCCACATTTATACAATGAAACAAATGAATATTCAATTAGCGCCTATACATATTTGTTACCTAAACCCCGCTTCGTATGTTAATTAGCTTATCAGTCCGTTTCCTGGAATGTGGTGGTCTTGCAGGTTTGTAGGTGAGTCATGTTCTTGTGACCATCCCATCTTCTCCAGCAAGGAGACTTAGCACTCCCTCCCTCTAGATAGCATTTGAATGTCTCTCATCTTCTCTCATTCTCTTTTAAATAGCCCCTTTGTTAGAGAAAGAAGGGCAGGCGTCTCCTCAAAAACTGTAGTTGTCTCCTCAGAGCTGTGTGCCTGTGTGACCAGACACCGCACCCATGACCAGTCACCATACCCACATTCCTTGAGCAGACATATACAATCACCATCGATGTCCATTGTCCCCATTTCACACTATTTCTCCATATCAATCTCTGACTAGAATGGAAATCTGAACAGTAAACCCAGATATAGAAGTCTATGTTGCTCACGTCAAAATCATGGCAAAATGAAACCTACCATGTCTGTCTGGGATGAAAGATATACCTGCTTTTTAAAATCTGCAAATTGCAGGGTATCTAGTGCTTTTCACTGCAGTAGTTTGATGTTTGTCACTGGGAGGGATAGGAAACATATTACCTGCATGGACTATATATGTGCTGTAGTATAATAGTTCCCCCATTGCTATTATAGAGCATTCCATTCACCAAGCATATGTTCTCCAACAAAATAAATAAAAAGAAATCATGGCAATTCTGAATAACAGAAATGCCTTTAAGACGATCTCAGTATTTCCTTCTGCTTTAATTCAAACCTTGAGAACAAGACTTCTCAGTTACATAGTCTGTTTGACACTGTATTGCACAATTTTGAAATGGGAAATAAATTTAACAGAAAAAGATTTCTTATGTAAATTTGAGCTGACATTGTATTTTTTTACACACAAAATCTCTAGGAAGAAAAATGCAATTCATGGTTGTTCAGCCACATGACTTTCTGGCCTGCAGTGAAACAAGTAGGAGGAATTTTCAAAAAGATACTTCAGTTCACATGCCATTGAGATATGCAAGATAAGCCCTGTCATGAGATTAACCTACTGTAGACCTGTTCTGCTTTCAAAACAACTGCAATCAAACCAGCATGATTTAGCTTTTAAGAACACATAAATAAAGGAAAAAAAAATAGCATTGTATTTATAGATGTTTAAAACTGAAATCAGCATTCAGGGTTGAATATTATTGCTTGCCTCCACATCCTTTCCTGAGACAAGAAGTTTTTAGCTGTCCTGAACAAAAACCAAACAAAACCCCATGATTACATTAGTATCCTTCTAGAAAACAGACTGCAAGAGGTAGCCTTGAAAAGTGAGTGAATATTCACATTCTTAGCAGTAAAAAGTAGTGATATTTGCATAACAACAGACTATTATTATCCAGAATAAATTGTAGATTGGACAGAACCTGTTCGTTCAAATTATCATCCTCAAAAGGCAAGATAATATTGTCAAGGTTCTTTTCAGAAGTATTTACATAAAACCACTTTATTTTTCATAATTTAAACATACTTTAAATTTTAAAAAAAGCTAAGGGAAATTTATGGGAGTACTCACACTAATTGAGAAACATATATTTCTGTAGATGTCAATATTAATCTTTGTCAATAGATACAAATACCAGGATTCATACAAACCATTTTCGATGTTGTTTACACAGCTCTCCATCTGGTGATGTAGTCAATGTTGGTGGATATTGCAACTCTAGACCATTGTGAACAAGCAGAATTTTTGTCCATAAACTTCCATTAAGTGTAAATTACTGTACTGATGTATTATATTTCAAAAAAAATCCATTTCCTTATAGGGTCATTGGTAGTCATGTAATTTCTTCCTGTAACAGTACATACACATCTGATATTTGTATAAAAACCATAAAAGAACTCTTCCAGTTTGTTCTTTTTGAATTTTCAAGTAATAATTATATGAAGAGGTTTCATGGTAGTGATTAAGTTTTATGGCTTATGGTAGATACACAATCAATAGGCACAATATATATTTGATGTTGCCATTTTTTACATGTCATTTTGGCTGTAAAAACCGAAGCCAGCTTCATAAAGAAACTATAGCTTGGTAATTGGAACAATCTGTGCAATAGTACCAGTGGCAGGAGGAACAAATATCTTTTGGACTAAATTGGAGTAACTCAGCTGAGTAAGAAATTACAGGTTGAAAAGCTGTGTGTTAGGGATTTATATATTCCCTCCTTGCATGGAACAACTATTTTCCCATGTTTAGCAACGTACAGCAAAGCATAATTCTTCGTCTCAAGAGAAGACTGAATAATGAGGAAGAAAAAAACCCACTCAACAAAAAAATCCCTAAACTCACCCAAATTGCTTAACCTTCCTCCATTTATTTTCCAAGGAACCGAGATGAGCTAATGACTTATATGGTTACTGGCACACACATACAGCAAATTAGCTACAACCCAGTATGCAAGGAGATAAAACCCAGGAAGTATTCAGAAGTAATACACTTCATGAATAATTCCATAGGTTAATTTGAATATATATATATATATATATATATATATATATATATATATATATATAACACCTCTCTTTTGCTTTGCCTGGTGTTGTTTCCCAATTCTTTTCCCTAATCACCCTTGTAGCATTACTGTAAGTCATGCCATTCAGGGTCTATGACTGGATGTGCCACAAAAAGACATTGATTTACAACACTTTAGGTTTTGTTACTATGTTCTGTATTAGTCTATTATTTGGGAGAGGGAAATTTATATAGTACATTATTTTTAGATAATTCTCCCCGCCCCGCCACCCCCCCCCCCCCCCCCCCCCCGCCCCCCCAGCCTCTCATTTATCTTCCTGTCTCTCCATGGCTCTTTTAAACTTCTGCATGTGAGGTATGCATCTTGTTTATTTTAGAAGAATTTATCCGAGAGGAAGATATATTGGCATTATCTCTAACATACTTATTACAAGTAAGTTTTAGTTCTTGTGGTTGTGTTTCAAGCTGTGTGAGTATAGGCTATTGACTGCTTAACCACAACTTCATTTATTTCCTGGGATATCTGACAAAAAGAATATTTAATATAGTTTCTAAAGGTGTTAACTACAGTGAAATTTCCTATCCTGAAGTTTGCTTGTGTTAGAGGAAAACGTGTAACACTGCTGCACTCCAACATTTGCATTTGCTGGTTACAGCATTCATGCAGAACTTTTAGTTGGCTTCAACAGAGTAAGACTAATTCATTTAGTACCACTAGGAGGGGAGCTGTTAGAATAAGACAAGAGTAGTACAAGCATGTGAAATTCTATTTGTCTATGACACAGCCCAAGGGGCTCTGAGCTGCCTATTAGGAATGCATTCACTGCCAGTCTCCAATATGAAGAGCTAGAGACCCCTGAAGAAATGTTCATCAATGGTAATTGGACTGCCATGGCTTAGTATTGTATCATTAATTATATAATTGCATTTGATTAAAAATCCCTACAATAGCAGGTTGCTCTTTTTGATGAAACTAAAAGGAAAAAAATAGAAAAAACACTGTGCATTAGTAATTGCAAAATTACATTAAGGATCTAGTACTGCAACTTGCAGTAACCAGACTCTTGTTCTGTTACAATGATAGAAAATATCACTGTTTCAAACAATCTTAAGCTTAGCATTTTGACCTCAGCCACTTTTGCTGATGTTAGCCCCTGATTTGTAGAAATAACTGCTGTTTGGTTTTAATGGAGAGTTCTTTCCAGCTTAACTGCCAAATTTTCTCTGAAAAATGACAAGCATTTTTTATGGAAAGAAAAATGAATTTTTAAAAAACAGGATGGGTTTGGCCTGCTCCTGAATCTGATTTGTGTTTTTTTTCCCCATACTTCGTGTATTGCATATAGTGGTCAAGGGTGGCGGCAGCTTCTGAATGATGTTATCCACAGCATTTCAGTGCACTTCATGTGCTTTTAAAATGCTCTGACCAATATTCTGTCTGTGATAAATCTCAAAGTCCTTAGGTAGGGGAATGAGTCGCAGCAGTCTGAAATCAGTTTTTAGCAGCCATGCTATCAAGAGAACAATGTCTTTAAAGACTGCAGGTGTAATTGGAAAGTCACGAATTTTGGCATGTGATATTCTGTTAGCACTCTTTAAAATGGTTCTGACCCCTGAATCTGTTCGTCAATGATGGCACAGTTCAAGGAACCAGGAACATTTCTAGCATGGACAAAGCAAGCCAGACTGGGTGGAAGGGATGATGAGCCCTGTAGAGGTGTACTGAACTATACCTCTGACCCTCCCAGTGACAAAATAGCTTCTAGCCCTTTTTTATGTACTGATGCAGACATAGCCTTGATATCTGTGCCATGGATTTGGACAGGCTTAGGATCTTATATAATTGCCCCAATAGTTTTTCAGCAGGCAGCTTTCAGCTGAAGGGGAGGGGAGCAGTGGGAAGGAAGAGGACTCTTTCCATGAAAAAAGTGGTATTTAGTGCTGCTTTAGCAAGGTGCAAGAGCCAAAGAAAAGCCAGTAACCTTACTCAATGGGTAAGAACATGATGGGTGTTTGGGGCTGTGTTCATGACAAGCAGGTGGGCCATGCTGCACTAAGTCTGAAAGCTCTGTTCCTCTGATGGATGCAGCCTTTGACTGCATTGATACTGCTAAAAATAGAGATGCAGGACCTTCTCTAGATCTCAGGGCAAATGGCAGAGCTCACATTTGAAAAGTTAAACCCATTTCCTCAAGGGGCAGGGGGTTGACCATACTCAAACAGCTGCGAGGGAATGGTCCTCTTGTCCTAAGGTGCTTAGCACAGGTACTGGCTTGGGCCTGCTCTCTGTCTGTGACAGTGGGCAACCCCTGGTCAGGACCATGCTGATGATATGATTATGTAGATGATCATGTCATTGAAGCCCTGGTCATGTGTAGATAACTAATACAGACATATCCTTTAAAAACTCGGCTTCTCTTCACATAGGTATAGAGGTGGGAGCCAATCTGTGAGTGGAAGTCAATTACTGCCCACAACACTATAATTAGGAAAATGTGTTTGAGATCATCCTTGTGCCCTGGAAAGTTCAAGGCAACATTCTGCCTTGCAAAAATTAAATGTCTTTTAGTGGTCTTAAGCTAATTACATATTTAATTAAATAGCATGTATTAACAGTACTGTATTAGAATCATAACGGTCAAAAAAAGAAAGACTAATGTGTCTCACACACCTCAGTAAATGCTATCAACTTTCATAGTGTTTCACTCCAAAGGTTGTATTTTGAAGTATATACAGGGAAATATAAATAAATCAGGGACAATCCTTTGTCTGTGAGATTACTATTTGTTTCACAGGGTGACTGATTTTAATAAAATCAACATTTCAGGAAAACACCCCAAAATGTGCTGTCTGTGTTAGCTATCTATCAGCATCCATTCATTTG
Organism: Falco naumanni; assembly: GCF_017639655.2. Lineage (NCBI taxonomy): Eukaryota > Metazoa > Chordata > Aves > Falconiformes > Falconidae > Falco > Falco naumanni. The sequence goes on along the minus strand of NC_054057.1, from coordinate 48,902,899 downwards.
GCCAGAGCCAAATGAGAAGAAAATCAGTGTTGCTGTTGAATTCCATTTCATGCCTTATGTTAGAGATTTGTAAAACTGTCTCTTGCTGACTTGGAGATAAGTGAAATAACAATGAATTCAGCTTGAGGCAAGCTGCTTTTCAAGCAGACCTGTCAGGAGGTAGAAAGACAGTTCAGAGTAATTCATTCTTGTGCTGTCTCAAGGGACTAGCGAAGAAATATGGCATATCTGAAACACAAATACCATTAACGTACTGTACAGAAAAAAAAAACCCAACAAAAACACCCCCAAAAATACCACTAAAACCCAAACCCGAAACATGCATCACATTTCTTATTTATAAAGAAGTGCAGGCTATGGAGTAAACATAGGAATTTAGGAGCTAATTCACAGGAAAAAAGGGTCCACGTCTATAAACTGCTTTTTAGCAAATACACAATTCAGAGTACAGTGAAGAACTGGTTTAATCCATTCTCTGTACTTTTACAAAAATGCCTGCTCAAGAAAACAACCTCTGAGGGATCAGGTGCAAATGAGCTATGAATTTAGAAATGAAAAGAGAACTCACCAGCTGGAAAATAATGTGGATAAGAACAACTAGAAGCATACAGAATCAGCTTCCAGCAATGTACTTACAACTAAAAAATTCAGCCACCAAATAATTTTTCCCAAGAGCAAAAAGTCCTTAACCAGTATCCATACTGGATGTGGAGTTTTCAAGGGAGCAAGGACTTCCACCTCACTGAGGGAGTAGAACCAGTGTCATAGACAATATTGCAAACAGTTATAGCAGCAGTGTTTTCCTGGTTCAGAGAAACGTAATGGATTGTTCCTTCTATTTTATGGCTGCAAAGTGTATACTAAAAAATGAGAGGATAAAGTTAACCTTTTTTAATATATTTAGGACATTATGGATTGTGAGTTATTATTATGAGTGTCTACAACATGCAAATAAATAATATTGAGGGAAAAACACCAAATGACCTCAATGAATGCAATCCACAAAGAAAGATACTTTCTCTCTGACAATTTCTGTGGAGATGAATCACCCACAATATTGCAGTACTTGGACCATTTCTGATGTGGGTCTTATTTAAGAGAAGAAAAAAAAATATCTGAAGAGTTTTAAGCCACAATTTGATATCGCTTCTTGCACTTAGTAGAAGAGCAAATAACAGGGTGGGGAAAAATGTGCCCCTGTGTCTGATGAATCACCATTTCTCTTGTCACAGTTTAGGAATGCTAGTTTGCCTTTTTAAATGGAACTGATATTTAAAGCTTTCTCTGCTAGCAGCACATGAAAAACCCTCTGAACCCTCTGTCTGTAATTGAATGCCTGCTCCAGCTCAATGACCTGAGCATATGCAGAAGCGAGGTGCTGCTGGCCAGAGGAGAAGTTTGGTAAAATATCGATACACCGTGGAGCATCCTGGCTGAGCCTTTAAGTAACTGTGCTCCTGGCTACTGTAATTCTCTTTCATCTAGAATGTATGTAGTGGGTGACATAAAGGGACAAACCCTGAACAAACAAATTAAAGATACAAGCCAGAGTCAAGAGAAGCTGAAGCAAACAGAGGAATATGTGATATACTTGGAACTGGTTACTAAGAGTGGCAAGTTTCTGCTATGTCTCTAATACGGAGGTGGAATTGATGAGGAACTGAGACAGGTGGCAGTGTGGGACTGATTATAGAGTCAGCATTTCCAGGAGGGCAACATGGATCTGCTCTTGACCTGGCCTGAGATTTTCCTGGTTCTGTTATTGGACTGTTCTACAACATAGATGCAAATAATCCTCTTTGTGCTTCTTTGAACATATTTGCTGGTGCTACTTCATACCCAGCTGCAAACATTGGGAAGGAGAGTGTCTATAGAAAACGCCTGGGAATCTTCTCTGCCAAGATGAAAAAAGAACTATGTTCTGCAATTTAAGCCCAAGATCCCAAACTCAGCAATCAGGTGCAGTAAGAAGGAGCCTAAAGGCTCTAGAAATGACTGTAAACATTAGAAGAATTGGAAAGGAGGGAGGAATACAAAAGATTCCAGCAAGGCCAGAAAGATGGAAAGTTTGGAAGAAAATGACCTAGTAGAATGTCAACACCCAACAGAGAAAAGAAACCCAACCAGTTGATTAGAACAATGATAAGATCTCAGATGTCAGAATCATCTTTATTTTTGTCATCAAATTCCTTTTTTTTTGGTGGTATACATGGATGCATCCTAAATAATGAAAATGCTTCCAAATTGCATTGAATCTTAGAATTTATCAAGCATAAAATTAAGAGTAGTAAAGAGATATTTAAAAGGGAGAAAATACCTTTTCTCAAGCACCAAAAGCATAATAAATAATTTACTTCCAATTCTTGATTTTATTTCTAATATGCAAGAGGAGCATCAGGCTCAGTACTTCACTGGGAAACTATTTTTGTCCTCAGTACTCAAGTACAACTTTATCTGTGAAGGTATATGGAGTGCTGTTTCAGTGTCTCAGCACAAACGAAGCTAGCAAGTGGCAAAAAGGCTTTACCACTGGTCAAATTCTACTGCCCATGCTGTTTCTCCATCCTCCTGAGGTCAGACCACACTCCTCCTTGTCTCTGCTACCTTGGGGGTTTCCTTCCCCAGGTCCCTTCTTCACCCAGAGCCTCCTACACTCTCTTCATTCCCCTACATTTCAGCATTTCTGCCCATTTTATGTTAAAGAATTAAAGCAAGCAGAGAAAAACCAGCAACAGCACCAGCAGTGAAGCAACCCATGGTTGCCTTGTAGTGGGGACTGCTGTAAAGCATGGGTGTTGATTGTACATAAGGCTGACTAGTCTAGGGGAGAGAGGCAAGAAAGGACAACTTATTTATCAGGGATCCACAGTTGTTTCTTGAGGGGAAAAAAAAATGTATTTGGGGTGGTTTGAAAATGTCTTGTCCTGGACTTCTCTGGTGTTTCACTACAGCTAAGCTGGTGGAGAGTTATGGATGCTTCAATAGCAGCATAGAGGAAAACCTTCATGGACTATACTGTAATTATGTGTACATGATTCTTCCCGTTGAAAAATTCTTTCACAATGAGAACAACAGTACTGAAGAAGATTATAATAGTTTCATAAGAATTAAATACCTATAGGTATTTGTTCTACATAAATTAGATACATTTGGGGAAGAAGATATTTCTAATATGCTTTTTTGAGATATCTGTTAGAATTCCCTGTCAGGATATGAAACTATATTAAATTCTATACATATTTCCCCAAAGGGTTATAGTATTAGATAAATTTAAGAAAAATCAAGACCTAATTAAACTTTGAATGATAGATTACTAAGAAAAAGTCTGTCTTGGGCCATTTTTAATGCTTGAACTGGTATTTCATATTGTTATCAACAGATTTATGATGGATATTTTTCAGTCTCCCTGAATAATATGGTCCTGATCCCTTATGATAGCTAATATTTTCTTACTTGTTCTATCCAACAGTGGCTTAAAAAAAACCCAAAATCCTTCAACGAATTTGTTGCTTGCTACAAGAAGCTGTGGTTATTTAATATAGTAACTATATTTGTACAATGTACATGAAAGATGGTGGGGTTTTTTTCATAATTGCTGCCAAAATAGTTTAAGGAAATGCAAGAGAAATATAAGAAAAATCTCAAACTAATAAGCAGACATGAAAATTATTGGACAAATACTCTATCAGAGCAAATGAAGCAATGTAAAATAAAAAAAAAGAGAAGTATTAACATGCTTTTCCTATGTGTGGAACAAAGGAGGGACAGACATCCTGAAAGTCTCCTAGTAATGATAAAAGGAGGAGAATGAAGTTAGTATTGGTCTTTACAAATCACCAAATCATGCTGATTAGTTCCACAAAATATTTTTTGAGCACCACTCAAAACATAGGAGAGTGTAGAGCTATGATTATTGAATAATTTGGAGGACTAGGAAAACTGACTAAGCAGCAAGCTCTGGAGCTCTTCAGTGACTTTTTGAAAATCCTTTTCTCTTCAGATCATAAGGAAATAATCCAGAGAGAAGTTGCAGGGTACTGCCCTCACCCAGGAAATCACAGCGTCAGAGTCGTTGGGGTGACAGGGACTCAGGAGGTGCTCCAAACTGAGTCAATGCAGAATTCGGATGAGGTTGCTTAGGGCTTTGTACAGATGTGCCTTTAAAATCTCCACAGATCACCAAAACCAAAGACCACTATATTCAATGATAATATTATAACTGCATATTATGCTATGTTTGCTGACAGGAAGCAGGGCTAGATGAATATTTTGGATTGTCCATAGTGGTGTTCTTAAAACCCTCTAAATATGACTAAAGAATATTTAAGAACTTGGTGAAAATATTACAGCAGAATGCAACATGGATCATACTGGTAATTCATAAAAAAATGCTATAGGTAGAGGAAAGCAGGAGAGCAACACAGTCCACTTTTGAACTTTTAAATTACTTCAAACACTAAAAGAAAGCCTATCGTAAGTGAAACCCAGGATATTTTACTAAGGAAAAGTAAATGCAAAGAACAAAATAAAAATAAGGTCAAATCTCAAGAGAGTTTTAATTAGCCAGGGAATAATAAAAAATTGTTCTAGAACTGTTAGCAGCTGTGAGAGGAAGAAAAAGACATTTTGATCAAGGAAGATACCAAGAGTCTGAAAGGTTTTTGCCTTTCAGTATTCACAGAAAGACAATACATCTCTACTTATGTCTATCAGAAAGGATGATAGAAATGTTTGTGTCATTTCTGATTTTTTTTTTTTTTTTTTAAATAATTAGATACATCCTTTCAGTAGCAGAACGTTTCATTTTTACAGCAGTTGTTATGTCAGGAAGTAAAAAGGAAAATAAAAAAGTTGGAGAGCTTTTTCTTCCCATTCCTATGAAGAACAACATTTTTTTAAAAAAGGTTTTATAATGTGTTTTCTAAGGAACTGAGGCAAATACATCAATCATTCCTGCTTCATCTAGGAATTCCTAGTCTCTTGTCCATCACTTTCAGTCAACATTTTCCTATAGTTCTGCTAAACCACATATTTTTTCCATTATACCAAGACTGAGTGCACTAGCCCAAGCCTGAAACATGGATGAATATTCCATAGAACGTACATATAACAGCCTCTGTGAAGTTTCTGTAAAAACTTAGTATAGGTACAAGGGACTAGATAGGTAGGTAGGTACATGTCTAGATAGATAGCAAGCACAGATTAAAACAGACATATCTGTATATTTTCCACTACATATCTCCTTTCTACAAATAGCTGTTTTTTTCTCACCATGCTAACCGGATAAACTTCCTAACGTCCTAAAAACTAGAAAGAAAACTGTCTATAGCTGAAAGTCTTTCAGGGAGTATGTAACATCAAATTCATTAATTCCACAGCACTTCACGTCAGTCTTCAGTATGGCTGTTAAAGGTCCAGTGTAAGGTCCAGATGAGACCAGGGATTATCTTCTTCCCAGAACTGTAAATGTCCATAAAACGTGTCTTCTCTGAAGACATTTGAAGGGGTGGTGTATTTGATGTGATCTCATTTTCAGCAGCTGTAACTGTTGATTTTTTGCCATTATATGCTGCCTATAAAAAGAAGAAAGTATTTTCTTTTTAGTAACAATGCCTTTTGTAAAGCTGAATCACAGAAACACTGCAGTCAATTCATATGTTGGGTTATTTTCTACTCACACACCTGAGCAAATTGCTTCCTTATCTCACAGGGTGTAATGTTCTAGTCTGTAGTTCTTACATTGTTAAATATATTGTTAACAGAAAAACAGATTGGAGCTTTGCACAAAAGACTAACTCTGGACTAAATGCAATTCAATCTATTATTACCTTTGTGGAAGCCCGCAGTAATGAAATAAAACTTCAAGTGTGGTATTTCTAATTGTCATTAATGTTATTTTTCTGAGTAATTTATTTTGCTAGTAAAAAAAGCAGAGAACGAAAGTTATTCTCATGCCAGATCATTATATAAAAGGGCATATTTAAATTATTGTCTTAAGAATGTGTTTACATGTGTTAAAACATCAAGATTTTTCCTTTAAAAGATAAACCATTTTAAAACAAACCCCCAAACCCAACAACTTAATTTAATATACAAAAACATTACTCTCCTCTGCCAGGGAAAGACAGCAGCAGCTAAATTAAATTCAGATATGTCCAGTACTAACCCTTTTGACCTTTAGTTCCAAATCCATTTCTCTGTATGAATCAGGAGGGAAAGGGGGAGGGAGAAAAGGATGGAAGGGGGGGATGAATGGAAAAGTGGAAATGACATGCTGTCTTTTCGTTAAAAGAAATTTCAGACTGAAAAATGGAAATACTTCCAAAATTATTTGATGGATGGAATTAAGTCTCCATATTTCTTTTTTCTAATACTACTAGACACAACACTGCTGCTGTTTTAGTGGCTTTGATTATAGGGGCAGATTCTTTGGCTTGAGAGCACAGTGAACAAAATTTGTGCCAGGGTCACTTGGCTAGGGAAAAGTGCAACTTGAGAGATCTCAGTAAGATGCATAAATGGCATCTGTGACTCTGTGTGTCCATCCTTGTGGAACAGTGCGCTGGGGAAGAAGAAAAGGAGTGGCTGAGACACAGAGTGCCTTGCTCAACCCTGCTGCCTTTGGAATGCTGGAGCCAAAAGCTTTTCCATGGAAGCGATAAACACTGTACTGGGATCCAAAAATCTTATTTCCTTTTAAGTAAAAAAAAAATAATAACCAAAACCACCACCCAAAACCCACACAGCTGATTTTCCTATTGGGTGTGGTGCATGTGCATAGTATATTTATGGAATTGTAAATGCAAAAGGATCCCACTCCTTAACATGGAAAATAAAGACCTTAAAATCAGAAAAAAAATAAAAAATAAAAAAAATACTTAGGTGTGATCATTGTCCTGTGTACATATGGTGATGATCTTAGATAATAAACAGTAAACCACCAAAGTTTATGTGTAAGAGGAAGTGTATATGGACTAAGACCGAGATAATGCTGTACTAAAAAGAACAGTCATTTATTTCCTGGCCTTTATATGCTTTACATTCCACCTCTTGGTCTTGCACTCACACTAGTTTTGTTCATGGTTTCTTTGCATTTAATTTTCTTGTTGCTTTTAAGGGAATTGGAGGCATGAAAGGTGAAATAGCTCTAACAGTTGACTACAGAAGGAACACAACAGTTATTTTTTGTGAACAAAATTTATCCATCAGCTATTAAAGAAGATGATTCACAGTCCTGTACTGTGGTCATCTAGGGATGACATCCAAAAAGTATAATCAAAAGCATAACAGAACTAAGCCTTGGAGATGCATGTTAAACTAAAACAAAATGTATTATTGTATTAAGCAAGTTCTTTGTATCACTAAATCTGTGTAAGTTTCTTTTCTAAGAAAATAATGTGGCTTTTGCTGGTGCATAGAGTTTGAAATAGTAAATAACTTATATAAACACTGAACTGATTTTTTTTTTTTTTTCCGTACAAGATTGTTTTACATCTCACCTGTGATTTACAGATCTAAATAAATGTGCAGTCTCTAAATTTATAGTTTTCAATAAATACAAACCTTTCAAGACAAGAGTCTAAACCCGCTATAAATATCTTAAGAACGTTTTAAGAAAATGAAATAATACCATATAGATATGACACTTGGAAAATTTTATTCAAAACTTATTAGTTAAACTTATGAAAAACTGACACTGAGGACAAAAATGTAAGTAAAATCATAACAATGGCAACTAGAGCTCTGTGAAATCTCCCAAATTTCAAACTAAACATTAAAAAGGGAGGAAGCAGGAAATTTCAACAAATATTTTCCATATTTTTGGGTGATCTTCCAACCCTTCACAGCAGTAATTTCTTGAAATATCTGAAATTCCAAATAGTGATTATGAGGCCAGGATTATATATTTTTATTACCATATGTTTTGCATAGTCATATTATTGGCAAGTGATAAAGTAAGTAAAAGCTATGTACAGGTTTTTAAACATATGGCAATATACTTCTTTGGCCTTTCTGCTTTGTTGCACCAGCATTTTTAGGAAGCTATTTTAAGGAATTTACTGAATTTAAATTATAGCAACTGTGCTACTTAGCCTGGTTCCTTAATGCATTACAGACACATTAACCATGCTGACTGCAAATACCGTGTTTATGGAAGAACATAGCCAAGCAAAGAAAATTATTATAAAGCAAATGTTTTTTCTGAACTCAGTCATTATTAAGTACTAAAAATCATACTATAATAGGATACAACGCTTCACTTTTCCTAATGTTAACATATCTGCTATTTCTTTCATTGCAAAATGTTGATGAATTAATGTATGTTTTTAGCTTTTTAAAAGTAAACACAAGTGCAATACATGCATTATTTCCTTTAATATCTAAAATACATTGTGTATTTCCCTTTTGAAAATTTCATGTCCAACATTTTATTGTTAGAACAAGCTGTGATAGCATAAGAATTTAAGTTTCCCTGAATGAGGTCAGTGGGAATGATTTCTATATTAAGGAACATTGCTGAAGATAATGTGTAAATTTCTTTGAGAAGATCTTGCTCATCGTGGCTTAAATAGATGTGCTCAAATCACCAGTTTTTAATGTGACAGAGGTGGAGAGCTGAATACAAGTCATTATCACCCAAGTGTGTTTATAACAGGAACCCCTGATTTTTGTCAATACATCAGCCAAAGCAGTAAGGAAGTTTGTAATGTTATGAATATTCATGGAAAGAATAAATCATTGTCATTGACAGGGTGTTGAGAAGGAGCAGCTCAATGTCTGTACATAATTGTACGGTTTACTCAGGGTCTTTAAAAAATCTTATTATGATTTGTCTGTTTAAGTATACCATGATATAGCTAAAATAAGACAGAGTAGAAGTATTTTTGTAAATTCTTCAACATAGAACAATATAAAATTATTTTCAGCCTCTGAAAATGTGAAAAAAACCCACCCCAAACCAAAAATCCAAATCAGTCCTTCCACAATCACCAATACTTCCTTCTGAAATCTGTTTCCTAGGTAACACCATAGAACTAACTTACAATGTATAAGGAAATAACAACCTGCAGCATCTCTATGTTAAAATTTGTGACAGATTCCTCCACCAAGGGTAGTGCATATGCACAGATCAGTTACACTTAAAAATGACAGTCTTAAGCCTTTAGTTACCTTTTCTTTATTCATTTTGGTTTAGATCTTTTTCCCCTCAGAATTTTTTTTCCCTAATTGTTATGCAATATGAAACACACACACTGAAGTTTTGCCTATTACATTGAGTACCACATAGTTTTAAATTTAGGGACTGTGCCTTACTTGTTGATTTGAAAGCCTAAAGCCACAACAGAAAGAAAAGGTGAGGAAAGTTTTTGGTTTCATGAATAGAGTCATCCCAGGGTTTATCTCACCTATCTTTCACCACATAAAATTCACGTGTTTGGGAATGACTTCCTCACAAGCTTAAAGCTAAACAAACAAACAACTAAATAAATGAAAATTGGAGTGATCTCCACAATATGGTTTTCTATAGGGGAGTGAAAAGCAGCAAACCAGTACTGCATGCGTACGCTTAGGTGGGACTCATCCCATGCAAGAAAAGGAACATTGGCAGGAAAGATACCTAGGTGTCAAAATCTCTAAACACCTACTGATTTCATAAGCCAAGACATATATTCAGACATATATTCAGTACAACTCACTATTTCAAAAAAGGTTTTTTGAAAGTTGAAGGATAGTTAATTCTCGCAGGTCACTTGACATCTCCATGCCTAAGCTCCTCATCTTTAAGTTCAGGATTCTAACTGCAGTGAATCACCCAAAATTTTTGAGAAAAAAATACTTTACTGTAGGGGTTGTTCATTTTAGTAATATGAAGTGAAAACTGTATTGTTGCTGGTCAATAGTTTTCTGATTGCAGTGCTAGGAAATAAGGCCACCTGACTGTGTAACATAAATGATAGGTGAGTCTGGTTCAATCTGAGACTAAGGCAATTTGGAGCAATTCTGCCCTCAGTTGTTTGGGTTCAGTTGCTACTGATTCCATTAAGAATGGCACCTTGAACCTGGATGAAGAGAGTAGCTGCTACCAGAAATGCATGAATATAGTCACAAAGTATTAAAAAGCAGAGAGAAAAAGTATTATTTATTCATCTGTGGATTTTTCAGTAATAGTTTTATGAAGATTTAGTGCTGATAGTCTATCCTGAAACATGCTGAGTGCACAGGCTATGAACTAGAAGAACATTTAATTCAATTTTACATTGTTGAGCAAAAAACTGTGAGCTGAAATCAGGTGATCAGCTGAAATGCCCAGTACTGATAAGCTGGCCTAACTGCGCTTGTCAAAGTTGGGGAAGATGGACGTTTTGCAGGACAGAGCTTTGGTAAGAAATAGCTGAGATATAATCCCAGTGGAAAAAAAAAAATAATTCTTTTTTAAACCCATATACAGTCAAAACAGTAGTCACTGCTTTCTAGCTTTTGCTAGGGAAACTGGACAGAATCATGGTATTTGTGCAACTGGATGATGTCTTCACTCCCTTGGGTATGGCTTTATCTTTTACCATGTATGATGAGAGCTGTGCGATAATATTTGCATTCAGAGCAAAGCCACCACATTTTTTGGCTTTCCTCCAGTTCCACTTAAGCACAAGCATTTCTGGAATGTTGCCAGACATATTTTTGTGTTCATTCTCAAGCACTCTCAAGTCTCTGTTTTTCTTGAAGTCTTTTGTCCCATTAAAGAGGACTGCCATGAATTTGGGTGCAATCGCACATCGCACAAGCATCTCAGAGGAAAGATGGGACTGGGGGCCTCATGGCTTGTGACTGACAACTACACTTGCAAGTCTTCCCAGCTTTTCTGTTTGAAATGGTGCTTTAACAGAAATCCAGAGGTCTTTTTTTTTTGTGTTTTGTTTTGCTAGTGATTTGCAGCATTACAACATTTACCAGTTTGCTTGCTTAGGATAGCCTGCCCCCAAAAGCCTGCCGAAAAGTACAGAGGAAAAGATGTTCCTGATTACAGCTAGGCTAGCCTGCACCTCATCCCATGGGAGTCAGTTCCTCACCATGCCCACACTGCGCACGAGTCCTGTAGTTTCTTTGAGGCATAGCGAGCAGACTTTGCAAAACTCCATCCTGTCTTTTCCTGTGCCTAAACAGGGTTGGGAGAAGGTTGACGGAAACAGTCTTGTCTTGATTTACCATATATTGACCACTGGGAAAATTATTTCAATGACAACAGTGGCCTGATGGGTTCTTCTTTTCACTGTCCTCAGACAAAACTTTTTTTGAGAACTATTAGCAGGGTACCTGGACATGTAATCAGGTAGATGCAGTCTCTTTTTGTTTATTTGTTTATTTTTTTGCCTTCTCCATGCTCTGTAGATGCAAGATGTGAGGTGCTGGTCCCTGCCTAAAAATGTACACTTCACTTCAGGTACAGGTGACTCAGTGCAATGCTTCTGAACTTTCGGTACCTGGTAGGAACAATAGTGAAGAGCTTGGCTGCTTTTCTGAAGCACACTATTTACAAATTTTTAAAGACTTTCTTTCTGCATTTTCAAGAAGATTATAATGAGTAGACATTGCCTGAATAATTACATACAATCTATTTTCATAAAATTATATCTGTCATATGATAGTCCTAGCAATTAAATTTGAGCTGGGAATCTAAAGCTTTATTGCACCAAAAAAAAAAAAAAAAAAAAAAAAAAAAAAGATACAACATTCAGTAATAAAAGTAAAGTGAATTTCAAGAACTATCAACCAGACTCAGAGATTTTAACTTAACAAAGTGAGATGATTATGTAATAATGTCATTCTGGACTGCTAAGATTTCTTCCATACTTGTCACCTCTTTGACATGTGTTGCCATTCACAATATTCTCTGACAGATGTTACTGTTTGTGCTTTCACTGTTGTTAAAGTGACCAACCAACCCTGACAAAAATGATGAGCCTCAGATGTACTCTTAGCAGATTAGGATGCATCCTTGGAGAATACTGTTCTCTTCAGTAGAAGGCTGTACATACATGTTCATCGTTCCCCAGAAACACATGAACCAAATTTGAGGAAGATTTTTTCAAGTAATCAGAAAAGTTTTCCAAAAATATCTTACCCGGAAGATTCAAACCAACCAACAAAAACCCCATCCAAAACCCTATTTTATTCAAAAAATAATGAAAAAAAAAATAGGTAAACAAAACCTTTTCTGAAAAATGTTCCATGTCTAAAATAGATTTCCTGACCTAAGAACACTCTCGCACTAAAAATGGATAGTTGGACTGACAATAAGTGTTGTACTGTAGAAAGTCAAGGTTTGTACTCTTCTTGAGCCTGACTTGGAACAGCAATGTTAATCTGGATCCTCTATGCCAATAATTTCCCAATTGTCAGTTTGCTTATTGGGGTTTAAACCCAGGAGGTAGCTCAGTCCCACACAGCCTCTCATTCACTCTATCCCAGTGGGATGGGAGAGAGACTCAGAAGGATAAAAGTGAGAAAACTCATAGGCTGAAATAAAGACAATTTAATTGATAAAGCAAAAGCTGTGTGCATAAGCAAAACAAAACAAGAATTCATTCACCACTTCCCATCGGCAGGCAGGTGTCCAGCCACCTCCAGGTTCCATCACACGTAACAGTGAAGGCAAATGCCATCACTCAGAACGTTTCCCTGCTTCCTTCTTTCCCCAGCTTCATGTGCTTAGCACAGTGTCATATGGTGTGGAATATCCGTTTAGTCAGTCAGGGTCAGCTGTCCTGGCTGTGTCACTTCCCAGCTTCTTGTGCACCCCCAGCCTCCTCGCTGGTGGGGCAGCGTGAGAAACAGAGGACTGGACACTGAGTAAGCAGGCACTGCTCAGCAATAGCTAAAACATCAGTATGTTATCAATTCTGTTTTCAGCACAAATCCAAACCATAGCCCCATACTAGCTACTACGAAGAAAATTAACCCAAACCCAACCAAAACTAATACACTGCTGTTTCTTTCCTTAGGTGACACCACAAGCAAAACTTCAAACAAAACCAAGGAATCAAAAGCTTCAGAAACACAATGTTTCATGTTTTAAATGGAATTTTTTTTTCTGTCTAGCTGTAGTTCACAACAGTGCAACAATCAGACACCAATTTATACTACGTAGATCCAATCTAATTTTACATCAGAATGACCACAAGACCATCCATATTTATGAAAATTGCAGTCATATTTAATAACAAAAGCCCCATATATTATTTTCTTATTTATCTCAGCCAACAGATGCAGGTGCATATAACAATAGTCTATAAATATTTAAATCTTGAGGTGAGAAAGGAATTATTTAGGGTGGATTTAATACACTTACAAAAATAATAATAAAAAAAACTATAAAAGAATCTGTGGGCTGAAGATCAGATCAACAGCTTGGTGATAAAAGCTTATGGAATACTCCTCCCTAAAAATGTGACACGTTACTCAAAGTGCAAGGATTATGTGTGGACACAAGAAGCTGTACATGTCACAGAATATGCCATAGGTGGACTAGACTAAATGTATTCCCTTTGTTAGTCTTTGAATTACTGATTACCGGTTTATAAGTCAGAAAAGATTCTTTTCATTTATTGCATGAGGGTTTTTTGTGGTTTTGTTTTTGGTTTTGTTTTGCTTTGTTTTTTAAAATAGACACAAAATACTAGAAATAGCTCTGTTTTTGAAATCTCTTAACAGAATGGCAGATTATAATGCTTTTTCATCTCTAGTTCTTATTTCTATGATACATGTATACCACAGATCAAATACTGCTTCATGAAATTATGTATAGTAGAACAAATTATTGAAAAAAACACAGAGATGTTTAGTTCAAAAGAACAGCCCTTTACTCATATTATATATGTGTATTTTGAACATCACATTTCATTCCAAGGCTAATACACAGACGATGAAAAAATTTATTCAGATTAAATTGCATTTTCAGTGTCATGACTTAGTATTGCCAGAAACTTTTCTTGACTTCAACTAAGACTTAAGGAGTGTTTTTGCTGATATTTTACTAGAAAAAAAAAAAATTAAAATAATGAAAAAATACTACCAGCTTTTTGGATTTGTCAGAAAATGGGGATTTTAAAAATAGAAGTATTTACAAACTTTTTTATTCAAAATATTTGTATTTGTAAATTTTTTCTAAATCTATTCTTTACAAATTTTTAAATCTAATTCCATTCTAAACTTTCATTCATTTTGGAGCTTAACTGCACTTTTTGCAGATTGACAAAGTGGGTCAGGCAGTTTCCACACCGTGAAACTGCTCCAATTCACTGCAGTGACACTGGTCAATATGGATCAGAAATGTGCTTGGAAGATTTTCACTTTTTTCTGAGTCTTTTCTCTTCCTTGTTTTCCTATAACACTAGGGCATTCCAGCACTAAATGTAATTGATTAATAATATTCCTTTCTGATTACCAGCTTGAAAATATGCCCTTAAGAATTTTGCAGTTATTTTCCACTTTCCTTCCTCCCCACCAGGTGCAGTGAACTGCACACTTCGGAAGAAAGAAAAAAAAAAAAAAAAAAAGAAAGGGTCAGTTTTGTCCTCATTAATTTTCAAATAATTTTCAGCATCATATGTATTGAGAAGATAGGAAAAATGTGCTATATATCAAATTAGTCAGTAGATGCCAAACCATGCCCCCCTCGCCCCCAGCCCATATGCTAGCTTGCTGTGCAGATTGTGATTAAATAAAGAACAGAGTCCTACTGTAAATAGGCAAAGCTGTGTGTTTAGTTTTGTTGAATCATCACATCCTTTGTGCTCCTTCTGATTTTTCATACATACCTTCTCCCTTCTTGTATTTTAAATGATGAATATCCCTAAGGCAAACTCCTTGTGAGGTTTTATGGCCAAGTTACTATTCTCTATGGGCTGTTGTAATGGCGCAGGTTTGGGCGGTGGGGGAATTCTTTCTCCCCCTTCGTAGCTATGTATTGAAGGTTGTCAGGGAATTAGCCAATTATTTCACATGTTCTCATCTTCCCTTTTCTTTTGAAGACTTTCTTGATACCGAGTTTAACAATTTTGTCCTTAACTGTTGTGCAGTGCACATTTTCAGTTCAGGTATTAAAATTTTAAGAGCTCATTAGAGACTTTTTCTTAACACGGTGAATTTATATCTTGCCATTCACTTATATGAAGCACATGTGGCCACTGATGATCCTGTGGTAGAATAATTATTCCACATTTAACAGCTTATATAACCTTGCATTCAGCGATTCAAGGTAAGGCTAGTTTTATACAGTTCAGTATTTTCCTAGAGTTAGAACATTATGTAAGATTATTCTTGTTAAAGAAGCTGTAGCGTAACACAAGCCAGCTAAAACATATCAGAAAGAGAAAAAATGTTAAATGAGATCAGTGAAATGCTCTATCCACTCTTGTATTCTATTATGAGAGATATTTCAGGGCTGGTCTTAGAAAACCTGAAAAAAACCTTCACCCTCTTTTCCTCCGCCAAGAAAGCTTAGCTTGCAGCTTTGGTAATTCATTAACATTACTTTCCATTGGCATACCATATGAGTAATTTTTAAGCACTTCTCACCACGAAAACTGGCATAAATTTCTCCTTAAAAGCTGAGAACATGATCTGATTCAATTACAGAGATGTACTTCAGTTTTTAGCATGGCTTCCAAATAACTATATTAATAAAAAGTCCACAAGGTGAAGTAATTGCATGTGTAATGAAAAGAAATCAAAGTTCCGTAATAATCCTGTCTAATATGTTTGATAGGACATTTCATGGAAGATCTGAACATGGAAGACAGATTGGCCACTGCCTGGAGAAATTTATTTTCTAAGACAGAAAAAACCTTCATTAATCTGCAAAAGCTGTTGGTATGTTCATAGGAGAATCAAGGACTGGACTCTGGGCTGTTAGTGTTACTGTGAAACCTCACACACATGAACGTTTCATGCACAGTCTTTTACTATGCCCATTCCAACTGCTCTGAGGCCTGAAGTGGTCTCTCAATTCACTTCATTTTCATCTGAGCAAAAGCCAAGAGAAAATCTTAGCTTTTTCCATGAGGATGTGATCTTAGAGTCTTCTTTGTGCTTACCATACATGTTCATCCTCTGCTATTCTCCCAAACATAGAAGATAAATACACCTTTACAGAGGAAAGTTTTTTAAGGTGCAGACTTTAGAGCAAGGCATATGGCTTGATAAATTCAGGAAAAGGTTTGAAGAAGAAGCAGAAAGAGAAGAAGCTTGGAACTGCACAGAAGAACAGTAAGTAAAGTGGCAGCATTAAAAAATATTTAAATTAATAGAAAGCTTCAATGCTGGTCTCCAGAAAGCCCATTGCAAGGAAACTTTCCTCGTGAGCACATTCTTGTGAAATATAGATCAAGGGTTTAAAGAGCTCCTCAGTATCAGCAGGACTGCAAATAGCAGAGCAAAAAAATAGCATCAGGAAGCATATTGCCTCCAAACAACTGCTCTCAGGATTTCTGTGTCCCCAGGGTCTGCAACTGCCATGTGCATCTGCAGAGGACTGCATCTGCAGACAGCTGCACAGCAAACTCCCATGCCCAGCTCCAAGGCTTTCTGCACAGGAGGGAGATAAATTCCTCACACTGTCTCACCTTGCACTGAATACCTCCTCTGACATCTGTCTCACACCTCCAGTGGTCTTCTCCTCTTTTATTTTTTAGTCACAGGGTTTGATTGCTTAAACTTGGATCTAGTACCTGCTCTGGAGTCTCTGCACAGAATTTCTTTTCTGCCTTAGATCTGGCCCATGGGGAGGAAGCCTGGAGTGGTATAAATGTGACAATGAGTTTGCAGCAAAATAAAAAGTATCAATGTAGCTCTTGGACTTAAAGGTCCTCTTCCTCTTGGTCAAATACATATATCTTAAAAGTCAAATATTAGAAAGGAAAAATAGGAAGGTGGAAGGATATAGGATTTGAAGAATATGGCAATAGTTTCAAGAATTGCATGAAGGTTACCAGGGCATTTTAATAATATTTAATGTCTCGCTTCCCTTTCAGTTTCACCTGTTTTAGTGTTTACTAATAGCCAATGGCTTTCTGTCATAGTTTAAACTTCACTGACTTCCATAACTTTGGCCTTTGATAGCAAAGCTGGTATTAGCCTTAGGCTTTTTGCTTATGTTTTACAGAACTCAAAGCAAGCAGCTCTAGTCTAATTTAAAAGGGGCGTCATCTGAACTGCAGTCCCTGCTGTCTCTAAAATAAAGAGAGGTAAAATGAAAAGCATCAGAAGTTAGGCTCTGCTCGGATGAAAACTAAAGTCCAGTTATTTATTGAGTTGAAAGAAACAGCTGACTGCAGATATTCTTTCCCTTACAGTCATAAGTGACCAAATTAATTTTTATCCATTTATCCCTTCATGATAATGTCACACAATATAAATGCCTATGTAAAGTAACTACAATTAGAAAAATCTTTAACGGCTGTTCTCCATGGCTGGAAATGCACAATATATGAAAATGAGTAGATTTTATTAAAGAGTTTAGACTTTGAAAGTCCAGTGATGCCATGAACTTGGTAATATAAATTAAGTCAGTGAATAAATAAAATACAAAGTCAGTGAAGTTGAAAAGCCAATTCTTATACTTATCTAAAGTAGCAGAGTCCTACACAAAATATTTAAACTCTGTCAAATTACACCACTCATATAGCAAGGTAGCTCAGCAAAACTGTGCGTGGCATCATTTTTCCCAACCTACTTGCAATTCATATTTTAACCTAAAGATGAGAGAGCACCCATACATGTTTTTAGTCGATAAATTTCTTGCCAGTTCAGTTTACTGACATTTTTACTTGAACATGAAATTAAGTAGTAAAGATTTTTGTCTTAAAATGATCAGAAATGCCCATAGTGTCTTAAAAAATTCCTTGTTCCTCTTAGTAAGGGGTTATTGAAAGAAAAGTTGTCTATATAACCTGTTCTTTGAGCAAGCCAGTTCAGTTTTTTTAATGCAGACATCCTGCAAGTCTACATGGCCTGATAAGGATCTTTGGGCCTTGGTTCCCCCACCTGCAAAGAACTGTTCTGCTCAAACATGTGAGCTTGCTACATTCAGGATAGTGATGTATTCAGATACTCCACTGATGGAAACCATATACATACCATATTTTTATTTTCCAGTCTGTGACATTCCTTCTTTAAAGTATGCTGTCTTTTTATTGTTTTTATTTCTATTACTTAACTGATGTGGAAGGTAATCTCACTGGTCTAAGTACATCTACTAATGCAATCTATCAAGCTGTAGAGATTACACTGCAGGGGCTGTTTCAGAATTGCACTGGATCAATAACACAAGATTGTTTAAGCACACTTGCCTTCTTCTCACCTGAAGCAAATGGTTTGATTATCTCTTCACAGAGATTATGACACAAGGTGCTGACTATGGTTTTAATTTTATTTGATTGATGGATTTAGATTTCAGCTGCACACTATCTATCTATGCTTATCCACCCACAGTCCAGTTGCCACGTTGATATGCCTTTTCTTGTGTGTGTGTCTCATCTAAAGAGTGGAGATGATATAGTGGAATAATAACTTTCCAGTTTAATATTCTGTTGAGCATCCCCACTGCAGTTCAGCAAATGCAAAGCTGAGAATTTTGCTCATTACATTTCTGGGAGCTGTTATCTTATTGGCCTTGGAATATGCTAGGAGAAAATAGAAGACTCAGAAACCGAATGAAGAACATAAAATGTAAAAGCCCAGAAGCTCAGTTACTGAACTGAAAGAAGTTACTTACATATGAAAGAAGTAAGAAAAATAAGCCATTTGCCCCAGGCTGCCTGATTTGTGCGGGCCTCATTACATTACAACAGATGTAGTTTGGAGCTGCTAGTATTTTTCTTCTTCTATCCTAAGCTAGGAAGAATCATTCTGAGTGTTCGTATTATGTCTCATAGTCATGCTCCCTACAAATGAAATCAACTTCCTTGCAGGGGGGGGAAAAAAGAAAAGGAAAGAAAAAAACCTTGTAGCATGTTACAGTATTTCACAATGTGATAAGATATGATTGATTTAGCTACTATGTTTTTGTTGTGCAGTGTAATCAACATAGTTGCAAAGTCAAACTTTATTTTGCAAAGAGAGATTCTTTTCCCACCAATGTGGACAGAGAAGCAAGCAATTCAGGAAGGCCTTGAAGATTTGCAACATGCGTCAGTTTGGCTAGTGACATAATCCACTGTGGTGGGCTTTGGATAATAGGACATAGGCAGCTGTATTTGAAGGTGTCCAATCTCACAGTTTTGGGAGACAGGTGACATCCTGTCATCCAGCTTTACATTAATTACCAAGTATAACTAAGCAATAATTTATATTTCCACACTCAGAGGTATCCAAATAAGCTTAAAGCCACCATAAAATTTTATATGCTGCAACTTTTTATAGACAAAAAATAGGGGATAGCAAGAAAGGACTATCATTTCGCTGAATGCCAGCGTTCCCCATCTGTCCGTACATGCAGATAATGTCTATATGTGATGATGTGGGCAGGTGTTAAAGCAAAACCGATTTTGTCCAGTTTGCTATCATAAACTAATACACAGCTCTTATATTCAAATAATATCTTGAATTTATGTATTTAAAACTTCTTTTTTTTCTTTAACTAATCATCACAGAAGGTCAAAAAGTATTTTGCTTCTCTATTACATACATGCAAAGTATTGCTATTTTCTCCCTGTTCATTTGAGATCTAATAGCCTGTCTGCCCAAGCTGTGAAATGAAACCCTAGGTCTCCAATTAAGAGTCAATCACATAAATCTTGAGATAAAGAAGAAGAACAAACACTTGCTCACAGTTTCATTTTTACATTATGCCTTTAATTGTGATGACCTTTCCCCATGCACTGCTTTAGCATTGAAATCATGGACTGGAATGAATGCTTTTTATCTTTACATTAGGTTGGCGTAAGACTGCCATTTGAGTTGCTCTTTATGACAAATACCAAAAGCCAAATTCTGATCTCATGTACGTGGTGTAAATTTAAGGTCTCTCTATTGAATTTCATGTGATATTAAGCTACTAATTAATTCTGTTTGAATCGAGCCCTTTTTTTAAAACATGTATACAGTATGAATAACAGAAAGAACAGCAGTTTTTTGATAAAATGTAAGTTTGATATAGGCAATATTCCTTTAGTAATTAATTACCTGTTGATCAGGAAAAACAATTAAAGACTATTATAAAAATACAATGTAATTTCAAAAATTATGGAAGATAGATACTTTTACAGGATCACATTCTTGAAATAAGCATGGACCATCTGATGAGTGAAATAAACATGGATGAAATAAACACTGGATGAAATAAACATCACCAAGACCATGAAATAAACATGGACCATTGACACTGAGAGAAAAGAGGTCCAAGAAAACTGATTAATAATCAAGTATTGCCGCCTCCATGATGAAAAGCAATCTACCCCAACGAGCAGGGAGCCAGGCAAAAATATCAGGAGGTCTGTGTGAATGAACACAGAGCTCCTGGCAAAACTCAGACTTGAAAAGAAAATATACCAAAGCACACAGTTTCTACATTCCCCAGCATCAGAGAGAGATGGAGCTACTGGAGAGAGGCCAGAGAAGAGTCACAAAGGTGATTAAGGGACTGGACCATCTCTCATATGAGGAAAGGCTAAGAGAGGAGACTGCTCAGTCTAGAGAAGGGAAGACTCAGGGGAAAACTCATAAATGTGTGGAAATATCTGAAGGGAGGCTGTAAAGAAGACAGAGCCAGTTCTGGAAAATTTACCTTAAGAACAAGAGCCAATGAGCACAAACTGAAACACAGGAGGTTATGTCTGAACACAATGAAACACTTCTACGCTGAGGGTGATTCAGCAGTGGCACAGGTTGCCTAAGGAGGTTGTGCAGTCTCCATCCTTGGAAATATTCAAAAGCTGTCTGGACATAGTCCTGGGCAAACTGCTTTAGCTGCCTCTTCTTAAGCAGGTGGGTTGGACTAGATGCCCTCCAGATATTGCTGCCAACCTCAAATATTCTGTGATTCTGTGATTTCAGTAGAGGATCTAGCTAATTCAGTATAAATCTTGGCAAAAAATCCATTATGGAATGTGATTAACAAGATATTTATCCAATATCATGATTGAAAACCATTGAGGAAGCTCTTCCATTAAAGACCTTGCCAACCTCCTTTTACATCTAACTTCTAAGGTCACATTTCCTTTTGAAAACTTGTGTGACAGGTCAGGGTTTGGGGGTTTTGCTTCTTTGCTTCCTTGTTCCTGTCAGCACAACAGCATTTGGACTGAAGGACTTCTACATCCACTAAGCCAAACTTAAATTAGAGAGCCAAGGATACAGGATTAAGAGAGACAGCTTGTGCACAGCTGAACTCGTAACACACCGATGAGTGTGTTACCGTTACAGCAAATGGATATATGGAATTCTGCCTCCAATCTTAAGGAATTTTTGCTGCTTTTTTTTAAAAAAAAACAACTGTATTGATTGGCTTAAGATTTGAGGTATCACAAACATTCTAAAGTTAGTATAAAAAGATTATTGGTATTTCAAAACAGAATAGCTTTTCTCCACACAGTACTGTACAGACTGTCATGTGACATGATGAAAGACCACAGTAATAGGTTGTAGTAATGGTACAAATGAAAAGCTTTTCCAGGGAAATAAACTGTGATTTTTAGAATGTGAGGTGCAGAGCGTAAAGCAGAATAAATGTGCCTTGTGCTGTAGAGTAGAAAATTTGTGTCCCAAAAGGCTACAGCATAAAGAAGGGAAAAATAAAGAGAGAGAGAAAAAAAAAAAGAGAATAAAAATGGAATTGAATGACTGAAGGAGGATACATCTCACTGTTCATTAACCTAAATGCATATTGGAAGGAATGGGATATTTGAAAGTTAAGGTATTATTTTTACTAACATTCTTGGCACTAAGAAAATCAATAGAATTTGTTTATAATATTTAGTTGGTAGAAAACAGATGTGTTCAAAGGAATTAAAGCATGACTGGATTAAAGTTTTTTAAATGAGATAATATAACACAAAAAATATAAATCTCATGTGACTTCTACACATTCAAACAGTTAAAAAAAAGAGGAATTCTAAAAGAAAGAGATCAGAAATAGCTTTTGTATTTGACATTCAATAATTGCTATGTCTAATATTGCTAGGTCAGATCAGAGGTCTCTGTCAGTGTCTTAAACACTTGCCAGGAGAGTGGACCTGGAACAATTTTATGGAGTCGTCTTTCCTTTGAAATATCTTCCCTCTTGCAACAAATACGTTTAGGGGATTCCAGAATGAAAGTTGTATCTGAACCGTTGCTTTCCTCATAGTTACATATTTATCTAATACCTTCTTGAACCTTATTTACTTCTGGTCTCTGCAATATTCGGTTTCTATGGATATGTTCTAAATGCTAAATAAAAAAGGGTCAGAAAATGACACTTGAAGACAAGTGTCATGGTTTGTCTTATGTCCTCTTAGCCTCATGAGTAGCTTGGTCACATCCCTACTACATAGCACTTGACCTTATGTATCCAAGCAGTCCCCCATGATAGTAAGACCACTATTCTCGTGTTAGCTTGGTTCAAAATGTCTGAGGTAAAGTTTGGGCTGTGCAGTACTAGCATCAGTACAGTAGTGCTCTACAACACCAAACAGAGTGCGCTGACTGCCTTCCCTCAGGTGTGGTGTGACAAGAAGAATAAGCAAAATATTTCAAAACACAAATCCCTGCTGGGATACGGTATATGGTAGTTAGAATCAAACTGCATACAGCATCACCTATATGGCCTTTTAGGAACACTATCTTCAGTAATTACAAAACTTCTAGTCTTTGTAGAGAACTTATTGCTAAAACTGAGGTACAAGCAGCATAAGGAACAATTATCAGTATTATTGTTAACCATGTCTGTATGTACATTAGAAAATAACACAATGCAGAGTGTTCACTGGCCCTGAGTGTCTAGTGCAAATGCTGTAATTCTCTTCATACCCCAGATAGTCTGTTGTCATTCATCCCACATGTGGGACACAGCCCACGTAAAAGCAGTTCCTTGAAGAGTATGCAAGATGTCTGTGTATTACGCAGGACAACCTGAATCCAGAGAAGACCATTAATTACATAAAGCAAAGAGCTGCACGTCTGTACTTGAGTTCATGGTCATACTCTATTTTAATAGGCTGATCCCATGTATTCAGAGTTGGTCTCATACAGAAAAGTATTTCCTTTGGTCATTGAACCTACTATGAATTAGTTTTGGTGGTTGTGTTTTAGCTTTATAAAGATAGAAATTGAGAGCAAATTCTCTAATCATATTCTCCATAACCTTCACAAACCCAACAAATCTAGTCTTTCTCACCAAGTATTTTCCAAGATTAAAAGTTTTAATTATTTAATATTTCCTCTAATAATCTTATCCTTTTTTCCCACTGTTATGGTTTAACCCCAGCTGTCAACCAAGTGCCATGGAGCCGCTTGCTCACTCCCCCTCACCCAGAGGGATGGGGAGAAGAATCGGAAAGGAATGTAAAACTCAAGGGTTGAGATAAGAACAATTTAATGGGTAAAGCAAAAGCCACACACACAAGTAAAGCAAAGCAAGGAATTCATTCGCTGCTTCCCACGGGCAGGCCATCTCCAGCCATCTCCAGAAAAGTGAAGACAAACACCATAATGCCAAATGTCCCCCCTTCCTTCCTCTTCCCCCGGTTTAGATACTCAGTGTGATGCCATGTGGTATGGAATATCCCCTTGGCTAGTTCAGGTCACCTGTCCTGGCTGTGCCCCCTCCCAGTTTCTTGTGTGCCTCCATCCCTTTGGCTGGCAGGGCCTAAGAAACCGAAAAGTCCTTGACTTAGTGTAAGCATCACCCAGCAACGACTGAAAACATCAGTGTCCTGTCAACATTGTTCTCAGATCAGAGCCAACACCCAGCACTGCACCAGCTACTAAGAAGAAAACTAACTCCATTCCAGATGAAACCAGGGCACCCACTTTACAGTTTTTCCTACAGCTTTTTACGAGGTAGAGTGACTTTGTGGAAATAGGGCTTAAAAGGTTTTTCTTGTATGAGATGATACTGCTTGTTGTGACCTTTGATTTTTGAAAAGACAAAAGATTTATGGCCTAGATCAAATAAAGCATTTAAATGTACCTTTAAGCATCTCATTACTATTTTCAGGTAAGTTAGGCAAAGTTGTAATGAACCTAACCATTTATCTAAGGGTAAACAATATTTCAACTTTTTCTTGGCTTGAGTATAAAAATTCAGATCAAGCCCACAATAGCAGCCGTAGTGGAGGGAATAAGAAACAGATTACCTGTTACTTTTTTACTTCAATCACTGTTGGTATATTTTTTGATATTAAACATTTAATTGTCATACTCTTTTTTTTTTTCTCCTATCAAGTCAATGATCTGATAATTGTTAAAATCAGAGAAATGTTAGCTGACTACAATGGATGCTGATATGGTTTGTAATTCCTTAAGTATCTGTACGAAGATAAGAGTCAATGAAGGATTATTTTACATTGCACTATAAATAAATGGTATGATTAGAACCAAACCAAATCCTGATTCAAAATTTATCCATTCTGTAAAGCTTGGTTTCATATCACAGCCATGATTAGGTATCTCAGACAAGTCATTGACTATAACAGCATCATTCATCATCCAGGAATATAGCCACCTTGTCCATCTGAGCTGACACGTGTTAGCAGATACACAAAACTATTTATCTGCACAGTCACCTCTGTGGTTACACTGCAGCAATACACTCATCTTCCAACTCTGCTAATAGAGCTGTTCCAACTACAATTATACCTTCTAAGGTCAAAGCTCAGACTGTGCCCAGGGGAGATACTGGAGAAGGGCAAAGCTACTTACAGTCATATGAAGCAAGTGCATTTTTTTACTGTATTTTTTAAGCTATGGGTTTCCTGGAGAGAAGCCTGCGACAACCTTGAGCTTTTGTTAAAGAATCATAGATCAGTTTAGTAGTTAGATTAGTTTGTTTGGTCTAAAAATAGTAAGAACACTATTAAAACTGAGAGGAGAATTAAAAGGGAGACCAGACTTGGTACTAGCATGGACCTGAAGAAGACTTAGGGAGGCAGTGGGACTTTAGTTAGACAATATGAAGAATGCTGGAGGCATCACACACAAGCAGTACAGAAGCCCTCACAGCATATCTGGCCTTTATTTGCCTTATCAAAGTGGTTTTCAGCTTTCAGGGACATCTTTTCTGGGTTTTCACCATTCCTGGGGCATGCTAACAGCCATCAGCATGGATTTTCTTGTAGAGGTGAAGGCAAAATTGGGCACTTTAATCATTGCTCTAGCTGCTTGCTAGCTGAAACAGGAATAATAAGAATATTAACAGTTCAGGTTATGTTTTTCAGTTCTTGTAAACTGCATTACAAAGACAAGAAAGTTATCACAGAAATTTAATAGAGATTAACGTAATACCTGTAAGCAACATATGTTAGAGGTATGTTGTCTTTAGGTTGTTTCACTAAGTATATCTAGAAAAGACAGCCAGAATACACTCAGGAAAAGATGTAGCAAGAGAGGGTTTCTGGGGAGATGTGTAAGTACATGGATGCTTACAAAACTATGTAATGGTCTTTTTCACAGCTACTGAAATACTCAGGAGGTCATAGTATCCCAATGACAGTAGAACACACTGGATTTAATACTCTGATACATTTTCCTCACTTTTCCATTTTTTTTCAAATATCTAGTGTTATACACAAAGGCCTTAGTTAACCACTAGTGCAAATCCTACAATATTAATATGTAGCACAGAACCCCTGTTATCAAATGAAAAAATTCAAGGGTCCCCAGAACGTATAATAGATGTCCACAGCATTTGGAGAGGGAAAAGTTAATTGGATCAAGTTAATTGGATCATCCCAGTTTGCTATGATATTGAGGGTGGAATTGGACAGAGTCTTAGCTTAGTCACAGCTCTCTCATATAATGGAAAACTGACTTTCTCAGCCTCTACTTCCTAAAGAACCTATATCCATCCATGGCAGCTCTCCAGTTTTGTGAACTATCCCACCAAGCCTCTCTGATCCCAATGGGATTATAGCGCTGTGACTGCATGCAGACCTCTAGTTCCTCCTGTTTGTTCCTCATGCTGTATGCAGCAACTTACAAGCATTCAGAGGCACCCCGTCCTACCGTTGGGATGGACCTCTTTCTACCCTGTTATGAAGACTTTGAGGTCTCTCCTGTCCATATCACTGTACACCCTTTGCTTGCCAACCCAGTCCATGATTTCCTCACTTGACTGGATTGTCACGTCTCTTCCCTATTGCTCCCCACTGGGGCATCCCCCAACGGTGCAGTCTGTAAGTCGTAAAGGCCAGACTGAAATTTCTACACCAAACCCAAACTTCTGTATAGAGAAGACAGTAATGATATTATTTTGGTTATTTCCTTCAGCTCCACAATCAATATAAATCTAATGGGTGTCAATGTTGTTTGGTGATAGCTAACAGTGCCTTCTTGGAGGCTGTTCTCTACCAGAAGTTTTCTAGGTCTCTAAGTGACACAACCCCTTACATTTTCCTTGTTAAACGTAGGTAGCAGTTGTGCTTTTACTTTTTTATGCCTTTGTTTTTCTGAAGTACTTGCTGATTTTTTTGAAGGGATTGTAAGGTGATAGGGATGTGAACTTAGTAGTAAACATGGCTTTTAGTTGTGTAAGTGATGAATTCAAAGACCAAAGGTGATAACAAACAGGGTTTCTCAGGGAGCTCTGTACATGTATGTGAATACCTCTGTATCATTATCTATATCCTAATGAAGGATGCTGAAAAGTGTGGTATTAATACAGAGTTCTTGTCTGGAGCTTATCTGCCTACGCCT
Organism: Falco naumanni; assembly: GCF_017639655.2. Taxonomy (NCBI): domain Eukaryota; kingdom Metazoa; phylum Chordata; class Aves; order Falconiformes; family Falconidae; genus Falco; species Falco naumanni. Next base: position 48,876,010 of record NC_054057.1, on the reverse strand, counting down.
ACTGCTCTTAATTCTTTAAAAGATATCTCATGGATGGATTGATATAAGGGTATAGTCTGTGATGATACCAGAATATCTGATATATTAATAAATTTAGATATTTAGAAAAAAAAAGAAAAAGGATGTTGATTTAAAATTTCTTTAAAAACAGCATATTGTCTTTGTCTTTAAATGTCATATGGACAGATCGGTAAAGAGGATAGGATGGGTAATTGAGGAAAAATTTACTCTAGCTAAAAATTCCTTGGATACCAGTGTTGCAAGTTTCATTTAAATTACAATGGGAAAAAAATCCAAAGAAATGCAAGCTATTATTTGTTGTAAATACCAGAGATCTGTCACTGTGTCCCTACAAAGTAATTGAGCATGCATGCAGCTGTCAAGCTGCCTTCATCTGGGTATAATAGATATCATTACAGTTATCTAGCTAAATTAGGCCCTGCCAAAAAAAAATAAAATAAAAAAAATGCACCACTTCCAACATTGTCCTCCCTAAACTGGAAGAGATGATCACAAAGTCTGAGCTTTTATGTTTTTATCCAGCTCCAAAATGTGTTTTTTAGAAATTGAAATATTAGGAGCTTTTATATACCACACCAGGTGAATGCCCAGTGATGACATACGCAGCTCTCATATTAGATAGAAATAGCGTACATTGTTCATTGCTTGATCAGTGTAGGGACTCAGAAGTCTTGCCTTCCACAGATGTTTGACTTGAAGTTTATTTTCTTATATGTTTGGAAAACAAGACTGTATAAATAGCAGTACATATAGTAGTATTGGTTGCCTTTTGCTGGGACAGTGTCGATAAGGCTGTTTCTGGGAAAGAAACTTTTCATTAGTGTTCTCAGAAACTTAGGGAATTTGGGTAATCTCCCTGAAAAAAAGCCCACGTGTCATGTTACAGGATGGTCTGGTCATGAATGGACACAGAAAAGATCATTTGACAGCTGGTTAAAAAGACATGTATAAATTTTAATCCAAGCTGCAGAAAGCACAAGCTTGTAACAAAGTTCCTGTGGAAGATTGTATGTATTATTTCAAAAATCCCATTCAGTCAAATGCAAGGATATCATATTTTTTAACAGAAAGATTAAAATGGTTCTGCTACATTTATATTCCTTTCCAGAATGCTCAGCATTTCTGCATGATCAGCCCTTTTCCTATCCTTGTTCCACCTTTGTAGCATTAATCTTCTTGTAGTAACTGCTCACTTGCTAAATATATCCATCAGTAAAAGATAACTATAATATATGACAAATGCACCTTGAGAAGAATTCATTATAGACACCAATCTGACATCACAGGATAGTGGTATGTTAGCAGCATCTCTTCTCCCAGAACAGGTTGTGAAATCAGACTTTAAGATAATTGCATGTCTTATCTAAAATTCTCCCACCTAAATTGATACTCTGTAGATGACTACTGAACTGTTCCTCCAAAGCCACAAATCTAAATTAACCTCAAGTGCAAGAGAGGTTTAGTGGTTCAGCACTAAAAGTTAATATAAATAGAGAAGTTTAAAATCTCTTTAGCACTGAATCTGTTATCTTAATTATTTTTTCTTATCAAAGTAAGCATAAAGTTTGCAAACAATACACCAAAGACTCAGAAAGTATGTCATTCTGCCACCTCTGTTTCTTTCTTCTTGTCATTTTGCCTGAGAGAAATGAGGAGGAATGTTTTTTTTCCAGGTCCCTCAGTTCACAGGGTTATTATAACCTCCTCATTAAAACATTCTCTGTCACGGCTATCATGGAGAAACTGAAGTCCACTTGTACTGACTTTCAGTGATAGAAAATTCTCATCATTCTGGGTCTAACTGTGCTAACCTCAAACTAGGGCAATTTTAGGTGAAGCAGATAAAATACTGAATTCTATTAACACTGAAAAATGTTTGAAAGGCATAGTTAGATACCATTTAAAAACTTTTGCTTTCCCTTTCATTTTTTTTTTTTGTTTTGTTTTTATAAGATCTGGTCCACATCTCAGGCAGACCTTCAAATGAAGTCTTTTTTTTATTTGCTTTGTTTTTGTTAAAGTAGAAAATAATTCAGATGTGGGAAACTATATAACACTTGAAGTAATTATTTCTAGGAATTCTGTGCTGCAGGAATACCAGCACTGGCAATGGAAATGTCTTCAGAGCAATAGTTTATTGTCTATATAAAATATGTTCCTCCACAGCAGAAACTTGTTCATCTGAAATGCTGCTTTACAGTCCAACTTAATCTGTATCTGATATAAGCATTAGTTGAGTCAAAACATGATGGATTAATTATTGGCTGAAATATGCATGGAGTCTAATATTAATTCAATAATATGCTGTTTTAAGTAACTTCTGTCTTTTTCTGAAGGTTTTTGTTTTTATCATCATCTCTTTGCAGGGCTCAGAAGTATGTTATTAAAAACCACATGAAAATGTATTTTATTTCAAAGTTTTATAACTTTTTAACACATAATGTAGTGACATTTGCAGCAGTGACAAATTTTGGCCATGCAGTTGGTACTAGCTTCATTTTCAAAGAACAATGCATTTCTAATCAATCTTACTCTTGGCCGAAAAGTTGAAAGGTGCAAATCAATTGCTACTTTTGAACAAGGTTAAGCTTTGGTTTTAGCTCTTCACATGTACTGTTTTGTACAGTTTAGTTTATGGTTCTGAAAGAAAGCATACACCATAGACCCTCACACCTTAAACATATTTAGAAAGCTGTCTGTTGTGAGCTAATCTAATACACTGAGCCCAAAAGTGTCTCCTCACAACATTTTCCATTCCTCCCCCCATGCAATTAAATCACTGCTGAAGGCAAAAGTAGTGCAGAGAACTTGGAAATATTGCCTTCACCGCTCCTCAAAGGCCTTTAAGGCACCTTCTTATTTCTCTGCAAGCACTTCTATATTGCTACTCATAGCATATCTGTGGAGAACAGAATAAAAGAAGCTCTTATTCTCTTTCTTTCTGATGGAAGATGACTGAGGAATGTTTGGCACCCTTCCTTGTGCTGAATATCAATGCAAGAAGAGGAATCAATCACCTATGGACCTTGCAGTTCAGTGCTGTTTTAATCCTTACTCTAGTTCTGAGGTAAAGTCACTGTATGGTCTTTTGCCTTAAGCGCAAAAACTAACAATGTTGAGGGAGGACTTTAACACTTCATTCCAAAATGAACCCTGCCCAAGAAATATTCAACAGATGTTATTTTCCCTGTAGTCTTTTCTCCATGGCCTTGTCAATGCAAGAGATTGAATTTTTACCTCAGGGACTCAAAATTTATTACAGAAATGCAAGTAAGATTCTTTCTTTGATCAAATAAAAGTAATGACAAAGAAACACCCTAACTTACAGCTGTACAGGAAAACATCAGAGAGGAAAGCAGGCTGAAATTTTGGGTCATCTTAATCAAATTATACTCAAATGTGTTTGAAAGAGAGATACTACCCTCACTTTACTGCAGATGTGTTGCTGTTAACAGATGCATATTGCATTGCTCAAGAAGAAGTAAAAGGCAAAAAGAGAAAAAATGGTAGATATTAAATGAGTCTTTCTCAGAGTATCACAATTGTAACAGCTATCTCCATCCCCAAGCCTCAGAAGAAGGAAAGGTGTGTGAAATTAAGCATAAGATTCAAGAATATTTAACTGTAACATGGCAGCTTAATTCTAAATCTGGAATATTTGTTTTACAACTGCAAGAAAGAAATTTTATTGACTCACTGCCGGTCTTTACCGTCTGTGAGTTACGGTTCTCTACAGAAGCTCAGCTGATCCAGACAATGTATTCATAAGGGAGTCAAAGATCCACATGTATCTTTTTAAAAAATAAAAAGCTTTATCTGACTTTGTAGTGTTTCCACTAACAGTTCCTAGTATTTCCTTCCATTTCTGTAGTCCTGATTTTTCACACTGCAGACGCTTTACTTTGAACACTCTGACAAGGAAACCCAAGCATGGACTAAACAATATTTTTGGTCTTACTGCTAAACTCAGCATAGAAGGTGGGAATCAATTGGTACCATTTGGTTTAGACACGATGCAGCATTCCTGGGATCTAATAAAAAGAGTAGCTGTTCTGTATTTAAAGAGTCCTAATGAAGAACAAAAAGTCTCTTAAGAAGGCATAATGCATATTCAAAATACTATGATTGTGCATGACCTAAGGAAAGAAAAAAAATCTTTTAATTCCCTACTATCTGCAGAATGATTTGTAAATGTAATTTGTACACCATCCAAAAAGATCTCGTTTCCTACGTAAAATAAGCCATTACATACATACCCACAGTTAACACATAATGAGTTTTTGCAGATAGTCACTACTATACATTTCTGATATTACATAATGAACCATTCACATCCCCTTTTCAAACTACCATGTCTTTCTGCTCTTTTGTTTGTTGCCTGTGAAACTGCTGCATTCTCTGAGTGGTGCCAATAGAATACAGAATGAAGAATTCAACAACCATAAGAATGTCCAGTTTTGCCAGATTTTTACCATTAATACAAAATTCTTGGTAGTATTTCCTCTAAGAGGGATCTAAAGCAGCGGATAATACACAGCATCAAGAGAGTTCACTGAGCAAGGTAATAGCATTTGCTAAAATGAAAAAAGTTAACTTTTTTTTATTCAGAAGGAGTACTTGATCTGTTCTATCAAAATAGACCCTAGGCTTCCAATGTGTTTTCCAGCCAGGAAAATGGAAATTTACTGTGGCCCTTGTATTCTGCAGTAGAACTATATATGTTACATGAAGATTTAAGATACATCTTTGTGCATTACAATGTATGGATATGCCACACAGGTCCTTCCCACTTCATCCAAGTTCAACCCTGTCAGTCATAACAAAGTTGAAATTGCCCATTAAAAAAATACCCAATTTTCTATCTAAGTAAAGGTAACATCAGTCTGATTAATATTCATATAGCTTCTCTCATTAACTACTTCATGATTTACATAGACTACATAATGGGAAATTGTTTTGCCGTTTGACATAACTCATATGACTATGTTAAACATAATATGTTCTCTCTAGCCTGTAGACCAGAACAGAGACAGAATTTTCTCAGTTGCTTTACTCTCAGAGTCATCAGTAGCAAAGACTTCTCACAGCTCTAGCTCACTGGCATTGACCAGTTCCAGCCACTAAAGAATGATCCTAGTTTCAGATTTGTCATGTCCAGGTAAAGACACCTTTATATATAAGAAGTCATTTTGCGTGTTTACAGCAAATGTTGTCAGAAAGTATTTTACATTTTTACATTTATGTATTTTACACTTAGCTTCATGATAACTCTAGATACAAGTAAAAACACTGTTATTTCAAGTTGACATAGCTTCATGAGAGTCTGTCTATGGTTTCTAGATACTAGGTTTTCTGCAGGACCTCTTTGTGAGTAGTCCCAAACACCTGGCTAGCCCAGAAAGTTAATTAAGCTCCACAGTTTGGTCCCATCCTTGGCGACCACTCAGTTATTTTTGTAACACACATCTTCTGAGCCTTGAAAAATTATTTCTTCAAATCCTGGCTGCACCACAGCCATCTTGAAATCCTAAAGAGGAATTTACATAAGAGAACAAAAGGGACATTTCCTTTATAACACGGAATCAAAGTGTCATTTCCTAGCCGAAAAGCAAAATCGTGTTTTACTGATTCACTGTTGAGTGTAGCAAGGAAACAGCTGAATAAGTTCCCCCCACAGACACACACATTCAGCCCATCACACAACCACACTGGTGGTGTTCCCTGTCAGAACAAGCACATTCTTATCGCTTAGCATCTGTTTCCTTTTTTCTCAGACTTGTTTACCAGGATTTTCATTGAGAAGCTTCCTTGCAGAGGATAATTTTTTTTACTATCTCATTCATTCATGATGGAGTTACACCTCCCAGCTGCAGCTATTTTAATAGCTTTAAGAGTTAGGTATATAATTTTTCTGTGTGACTCACATCCTATCAAATAGTGAGCTAAAATGCAGTACAAAACTTGCAATCAAAGCTGTTTATAGTGACGGTTAATTTAAACAATATTCTTTTAAATCATGTTGCTTCATATTCTTTGGCAATAAAAGGAAATTATAGAATTATATATATTTTTTTTTAGCCTAAAAGTAAAGAGATTATTTTAATAAACAATAACACACGTAAATATGATTTCTATCATTCTAAGTAGTTAGAACCTAAGAGTTTATTAAAGTGAAAAGTCTAGATGAAAAAGGCTCACACTGGGTTTGTAAAGGTTGGAATGAAATTGCTATTTCTAGGAGTTTCCATGGAAACTATAGTCCTAAGCAAACCTCTGTACAAAGAGGGTGTTTTTTTTTTTTTGTTTTTGTTGTTGCTAAGCGTTCTTGAGAAAATTCACACTAGCATCATTATAATATGTAGCCAAACCAACAGGCATGCTGGTTCAATAATGTATACCATACAACCATTGTGTTTACTTGCAGAATATTTTAGAAATGAAAGTTCAGGCATCTGTGTGACCTGAACAGTTGCAGCTGTACAATATTTAGATTTATCATTGCCATTATGTTTAAAGTGAATCAACATGGTTAAAAAACAGAGTAATGCTGAGTAAAACAAAAATTTGTCAGATTTTTACATTCAAAACATGCTTGATATTCTCAGTAAATAAGTAATTAATTGTCTTTTCTTTGTTTTTTATATGATCAGTTATTCTTAGTGTTTATTCAGAACACCCTTCTATCCTCTAAGCTTTTGCTTAACGTTGGATATAGGAATTTATACCTCCCATAGAAAGTTTTACTATCTGAGAAAAGACTAAAGTCTTTCCATAGTCAAGCTGAGAAGTAGGGCTGGCTTTTCTTTCAAACCAAACCAGAAAGCATAAAGGGATATATGCTCAGATTACAAATTCTTTATGTTCACAAACCAGTTTTGATCCTCTTTCTGTTTCTGCAGCTACCCAAACCAGCTTTCATGGTTCCTGAAAATTCAGATAATTCCACAATCAGTCTAAATGTGGAGTGCTTAACATTTGACAAGGATTTAAGCGAGCCTGTAAGAGTGTTGATGTGAGTAAGATGTACAAAACAAGACAGTAACCAAAACTGAACAATGTCAATTTATACTTATTTATGAATACAATATCTACTTTTTTTCTCTGGGACTTCTAGGGAAAAGAAAATATTACAAGTTTTTCCTTTACTCTGTTATGAAGATGAGAAACTGAAATTCATGTCCATCTATCTTTTATCACTTCCAGTGTTAATACTATTTAGAAATCACTTACCTTTCAGTGGAATAATGACAAGTGCCCGTGAGTATGAATTAACAACACAATGTGTTGTGATTATTGGTATGATATATATTGATTGCAATAATTTATTTATTTTTTTACTAAAGCAGTAGTATACTGTAGTGAAGCTTTAAATATTTGATTAAAAGCCCTGTATTAATAAAAAATGATTCATTAAGTCACCAAATGCAAAATTCTACAATGATGTCTCTATATATTATTTAACAACCTCAAGAGTGTTAGCTTTGGTAAATTAAATTCAAGGACATATGGTCAACATACTTACAAAAACTAAAAATATAATTCTTGTTATCAATGCAGCAGTCTGGGCTCTTACATTTCACCATGAGCAACTTGAAATTTGCTTGATAACTTCCTCCTAAAAAATGCTTTTTTTGAGGAGGATAAATTAATGATATGAAGAGGAATTTATGAAACACAATCAACAACTAAAATATATAGGCTTATATCTATCCTTTAAACACTAAATAACTGGTTAGTTATCTAAAAGCAATAATCAGCATTTTTCCCCTCTTCCCGAATTTAGCTAGACATCTGCTATTTTTTTGGTTGCTAACAGACACAGACTACACTTATCTAGAAGACCTTGGGATTCGTACTTCTGAATCCTGCCAAGAGATTCCATTTTCCATATAGCACACTTTGGACTTCTGATATAAAAATTTCTTTTAGATTAATTTCTAAGATCTCCCTACTTTAATCTATTTTCAAACTGTCCATAATCATACCCAGCACAGCAGTCTAAGTAGCTACCGGTATTAGTTATTTCTATTGTACTCTAGTTAAGTTATTGAATAAATCCATGCACATACTTAATAAAAGGAGAGTTGAGTTTGTTTGTTTTAAAAATCCACAGAATGACTAACCACAGCAAGTTATTAAATGGAGATTTTGAATCTTCCTCTTCAGTCAATGAGCTAATTGCCTTTAACTCTCAGAATAGATTGCTCTGGTAATCTATACTATACACTTTAATAACCTATTTTCTCAAGTATTGTTCATAAGTAATAAGCAGAAAGAACAGTTATTTAAGGTTATTTTAGAAAGACAAAGTTATCTTCCAGCTGCAATAGTACATCCAGGAGTAAAGAGCTTCCTGTTGTGTTTGGTATTCAAAAGCCCCTCCACATTTTAATTACTACACTTCACTTGAATTAACTCAATTGTACTGATTCAATAGGCTTTGCATCTCAATGTTTCTGCCACACACCTAGATTTTTGCCTTTTTTATTATTTTTATTTTGTTGAAGAATAACTTAACAAGATATCTTCAAGAGCTGAGTTTTCATTTATACTTCATCTGAGAGAAGTAACCAAATTTCCTAAAGGCTTAACAGAATCTAGCACAGTATACAGACACTGAAAAACATGGAGGTCCCAGTCACCTAAGGAAGCATTAAACGCATTTGAAGTTTCAGAATAATTTAGGAACTAGTAGATGTTCAGCTGTTATAGATGTTTCCCTTTGTTTTATTTTTTTAATGCTTACAGTAAGCATAAACCAGAATTATGCATCTGGTAACACAGCAATCACCTGCTTACAATAAGTAGCCTTATTAGAAAGATTTTTTTTTTCAAAATAATATGTGGGGGGGAAAAGTTCACAGAGTTCATTCAGATTTGTAAATTTAAACCTTTCAGATTAGGGGAGGGTTTGCTCACAGAAATCTATGAAATGCAAGTGTACTACTGCCAGTGAATGTTTTAAACAAAATGCAAAATGCTGAACATTGCTTAACCCTGGAACACCTTTCACCACACCTTTGTCTCATAATTGTTCAGCTGCCTTTTACAGCAAACATGTCCCATGTCCAAATGAATCATGGACAAAGGGCCAAGAGAAGCAGGATCAGACAAATGGCTGCAGTGACAGCAGCAGTGATTTACTTCATTGCTCCTAAAATAAAGCAAACTAAAAATGAAAATGCTGACTTTTTCAGAAGCCTAGAACTTTAGAATGACTATTCAGGAAGAGCCCATGGCTAAGAATTTGCCATATAAGGATAGTTCCATGATGTAATCTCATCACTACATGATTAAATACACATGTTCAATGAAGCAGAGGACAAAAAATTTTCTCCCCTCAAAGCCAGTGGTAAAAGTACTTCACCAGGACAAGAATTTTTCATGGATTCTCTGGCTGTGCAAATCAAAGGAGGCTTATGTCAATCTTTCAGGTTTAAAAGCACCTGTCAGCATTTTTACCCACTTACCCTCATGGGATATGACAAGTTAAAAAAAGTTTGGGATTTATTTCCCAAATTTATTCCAGATTCTTGTGGTTATAACTCACTTGTGTGTAGAGCTTTGAGTTCATATTTTGCTTGTGATGTCAAGCATCTGTGGATCAAAACCCTGAGTCCATCTTTTTGAATCATAATCCATCTGGGGACAGTCACTGGTGCTTACTAGGGAGCTGGGTGGGATGGTGCCTATTTTATCCTTGGTTAAGCCACACTTAATAACTTATTAAAGGGAATGAATACAGGCTCATATAACACAGTCTATGGTCCCTTTTTTCCTTTTTGCCCTCACTAGAGCAATGCAAAAGCAGCCTTAACACACCCTTAGTTTGTGAGGAGTCCTTAAACATTTGATCTTCAATACTTTCAGGGTGGAAAAGGTGAGAAAGGGATTTTAGCAAGTCACTGTAAAGAGTCTGTCAATTTACCTCTTCAAGAAGAAAAAGGAAGACAGGGGCAAAATAGCATTTTAACCAGAGTTTCCAATTCTGGAAGTAGTTTTTTTTCTGATGGGACTCAGTTGTCATTAAAAATTCTGACTGATTTACCCACCAACTTTATTATAAGCATTGGCTTTGCTTTCCTAACAGAAAAGAAAAATAGACTTTATTGAAATCATTGAACAATAGCTAGCTTTTCCTTTTGGCCGGTTAGGCTTCCATAATTTCCATTACATTTGACTGAAATCAACATTTGTTTTAAATCAGAATGCACTACAGTTAGTATGCAGAACTTTTTTATTAGTTTACAGGGAAATCTCTAATTATAATTGATAGCTACTTTACTCTAGTCTGGACTGTATAAACAGTTCTCCATTTCACTTTGGGTTCATAAAGTGATCTCATAAAATATTGGGAGTGGTAATTTCATTCATACATTATTCTTAATCACTAGAGAAATACTGTGCATGCTTAACTCCTGTTGACTTCACTGGCAGTATTGCAAGTCATAGTAATGATAGGAAGTATCACTACTCAATCAAAGACAGAGTGCTTGGCTAATTGAAAGAAAAGTTTTGTTCTTCCTCCAAAATCAGTAAACCAGTGGGTCTGGCCTCAATTTTTCCACCTTGTTGTCCAAGAAATATTGTTCCTAGGTGAAAAGTAGATCGGTCAGTCTCTCCTGGCAAGAAAACTGGAAATTACTGAGCAGAAGAAAGAAATAGCCTGATACTATTGCAATATGTCTAGTTAATATTTAAATCAACTTCAAAGAAATTGCTAATCCACATAGTCTTTTTGGACTACATGAGTTGTGTTTACTGCTTTACAGTTCCATACAATCACCAGAGCAAGGTCAATGAGGTTTGAACATGTCACACTAGCATGTTTTGCAGACCATGTAATTTTGGCGGATTCAGAAGCAGAAATATTGTGTTCTGTGTCTGACCTATTGCTTAAGCTCTATTGTTCTAGGCATGAGCCACAAACTCAATAAACAACTCTGTGTGTTTAGATCAATTGCAATATTTGCACGGAGTCCAATACATTTGGGACAGACTCACTATGCGTGAACAGTAGGATTTGTCCGCAGCCACAACAGCCATTCAACTAGAGAACCATTAAATCACAAGACAGAACAGTAGTGTTGCAGATTTTTGCAGAAGTGGTGGCTTCCTACCAAAATCAGGAGGGTAGTGGATCTGGGTTTGTAGTGGTGGTTTTCAAAAGAATTAAGTGGGCTCTTCATAATGGAGAAAGTTTGCCTGTGGAAAACAAGCCATTAACAAACAAAGCGACAGAACAGCTCATTGTGTAACCCGGCTTTCTTCTCGGATACATTATGGTAATTTCATACGATGTACTTACGATGCTGAATGGGAAAACTGAGCTGTAATATCCATGCACAGGGCTTAATAAGAAATGTACTACAGGCTGACAGGGCAGATTAAGACAATCGCTACAAGAAGACAATGACATCTAAGTTAAGAGCAGGTTTGTAAATACTAGTCCAAATGTATGTTGTTAAGATGGGAATATTCAATAACGCAGTTGCTATTCAAGGCAGTTCTGTAGTAAAACCCACATATTTGCAAACTGAAGGTGGGTAACATCTCTTAAAGGAGGATATGGATAAAAGGGAGCAGTTGTTTGTAAAGCAAAGGGTGATACTTTAAGGAAACCTGAAGATGAAAATAGAAATCTAGGGCTGAATATCTTATGTGTTGCTATCTGCTATGACATAGTTTAACACTCTAAATCATGTTAGATGGGAATCTGAGAATTGCAAAGCTGTTAAAAGCCTTAATTTACAACTACTAATTTTCAGCAGTTACAATGGTTCATAACTTAGAATATAAACATTTTTTCTAAACATTTTTATAAAAAAAAATATCTTAGCATATTGTGTGGGAATGTGTGCAAAAATATTTCAGCTTTAAAAGTAAGCAAAAAAATAAATGTTTCTTTAAAAAATAAAAGAAAACGTACAGTCCTAAAAATACTTTCAGGAAGGAATAGCCTATTGCAATTTGCAAAGAAATTATCTAATTCTGAGGTCTATGCATCAAAGAGAGAATTATGAAGTGAGAATTTAATTCAGGAAAAAAAAATAGGATTTGCAGAAACATTTATATATTCAAAGAACTATTAAACCTTCCTTGTAGAAGTAACAGATAATTTCCAAATACATCATAAGGCTGATCTAGCATAGTTAAGCTGGCAAACAGTTAAGTGAAAAATGTCAGAGAGAGCTCTGAAACTTTTGATTTGTGCAGTGACTTCCTCTGAGCTTACAATCACTAGTAACTCTTTTGATTTGTGCAGTGACTTCCTCTGAGCTTACAATCACTAGTAACTATCATCTGCACAGAACTGACAAAGGATGTATAGTTTGAGAGGAAATTATTAGTTATTAAACTCAGGAAAAATCTAAAATGCTTGGGAAAAAACACTTGAAAGGAGGAAAGTAGGGTAGATTATTTGTTCTAGACACTGCATTTGACATAAAATTTAAATCACAGATGGGTTGTAATTCAGAAGATGAAACAATAGCTTTTCAGTTATCATGGTTTTATCAAATAGCAATACTCAGAAAATTTTGTGCTTTTTGGACATGGTGCCTTGAATAAAAATATAATTTTCCTTTAACTACTCCATATAAACTTTCTAAGTGAGCAAGTACACTCATTAGTATGCTTTTCTTTCCATATTAAAACAGGATAATAAGTTATACCATATCTGTTCTATTTCAGAGACTTCCTTTGAATGGCTTTCCTGTGGTTTTATTCTCAGCTGATTATGGTCATATAAGTTCATTTGCTTAAGAACTTGAAAAGAATAATTAAGGGGACTGAGCCTCATGTTAACTCATGGCAATCTTTCTGGGAGATTCTAACTTGCCCTGGAAGACACTGTTTAGCTTATCTGAGAGAAATAAGTGGAAGACAAAGATCCTTGAGGCTATATAGCAATAAATTATCTATTTAGAGGGTACTTATTATGAATTTTAATATTGATTAGATATTTTAATATCCCAGTTGTCAAGTTAAGTAATAAAATATCTCAGGAAAGAAACTTTTTTCTAGAAATGTAATTGGTGTATTCTGGCAAAAGAAATGTAACAGATGATCATTCACAAAAAAAAAAAAACAAAACCAACATAACAGAATGAAATGTTCTCTACTAGTTAAAGGAAACTCTCTTTTTTTTTTATTTTACCCTGAATTACTATTAATTTTATTTTGTGAAACTGCTGTTGCTACTTTCTTAGATCTCTATAGTTTTATTTTTCCTATAATGTACAACTAACTTAAAATCTGCTTCCACCTTTACTAGAGTCACATCATCTTCCTTCCTCACCCCTAGAGTGTCTATGATTGCACTTTCAAGAGGAGAACTAAACTGTGTGTTTAAATCAAATTTAAAGAGAATATCATAATATATGCAGAACAGAATGCGACAGATTGAGCCAAACTGCATATTAATGCCTTATGCAAAACAGTGGGTATTTAACTTAGAAACTGCAAAAGTTTTATACTATATTTCATTCCCATGAGCAGCAGGTATTGATGAAATCCTATTTTAAACTATATTATTATATAAACTATACATATTTTACATAATTATAAACTATAAATATTATAAAAATATAAACTATATATTAAATTTGGATCACAGGCAATGAGAAAAGGTACCAAAATTTATTGGACAAGTCTTTCTAGATGTCATCAGTTCTGAATATATTCTCATTACTGGAGAAAACAAGAATAAAGTCTCTTCAGAATCTCAATTTTCTTAAATTGTTTATAACAATTAGTTAAAAATAGTTCCTGTTAAGTAAGAACTCCAGACACACAGGTGCCCAAATCCCATCTGATTTGTAATTTTTATCCTTGTACCTTGAGCAGTTTTATAAAATTCCACTTTTATTTCAGCAGTTCAGAAACAGAATAATGAATAGCTTTGTGGGAAGCTAGTGAGAAGGTGGTAAGCCTTTTAATAATTAATGAAACTAACAGAGCCAGGAAGTGCAAAGTTGCCAAAAATTCCATAGTCCAGGCTAGCTAAGACAACATATAGTTGTGCTGTAAACTGTAGTTTATAGTATTTTATTTATAGCCAATCAAAGGTTGGTTTTGGAGGCATAAGCAACCAGGTCAGCTGGCTTTGGTGCAAACCATGTAGAAAAAGGTAGCGACATTGCATTAAGGGGCATTACAAATCATCCCATGTGTAGCAGTTAGGAAAGAGGGCTCTTGCCCTAAGCTCTACTTAGATGTCACAAGTTTGATCCCAGCTGTAATGCCAAGGATTCACAAAGATTTTGATGGGCATCCTTTCTTTCCAAAAGTATTGATATAAACACACCTCACCTGTATCTTATAGCACTGGATATTTGTGTTTCAATGGTGTTCTGACCTGAATTTGATTAATCAAGGACAAAAAATGCAAGAGGAAGCTGTTTGATGGCAAAGATGTTAAACTTGAGATTAACAGGTCCTTCTCTGGCATAGCAAGACTGGATTGTTGTCCTTCTGCATGGTGTATTCAGAGAAAGTGGATTATTGAAATACCAGGCAGAGACTTACTTGAAAATAACACAGGAGTTATTTAGTAACAATATTGTAATTGATCATATTAATACCATAGATATTACTTCCTTTAAAATATCAGCCCTTGTTTTTACTGCTGTTTGGTTTTCCTGGCATTTTCCCACATATTTGATGGTGGTAATGGTGGGTTTTAAGACAGAATTAATTAGTCAAGTTCTTTTGTATAGACTGTGTTGTGATTCTGGGCCTTCCCCAAGATCTGGCTGCTCAGACTCCTGAGGACTTTCTGGACTTTTGGTGACTTTAGGCACCTTAACCCAACTCTTCATCTACCCACCATGTTTTGCAATTTGGGCTAATGCTGCCTTTCTCAATTTTAGCTTAAATATTCCCTCCAAGAGTCCATTAGCCAAATGAAACAGAAGAGCAGATAACCAAATGGGCAGAATGTGCATAGTGCATACATGTAGTCTATGAGCATAATTTTAAGCCATTACCTTTCATTTATACCTGAAGGACAAGAAACTTAAACCAACACAGAATCATAGTGACCCTCATAGTTTATTCTTTCTCATCTTAAGGAGCAAGATTCCTTCTATTCTATAAAGCTTCTTCAAATTTTTCTCCTTCTGAGTTGATAAAAATAGACTAAGAAGACATTAGTTCATCTTCTGCCTTGTTTTTAAGGTTTCAGCCTCCTCTCCCAGTTGGCTTCCTAGAGCTCAACAGGGAACTTCCAAAATATTACCAGGCAACTTTTCAGTAAGACATTTTCTGATAAAACAATTCTCTTTCTTAGCCAACTAATTTTAGAGTGAGTGCATTTTTTTTGTTTGCTTTTTACTATTATACTTTGGAAGTTTTAGCCCCACTTTTTACCTAAATTTTGCCATCAAAGAGAAATACGGCATTAGTTTCCTTAGTTTTATTAGTTTTCTCAACCTTCAGAAGATTTTATTTATTTTTTTAATCCAACCTAGTCACCAAATCCCTGGTTATAGACAATGGAAACAAAATTAGGCATTTCAAGGAGAAGATTACCCCAACTGTTTAAAATGGGGATGAATGCTTTACTCAAGATGCTGTTCCCTCGACTGACTACAGGCAAAGAGAAAACACTTTACCATAAACCCTAATCTGGATATGTGAAATATTCTGTTTCAATTTATTTTTTATTTTTAGGAAAACAATAGCAACAACAATTATTTTAATTTTTATATGTTACATTTTGCAATTTTTAAAGTAAAAATTCCCTGCTTTTTTGATGGTGATTTTAAGGAAAAAAGCCCAATATTTATCAAAATTGTTGATGTTTCTATTCCAAGAAGGAAAAAAATTTCAAAGTCTCAAAATGTTCAAAGGATGGCAAAGCATTTCATGCTAGAACTGCCAGTTAGGGTATGGGATGGGCAGTAATAGGTGGAGTGGTATCTGCATTAAGGAGCCTTTAAGAGGTGTTAGGCAGGCCCTGAAAGGGGACCTGACATGTATCACTTGTTTTGCAACAAGCAGCCAGATATGCTTTTGCATTGTAATTCCCACCATGTGTCTCCCCACGGAGGGTGACCTGGCTTCCCACTCAGGCTGCAGCCAGCATTGTTCTTCCTGCTAGCAAGAGCAGTGCAGTTGATGCCCGAGGGTTTTAGGAGGAATCCTGGATGGGTACACTGGAATTTGTCTACTGCTCATCCTCACTCTTATCCCTCCATATCCCTCTCACCCAGCTGACATAATTAATACATCTTGGTAAAAGTGTGAACAAAGATGTGATTGCAGTACATCACCACTGCAATACAGTGCATCCTTTATTTACATTGAAAGAGAATATTTTATTGAAGTGGATGGAAAGTGATCTATTACCTGTTAACCATTTTACAATAGTATTTTCCTATTAATCAAACAGATAAAATCTTTACATTTTATTTAATAGATATCTATACTGATGCTCCCAGTGGACTGTTAGCCCTAAGACAGTACAAAGTACCACTGTTGTTTAATTGGAACAGTATTAAGAAACACCAAATTTAATTGGAAAACATTTGCCTTATTCCAAGGGGTTAGGTAACTACTGTTTGCCCAGGTGTTTGCGTCAGGGTTCTGGCATCTTGTTACAGAAATAAAGGATTCAAAGAGAGAAACAAAAGAAAAAAATAAAGTTGCTGAGTAACATTTTTATTCTTGGTTCAAACCATTGTCTTCAGGGTTTTTATTTGGTTTTATGTTTGTTTTTGGTGAGGGCTGAAATGTAATGTTGGATATCATTCACAGGCTTCATATGAGTGCTAAGTACTGTTATTCAGAATAGATGTTAAAAGCAATTAAGTTCCACCTTTCTTATGTTACTGCCATGTGTATGCTTTCTTGGTTCATAAGTAAAATGAAATTTCAGGCCCTGATATTAGTAAAATATGGCCAATTAGTAGATCAGGTAAATATTTTCTACCAACTGTGGTTATAGCAATATATTCCAGTGAAAGAGAATTGAGAAATGGCAAGCTAGTCTTCATAAAAGAACTATGATTGTTTATAAAATTAACTAGCAGTAAAATAAGATCTGAAAATCTATATATTTATTCAAACAGAAAACCACACAACACATAGATGCTGGTTGTACTTTGAAATGTTTTTGTTATTTCTAATTTTCAGTTTTGAAAATTAAAAAAAAAAGACTCATTAGCTTCTTTAAAGCTTTCAAGATGCAACCAGTATGTAACGGCAGTGGAGCAAAACTACTGTCATCCAAAACTTTAGTAAACTTATAGACTAGTGAGAATTATCTAAACAACTCCAAGATGTAGCAGGCAGGAAATTGTGTACTCTGCAGGTCAGGACAGATTAATTACTGTTCTAAACAATGCTAAATTAAGAAAACTGTATTCTGAAAACCTAATGTTATGATTTATCAAGTAAATCTACGTTCCTTTGGGCAGTTTTGTAAATCATCATAAGGCCTGCCACCTATTCAGGATTTCTGTTACTGGTTAAAGAGAATGGCAAAGGCACAAAATTAGAATCATAGAATCATTTAGATCGGCAAAGACCTTTGAGATCAAGTCCAACCCTTAACCCAAGACTGCTAAGTCCATCACTAAACTGTGTCCCTAAGCACCACATCTACATGGTTTTTGAACACCTCCAAGGATGGTGATTCCACCACCTCCCTGGGCAGCCTGTTACTTTCAGTGAAGAAATCTTGTCTGATATCCAGACTAAACCTCCCCAGCATAACTTGAGGCCATTGCTTCTTGTTCTGTTGCTTGGTACCTGGGAGAAGAGACTGACCCCACCCGCCTACAGCCTCCTGTCAGGGAGTTGTAGAGAGCAATAAGGTCCCCCCTGAGCCTCCTTTTCTCCAGGCTAAATAACCCAGTTCCCTCAGCCCCTCCTCCTCAGACTTGTTTTCTGAGCCCTTCAGCAACTTTTTGCCCATCTCTGGACACGCTCCAGCACCTCTACGTCCCTCTTGCAGTGAGAGGCCCAGAACTGAACACAGGATTTGAGGTGTGGCCTCAGCAGTGCCCAGTGCAGGGGGACAATCACTGCCCTTGTCCTGCTGGGCACATTGTTTCAGATACATTAAGATACATACCAGGATGCTGTTGGCTTTCTTGGCCACCTGGGCACACTGCTGGCTCATGTTCAGCTGGCCGTCAACAAGTCCCCACAGATCCTTTTCCTCCAGGCAGCTTTCCAGCCACCTTTGCCCAAGTCTGTAGCGTTGTGTGGGGTTGTTGTGACCCAAGTGCAGAACTTAGCACTGAACCTTCTTGAACCTCATGCATCTGGCCTTGGCCCACCAGTCCAGCCTGCCCAGATCCCCCTGCAGAGCCTTCCTGCCCTCAAGCAGGTCAGCGTTGTCCCCTGCAACTTGATGTCATCTGCAAACTTTCTGAGGATGCACTCGATCCCTTCATCCACATTGTTGATAAAGATATCAAACAGGACTGGCCCCAATACTGAGCCCTGGGGAACACCACTTGTGACTGGCCACCAGCTGGATGTAACTCCATTCCCTACCACTCTTTGGGCTCGGCTGTCCATCCAGCTGTTAACCCAGGGCAGAGCACACCCATCCAAGCCAGGAGCAGCCAGTTTCTCAAGGAGAATGCTCTGGGAGACAGTGTCAAAGGCTTTACTAAGGTCCAGGTAGACAACACACACAGCCGTTCCCTCAGCCACTAGGTGAGTCATCTTGTCATAGAAGGAGATCAGGTTCATCAAGCAGCACCTGCTTTTCATAACCCCAGGCTGGCTGGGCCTCATCCCCGTGTTGTCCTGCACATGATGTGTGATGACGCTCAGGATGGTCTGCTCCGTAACCTTCCCTGGCACTGAGGTCAGGCTGACGGGCCTGTAGTTCCCCCGATCCTCCTTCCCGCCCTTCTTGTAGATGGGTGTCACACTGGCCAACCTCCAGCCTTCTGGAACCTTCCCACTTTGCCAGGACTGTTGATAAATGATGGAGAGCACCTTGGCAAGCTCCTCTGCCAGCTCCCTCAGTACCCTCAGGAAGTCATGGAGGATATAGAACAGTTCCACTGTGAGATAAAACTTCTGGGATTTTTGTTTTGTTTGGGTTGGTGTGGTTTGTCTTTGCATTTTTGTATGTTTCATTCTGTTTGGGGTTTTTTTGTGTGCGAAAACTGAATTTCTATGGCAGCAGAGAGAATTTCTTAAAATCATGTCTGTTTCTTGCTCATAAATTCAGAACCTCAAATTGTGCTGCAGCACAATATGTGAAGTGAATTAATCCTGACAGAACAACATGGGAATTTGTGGTATCAAAGTACAAGCCATTGGCCTTGGAGTATCAGTCTGCCAGATGGGAGAAACAGAACTTTGCTCCTGGAAGTCATGTACAGTCTTCAGCAAGTTGCTAAGACTGCATCTGTGTTGTATATGTGCTTTACTCATTTTACTCAATACAACTGAGTAAGTAAGGTAGTTCAGTCACTAGAGCTACTTAAATACCCTTTCCCTCTTTTCAAGAAACTTCTTTGAAGCTCAAAAACTTCTCCTGTGACAGGTGCCATAACTATATATTGCCTCTACCTGAGAAATTCCAGTGCTTTTGTGTCATAGATAAATACGATGAATATTGGGAGGTTCTGCAGTACTGCTGAAGGAAGAAAGAAGAATGGGAAGGATCGTAGACTAGATATTGCCATTCAGCATTCCTCCCATTTTGTTTGTATTTATAGAACCAATTTGCTATCAATATTTTAATAAGTGGACTAAAGGATTCAGATGCACTTCCCTTCAGAGTAGTTCTCAGTAGCTGGTATGTGGTGTTGCAACTGAATTCAAGAGCTGAGTTTTGGAGCTTGCTTTTCATTTCACTCCCAATAGTGTTATTCTACTGAGCTTCACAGAATTGTTCCTGATTTGCATTACTATGACTTAAATGAGAATTTAAAGTCCTCTGTGCTCTTTTTGCTGTATTTGCTGAGAACATAATTTCTGCTTTGCAGAAAAAACCTAGAAGAAACAAAGGAATAGATTTCCAATTCATGATGTTTTTTGCTGATTTTTCTCTCCTTACTTCTCTCTAATTTGTATCCTCTGTCTGTCTTAGGATGCTTACATAACTCACAGGACATATTGGAGGGATTTACAGTTTACTTAAAGATTACCTTTTAAGCTGTTGCTTTCAATTTTTATTAATAATGCATTATGTTTTCCATCTTATGCACTACATTTCTTTTGTGAACCTTGTGGAAAGTACATTTGGAGGAGAGAAAAAAAAAGCATGTTAAAAAAATATATTAAAAAGTAGTTTTCAAGTGATGGTGTATGTGTATATGTAAGTAATTTTATTACTAAAAACAACTTCTCAATCTGCAAGTTCTCATCTGATGTAAATCTGGTTGTCTTTATCTGTACTAGAGGAAGGTTTGGGCCAAACATATCAATGACTTTAAAGCAAACATAGCTTGTTACAAGTGAAATTATAGGATTTTTTCTTATTGTTGCCAGCACATCTGAGCTGCTCTGGACCATGAAACAGAAGCAAGAAAATAAACATGTGTATTCCTCACATAAAATTAATCATAGGGTTGGGTGAAAGACAAAGAATTTACAATATTTCTTCTTCAGTTCTAGTAAATAACCAGCATAAATAACTTCAGCTGGTCAGTCCCCTACGGTATGTGAACATATAATAAACCAATTCATTTCTATTTATCCTTCATATTAAATCACAAAGATGATTGTAAAGGTGGGGGGGAGGGGGAGGGGCAGGGGTGATAAGGTGGGAGAAAGGTCTCAAGAGTCATCTTGTAGTTATAGCAAAAAGCAAAGAGCTAAAAGCCAGTAAAGTCCCTGTTGTGTGTGACTGGGGTCAAGTCACCTGGTGTCTTTTTCATCATCCTTTGACACAGCTCAGGAGAAGACTAACAGTAGAATCTCACTGAAAATGCAAATCTGTTTATGAAAAAAGGTTTAATTATGAGCAAATAAAATTAAACCAACTTCTTAGGGAATGTTATTCCAGCTGCACTGCATGCACAAAAAAGTGAAATCCCAGATGGTTAGCACGCCTGTCAAAATTTCAAAAAATGACAACAAAAAAAGTGAATTTGATGTGATTGTTAAGTTCAGCAGTCCTTATAAAAGCCTTCAAAACCCTCCAAATTCAGTTTACCTGAAATTCTAGTGGCCAATTTGACTTAGTAAAAACAAAAATAAATTAAGTGTCTTCCATCTCGTATTTTCGGTAAATCATGTGTTGTGCTTGTCTGACATTGCCAAAGCACCATAATTATGACTGTGAAATTATTTTTGACACTTTTAAAATATGATCCATCTCACAGGAAGTGAATTTATTAGCTGTGTTATACAAAGTGTGCTAAAGGGAAAAATATAGCTGGTACTGTAGATTTGTCAGGAGAGAACAGTTAGATGACACCGAGAAGATACAGCTGCAGTTGGTCAATACTGGAAGGAGCCTAAATATCAAGAATAATGGTTTGTTTACATATTTGCATTTGTATAGGTTGAATGATTGTTCCCTGAATCCAGTGTACACCTGAGGGTTGTGGAAATTTTGTTAGTGGGTCAAACAAGGGTGGTGAGAATTCCAGCTTGGCACAGAGTCATGCTGTGCGAGGAAGCGCGGCTTGGCTTGCTTTCAGCTATTTCAGACAGCCACTGCATAACACTGTGTTGCATTCCTAAATGGGAAGGCTTCTGTATTAAAACAGACAGATACTCCCAGTTCTTGGACCTGGTGCTCCACACCGTCGTCTCTTGGAAAACCCTTATAGTCAATTCTGTGGAGCATCAAAGATCCATTCTGAGCTCTTCATACTAATCCTGACACTGTGTTAATCAAGCCTGCATGTTTAATAGCATTTTGGATTTGAAATTATCTGAATTGGATGTCTTTACATTATGATCAGTGTAGATCCAAAAGAAGAGAAATAATATTCAAGACTACTTTTTCTCCCTTTACAGTTATTTTAATTTACATCAGTTAACGTCAGGCCACCATTTCACATTTTACACAGCATAGAAAAATATCTGTCCCAAACCTCTTATACTCTAAAAATAGAGCAGGAAAAAAACATAACTGTTTTTTATGTCAGTAAGGAGTATAGACCGAAAGGGGATAGATATGCAGAGCAAAACAGTTTGTGCTGAGGACCATTAACAAAACTGTAGACATTTCAGGGTTGTTAAGTTTGGATTAATTCACATCTGGTCCTATGAGCAGAATAATTTTGCGCGTGTGTCTAGAGTCCATTAAGTGTGCTCCTGGAGCACAACTTCCAGTTCCTACACTCTGAAAAACTGGATCCAAAGGGAATCTAGTTCATGCACACTGAAAATACTTCACAATGCAAATCAAAAAAGAAAAAGAAAAAAAAAAAGAGTAACAAGAAGGTGTAAAATCAAAATGCTAATGTTGTGTACATTTAGGAAATACAAGAAAAAAGAATTCACTTCCTTAGCTCAATTCCATTAGAACTCTGTGACCAGGATTGAATATTAATCTAAAGTAATGTAATACAAATAAAAACATACACATTAAAAAAAGCATAATTATTTAGAAGTACAGTAACTATATAGAAAAAAAAGCCAACATATGAAGTTAATGTATGGGGAAATGTTTTTCATCACTTGCAGGTAAGAGTACATGCACAGTCAGTCATCCTGGTTTCCACTTCTGATGAACAGAACCATAGCCTGTTGGAAAAGTAAAGAAGCATCTCCAAAGATGACGATTCCACTTTGTATGTTTTGCAGTTTATTAAAAAACTTTAATTTTTATGGAAAATCATAATTTCTGGTATTAATTTTGTTTTCTTTTACATTGGCGTTCATATATATATAAATATATACAATACTTTTATTTCACTGCTGTGCTTTGAAAACCTGGACAGCTAGACAGCTATTTTCAATATTTTCTTTGGATATCCTAAGTTCAAATATTTTGCTGTGAACTGACACTGCTCCATGAAATTCAATGGCACTGACCTGTTAGGAATTTTGGCCCACTATAAATATTGAATCTCAGTAAAGATTTTCTACCCATAATGATAAATCTTTAGTTTGTATGAATAAACTCAAATTTTCAAGCATCTAAGGTAAAGGAAAGTGTTATGAATCTGGTGAAAGAGAAGAACAAGGGCTGAGAAAAATGCAGATTTCCCTGACACTAGGGAGTGTCTCCTGATTCTGCCACATCTAGCAACAACACAGCTGAAATATTTTATGCGACCTTATCCAAAGCAGAAAGTGGTCCCTCCTCATTCCAGTGACCCTGGATCTTTCTAACTTTTAAGATAAATGAAACATTAAAAGAATATCATTGTCAGGCAGATAGATTTATTCCACCAGCATGATGAACTGTGATTAAATTTTGGACATACCTCTAGCTTTTAACCAACTATTAGTCAAGAACTGAAGTACTGTGAGCTTATCTCATCAGCCAGAATCAACTGTTCAGCTGAGGACAGTAGGGGTAAAAACATTTAAAGGAAGCAAGGAATTAAATTCAATTGCAGGAGTACAATGTAGCTGATGGGACATGTTTAAAACCTATTTTTCAAATAATTTGAGTTCTATGGGTCTGAAATACATATTGACATATGCATTTACATAACACTCTTATTTGTTCATGATCTCTAAAATAACTAGTCCCAATATCACTGCCATTCTCTTTCTGTTTAAATAAGAAAAGGAAAGAAGTGGAGGTGTTTCCTTTTAACTTTGAACTATCTCAAAAGGTGGATTTAGTTTTCTTAATCTAAACTAACATTGCAATACCTTTATTCTACATCAATCAAACTTCTTTTAAAACCCATGACTACAGAAATTCTGAGGTGGGTAACAAATCTGTACAATACATAGTAAATCCTCTGCTTCTTAGCTCTGTCTATTGTAAAAATAAATGTGTAAAAGAGAATATACACACCATCTACAATACATCAAAAGTAAATTAAATGAAATCTTATCTACATTTCTAAGCAAGACTGTCAGATAATAATACTTGCCTCAAAAAGAAAAGAATACAAAGATCTGGTCAATAAATCTTAGTCAATCTGAAAGGGATTGCAGTAACAAAATCTACAAAGAAAGTGACTCCCAGCAAATCCTGTCTCCAGGAGCCATTCCCCTCCTGCACTCTGAGCACGGCACTGCTCTCTAGACAAGTGACCTCCCACAGCAAGTCTGTGATTTTAGACAAAGACTTGGGCTCAGCGTTTGTCAAAGATTGCAATATTTATTCTACACCATGCTCAAAGGACTCTTGTTTGCTGCTTTTGTGAACATTTCTTTCCTATTAAACCATTTAGGACAAAATTTTCTCAGGTGTAGCTCCACTGAAGTTAAGGAAAACCAGAGAAAGTTATCTTTAAGAAGAAATAGTGTATTTCCAGACATAATCTATACCTAGAAAGAGCAAGAGCTGGAATTATGTATCAACAGTCTCAAGTAAAATGCATTCCAGGGATGCTGCAATTGCAGACTGAAAATTCACATCCCAAGCTAAACCTCAGATGAAATCCAAATGTATAAGGCATGAAAATATATAATCTTTTCACTGCCTCCATATCATATGATTCCTGAGTGGGTTCCCTTTCTAAGTTAAAAAGAATATCAAACATTTTACATAGTTCATTAGAAAAAAGTTATCGAATAAGCATAATAAATGAATTTTTTAAACCCTCAATTATTTTACTATCCTCTTGGAGTATTTCTTTGATTTTTGGTTTTTGGCTTTCCCTCCTCCCAAACTATTTATGTTCATTGGTTCCAATGGATTTACCCTTGATTTACAGCAGTGTAACTGGGAGGAGATCTATCCCCTGATGGAGTACTATCTTAACTTTCTTCTATGCACATGCATCATCAGCCTGGGCCAGCTAATGACTACTGGGGCTGACGATCAGTAACTCAAAAATTCTCTAATGAGGTTTTGATATGGTATAGTGTAATGTCTCCAAAGGACACAATACCATCTACTGGGTCATTGATTTGTTAGCTACAAATTCACTTTGTGTGCCATAACATCAATCAGCTTTAATGGCTCCTATGGAGGCATATTAATTAATTGCAGCTCCATTAATAACTCCCTGATTATGTATTTACCTGACCTAGACTGTACTGTGCATTTTAGAAACTCTTTAATTATGTTTTACACAATAGTGGTTCCAGGAGACTCTATAAATAGTATATTGCAGATACTATTATTTCCAAACATTATTCCAAATGTTATTTAAGTAGCATCAAGTTAATTTTAAGGCAAACACACTGAAATCTTTTTAAGTTTACTTTGTAAGTATAAATTAAATCCATATGGGCAGACAACTGAGAGCTGAGGGTAAAACACCTAGATGATTTGCAGCCTCAGTTCCTGGACGTCCTGTTTATGCAAAACAAGCTTGCATCCCTTTACAGATGGTCCACACAAGGCACAATATGAGGCCTTAAGCTGATCAAAGGGAAACATCCTCCTTCTCTCTCCTTAAGCACTAAGGGCTTTGTTAACTCTAATAACCTTCAAGAAAGCATTGCACTGTGCTGGACTGTTCCTCAGTGGAGAAGGCTGAGGTCACATAGAGTTGGTAGATGCAGGTGCTGCACACAGAGCTCCTACAAAATGTATAAAAGCTTTACTAGAGAGGTCAGTAATTGTTTCTGAATGGGCTCTCAGAGGAAACTGTCTCATTTGGTTTGTTCCTCTTCATGGTCATTCTTTAATGGAAGAAAATTCAAAGAATAACAAGCATCCTGAAGAATATTACTTAGAAGCTTATGACATTACTGATTATTATATGGATCTGTTTATTGTATTTGCTACCATCACTTCAACCGGGTAAGTTGGTGCTTGCAAAATTCTGTGGTGGTTCAAAATTTATTCCTTTAAGTTTATGGCTTATTTCTTCCACTTCTGTTTTTGTAGAGTCTACTTGCAATTATTCATCTTGAATTTATCATCATTGTTGACTTTGTTTCCCTTTTTCCTTCACTTCTATGCAATTCTCACATGTAATTCAATAAACAAGATAAAGGTATTTGACCAGTTAAGAAAAACGGAGATTGGATTTTTTCAATAAATTTTAATATTTATTTTAGTCTTGGAACTTCATAAATTTAATTCTTATTCCTGGAGTCTCTCTCTTACTCAAACTCTTTTTTAGGAGACTAAGGGAGTATTCCCATTTTTTTTTTTTTTTTTTTTTTTTTTTTTTTTTTTTTTTCCTTAGCAGACAAGGAAGGCTTTCAGATCACTCCAGATCACTCCAGATCACTTTCAAATCACAGTGTGGACAGAATATAAATTTCAGCAGTATGCAACAGAATGAAACAAAACCTCAGTTTATCTAAGAATAACCTATAAAAACTAATCTTATAACTTTCTTTAAGACAATTATGTTTATAAACAAAAGGAATTCATATTTCACCTACCTGGATTTTAGTGTAGCATTTTGTGTAATGCTATATGGGAGATCAAACAGAAAAAAAAAAAAGAAAAAAAAAGATGGGGTACAGGATTATTATGGAGTGACTGTATAGTAGGATAGGTAATGGGCAAGATTGATGGAAAAGATGTCAGACTGGAAGGCAATTAGTTGTGAAATTCCAGAATCTCACTCAAAACTCACCTCATTTATTATTTTAAGTGGATATAAACAAAAAAAGGGGGAAAAAAGTCTAAGCTGAAAATGACACAAAACTGAGACATCATCAGTGCAGAAATACTAAGAATAGCATTCAGAAAGAAATGGATGAACTTGAACTTGGGACTGGAATAATAATAACAGCAATTTGATGTTCAACTATATAAAATATAAAGTTGAAAATAACAAAATACTTTCAAAGTAATAAAATATAATCACTGCTGTAAACTATAAAGGAACACATATAGACATAAGAAATACATAACATGAAAACTTCTCTGTGTGATCAAACTGACCTAAAAATATCCACAAATATATTTTTAAATTAAAATTAAAAGTTTCTAACTCTCACTGTAATTAAATCCGAACAAACCCTTTCATTCTGAGGCAAGGAAATCTAACTGGGTTTATTACAGCACTTTTGGGAGGCAAGAGGCAATTTGGTGCACATATTTGCCAGTGGCTTTGCTTCATGATGGAGAAGCATCTTTTCCATTTCATGATTCTATTGTCTCTCTTCATGAGGTTTTGTGTGAAACAGCTACTCACCAGCTAAATTCCCACATCTATCAAGCATTAGACCCAATGAAAGATGGCTTTATCTGTTCTTTGAGAGAGGGAGACAAAGCTAGGTGTCTCCAGCATCTTGCCGGCACTAATATCTCCCTCAGTAGCATTACAATGCTAACTGGACAGTTACAGGAGAAAGAATTCAACATAATCATGAAGTCTTCAGGATATTGCCTTTTTTGTTACACAAACATGAGCAATGCCTCCAGATATGAACAAATATAAGCATTTGTTGGTGTACATCTCTTCAGAACCACAGCTTTTTGTGTCTCTGTAACACAGGGTTTCTGAGAAATAATTGCCTCTTCTGACAAATGGTGCCATGCACTTCCGTAATCAACACAGAGCATGACTTATGGAAGGAATGTCAAAAAAATTATTGCAAGCACTTCATTTGCCTTGTAGTTTCAGAAAAGCAGATGTTGTGCTCGGGCAACAGGTTATAGCTTTTTGCTTTCTTTTTAATTTTCTGAGACCGCTTTTGCAAAGAGTGGATATTTCTCTTATTAAAATAAGAAGAAAAAGGATGAACAGATGCTGAATGAATGGATTTACACCAGATTTTTACCTGTGTGAGATCAGTTTATGAACCTTGTTAGAACAATCTCCTTTAGTACAGATACTTAAATATAAATATAAACCAAGAAGTTTACTATTCTTACCTGAAAACTGAGGATGTACTATAGAAAAGGTCACCAAATACATCAAATGAATGAGTAGAATTTGAGGAATGTCCTACAGATAGGAAAAATATGTGCTTGCTCTTGCTTTTGTAAAAATATTTATTTATGATAATTTATGTGCACAGAAGATCTCTATATTTTTAATTTCCACAGAAATGAGTGATTTATCTCTTTATATATATCACAGGGCTGCAGTAACAACCATATGTGATATTTACTTTTTTGGAAACAGGCTTACTGAATAGTCTTTGAGCAATGCAGATCATGTCTGTCACTCATTTTCTTTTGCCTGCATTTTATAAAAGGGCAACAAGTAAAAGCAAGGTTAAGATAACTGTTAGTTTATCAAACCAAAGCCTATTATATATTGTATGCACCTGCATCTTCCACTCCACTGCTGGTTAAAAAAGTGAATTGCAAGTGTTTAAAATGTGTGCAAAAATTAGGTCAAAACTAGGAAAACTTACAATGGAATAGCTAAAATTTGATCAATACAAGAAGCCAGAAGTAAAAAGGCTGGAAGAGGGAATGAATTAAGATCAGGAAAATGCCATTTGCAAGGCAAAGGAATTAATTGTTCAGGAGTTCTTCACAGAGGTATCACCTGAACACTAAATTTACCTTGACTGCACTCAGTCCAACTCTTACATTTCTATTTACAAAGCCTGTCAAAATAATAGCAGAGACTCAGGTAACCTGAATGATCAAAAAATATGTCAATCTGGTGTTGTGGCCCAGAAGTTCAAAACACAGAGGTGATCCGAATACCAAATAATTTTCACTGAACCTAGTTGTTTCATGCCAATCTTTAAAGGATTATAACAGTCTCATGGTCACAAAAGTTAGGATCATGGTCAGTCTTAGCAATTTCAAAAGAATAAGAAACTGTAGGGTCTTTAAAAGCCTCAAGTGAGTTGACTCCTTTCCTTTGAATCTTCCTGCTGCTAAAACTTGTTATCTGTGCACTCAGCAGACATCATTAGGAGCAGAGCTGAGTATGTGCCACATCACAGTGAGGAGTCACCAGCTCCAGGAAGGTGGAAGACATTTCTTGGAAAGAATTGACAGCTTGTGGGATGAAAAACATGCTTGAATACCTTCACCTAACATGGAAGTCAAGTTAAAAGGCAAGCAGAAATCTTCCAAGAGAGTCAAAGTGGAATGGTCTGTGGACAGAAAATGTCATGTGGCCAGGATTTTCAGACACGAAGAACACAAAGACAATCTCTCCTAGCACAGCACTGGTCTGGGCTTCCAAAGCACTGTGGCCAAAAGGAATCACTCCTGAAATCTGTTTGGGGTTAGACAGTAAGTTGTACTATTTCCTATGTTACTCTAACTGTTGCATGTCCCTCTAACAGTCACAGCTTCATGTTTGTCTTTGATGTCAGAAGGGAAAAAAATCTCTTACCTTCCCCCCCCCCTCCCCCCGCCCCCCGCCTGTGTGTGTGTAGGATAAATGAAGGAATGAGGAAGGAAAACAGTGGCTGAGACACAAAGGGGTGACAGGGAGACTGAACTTGCATCAAAGTGGCAATCACCTTGAAGAAGGTGTCAGTGGCTACTGAAGAAGAGCCCCAGGATCTGTCCTGGTGCTTCAGGTTGTCTGCAGCTGAGCTCTCAGCTCTGCTACTTCCACGTAGCTGGAAGATGTCCTTGACCATCCTCCTTCCTATGGAAAATGTGTATCTCTTTTTCTCAAATGTGTCTTATTTGGTTTTCATTATTTATAGTTCCAATCTGAATTTTCTTTCCTTTATGGATTGTATGGAAGAGCATCCCAAGTGTCCGTAAAGGCATATGTCGGCAGAGATATAACTGTGCTACTGGGCCTCTTAGCTCAGCTGTCTCCCAGAGAGTTACTTTTCCTATCACTGTTTCTTTACCAGAGACATACTGGAAGGCAGCCTTGTTAACTTCTACCCTGCCATATATCTTGGCTACTCTCTATCCCCTTTATTTCCAGCTTCATGGTGATAAATTGCTTAATTTTGTCCTTTCTAAAATCACTCTTCAACCTATCCTGCCATCAATTACCAAAATTGAGAGGAAAATACACAAAGAACTTGAAGTAAGCTGGGGGGGTGGTGGTGGTGGTGGGGGAAGTTTTTCTATGAAACTGTCTTGTTTAGAAAGAGTAACAGCAGTAACACTGAAAGGTCCAATGATTTCAGCTCTCATTTGATTCTGTTCTCATAATTTTACCAATTTTAATCTCTTTTCCTATATGCTTGTGTGGTAGCTTCATCTGGTTGTTTTTTGCCTATTCACCCTCTTTTATGGCCCATTGAAAAAGTCAGCTGAAATATTTCTTAATTAGTGCAGTAGTGAAAAAATTACCTAGTGAGTGTTAAAGTATACCTTAGGATGGTTTCATAATTGATACAAAACTGTCATCACATATCATACTTATATTGTTTTCTCCTGCTGTAAGGATTTATACTCCAGATACTTTCTGTTTTCATAACAAGCCTCATAAACCCTTAGAGGACAAATTCTGTCCTTAGCTTACACCAATACAAACTATGATGCCTTCCATCCACTCTCCAAATCAAACTTCAAAAAAATCACAGTCAGAAAAGCATATAGATTATTCTAACTATGTGCCATAAAAATTAAATAAAAACCTTTCTTTAGCAATCCTAGAGATTAGTAGTATTCCTGTATATTCTACATAGTTTAACAGTAGCAAAATACTAAAACATTCAATGAAAAAGTAAAGCATCAAACAGTGGAATCCTATGAATTTTCTTACTGTATCACCACTGCACACAGACCAACGCAGTGTGTTTATTCATACAGAAAACTGTGGTTATCCAAGACTACTCATTTTTTCTTTTATCTTTTTTTTTTTTTTCTGCAAAGCTGTTATATGTTATTGTACAAATGAAAGAGAAAAGCAGCTGCAGACAATCTACTAGTCATATTCAAATGGTTAAAGGAAGACAGGATAGGCATTTAGCCCTTCACACATTATACAGAGAAAGTTAAGCATTTTAAAAGATTGTTAAGATTTTCTAAGATTTCTAGGCCTAGAATCATGACCACCCAGCCAAAGACTTAAGAAATACTGGGAAATTCAGTAGGAATCTGCCTCTGGTATATTATTTAGAGGGCATAAACAGAAGAGCTTGTCTGAAAAGTTGCATGCAGGATCCAGTCCAACATCAAAGTTCTTACCCAAACATAACAGAATAACACCTACAAATGTTGGATGTCTTGGATGTCCAACACTGATTAGAATATTAGATCTGTAATTCTCCCCTCCAAGCAATTTCACAACACTCAGCTACCTCCATCACTTCCACTTGTTGACAGTATGAGCAGGCTTTGAAAGCTGACATAATGCACACGTGGTTTCAGCTTTCTGGTTCAGGCACTTACATGTACTTCTCCACGTATGTCTTCACTGACTCCAGAAAGCTACGCTGCACAGTCAAAAAACTGACTTTTGTAGCAATTAATGATGAGAAAATATCTCTATCATTTTCTTTGCCAGCATAACTTTTCAAAGAAGCTCTGTGGACTCTCAAACCTTGATCTGAAGATAGGTATCGTTCAAAAAACTGAATAAGATTGTAGCAAATAGCAAGGTTATTTACCTTCAAATGACATATCATACTGCTTTTTTGATAGTGTCCAAAATGAAATAGTAATATTGGTTTACTTGAAAATTGGAAAATTATTGACTCATTAAGGTGACAGCTAGGAGACCAAAGAAATTTCACAAGCAGAAATTCCACTTAGTTTTATTACTTCATTCATAGGGTGATGAAGAATCCATCCATCACTACTTTCCTCCAGCAAACGGCGACCTCAGTTTGCAGTGTGCTGGTCTGTCTCCAGTAGCACAGGTGAGGTTTTGTTTAGCTGGATACATACCGAGGGGAAAAAATAAGAAAAAAGAAATTAAATTTTGACTCATCTGCAATAGTAAGTGGATTCTGTGACTTTTAATTCTTTCATTAAGTATGATTTTCCCTTCTTCACTGCATAACAGTTAGAGTTAAACTGAATTATTCCCAGCCTGAGAAGGCTGGCATAAATATACTCAGAATATATGTATGGTCAAGAGCGGGACACCAGTTTACTGCATGTGCTCTAGGTCTTACGGTGTGATTGTAGACAGTTAAGTCAACTAATGTCTCTTCCATGATATGGATGCAAGAAGCCTGTACAAACTATGCCTGCTTTATATTTGTAGAATATATATAAATATTTTTTAATACTTCATTGTGGTCACAAAAAAAACTGCCTGAAAGCTTTTATCTGAAATTTTTCTTTGATGAAACCTCTGCTTTCATCAAAGTTGTAACTTGGAAAGAAAATCTGAAAATTGAAAGCTGAGAAACAGTGATAGAGGTGAAAACAGACTATTTGTAATTGAATAATTTCAGGGGGGGTCTGTTTTCTTGGGTTTTTTTTCTTTTTTTGGGGGGTTTTGCTGTTGTTTTTTTAATTTCAACAGAAAAGCATTACTAGAAAAAAAAAAATCAGTTCCTCTCCACTGAGGTAAGCTAGCTGACATGAGCTGCCTTGCTCAGAAATGCTGCACTAACTTACATCTATATACTTTGAGGGTATTTATGAATAAGCTCTCATATTCAGCTGTTGCATATCAGCATTTCTCAGAGAAGCTAGGGAGTTTAAATAGGTAAACTAGAATTTTTAGATATCTTAAGTGCTGTAGCAGGGAAACTTCAGGAACGGTTCAGAACAAGATATGATAGGGTTGTTGGGAAAAGTTTACTTAAAGAAAAAGAGAGCAAACTTTATTGAACATGGAGACTTATTAGAAATGGAGGGAAAAAAAAGAAACTTTTGCCAATCTATTTTCTCTTCCACTCAGCTGGTGTAGTCCGTTTCTAGCTGCTGCAGTGATATATTGTAAACATTCAAAGCAGTGTATCCTTTTCTCAGGTATGTAGCTGTGATTGCTTGCAAGCCCAGCAGTATAACAAACAGGAGAGATTTCAGGAATGTTTGCACTGCTCATTCCAGCCTTAAAAGTAGATGCTATCAGAAAACAGATGACAGGATTTACCATGTTATGTAAGGGGCAAAGAATCTGGAAGGGTTTACTGCAACTGAAACTCAATTTCCAAACAGAGGGCTCACATTTCAGGCTGTGTTACTGTCTTCTGCAGCTCCTCAGCATAATTCTTAGTCTTACTTTGAACTGGCAAAAGCCCTTGTAACCATTTTTACGCAAAAATAAAAAATATGAATCATCAGACTAAACTAATGGAGTCATCACCTCTCAGCAAAACACCAGGGATGACAGGGGACAAACCAAAGCTATTCTGAAGATGGAGGGCACATGTATGTACACGTATACATGCCATAAGCTGATAACTTTGCCTGAAGTTTTCTTTTTGTGAGTTAATGTATTCCATTGACTGCGCTGTAACATGGTTTTACAGTTCACCTAAATAGCTATCTAAAAAAAAATAATATATATATATATATGTATATATATATATGTATATATAATATTTATAGCCAGAGAGACTTATTTGGCAAATCTATTAGTCTACTACAACAAGGGCAAAGGAGTAAAAATGAAATTCTGACTCACTGCCCATGATGTTGTTCAGATGTGTGTTTTACTCAAGGTTGCAACATACTGCATATGGGTTGCTGTCTCTCCCTAAGGCAGAGCTGTGTTCCTCCTCCCTTTGATAAAAGTGCTTTTTGTTCTAGAAGACTGCATTTTTATTTTTATAGACATTACAATAGAAATATATCTTGTAAAGGACTTGTATAGAGGAGAAAGCAGTAGTTTTATGATAATAATGTTGGCTTCAGGTCTACAAATACAGTGTACTTGTAAAGGAGATTCATTTTATTCAGCCTAATGAAACCAATGGAATCTTTACAGGACCTTGTAGAGCAGGATTGGACTCTGTTCTGAATTCAATCACATGTTCCGCGCATGCTAGAATGATCATTTTCACATTTATTCAGTCAGAGGCAGTCATAGCAGATTATGAATCAAAAGCAGCTACTGTAAATAACAGAGCAAATGAATACCCCCATGTTCCCCAATACTCTTAAAAGTTCCTGTAATCTTGTGAAATTGAAATTCCTGTTACAAAAATAAATATGGAACTTCATGCAGCTGATAAAATCTGGTTATGGGAATGTGCATTTTGTACTGAATGACCAAGATTTTTTTCCTTGTTATCTTTATAAGTCCTATACTATGACAAGGCATGCATCGTGTTGCATGAAGAAGCAGGATATGTAACATTATTACTTTTAAAATACATCCCATGGGTATGGTAAGTGATATGGCTCTATCCCATCACTTCAAAGATTCAGTGATATGTCCAACATTTACATCTTTTTGTGTTCACCTTTTCTTCAATATATATATATATACAATTCTTTATTGATGCAGTGTTAGATCACAGAAATGGCTGTTCATTTTTTTGCCTGATAAGCCTGTGATTTATTGCAAAGAATCAAATATTTATTAATCATTTGAGCTCAGGATATGAAATAATTTTTCAAGTTGTCCAGCTGAGCCCATCCAGTTAAATTTTCCCATCAATTGTAAGAGATGGTATAAACTTGGCCCTGAATGTCAATCTGTCTTCAGGAACAGTTTTAATTTCAGTCTCAACCTCTGCATCAATGCTTAGACAGTGAGTTATGAATTTTCAGTCTCCTAGTAGGACAAGTCCTTCACAAGTTCATTTCTGGCATCAGAAGTAAGATCAAAAAGAATTTTCGTAGTTTGATAAAATGTCTGCAATTAAAAAAAATAAAATAAAAAACCTCACTAGATATTTTTTCCTGATCTGGACCTTTTATGTCATGGGGGATTCACTATAATATCAAGCATATCTGTGATTAACTGTATTTTTCTTCGGTTTTAGAGATAACACTTTTCTGTAGTGGAAATGAATTTGTATCATCAGAGTGGGAATCCTTGCAAGCAAACTCATTGCTTTAATAATTCCCATGGGCCAATACAAATACCATTATCAACCTCATTTCTGAAGTGATAGTTTTAATGTTAAGAAACACCATTAGTACCTGATTCAATGCCAGACCAATATGGAAACCAATTAGTTAAGTACATTGCTTTAAACTGATCAAACTAAGAAGACAAGGATTTTCCTGAAGTAGATTTGGATTCTGCTACTCCAAAGGGAGACACAGTCCAGTGATAAGTTTCGGGTAAGGAAATAAAAAATCATTTCTGTAAAGCTTCTGGAGAAGTTCTGGACCTGAAGTTCCTAACATAAGTCGATGTACCTAAGTGAAATGTTTCTTTACGGAAAGCTTGGATTTCATAATAATTTCAACTGTACTATGCACCAGTATTCTGGCAGAATGACATTTCTAATGAAATATCATGTTTTGCTTTGCAAATTATATGATAAAATATTACAGAGAAATATATCTTTTGAACATCAGGTTATTTCTTCTCATAATATTTTTTCCAGTCATTTTTTTCAAATACTGATCCATTTTCTGGTTCTCATACACCAAAAACCCCACAACATAAAGTACTGTTTATAATTAGAGATAAAAATTAAATAACCATTTATAAATGAAGTTATAGCAGATTAGAGAGGGAAAATATCTTACTTTTAACTTTGTTCGGTTTGATTTTGGTTTTGGTTTTTTTTGCATTTAAGTCTTCAGATTCAGAACAAGATCAACAACTGACTACCCAATTTTATGGCATAGATTACTAACCAAATTAATTTCTTATAATACCATTTACTGAGTAACATTTTTTTTTTTAAAAAAATGGGGTTATATCCAAAATAATTCTATTTACCTATGGAATTCTATATCTATGGAAAGCAAAAACTTGCATATCTTCTCCAATTCTAATTTTACAGCCCATATGCCAGTCTATAGTCTGTAAGATTAGTAATATCTTCATAAAGTAAAATTAGAAGGCAATATAAAATATTGAAACAAGGGAAAACAAGGCTTCTGGAATCCTTGAGTCTTGGAATAGAATAGAGTAGAATACTGTAGAATAGAATTTTTCTGTGGAAAGTGACCTACCGAGATCATCTAGTCCAACTGCATGACCGGTTCAGAGCTGACCAAAAGTCAAAGCATGTTGTTAAGGGCATTGTCCAAACAACTCTTAAACATTGACAGGTCTGGGGCGTCGACCACCTCTTGAGGAACCCTGTTCCACCCTCTCAGTAAAGAAACTCTTCCTTATGTCCAGTCTAAACCTCTTTGGGTGCAGCTTTATTGCAAGACTTTTTTAATTTAAAGAAGCACAAACTTTTGCCCTACTCTGAGCTGACTTTCTATCTTTAATAATAATAATGCTAAATTTTATCTATATTCGTATTTTATTATGGTGGTGGTGTTATTGTTTTCTGCTTCCTAGTTTTGGCTAGCTCTATCTACTTCAAAATTCACTGCACTGATCCACATCACCTAAAGATTGTTTTCTGAGAATGAATTTTCCGTATGAATTTTGGGCATCAGACAGCAAAAAGAGTTGTCGATGACTGTACCATCATCACTGCCGAAGTGCAGCTGTTGATGAGCACTGTGTTGTTCTTTCAGAAAAGAGACTACTGTATTTCCAAAGAACCCATGGCCTGGGTGAGCAAATTGCTCCAGTAACATTAAGCGTTTTGAAGCAGCTTAGGCACAATGCAGGAGCGCTCCATCAGTTCAGGAACCTCTTGGCTGAGTTCTGCCGGGGGTAGCGACCTCAGGCAGGGATCTGCTGTCATCTCTCCTTCTGCCACTTTCTGTTACACTCCAGACAGCTGCTCCCTTCACCCTCTGATCAGTCATGCTTTCTAGTTCTGAAAGCAGGTTGAATCGTCCTAGACAAACCCAACAAGCCTCTCTTCTAAATAAATAAAAATAAAAGTGTGACTCGGGGTATCTTTTCACACCACATTCTTGGCAGCTTCTTCTGTCTGTGTGGCTGCACATTCATACGCAGATGACTGCACCCTACCTCTGCCTGTCTGTAAAACAAAACCTTGGAAATGTTTTAGCATACACATGTGTATGCTAAATGTAGAAAGTCTGATTGACACAGGCTCTGTCATACTGTAGACACCTATGTTAGTGGACAAATCAGAGCAGCTTCAGCTTCCTGTTAATGACAGTCTCCTTCTGACCCTGTAGACAGCAGTCAGTGCTCACAAACCTCTCTATAAGTTTTTGTTCCATGCTTGAAAAGGAGTGGGAAGGTTTGGTACCAGAAGTCAATAATTTTATACTGTTTAGACTAATGTTCACATGTGGAACCGAAAGGCTGTGCCTGCCTCTGACGTGGGGTTTGCACTGGCTCATAAGCCTGTGAAGGGGACAGGTCCCGGTTCCCATTCCCATCTGTTTTATGTTTTGGGGTTTTGGCATATTAATGGATTATGTGATTTGAAAGAATTTTGTTTTATGGCATTTATGCTTTTTTGGATTTGAGAGATTTAGCAGGTAATTGTTTTTCCCAGACTTAGCAGGACTTTTTCCTGTATAGAGATTCTTCAATACAGTTAAATAGTTCTTTGTATAAGTTATTCGTAATCCTGGTAAGTCTGGTTTATTTTCCCAGACAGTTATGTAGCTATGCAAAATTTAATAGCATACCTTTCCTCTTTGTAGCCACATAAATAATCAGTTTTATTAACATTTTGATAACTTTACTCTTTTCCTAAGCTTCCAGTGTGTTCAGACAGAAAAATGTTAGAATAGGGGAGTTTTGCTGTAATGGGATATGCTCATAGTAATGTTTTTCAGTTACCTAGAGTGCTTATAAGTTAGCACGTTTCAGACTAGCGGTGGTCCTGGGTGTACAGAAGAAATAAAAAATTGTGAAAACCAGAAAAACCAAAAGGCTGTGGTGGTTGACCATGCTCTGAGCAGGGAGTTGGACTAGGTGGTCTCAGAAGGTGCCTTCCATCTTCAGTAGTTCTGTGACTGTACAGGTCTTAAGCTCAAGGTATATATATGAGGAAATTATTTTTCTCAATAAATATTTTTTTCTGTAGAAAGAACTGTGATTCTGTATTTCATGATAGCTGCAAAGGAATTCCCCTATTTAAAGTTTATTGCTTATTATGCTTTCAAGAGAAAACTTGAATTTAAAGGTTTTAGCTTAAGAAAAGGAGGAGAAAACATAAGACATAAGAAATTTTTCATCTGTTGTATTTACCACTGCTGCAATAATCCAGATCTAACTCTCCCTTGGAATTAGCACACCCCCAGTATGATCTCCATTTGAACATGGAGTGATGATAATCATTGTGATTTGCATCTGACAGCTGGGATTATCCCCAAGGAGTTCAGTCTGGAGCCAGTGTCTCGAAAGGACTGATGACCACTAAAACAATGGCTTTATTAAATTCAAAGGGGAAAAAAAGTCAATGTTTTACTAGTGACCATTTAATCTGGGAAGAAAGCAGCATTGAAACTCTCACCCTCTCTTCATCATGCAATTACACTTTTGACAAACTGTTGGTTCCAGTTGCCTTATAAGGCTCCAACAAAAATATCATCCAGCCAGCCCAGGATATTTTTGTCAGCTTTTAAAAGCTCATTCAGCTCCACTGTAGGATTAACTATGTTTTCGTGAATAGCAGGGAAGTCTTGAACTAGCTAAGGACTTATAAATCCACTTAATCCCTCAGTAAAACACAGCCTCCTCACCTTTTTCTGATGAGCATAGAATGTCAGACAATTGACTACATGTTACTGAACCAAGTTGAAAAGTATTTTTATCATTAAGTTTTAAATTTTATCCATAAACTAAGTGTACAATGTGTGGAACAAAAGGGTTTTCCGATCATGAGTATATTTACATTTATGAGGCAACATTGGTTTTGCTGAGATCACATTGTGAAACTATGGAGCCAGAACTGAATCTAGCATTTCCATAGTTCCTCTTCAGTCAGAGAAATATCACAGATATAAACCAGACAACGATCTGATGAAACACAAAGAGAGAGAAATAAAACAAGGTGCTGTCAGTTTTATCTTTACCTATTTTGCTTTTAAAATACTACTGCACTACACTCCTACACACACAGATTATTTATTAGAATGATGAACAACAAAAGAATGATGCATAAACATAAGAGCAAATAGGGTTATTTGGTAAAGACCTCTGATTTTCATTTCCCCTAAACTCACATTTTAGCAGACTCACATGAATTCAGAAGAAATGAATGCCTCCATGTATTTTTCAAAATATTGATTATATTTTGCTATTTTTAGAGAAAAAAAACCCTAAAAGTAGGGCACTAAACATAAAACCAAATAAAACCTTCTGTGGGCAGATTGTGTTTATAAAGCCATGATAAAGGAATGGAGTACCATCAATAGTTGAGTGAAATATTTAATTGGAACCATGAGTATGTTAATAGGTATGGCTGTGACTCTCTTCAGCAGAAGTTAATAAAGATGAGTCAGGTGATACATTAGATTTCACTATGGACACTAACGTGTGTCTGTTTCTTTACTGTTATATTGTTCCTGAAGAACTTGCCTAGGAAATTGCTGCTCCCATCTGCCTGATCTAAGGGAAAAGGCAAAAGAAAAGTAGAAAGCATATCTGTCATTTGATTTAATAAGATTAGACTATGCAATTTGGGAGCAAGCTCCTGAACTTCATTAGCTCTGATGATAGCTCCACTAACAGATATTTACAGGTGCTCTGAGGAAGCAAAAGGAAAAATTAAGACAAAAAAAAACCCCAACTATGATATGCAAGGAAACACACTGTGGTTTTAGAAAACATTGATTTTGATCTGAAAAAGCCAGATCTGAAAATTCAGAGAGCACCTGAGAGATCTTGGTTTAGAGTAAATTAAAAAAAAAAAAAAAAGAAAAAAAAAAAAAAAAAAGAAAAAAAAAGGAAAAAAAAAAAAAGAAAGAAAGGATAATTTAAGATGGGATGCATCTCCTCTAACTGCAGTTGTCTATAATTTAGACAGGCTTATTTACTGATCTAAGCTATAACACACTAGGAGTTAAAAACCTTCAGAGTCATTAACTTACAAAATTATAGCGTTTATGATAGAATTAATTCCTTCTGATCTCATTCACCTCTCATGGGTGCCCACTGGAGACTCCTAAACATCAGGCTTACACTGGGCACCAGTCATCAGTCAACATTTCAATCCAGAGATGGATTTCATGCTACACACCCAACAAAAGAATCAAACAGGTTATCACAGTGTCACAATGATTTATACAGTGGATTGATGTCAACAATGAAAATTGTTCTCAACTGATGAATCTAAGTACACATACAGAAACCAACATAAAGGAAATTAATTTTCCTAGTAGTAATATAAAACCTCACAAGCTCTCTGAGTACATTGATTGTTCCAATCGTGCAAGTCATCAGGTCACAACAGTTTTAACCTATAAGGACACATAGATTCCATTATTATGACTATTCCTAGTAAGGCCATAATATAGTTATACATACTGATATTCTGTGAAACAGAAATCTTTTCCTTAAAAATAAAAATTGGAAAGAAATTAATTTCGTTTAAATTGTCTTAGATCCCTCTAATGCCAATTATCCAATTAAATCAAGTGAAAAGGAAAAATATAATCTGCTTGATATTATTATTTTTTAAAATCTAAACATTGTCACTTTTTTTCAAAATAATAGTAATCTGAATTGTTCAGGAATGATAATGTCCATTTACATTCAACCTCGATGTATTTTTAATAACTTCCATAAAAGTATCATTCAGCAATTTGCAGAACAAATAAACATTAAAGCTTTTTTGAAACATCCAGATTTCTGCAGTGTTGGCAGAACAGCTGGCAGTCAGCTGATTTTACCTAGTTAAATACAATGTCAGGGGCAGATGCAGAGTTTAATTGCTATGGGGGTGATAGAGAAGGTTTTCTCCAAAAAGGCAGCTGATCCAAAATCAAATGTTTCAAAGTCAGCTGTAAACCCTGAAAAAAAGCCCATACAGAAGACAAAGAACTTACAACGGTAATGAGCTGGACTGAGTGGATATGAAATGGAACAGAAAAATACCTTTCTATAGGTGCAATATGAAAGTTCAGTGCAGATGGTTGCTCAAATTGAAGGCCTTAATGTGTTATTTCTGGTATACACCAAGTATTCTTAACTGATCTTTACATTGACACTCAGAATTCCCAATATTACTAGAAGAAAAATAACAGCATTTTTTTTGTAATGGACACAATTATAAGGCTTGCACCAACATGCCCTCCACACGAAACTACTGGGATATAGAACTTATTATGGTAGACAAAGGATATCTCAAAAGCTGTGAGCAACATCGAAAGGCTGTGTAAAGAAATGTGTTCGCATCATTGCTGAGTGTCAAGAAAGGTGCTCCAGTGAGAAGTCCTGCAGGTGGGAAGACTCTCACGGAAGCTGTTGCACACAGGGTTTGCAGCCAGCAGAACAGCGGTAAAACTCCCACGCACAGGGGGCTTAGCCCTGCTCGTTGAACCCTTCCAGTGCCAGAACTGCCAGTCAGGGTCAGCCAAGAGTAGATGACGGAGGGACTGAAAATATAGGTAGAAAAAACAAGAACCCTGTAAGCTGAGCTACATTATGTTGGTGGAACATAAAATAAGGGTGAAACATGCTCTCTTCTGATCTAAAGAGGAGAAACAGAAGGGAAGAGGCTGGAGAACAGAAAGGTAAGGATGAACACATCACTGTGAAACATGGGAGACCATTTCGCTTGTGTAGCTATATGTAAAGCATTTCAAGCAATTTTAATTTCTCAAAAGGGAAATAAAATAAATCTGTTATTAAATTTATATGAGAACCTAACAAGCTAGCAGAAGACCCCCCAGTGATTTACATTAGATGCTCTTATTATCCATGGATCACTGACATGATAGAGTGTAATGACATTCGAAAGAGTACTTGGAGACCACTATTTTGTGTCAATGAGCAGTTAAGAAGCCCTTAGCTTTTTGGATCCTCGGTTTATTGTGTCAGTCTGTGGAGAAACAGACACTAAAGGCAGCAATATCTCCATATGATGAAGCCAACTGGCATCCTAACAGCATGCCTGCTCATATTGTACTCGGAAGGGCTTTTTATTCATGGCTAGCTCTGTGTGAAATAATCCTATTTTTCATGATATTGCTGTGTGTCCATCTTCTGGAATATTAATATATAGCTTTGAATTTAATCTACTCTGTATGTAGAAACACTGAGTTTTTAATTCAGACTTCTCAAAAATAGACTTAACTGCAGTGTAGGAATATGTGTTAATGACTGATTCTTTGAATTTAAAAATTAATGTGAATAATCCAGCATTTTTAAACTGCCATATTCACTACAGTTACGTTCACTTACTGTCCTTAATTTGTAAGAGGAGGTGCTAGCCTCATTCACCAGCTTGTTAGATTTGCAAACAGCCACCTTCAGGCTTTGCTGGTGTTGACACTCATAGTATTAAAAAACTCTTTGAAATCATCTGCAAAGTCTTTCCACTACCATCCTTTTAATCCTTTCCTAGAAATTGTACTCTGTCATAACACCAGAATATTTGCCTTTAATCGTGCCAGGGCTGGTGATGACTGATATTAGCAAGTGAGCAAAACATTCACTGTACTTGTAGTGGGTTTGCATGGCAAGGTTTTGGTAGCAGGGGGGCTATAGGGGTGGCTTCTGTAAGAAGATGCCAGAAGCTTCCCCCATGTCCAATGGAGCCAATGCCAGCCGGCTCCAAGTGGGACGCACTGCTGCCCAAGGCTGAGCCCATCA
This sequence comes from Falco naumanni, assembly GCF_017639655.2. Classification (NCBI taxonomy): domain Eukaryota; kingdom Metazoa; phylum Chordata; class Aves; order Falconiformes; family Falconidae; genus Falco; species Falco naumanni. The sequence continues at coordinate 48,833,384 of NC_054057.1, read as the reverse complement.
GTGATGGTGGTAGCACTTCTGGGATAGCATATTAAGGAGGGGAAAAACCCAAAAATGTCTGCACCAGTGGAAAAGAGGAGTGAGACTGTGTGAAAGCAGGAGCTCTGCAGCCCCCCAGCTCAGAAGAGAGAGGTTCCCTGGCAGCCCCTAGCGTGGCACACGGTGAGGCAGCTGTGCCCTCAGCCCAGGGAGCCCATGGTGGGGCAGATCCCCACCTGCAGCCCCTGGAGGACCCCACGCCAGAGCAGGGCAGAGTGTGAGGAGTCCTGCCCCTGCAGAGGAAGGAGCAGCAGGGACAGCTGTGATGGACTGACCCCAGCCCCATTCCCTGTCCCTGCACTGCTGTGCTGGAAGAGGGAGAGAGATTGGGAATTAAGTTAAACCCGGGAAGAAGAGAGGGGTGGGGGGAATGTGATTTTTCTAATTTGAATGGTAATGAAACAAACTAATTTCCCCAAGTTGTCTGTTTTGCCCATAACAGTAACTGCCGAGTGACCCTGTCCTTAGCTCAACCCATGAGCCTTTCGTTATGTTTTCTCTCCCCTGTCCAGTTGAGGAGGGGAGTGACAGAGCAGCTTTGGTGGTCACCTGGCATTCAGCCAGAGTCAAACCACCACAATTTTCTTATTTTCCACTGTGTTCAATTGTTGTCCTGCTTGATTTCCTAAAATTTTCTGCGCTACCAGGGAAATTCTATTTGCTCTATGTTTGTACAGCTTCTAGTGCTGTGAGATATATTGTTTCCTGACCATGGCTGTTAAGTAATATCACAGTATATCATCAAAATAATAGTCTGTCTCACTGAAAGGGCTGCTCATTCAAACATCTGTGTTTCCCTGACATTGTGAAATCCTGCCTCCAGAATCCTGGCCTGAGATGCCAGATGTTTTCTCTGCAGTTGTTCCAGCCAGCAAAACAGTCCTGGTGCACTGTTTATTTTCATCCATGTTCATTCAGAGTCTTAAATAACAAAAGACAGTGTCTAAAATAATTGGTATTCCCTACCAGTCAAAGCCTTTGGGAGTAAATTCTTTCCATTGATATAGGAGGTCTGAGATAAACCCCGGTATCCAGGGAATGTAGAGCTATTACACCTGTAGGATATCTCTCTGGAAATCATTGTCATTCTTTTATTAGTGACTAGTTTCATAGCAATACATTACGTACAAGTGCTTGGTATACATTACTTAATTTATCTGATGATCATTACTGAAGCATGTCAAAGGACAGTTATGAAACATTTAAGTAATGTAGGTAAGATGTTTCCTATGGTCAAAAAAAGATGCAGGAACGAAAATATTTTGAACAGATTGACAGAATTGTTCAGAACACAGAACCAGTCTTGTAAAAATAGCTGAATAAAAATAGGTCTATCATAAGTAGGAAGCGCTTTTGGTGGGATAATTAAGCAGCAATGTTTTCATGTCAAGAAGATATGAACCATTTCTAAACCTGTGATTCTGCCTGCCTCACTTATTTTTGCCCTTTTTAATTATTGGAACATGGCATCACTGCTCATGGTGTAATAAAGGGTACTACAATTCTCCCAATTTCAGGCCTTACTGGAAAATTATTTATTATTTGATTTCTTTAATTTTCTCGTGAATTTTATGTCTGTATTCCCATCTACATAATTCCTTATCTGGATAATGTTTAGTACAGAGGTGAAAATAACTCCCATATAAGATTGTTTTTGCATAGGCCAGGTTGAGTTCTCATGTTCTGCTCCTTTGCAAATTTGGTTTTTTTTTTTTTTTTGACAATGAAACAACTTAAATAGATGAGAGATACAGGTGCAAAGACACCTAATAGTGTCTATCTAAAACAGCATTTCCTCCTGGTTTGGGGGTACAAAATGCAATACTGTTTCATCCTTTCTTTTTCACTGATAGCAAAAAATGTGCCATGATGCCACAACATACTGAGATTAAATTCAGCATTTTGGATAAGGACAGATTTTCAGTGCTGGTAGTGATGACGGGGATCTTCTTTCTTTAAACACTTAATGTGTTTTCTCAGACAATCTTACTGAAATCTTTTCCCTTGATGAATAATGAATTGAGGATTTCAACCTGTAATGGAAGTTCTATTGTGAAATTTTGCTTTATGTTGTGATACGTGACTTCTCTCTTCATCTTCTGTCTCCTTTCCAAGATTCTTCATCCCTGCCCTCCAACACGCACATACATCTGGAGATGTACATGCATGAGACATCCATATCTTATCAGGGAAGGTCTGAATGACACGTGCTGGAGAAAGAGATTGGATCATACTGAAAAAGTAAATCCAAGTATTGAAGAGCAGCTCTAAGACTGGTTAAAGACTGGTTACAGGTGATGACAGAAGAGAAGAAGCACTGATTTCATGATAATGTGACATTATTGCCACCTAATTATTTGTATAATATCGTTGGCACTTATAGATGAAACTTGTTATAGGATATTGGCATACTTCCTATTACAGTCTGGATGGTGATGCTGACAGTGCTGAAGGATATGTAGCTTCTCAAAATGTTCTGCAGTACAGTTATTTCTCATAGCCATGACTCATTCAACACCATTATTAATTATCTATCTGTTATAGAGAAGAACATAACCATGTGAACAGTAACATTATGAATACTGGTAAGCAAAATAAGTTTTGTAAAAAAAGTAAAAGAAGGAAAAACAAGCAAGAATTTTTGCCCTTTTACCCTAGTGGCCATCAGCTCTGTGGTTTAATTTCTCCCAGCTTTACGGACAATTCAACTCTACGCTTCTTTACCTGAGCACTATGGACATTAAAAATATATATATAGAGAGAGATCAGAGATCCAGGTGCAAAGGCATTGGGACTTTCAACTGTGAAACTGCTGAAACTATTCCATGGGGCAGAGTGAAAAGTTAACCTGACTTTTTTGAAGATTGAGTACCTAGGCTCTGTCAAGAGCATCCACGGGCTATCACCATTTTGTTTACTGTGTGACATCAAATAAAGTTGGTTTGTTGAAGTATTGACAATTTTCATCATTTGCATTAAACTGTACTCCATCTTACAGACATTCAAGGTGTTCAGCACTACTTCCCTCATGTGTATATACTGTCCAAATAACACACAGCAATGTATGTCATGAAAACCAAGAGCCATTGTTTCTGCCAAAGGGCAAGCAGATATGCTGTTCTAAATGTTAGTCTATTAGGCTGAAAAAGCTGTAAGCTGCTGCTTCTCACCGTCTCCATTATCCCTTTGCCAATAGGTTTAAGGCATAGAAATGCTTGCTAGTCACTAATGAGACAAGTATCTTCTAGTCTGGCGCAGCACACTATACATTCCACAATTAACAGAATGCGAATCAACACATATCCTGACAACCTTTTTTGTTACTGCTGCTACTGCAGGTTCCCTTTACTTCATTTAACCTTGAGTAAAAAGCTATCAGGGATATGAAAGTGGTGAGGTTTTCTTTCTGTATTTCTCTGTTCTGCAAAGAAAGGTATTGGGCAAGCATAGCAAAAAACGTGACTGAAGAGAGAGCAACTACGATATTCTACATTCATGTTTTAAGCTTCTGAGCACCATCTCAGAAAGATATCATCTGCTTAAAGTTCAGTTAATTTTTGCTTTGGGCAAGAGTTCATGGTTATTTTTGTAGCCTGCACACTTTATACTTGGCCAGTCCGGCTGAATTTCTTTCAGCCATTGTTTATTGAGGAATACGTGACCAATGTATTACAAAACAAAATATTAGCATATGCTGTTTACAGTTATCACTTCTGCAGAATAACATCCAGAAGACTAATTTCCTCTGTACACGTTCTTAAAAGTAGTAAGGTTTTTCTGTATTGTACTCTCCTAAACAAGGTCTTTACAATTCTGCTATTAAAGGACAGAAACAGCAGAACCATTCTCAGGCTCCATTCTAAGCATTATTACTCTTTTTGTTTTCTAAAGTAGCTAGATTAGAGATGCCACAGTATCTCATGCAGCCTCATAGTGGTTGTTTGCAAGATGGTGCATCAGATACTCTTTACAATTGCCCTTATGAGGTGGAAATTTTACTTTTTTACTTTTTGCACTGACCCAGACATTTTTCTGAATGTATCTGTTACTTGCAGTTCCTTCAGAATTTGTCCTTGAACCACCAATGGTTAGTATTGGAAGATTGTTTTTCTCACTGGAGGCACACAATCTTCCAGTTCTCTGTGCTGTGCTTTCTGAGACTATCCAACTTGTTGTATAAGCTTCCTGAAGAGCTGTAACTCTCTGGCACCTTAGAAATTGCAACATCAACTGCAGATTTGGGGGTCAGTTCTGCTTCCATCAAAGACTGCTTCTGGATTGAATTATTTTGTATAATACTCACTAACCATTCTCTTAATGCATCAGTTAAACTCCCTCCAAACTGGCAATGCTCATTTAATTGCTTTAATCCAGTCACATATTCAGTAAATGTTTCATTTTCTTGATTCTATCTATAAAAGCATAAATGCTTTGCAATCACAAGTGGCTTTGGGGATAGGTAATTTTGCAGAATTTCCACAGTCTCAGCAAAAGATTGTCTTTTGCTTTAATAGCATCTGTAAGGCTGTGCTACAGGATACAGTTTTGGTGACCATTACGCTCAGCAAAACAGACATCTTTTACATAATACTGATATCATAAAATAAAGTTCAAGTCTTCCAGTACAGGCAGCAGAATCCTTCATTGAACTATCTTGTTCAAAATAACTACACTTTATTCTCTCATCCACTCCAGAGAATAAAATCATTCTTAGCACAAGTGTTGCAGGCTGATGGCTTTGTATCACCCACCTGGACAAGGACCTTCTGTTTCACTGTATTCTTTCATATAAAGCTGTTCTTGTTTCTAGTCTTTGATTTCTGGAATATCAAGAATGGGAGAAATAAAAAGGCTACCTTAATGATCTAGAAAAGTGGTGTGTTGCTAGTCTGATGGACTTCTCATAGCTGCTGTATGGGAAACACAGAAGGTTACTCCTTGAGGTAGTACTTCTAAACACTCCAGGCATGCCTCATCATAATTACTTGATCACATCCAATGTTAACCTCAGAAGCTGCATATTCAGTGCTCAGGACAAGGGAAATCTGGCGATGAACCTGGATTTTGGAATAAAGGATGAAGTAAGATATTAGATGTTACTCTTCTTGTGTGTACCCAGCGTGAGGTGCAGGGCCTGGGATGCATACGCTTACAAGGACAACTGAAATGAGGGATGCTGTCACACTACACACTGCTGAGTAACTTGACCAGACTGGTGGACAAAGCCAAGTCAGTGATGGGCATTCACGCTGAAGAACTGGGAAGATTTCAGTCTGTGGACCTCAGAATACAATCAAATTACAGCTTTTAATGGAAATCTGGCTGAGAATTCATTAACAGTACAGTTGCCATCCACATAATCAGTTAACATGTTTTTTAGATAACACACATGGCAGGATTCAGCATCTCATTGATGACAGCTACCTTTACTTAGCTGCATGAGCTGGGTGTCAAAGTTCCCCTTACAACTGAAGAAAATGCTCAGCAGCAGAGTTTAGGGGATAATTCAGGTGACCAGTTACAGACATGACAGCTTGTTCAGCTTGCCTACACGTAAGCATTGATTGCCCTGTGAAATTCCTTGTTCTAGCTGATTCTGTCAGGAGCAACACCTATGACTCAGGTTCTCCAGAATATTTGGAGGAACTGCTGGAGAGCTGTTGATTTAAGGGACTTTAGGTGGCATTAAATCTGTATGGTTTGGCAGCTAAACTGAATTCTGGATGTCTACTTTAAAGTGAGGTAAACAGCTCTCTGCATTCCACCAACTGTATTAAATGAATCTCCATTGACTATAGTGAGACCATCAATCAACCTGTCTTCAGAAACTTAGTTTGGTGTCTTATCCTGTGAGCAGAATACCTTTGTGGCCATCTGCTCTCATGCAGTAACCCAATCAGCTGTTTCTGTCCTTAGCTTTTTAATGTCCCATCTTTAAAATTACAATGATGATGCTCCTTCTGAAATCCATTGTGAAAATGAAGAATGGTCAAACATTGTAGTGAAGCACATTGTATCGGAGTACAAGAAGGAAAAAAATAATTACCTCTTTAGTACAGGTTTTAATAGTCTTCAATGTATGGGACATGACACAATGCAACAAGTGACAAAACACCTTTCTTCATATGAGTTGAATAAGGCAGGGACAGTATCAAAAAAGAAGTGTATGGTCAAATATTAATGATTTAGTTACAGTTCATGAACAGAACAGACAGACTATGCAGGCAACCATCACTGTGGCATATCCTAATTCTGAGTCATGCTTTTCCAGCCTTAGTAACATTTTAAATGTACTTTTTTTACATATTTTATGTACAGAACATTTACGGTTACATAAAACCTCCTTTACTTCCCTGTTTTCCCCTCACAAAAAAACTAGGCCAGTAGAATTTTGTAATATTATTTCTTAAACTATTACTAAGAACAACAGACTGAAAATTTAGACTATATCCACATTGTTTTCAACAATATTCTTTTGGCCTGAAAAATACATCTGCTTCCTCATCTCTTATTACACCTGCCCTATGGAAAAAAAAAAAAAAAAAACCAAACCCCAGAGGTTTGGATGAACCAAACCAAAGATATTAATATTTGAAAATAATTCTTTTACTGTGTGATGTCATGCAGAAAATGCCATGATGCTGGAAACAGATATATTTCTGACCTGTTTGAAAACAACTGTGATTACTTTCATGGTGCAAATTGATGCTATGAAGGCCCACAAGTCAGTAAAATCTTCACTTCTTCCATTGCAGAAGGGCCAGATCTGCCCACATTGACTCATGGCACATGTTTATCTGGTCCATCCATTAAAAATGTCCAGTGAGAGAGACACCATTTGTCATGAAAAGAATAATAATTTTATTCTTTGTCTTCATCTAGCATATGCCACAGGACATCTTCATGCCTACAGCCTGAGCAGACCTATAGGCATCAGCAATGTATGTACGTATCTGCAGCTAACCACATTTGTCTTAAGGCTTTTCTTATAAACAAACTTATTTTTGAACATGATTAGTCTGATTTATTTCATAGAACTACCTTAAAATAAGATAAATTGAGCCACTGACTACTGGGTCAGTGTGTAATGGGTGTAAAAGGAGAAAAGGGAAAGTAGGTCAGGTAGAAGAGTCTTCATGGAACTGCTGATAAATTCAGTCCCCAATGCTCAATTGATTTTCATCCTATTGCCTTCTTAGATTGTCTGAGACTTTCTGAATCTTACTGATACCTAAAACTATTCTGCTTAAAAATATGTTGACAGCTAGAAAGACCTCTCCATATAAACAATGCTGTTTTACCTCATATTATCACAGTTTGATTTTTAAAAGGTTTAAAATAAGTAAGTTTGAGGTGTTTTTCTTTAATTATCCAAAATGAAGTTATAGTATTAATTCAATCAATAATTCTCACTCCTACAGTGTGACTGTCTTGAACAAAGCTGAACAAAGCCAAACTGTGGCTGAATTGTCTGTGTAACCAGCAGGCCACTTCTTCATCATGGAATCAATGGTGTGACAGAAGGTCTTTACCTCCCTTTTCTTCCATCCCTCAAATAAACTTTCTCCCAAGGGAAAAGGTGCATACTTCACCCTACATTTCTGAGACTGAATATATTAGTATAAATCGACCCTAACGTCAAAATTAAGCTGAAAGACCAGTGCAGGCATTACTGGGTGCAGGGTTTTTTTCTGGCCTGTGCCTAGCATAAGACTATTTGTAATAACAGGAGACACATCCTATAGGATTGATAAAATTGAGAAATTCTGATAATTGTATTAGATTTTTAAGATGCCACCTTGTTTAATTAATTAAAGAAATGGTGAAGAATTGCAATACAAATGTTGCAATTTCCTTGAAGATAAATCATAAACTATTTAGAGGCATATATAAAAGCAGTGATTACCCACTTGGACAAGTCTGGGTGTGAGGAGAGACAGAAACAATTCAAGAAAAAAGAGTAAAATTGCACCAAAATATTTGGTACCTATACTTTTTTGTAACTTCAGTACAATGCAGAAGAAAGGATCAAGGTAGAGACAAAAATAAAGATGCCTATATTGTGCCTGTTGAAATGCAGATCAAACATGAAAGTAACATATTTCATCAGGGATTAAGAATCATCTGAAAGATTTTTAAAGAGGCTTACAGAATATTCAAGATGAAATGACTCAGACTTAGAGGTGGGTCTTGATGGCATCCAGATTTGGGAACGTAAATGATTGCTTTGCCTTAGGTTCCTTTGGCTGTCTGTAATGTCTAAGGCAGTTTGCCATCTAATCTACATAATACCATTTGTGCCTAATGATTTTGCTATTTGTTACCAGCTACCTGTATCCTACAGTAAAACTGCATCTATTTCTGAAGAATATGCAATGAAATATTATGCCAGCTGCATTTCAGAAGGCTTTATAGATTGCTATACATATAGATTTTCCTCCTGACCACTTAGAAAGTTAACAAATTCTTATTCTACTTTCCTGAATCTCTTCTGTTCTTTGTTCTAAGACTTTACTACCTGTCAACTTTTTTTTTTTTTTTTTTTTTTTCAAAGAACTAATGAAATACTGGTTTCAATGTGTGGGTATGGTTTATATCATGAGTATATTTTGTGTAATTCAGCATGGTATTTTCTGAGGTATCTCTTTCACAAGATTTAGTTCAAAGTCAATAGACCCCAGAAAGTCCAAACCCCACTATTCTTTTCTCAGTGCCTTAAAAACTTTAAGGGGTTAAAGTAGTGTCTCTGCATGATGTGCAATGCTTGTGAACAGAAATCAAGCTGTGTTGTAAGTGTCTATTATTAACCAAGTAGAGGTTTCATTCAAACTTCTAATCCATTTACATGTGTATAAATAGGTTATAATATCTGGATTTAAACTGAAAGAAACCTTACAGGGTGCAGAAACTTCGCTGTGGTCATGACTGGTTTATTTCCTTTACCCCTCACAGCTTCATTATACTACTGTCTATCTGTCCATAGATATTAATGTATGGTATTTTCCTACAGAGGTCTGTAAGAATGTGGTTTCAGTAAACTGAGAACAAATGGCTTAAAATTACAATAATAAATAATCATAAGGACCAAAGATCTTTTCTTTTCAAACCGAATCTTGCAACAGTTATACTACTCAATGATGGCTATTGACATAATGAGCTAAAGAAAAACCTGGAATTCAACCTTCCAAAATGTGAAGACTTTGAAATCCAGTCTAATCCAAATTTTGTAGGTCAGCCCCATCTGTACATTATATAAAGATACAAGGAACTAATGAGACTGAAGTGACTAATGCTAGGTGTTGTTTATACCAGATTGCTTCAGTCTGAATCTGTAGATTACTTTGGCAAAAATATTGTCTACCTTGTTTCTTGATCCACTAATTTCATATATAGAAAATCATGTGATATCAGATGGAAGGATCCAGAAAATACTGAATTTTGAAAAGGCAGAAGAAGAGTTCTTACATGAAGGCTTTATGTACTGGAAAGTGTAAACGCTGTCCAACTGGGCTTTTTTGTAATCAAAGTACAAAAACAGGAGTCCAGTCTTGCTCTAAGATTCACAGAGTGTGCCAGATCTTCTGTGAAAAATGACCACACCTTATGCTGATGAAGAAGTGACAGTGTCAAGCACAAGGACAAGTCCGAGAAACACAGCTGAGCACTTTAAGGAAGGCAGGCTGGTTGCAGTAAGGTATTAAAATGTTCCATAACAACCAACAGAGCCGTTACAGCACAATGTTGACAGAAGGTTGGGTTGACTTTTATAAGGTGTGTTGGATGAACACAGCTGGGAAGTAATAACAGCAATAATAACTGCAAGTCCCCCTATGGGCTCTTTAGGCTCTTCCTGCAATCATGGAGCCCTTACCTTGAGTGCAGTGAGAAAATTAGAGATTTGATTGTGAAAAGAATTGTTTTGCTACTTAAGTTCAGGGAGTTTTTTATAACAGAAAGTCATCAGAGCTGGATTCAGTTAAGGTCGTAGGCTCTGCAGTAACCAATCAAGTCCTGGGTCATGAAGTGGTATTCTGACCCTGGCTGGCACAGAAAGCTTTTTTTTATAAAACAGAGAGGTGTGGCATGGATGCTTAGTACAACTGGAAAGCTCAGCAGGAACCAGCCTGGACCCAGGACAAACAGAAGTCTTAACACAACCACCTCTGAGGTGCTGTAAGTGCGTGGAGCAGACATTTTCTTCCATGGGGTATATGACCTGTGAGATGAGAAGCTAACTCTTTCATCCAGATAAACCAGCTTGCCTCTAATCATTTCCCTTCAGGGCAAAGTGAGTGGTACCCTGCTCTTGTCCATGATAACCTCACGGTCAGAGCATTTCAAGACTCAGATCTGGCCACAGCCTGAGAAAGGAATTAGATCACCCGTTCCCTTGAGGATTTTTTTAAAAAAAAAAAAAAAAAAAAAAAAAAAGCTTCAGGCTATTGGTTGCTCTCCAACACTCTCAGTTAAGTTCTTTTCCTACAGGTCTGAATATATTTCAAAATTCAGTACGCAGAGAGAAAAAGCAGAACGACCCCCACTCTGTAGCATAGGGATTAGAATAGTCAACTAGAAGTGGGATTCTTTATGTCCAGTATTGCTGCGGGTTTTGAGATTTTTAGGGGTTGTTGGGGTTTTTATTATTGTTATTATTGTTGTTGTTTTTAAAATGAAAATACTTTTAATACAACGGACTTGTCCTTTAAAGCATATACCTAGCACCCCTACATATACATATACATATGTCAGTAAATTGTGTCACATGAACACTACTCCGTTCTCACAAGAAGTAGTTCTGGGTTCAGACAAGTACAACAATGAGCTCAGAAGTACATTATGCCTATATAAAAGTAGACCAGACCCTGGTATGTGACCTGAACTCCATAGATATATGCCACTGGCTAGTCTTTTAACACTGTGAACGCTTTCCGCCAGACTTTTTTTCTGCCCACAGCTTGCCTGGCTTTTAAGGTCTTCATTCTGAATTTAATCACGACGCAGACTAAAATGCCAGGATCAGATCAGGCAATGATTTTCAGTTGTATTTGTCCACCCACTCTGCTGTTCAATCTGGGCGCTTTCCAAATTTATCTGCAGAGAGAAATGATGTTTCAACTAAGCTTGGAATACCTAGGAAAAACTGGGGGGAAAAGTGCTTCAAACGTAATAAGCACCAGAAAGAAGTCAGTGGTGTAGATAACAATAAGCTCCACTCTGCCTCTATGGTGTGAGATGGCAAAAAGATAATTTTTTAACATCTTTTCCTATTTATATATTTATTTATGTGTTTTTTTTATTTATGTCGGAGTGTTAAACTGGCTAAATAAAATGTCACAAGAAATGTGCTAATTTGGGAGAAACAAAGTACCTACTTTGCGTTTACTTAAAGAAACAGGAGTGCATGAGAAAAGTCATTCTTTGTTTACAGTGCTGACACACAAATAAAAAATAGGAAAGTAAAAGGTATTGTAAGCATCTGTAGTTTTTAAATGTAAGGGGGAAAGATCTGAATGTTACTCATCAGTTAGAACTTTTCTTAGGATGTGCACCATTCCACAGAGATTTTAGGATTTAACAAAGGAATAATTTATATCTCAGAGAAAAGGCTTTCTCTGAGGAAAAATGCTAGTCATTATGATAAATTCCATGTAGCTTAAAAAGGCTTTTTGGATATCTTTTAATAATTTTGGGAAGTTATTAATTACTTTAAAGATGCTATCAATTTTTCCACAGCTGGAAATTCTAGATGACTTTACAACAGCGAGGTTAAAATTTAGCACTATTGATATTAACTAAGTACCTTCAAGCTTCAAGAGTGTTTATTAAAATTCTGGTCATTTTATTAGGTCTCAGACTGATCTTGCAGTATCAAAATTAGCATATTTATTTATTTATTGGTTGATTCTTCTACCCAGGGTGAAGTTCTTTGTGTATTTTGTGGCCTAGGCTGTAGTGTAGACCAGCCACAATTGAGTGAAAGATTCCTTTAGAACTCAAAGTAGAAAAAAATCTTAAGTAACTCCTAATATTTATGAGTGCCATCTTTATTGCATGTGATGGGGAAAATTACCACAAAGGACGAGGATAAGACTGAAGTACTTAAAGTTTTCATTGCCAGAGTCTTTAACAGTAAGACCAGCTTCACTCTGGGTACTCAGCCCCCTGAGCTGGAAAACAGGGATGAGGAGGAGCAGAATAAAGTCCCCACAGTCTGCGAGATGATTAGTGACCTCCTGCTCCACTTGGACTTGCACAAGTCTATGGGGCCAGATGGAACCCAGCTGAGGGTACTGAGGGAGCTGGCAGAGGAGCTTGCCAAGGTGCTCTCCATCATTTATCAACAGTCCTGGCAAAGTGGGAAGGTTTCAGAAGGCTGGAGGTTGGCCAGTGTGACACCCATCTACAAGAAGGGCAGGAAGGAGGATCTGGGGAACTACAGGCCCGTCAGCCTGACCTCAGTGCCAGGGAAGGTTATGGAGCAGATCATCCTGAGCGCCATCACACATCATGTGCAGGGGGATGAGGCCCAGCCAGCCTGGGGTTATGAAAAGCAGGTGCTGCTTGACAAACCTGATCTCCTTCTATGACAAGATGACTCACCTAGTGGCTGAGGGAACGGCTGTGGGTGTTGTCTACCTGGACCTTAGTAAAGCCTTTGACACTGTCTCCCACAGCATTCTCCTTGAGAAACTGGCTGCTCCTGGCTTGGATGGGTGTGCTCTGCCCTGGGTTAACAGCTGGATGGACAGCCGAGCCCAAAGAGTGGTAGGGAATGGAGTTACATCCAGCTGGTGGCCAGTCACAAGTGGTGTTCCCCAGGGCTCAGTATTGGGGCCAGTCCTGTTTGATATCTTTATCAACAATGTGGATGAAGGGATCGAGTGCATCCTCAGAAAGTTTGCAGATGACATCAAGTTGCAGGGGACAACGCTGACCTGCTTGAGGGCAGGAAGGCTCTGCAGGGGGATCTGGGCAGGCTGGACTGGTGGGCCAAGGCCAGATGCATGAGGTTCAAGAAGGTTCAGTGCTAAGTTCTGCACTTGGGTCACAACAACCCCACACAATGCTACAGACTTGGGCAAAGGTGGCTGGAAAGCTGCCTGGAGGAAAAGGATCTGTGGGGACTTGTTGACGGCCAGCTGAACATGAGCCAGCAGTGTGCCCAGGTGGCCAAGAAAGCCAACAGCATCCTGGTATGTATCTTAATGTATCTGAAACAATGTGCCCAGCAGGACAAGGGCAGTGACTGTCCCCCTGCACTGGGCACTGGTGAGGCCGCACCTCGAATCCTGTGTTCATTTCTGGGCCCCTCACTGCAAGAGGGACACAGAGGGGCTGGAGCGTGTCCAGAGACGGGCAATGGAGCTGGTGATGGGTCTGGAGCACAAGTCTGATGAGGAGCAGCTGAGGGAACTGGGGTGGTTTGGTCAAGAAAAAAGGAGGCTCAGGGGGGACATTAGCTGACAGGAGGCTGTAGGCAGGTGGGGTCGGTCTCTTCTCCCAGGTACCAAGCAACAGGACAAGAAGCTATGGCTGCAGGTTATGCCAGGGGAGGTTTAGATTCGATATTAGGAAAAAATTCTTCAGTGAAGGGATGGTCACGCATTGGGACAGGCTGCCCAGGGAGGTGGTGGAATCGCCTTCCCTGGAGGTGTTTAAAAAACCTGTAGATGTGGTGCTTATTGACATGGTTTAGTGATGGACTTGGCAGTCCTGGGTTAACGGCTGGACTTGATGATTCCAACCTAAACTATTTTATGATTACTATTTACTGAGAGAATGTCATTAGGAAACTTTCTTTCTGCAATAATTTGTTCCTGGTTTATATTATTAATAATAACAGTGCTATTGAGAAATAAATGTATATGTGTTTCATTGTCTTCAGTTTTATTATTGCTAGCCAGTTGTGTATTCCTAATATCAAGTTAATCTGCTTTTTCCTGGAAGTTGGATGATAAATAGGTGCAGCACTTTGAAAAAAGCCTTCTGCACATGCAGAACTCAGCAGTTTCAACATTTCTTACAGGTGACATTCTGATAGTTAGGTCCATTACCTCAGCAAAGCTAAGAGGAACAAATATTCATAATAACTTTCTCAAAATGCCAAGCAATACAACTTTTTCATAACAAGTATAAACCCAATAGCTCTGTTCCACAGTACTCACAAACTTAGTCTACTGACCCAGTTACAAGAAAATCCAAAATAATTTCTATTTCCAACTACCAGCTGTACAGTTGCCTTAAGAGACTGTTAGTTTTTTCAATTTGGTAAATATTAACACATTAAATTGCCAGAGGCTTCTGTGAAGATTCAAGAGGACAAGCAGAATGGAGAGATCATCATTAATCTCATGGGTCACTTACAGTTAAGTCTGTATTTTCAGTGAACTTTACTGGAGCACGGGACGTGGCTTTGAAACTTTTATTCAGCAAGTGAATAGACTGTATGCTGGATGGAAATTTATAAAACAAATCAGATGCAATTCTCATGAGAAGGCGATTAAAATGTTTCACTTCCAAATAATTTAGCTCTGAAGTTCCTTGCTACAAGAAAGAACTGAAGACTGGGATTTGGGGACTTAGTTTCTTTATTTCTATAGTTGGATTTATAGCCCGAGACACCCAAGTTTAAGATTCCTTCTGAGTTAAAAACAGCATTGGGAAAAAATGGCTTCCCTGTCAGATAAATAGCCTAAATACAGGTTAGTACCTATTATTCATGGTTAGAATAGGGTCTTGGATTAGAGCCATTTTCCAACATTGAATTGACGTTCTGAGAATTTAACATCAAAATTAGTTTTCTCAGTAACCTTTTCAGTCTCAATAAATTTGAAAAATTCCAGACAAACTATATCCTTACACCTCTTTTTACCCCAGAACAATTGACTATGTCTTAAAATGTCTTACTCTCCCCTTAAAATCATTGCAAAGATTTCAGCAGCAGAAGTATGACTGGTGCACATGGATCTATGCCTCTACAGCACTATGCATATTTATGAGTTTAATGAATTATACCTAGTTGCACTGTTTGTTTGTTTGTTTGTTTGTTTGTTTTTTAAAAAAAGAAGTATCCTCAGCTAAAGAAAAAGACTCTCATTTAGCTCAAGGAGCTGATCTAAATTAATCATGGTCTTGTTGCAGAGTCATGAATTATTTCATATTAAGACCTTTCTCTGGATCACATAACTGCATGATAAACAGTAGCCTTTATTGTCATTTATGTGACTGGTCAATAATGAGCCAGCAACATGACTGTACTCTATTATGCAAGCCAGAGGTTCTGTTTCCTCCATTAAAGCACGGATTTAGGAAGCCAGATGTGCATATTGTCACATTTGGGTATCTAAAACCCTATTATAGAATTAATTGCAATTTACTTCCTAAATGAGGCAAATGTAAGTTAATTATTTACATGATTTAAAAGTTTATTAGCATGAACTGTTCCGGAGTTGTGTATCATCCTTTCTTAGGAATCTTTCAGGTGCAAAAAGCGTATCATCCATGTATTTCTTCATATATTAAAAAGCTACATGACTAATTCTGATGCCACCTCTTTCCTGTGGCTTTCATTCTGCATAGGTTTTACCAGCAACTGAGAAATGTTGTAGCTTAAGGACATGCACTTATTATATTTCCTTTAACAAAGAAAACACTAAACATATTTACTACAAATCATGGAGCTAAACCAAACTGCATAACAATAACACACTCCTTTTCAAAGGATATGGAAGTAGGGCTCTTTGAAAGCTGGAAAAACATTGGCAATCAAAAGCTACATGAAAGTAATCTTATTTTTATTACATACAAGGAATTTTTTCCCAGGAGTGCTGATGCCTGCCAGAAAATAAATAAGAAACTAGGATAAAAGAAAGAAGGAAAGATTACTCGAGTTAAACTACTCTGCCAGGTTTTCCTTAGCTACACATACCCTTGAGGAGTTGGGTTTCTTCTGTGTTCAACTACAATTGATCGAAATGGCAACCAACAGACTTTGTTACAACCTACACCACTGCGTCCTTCCATATTCACATTTCTAAGCCTGGTTATAACTCTGAAAGCCGCCAGCTGTTGCTTCTTAAAGAACTACAGCCTGGTGCTTGTACTTCAATGATTAGTCCTGAGGTAAAATCAGATTGAGAATAAAAGAAGGAAAATAAATAAACAAAAAAAGATCCTTGTTTGAAATAATAATAATTCTCCTAAACACAAAACCATAAATTTGAATGAATACACATGGGTTTAGTGTTGAAAGGTTTTTGAAAGAACTAGAAATTAAAGACTGTCTGCCAGTAAACCATGGAAGTAGGAATTTTGGTCACTGATCTAACTTTGGAACAAGAAGAATAGGGAGCTCTTAGTGAGGAAGAAAGTTACTACAGACAAGGTAAAGCAAGATTTGCATTTTGTTTGTTAAACAAGACAAGAAGCTATTTCCATGTGAAACGCCTCTCTGCTGACCAGGGTTGGTGACTACTGTAGATAAGCAGATAACTAAACTTAGCTACAAGTCTGTTTCTTTGCTCTGGTGTAGTCTGTTCCTGGGGCTAACAGCAAGTGGTGAGTTGTAGCATGTTTTCAGCTAGAAAGGGCTGAAAAGGGACTGCTCCTGCTCCTGCACAGATGCTGACCAGACAACCTCACAGGAGCTGCTGCCTCAAGCAGAGAATTGCTCAGGTCGTTGCACAGGGTGGCTTATCCCCACCAAGCCCCCACGCTGTCTCACTCCATGCAGATGCAAGTCCTCCTTTTTCCCAGCCTGCCTGCCCTGCTCCCTCTTGGAGCTCCTCAATGAGCTGCAGTGCAGATAGATTTGTCTCTGAAGGTTATTCATCCCTCAGCAGAGAGCCTGACAGCATGAGTCCTTTGGGGAATTTGGGAAAGCAAGTGTGCAAACAGGCAGGGAGGGCTAGGTACCAGTTGGTGCTCAGTGTCAAAATGCCTGCTACAGCTTTGTGGGCAGGTGTGCAAGTGGAGCCTGTGATGGGAATCCAAGTCAGACAAGGCTCTGAGACGACCAGGAAGAGGAGGGATGTGGCAGAGCTGGACATCAGCTGGGAACCAGGCCAATAAGGCCCATTAGTGCCTTCAGGAGCCTGAGTGGGTGTTAAAAAGACTAAACGGGCATCATCCCGTCCAGACACCCAGGGTCTGCATTTAGGTGAAATTAGGCACGTTAATTTTTTCTTTTCTTTACATTTCCTATGGTTCTAGTTGGAAAACTCACAAAAGCTGCTATTTCCAGGAAGATTTTCAGGACTCTTTGGCATTTTCAGAACTACAGAAAGAATTGTTTCCCCCCTCCCCCTGTGATTCAGTATGTCTTCTCATGTTACAAAAACCCTCAATTTGTTCAAGTTCAGTTTGACCTTATGGTCAATTTGGGGTCAGTTCTTATTTTTATCTATGATAGTTTTCCCATGCTTGGTTTAAGGACAGCAGTAAATGATTGAAGCACCTTTTCTAATTGCAACTTCATTTCCATCTAAAGTGAAAGACAGACTCTTACTTGGTGATTACCAGACAAGCAGTTAAAGGAAAGATAGATGGATTCTGTGGTTCCTTAAGGCTTTACTAAATAAGATTGATTTCAGCCCTCTTTTTTTTTTTTTTTTAAGCTAGTAGATTCTCTTTTAAATTAAAAAGACCTTATTCCCTTCACATTCACAAAGTAAAGACTGACGTTTCTTCAGCTCTTGGATATAAAACATACATTAAAAAAAACCCTAAAAACCAAAACCAAACCAAAAACCAAAACGCAACAGAAAAAACAGGCAAGAATTCTCTCATTTTATATAATAGACTGAAAAATGACTTCTGCTTCTGCTAAGGACTTTATTCAAAACAACTAATATTGCAGAGGGTTTAGGATTTTTTGTTTGTTGCTTGGGGGGTTGCTAAGATGTCTTTAGATCATTTATTTTGCCAATCAGGGTATGAATTTTATTGTTTAGACAATATATTGATTCCTATGTACAAAACTGCTAACCAGAACATATTAGGAGCTTACCATCAGCAATATATAGCCATACCTGTTTTTTAAAAAAAAGACATTAATCTTTATTTCTCCATTCCCTTTGTAAATTTTAATGGAAGGACATTTTAGTGCTTAAGAATTCTAGAAAGGTGTTTGGAGCATCTGTTCTTTCTTGAAAAGCAGCCAAAATATCATCAACACATCTCAGCTGCTGCCTCTTTCTCGGCTTCGATGACTGCTCAACATTCTATATAGAAGATGATATGAAGATATTAGTAAATACTGGACTAAAATCTGTTTACAAGGATTTACTGACAGAAGGCAAAGAAGGCCACAAATAAAAAGTTAGCAAGCACTTGTCGGAATGATGTGAAATCATGGGCGGACAAGCTCTGGTTCATGCTCAGGCTCCATTATTAACCACAAAGGGCCAGATTGTTATGCCCTGTACCCACCTGGCAGAGCAGTAGAGTTAAGATTTTTGCTTTGCTGCAGGGAGTGTAAAGCCAAAGCCTATAATCCCACGTGTTACCCATCATGAAAGGAGAGGAGCAGTAAGAAAGAAATCAAGGAGTGACAGATACTCATTTGGTTGTATAAGGTCATAGGCACCAGGCCATGAGGAAGGGAAGAAAGAGATTTCTCACCTTCTGGATTCTTCTTCTATCTAGTTCATGGACATGCATGATTATACAGACAGCTTACATATGGCTAGATCCAGTAATAAAATAGGATTAAGGCTAGGGCAAGTTGAAGCCACATGAGGAAGAAAAATGGCAGATGTCTAAATTATAAACCAGTCTCTCTAGATTAGACTAAAAGCCAGAGAAAATCCTGCATGTTTTCTTGTCTGAGGTTTAGCAGGGTGCGAAGCAACCAGAGTATGGAGCAGATGTGTCTGGATATCAGACTGCAGGCAGAACTTTGTAATGCTCTCTCTGTCTTCTGCATCATGCTTGATCTTCAGATTGCACAACATCTAACCAAAAACTAAAACCTCCATATTTATCTACCTTTACTATCTTTCAGCCATAGAGAAAATCTTAGCTTTTCTATTTCTGAGTCAATTTGGCAGGCATAAACTGCCTTTGAGAATGAGAGACGTATTGGCGTCAAAGGGGGTCATCAGATGACCCTTTAAGAAGCATGAGATAGAGAAAAACACCAGAAAATATGCATTTGCTGGTCATTAAATTTTCTTGCATGTTTTGGATCAACAGAAGTACCGTTCTTCAAAAAATATCATGTTACTGTTCTTCTGGGGAACATAAATTCTGTTAGAACCTTGCTTGAAACCTAGAGATAATCCAGTAAAAGCATTCTTCTACACTAGATCCCTAATGTTGTTCAGTATTTGTGGTGAACTGGAGAGCAAAAAGGCAGTTAAATTAAGAAGAAAAGACATGAGAATGTGTCATTCAGAATAGCTAATTTTTTTAAAAAGTCTTAAAGTCAAGTGTCTCCCATTAAATATGAATAACAGGGGAGAAAATGAATAAATGACAAGTCTGCTAATTTTACAACCAATCTTTAACTGTGGCAATGGCACTTTTAGCCTTCTGTATTATAATGAAAGTTGACACAGCTATGTAAAGTCACCCATCACTGTTGTGATTTCGTATAGCTGGTTAGTTGTTCTCAGCTGTGCAACAGGCATATCATTTCAGAGGGGTTAAGTTAGTGTATTTATAGGAAAGAATTTCTTTAATGGCCACTGTGCTAATAAAGAATTATTAGATTTGAACTCTAGTCCACCACACCCACTCCCTTCCTTTGCTAATACATTCCTTCCTCCTCTGACACGTCCTGTAAGATTGCCAAAGAAAAAAAGAAAGACAGTTCCTTAGGATCTGGCCCATTTGCAGCAGAAAGGATTTCCATTCTGACAAAGGATATATAAATCTTTAGGGAATCTGGTTCTAAGTGTATATATCCAAGCTATAACATCAAGATGTCTGTCTTGCAGTATAAGAAAAACATTTGGAACAAACACAAAATCTTTACATCTAGCTTAAAAATGAAGTGATGGATTTGCATTATTTATTTAAGGGACCTAGTGTCTTATTTTATTTTTACCTCCCTTTCTTTTATTCATTCACAGCTCTTTTTCTGTCATGATCCCATGAGATCCTTTGTACCCTGCAAGTCTCTAAGTTTGCAGAGTGGTCCACTGTGAACCTTTCACCACAAACCCTCATTTACAGCTGTGCAATATCCTTCCTTTCCACTACACACAGAAGCTGTAGTGGAAGTGGTCTAAAAATGCCCTTTCCCTTTCCCTGGAAAGCCTGCCAGACACAGCTTTCAGTATAGGAAATGAATGAGTGGCAATAAAAGTAGCATAGATTCACACTCTGCCGCCTCTTAAAAGAATGGAGTGAGAAGACACCACTTAATTACAGCTTTCATGATCAGTGATAGATTCCTACCCATGGTTTTGTAGATAAACCTGGCACAGAGGAAAAGACATTACAGGAGATGTGCAAGATAGCCTCTGATTTTTATCTTATTCAAAACTGGATACATTGCATTTCTCCTTTCTGCAATGTTTGTTAGCTACATGCCCAAGGAAGAAATCTAACACTCTGTGTCGTTGAAAGTCGTCTTCAAAATGATGCTGATAACTTTCATGGGTTTTTTTCATGATGGTGGCTGAATCTCAATGGTCAAGTAATCTCACATATCCAGACTACAAAATATAATGGGAACCTTTGATCCTGCAAATGTTAGGAAATAACAGCATCTTTCTGCATCACTAGTTTCACTGAAATCAGTCAGACTTAAGATAACCTTTACTCACTGGGAATCTCCTGCCTAAGAAAAGAGTAAAACTGACAGAATTCTGGAGTAATTACAATGGGAATGGTTTTATAATCATCTCAGACCTTGAAAACACTATGCTGTCACCTCAATAAGGGCATTGTCCCCCTAAATGTGCTAAGGGAATTTACCATTATGAAATTCAAGCCAGATGCAGAACGTTCCAGTTACCCCAGCTGCTGTTGGAGAAGTAACCATCTAGTGTATGATGTCTGACAAGTATACCAAAAGTAAAAATTGGGACAGAGTGTTACTGGTGAACAGGAATTCCAGGAGAAAGCAGGCAGCAGCAGCTGGTATCTGCTCCTAAATCTCAATGTTTACCAGAGGAACAGCACTTCTCGAACAGAGGTTAGACATTCAACAAGGGATCTGGTAGCTCACCATGGACTTCAACTCAGACATCTCTTCTAGAGAAGGGAGCTGTCTTACCGGAATGTTCCAGGCTTTACTGTTCTCATCTTAGAAACCAGAGTAGTGAATTTAAATAAAAATCACATCCTCTAGATCATCTAACTCTCAGCCTCATTATATGTTTGCTGATAGGATCAATCTCTTTATATTTACAGTCAAAAGATGACTAAGATAATGGCAATTTTAAGAAAACCTCATCACATACATGTTTATAAATCAACAAAAATGTTTTATATTATGTCAAAAAAACACAAGCCTGGTTACTTTGCCAGTTGAGTCATGCACACAGAAAAAGAGTAAATATAATATTGATGTGTCATAGTTATATGTACTATGAAAAGTCATTTATTTAATAGATGAATTTCTCATTAGTAAGAGCCCACAGAATTTATAACTTGCATGCAGAAATTTCAAAGTGACAACATAACTCAAAATGCCCCAGGATTTTATTTGGAGAAACAAAAATTCCTGTAAGAGATTGAAAAGCAAAAGAGATTTTTCTTACCCTCAGATGTCTTGGTAGCATTGGAAGCATGGTTTTCTTCCTGGAAGGCTTTATATGCAGATGTGAGTAAATTCCTAAACATGTTAAAAGTAAACAGAAGTATGAACTTCACAAACTGGTACTTGTAGTCACTTTTCAGAACACCCCATGCCCATTCTGCAATAAACACAGGACTGAAAAGTACACAGTTCTGCAAAGTAATAGAATTAGAGAAGATCTTTGCTCAGCTGAAAATAGTGTATGTTTTAACTGTGCCAAACATCAGAATACAGCCCCAGCTTCTGTGCCAGGAGGCTTTAAGCCAGCCTGCATATCCCTGAGGTCCCTGAAATTAGTGGAAATCGTACCATTCCACTTTCTGAACTTTGAATCTGGTCAGCAGTATGTTAAACCCAAATAAAAGTGGAAAACAAAAGTCATCAAACCCCCCCCCCCCCCATATCTTTCAAATACCCTGTTCAATGTGTTTGAAATTCACAATAAAACAGACTACCTTGTTGAAAAACAAGATAGGGAAAAAATCAAAATGGATTGTAATGGAGTAAGAGGGAAATATAAAATCTTTATTATAACAACAGATTATTTACTTATACTTATGGACAGGCTACATTTAACTAACTGCTCTTAGAAGAATTGCCTGAGTTAATAGCCCATTGACAGCCTTAAAAATATCTTCAGTATTTAGTTAATAGCAGACTATGGAGTATTTATTATTTATTTTCCTTTAAACTTATTTTCTAATGTACATTAAAAGTAGTCTTGCATTTAAACATTATCACTTTATCTGACAACATGATCAGTACAATGAAAGTCTTAAAACCTAATCTATTTTCAATGACATAATATATTGTTGACATACTGAAATTGCATTCTCTCCAAGAAAACAATGATCTCAACAGAGTTTCAATGGAAATTTCACACTCTGCAGCAGTTGCAATTGCATTTCATGTTAAGGGGTATTAACTGTGTCACTTCATCATTTGTTTTAAATACCCTGTACTAGGTGTTAAGATACATATGCTGGAACATGGTTTATGAAAGATAGAAGAAGATAGGAAAGAGAAGATAGAGAATTTTATAGCTTTTAGTTACTCTTTTATTTGAATAAAAAAGATTGTCAAGTGTACTTTTTGCTTTTCTGGAGTAATTAGACACATGTCTTAACTCATTTCTGCTTTATTTCTGACCCATTTGTTTCAGTGTATTACTCAGCCCAGCATTTTTTATTTTTTTGCCCCGTCATTAACAATCTATGCATTGGTCAATAGTTTATTTATAGGAAGTTTTCAGCTTACATATCTGAACTAGCTGGGGGGATGGGGTGGGAGGGTGGGGAGGAGGGGTGGTGGCAGGGGTGGGTGAAAAAATAAAGAAAATAAAAGTTCGCAGATTTCAGAAAATGACTTCACAAACCAACCCCCAAAATTTTACAGACAAGAAGTGAAACTTCCCCTATATCTTTAGATGTATGTTAATGTTGCCATTCTGGAAAATTTCACTGCTGGTAAAGAGCAACCAGCACTTGTTAAGGCTCTCAGCTGGATCCCCCTCCTCAGTTCTGGCAAAAACATGCCAAAACTGAGACACTTTACACAACACGTTTTAGACTTCATAGATCCATTTTGTCAGTAGGTTTCTGGTAACAGCTACTACAGCCCCAAATCAGAGCCCAGTGATAACTGAAAATGTCATCAAGCCCAGACATTTTTTGGAGGGAATAAAAAGAAACTTATTTAACTATTGAAAATGTCTATGGGGTTATTGCATGAAAGCAAGAAATTCATTATATATAGCTGCAGATATATCAACTGAGCATGACTACACGACAAAATTATAACAGATCTGGGTATGGAAAATGGAAGTAAATGAGAATTTGCACTTGCAGCCTTCCCAATGGAAACTGAATATGCCTACACCACCATAGGTACACTTTAAAGAGCTCTGAGATAATGCAAAGTTCCTATCAGTTCTGCGTTTGTGGTTTCTTACAGAACAAGAACCATTTACTGCAGAAACAGGTTCTTGTGTGTCACATGAAGCCCTTCAAGACTTTTCTGACTGCTATTTCCTTAGACCATGAGATCATCTTTCTCTATTAAAGTTGAGCTACTATGTCTTAGTTGAGTCCACCCATTGTGATCCAAACACTGAAACTGTTGAAGAGTACGTTGGAAAACAAATATAGTAACAAAGTAGCAAATTTTGAATATGGCTGGCACTGATCACTATTTTTACACATTAATATTATTCAAACTTAGAAAGAAATGACATTTTAAGGCTGATATTAAAGTTTTATTTAAAATAATAAAAATGTGGAGTAATTTGTTATGAATTTGAAACAAATACAAAACCAGAGCTTCTTTAATTAAGTTAATTATAGATTCTTGTAACATCTAAAAGATGATATACTGAATTTAAAAGTCAATAATAAAAACTGAAAAAAAACCCAACCCTTGCTCTTACAGAGAACATGGTAATAAGGAAAGCAAGTAAACTCATGTTTGAATGTAGCAATAAGTTAGTGGAATATTGGACTGGTTTACATTGGAAATTCATCTCAGATGAAAATGACTGTAGTCCTGCAATGGCAATGAAATCATGGCTGGTAATGACCAGTGGAAATTTGTTCCTGCTGGCTCGGATCCCAAAGCTCAACAGAAAAATGAAACAAGCAAGTCCAGCATTTGGGATTACATTGGAGCAGGGGATCTATTTGAAAACTCTCTGGAGTCTGACCTGCTAATTAACTCCTGTTTTGAGAGTTTAAAAGGAAGATGGGGCTTCCGTGGCTGTGCAGTCTGCTACTCTATACTATTAATGTTCAACATCAAAAAATGAAAATGCAGTACTATAGTAAGCCAGAATATGATACTTACTGATTTCCTTCTGCCTTCACCATAGAAATGAAACTTATCTGAGTGAAACAGCTTATGAAAAAATCCCACACACTCAGATGATTTTGTATATAGCTTTTACTTGAGATCTCATCAAAGAGAAGAAAAACCTATTTTATATTCAGCTACCTCTTCATAAAATGTTTTCGCATCAGTAAAGCAGAATGCATTTGGAGGTGGTCACACTTCACTTCTTAATGGACTTGATCTGGCATACCAGGGAGAACACTTGGGACCATTCCAGAATAAATTATTTAGGGCAGTTTTATCAGACATAATCTTTGAGTCCTTTAGCAGATAACCAAAATGAAACAAAAAAAGCACAAACAAAAATCTGCCTTTTTATCTTAATTGGAGATAGGAGATTTTTTGTTTTCTTTTGTTTTAAACTTGATTTCCTGAAGTACTCTGTGAAATCTGGTAATTTTAAAATCCTCTTATAGTACGTTACATTCTGATTTAAATTCTGTTGATTCAGGTTTTTTCTTTTAAGACCTTAATCCTGTTTCAGTGGACACAGAGCTCACCTACATGATGGGTTAATTTCCAATATATTCCTTGTTAAATTCTGGATAATATTTATTTAATTAACTAAGATTAAGCATGCAAGTGAGTTGGAACCTGTAAAAAAATCCTCACTGGCTTCCAGTGTAGCAAAGTTTCATTTATTTTTTTTTCCTTCCAAAAGAATTATACTAGTGCAGCCATCTTCAACTGGATTATCTGAATCTGAGTAATGATATACTCTTCATATATATAAAGTCCTAGACATCTACTGCAATTTATCACAATGCCCCTTTAACACTAAAAAGAGCTGAGTATTTAGAGTAGCAATGTGTCACTATATGATTGTCAAGATATTATGTACTGTGTATAACACCCAAGAACAGCAAATCCTGATTCACTTATTTTCTGTTTTTCCTTGGCTCCTGAAGAATCATTTGGTTCCTAAATCCTCCCTGTGACTTTCAAAAGTAGTCTCAAAGCTGGATGAATTTATAGATGTTTTATGCCAAATGAGTTCCTAACATGCATGGCTGCTAGAATTACAGAGACCGAGAAAATGATCCACTCTGTATATTGTCACAACCTAATATTCACGGGGAACTGAACATGTTCAAATCCTCAAACAGCAAATTCTAAAATAAAACATTTGCTCTGCAAATAACAGCATTTTGGAGGGTATGGAAAGGACATTCCAGCTTGTAACTTGGGTACGTTTTGGTTGGTTCATATTAACTGCCTCATTGAAAAGATGAAAGGGTATCACTGGTGTAAACAAAACCTGTGTGAAACAAACAACAGATTCATATTAAGGGAGCTATAAGTAATAGAATGTGCAATGGAACATGCTGTGAAAATTATAAGATTTGCATACTTTTCTGAGAACTTCAGAATTTAACCACAACAGCTCTCCTGATTACATTATAACACTTCAGTAGTAACGTTGGAAATATTATCTTTTTACTGCAAAGGAGGCTTCAGAATCTGTCATTACTCGTGTAATAACTAATCTGAAAGGCAGCCCTTTCAACAGCTGGATCTAAAAGACTTTAGAGTAAGCTGATGTCTGCTGGAGAATACTACGAAACACGAACTCAGAAACCCTGTATCAACAGTTATTTGAGGTCGCAATACTTATTTCCAGTATAAGTTTGTGTATGTATGCCTGCTACATACACGTTTACATACACATTCATGCTGTGTACTCATGTCTAACGTGAAAGGATTTAAAAGGATAAAAGCTGAGCTATAAAATACCTTCATTACAGCATAAAATTAATTAAATACATTACAGTGCATGCAATGATATGCAACAGGTACCATTTAATGCAACATTTCTTGTTCTTTTGGGGGATTTTACTCTTTCTGAGCAAGATTAAGTAATGGGAACTGTGGCACAATATTCTTAATAATGATAAAAGTAAAAAATACAAAGACTGACCAATGTGATGTATGATGTCTGACTGAAAAAGTAAGGGATTCTGTGGAAAAAGTACACAGCTGAACCTGATGGCAGGGTTACAAAAGCCTCTGGCTGAGTGATGAGCACCATGTATAGAGACTTGTGTTTCCCAATCTGAGCCACTTTTGAACAATACAAGTGATGAATGCACATAGGAGTTAAGGAGGAAAGGAACTGAAGTTGTAGGAGCAACTCCAACGTTTACATGCTGTAATTTTGTTTATTTCTTGGCTTTGTCCAGCTGAGACTTTCCAGTTAGAGGTGGATTTGCTTTTTTTCTTGGTTTTGCCTTTTAAGCTCAAGGTTAGAATGTTTGAGAAATGGCTAAGACAAAAGGAACTTCTGTCATGCAAGCCAAGCATGTGACATGGTGCTGTTCCTTTACTCATAGGTTCAATCTTAGCTCAAAACTGGAATTTTCCTTTCTTAACTTCTATTGTAAGATATTAAAATCACAGGTTTTTGGAGTAATTTAGTTTGGGAAGGACATCTGCTGGTCATCTGGTCTAACCACCTCCCAGGGCAAAGGTCCAGGTACAGTTCTGCTCAGAGCAGGTGCAGGTTGCTCAGAGCTTTGTGTTCAGTTTTGGATATCTCTAAGAATGAAGACTCAACAACCTCTGTGGGAAAACCTTTTGAACATAGTCTTGGTGAAACAAAATTTTTAAATATCCAGTCAGAATTTCCGTTGTTCCAGCTTGTGCCTAGTGTGTCTTATGTTGTTTCTATACATTTCTGCGGTGAGTCTGACAGCCTGCCCTACCCTTACCCAGTAAGCATTTATAAGCAGAAATATGGTCTGCTCCTTCTCTTCAGGCTGAATGGTCCCAGCTCTCCCAGCCTCTCCTCATCTGAGACATGCTCCAAGGCTTTCAAGACCTTTGTGGCCCCTCACTGAACTCATTCCAGTATGTCCATGTCTCTCTTGTGCCAGGGAAGGATCACTTCACTCGATGCTCTGCATAATGCAGCCCAGGAAGCTGCTGGCCTTTGCTGCAAGAGTGCTTTGCTGGCTTATATTTAACTTTGTGTCCACCAGGAACTCCAGGTGCTTTTATTCGCAGGAGCATGAAGCTTTGCCTAATACTCTTTCACAACAGTTGGGGAAAGGAGGTAATTTTATATATGTCAGATGCAACAATAGAAGTGATACTCTTGGGTTATCAAAACCATTTCATTGTGCAACAAGGAAACTCTAAGAAATATTTCAGTTTGTTAAACTTATATTTCCAGCTTGCTGAGGAACAAACAGTGCAGCTCTTTTTATTTTTATTTTCAGTTGTACAAAATTCAAATATATAATAGTGAATTTGCAGATTTTAGCATTTTTTCCCTGTTGGGCAATGCAATACCAAATGTTATAAAATTAATTAAGATATATTTATAGTGTAGAAACACAGAGATTCATTACAAGGGGAAAATTTTACATTGCAGAATGTCTTAGGTTTTGAGCTATGCACTGTACATAATGTTTGATTTTCTGTGTAGCAATATAGAAGTAGGGAAAAAGAGTGTGTTTCCAAGGGAGTTAAAGGAAGTGTTTCACACTGATTTAGGCTGTTAATAAAAGACCAGTGTGCCTTCCCCCCTTCCCCCGAACAATTATCAAAATTGGGAGCACAGAGGAAACAGTGTACATGTAATGTCTTCATGTAGAAGAAATAGATGTGGATAACTTTCAGATATTAACAATATAGCATATACTTCTAAAATGTCACACCACAACTACATTGAAAAGCTATATTCCTATAATAGTCCACTGGGAAATAGTTTTATAATCCCTCAAAAAGCTTCCAAGTCCCTTGTTGTTATTTTCAAATTAGGCTATCTCTGTCAGTAATATGCTAAGACATTAAATAAGACAAATCCAATAAATGTTTCATAAAACTATGCAAATTAATAACTAGGCTAAATCCACCAGGGTCTATGAAATTTTATATAGTAGCTACAGTTACAATTAACAGTACAGGGCCAGCTCTGCAGAAGAACAGGTGAAACTTTCATGAACTGTATTAGAAACATAACATTTAGACTGGTTACAGATAGAATGATAGCATTGTGAGGTATGAAAAACTAATAAATTAAGGTTATACCATCCTCACATTGTTATAGAGTTTTAGGAAGAGTACTTTATGGTGCAGAGGTCTTGAATATCTCCTATACTGGTAGAAAAAATCATGACTTTACTGAAAACAGCCAGTCAACCACCTACCATAACCCTGAAAATATTTGGAAGGAAAAAGGAAATCTATGCTATGTTTTCTCAAAAAGAAGCATTCTCAAATTACTTGTTGAGATTTGGTTCCACATTCTCCAATGCCAACAATACATTTTTGGAACAGGCACCGATGAAAACAGTTTCACCCACTTAATAATAAAAGAACAGAAAAATATTTGGAGAAGTAGTTAGGAACACCATGTCCTTTGGTCCATGCATTTGGGCTGACTTCCCAAAACAGAGTCTTTTTGATCCTTCTTACTGTAATTACAAGAGTAAAACTGTGATCTCAGTCTCACAGGTATGTCTGTCATGAGCTGTCCAGGAATAAGTTGGGCTTATACGTATTTTGAGATTTGGCTCTTTCTTTATCCAGGACTCTGTGTTCTTTGTTGCAGAAACACAAAGCACTGCAGATCCTGTTTGTTCTCTGGGTCTTTCCCTTTCTTGCAGACACATGGACAAACAAACATTCTCTGTATGCACACAAAAACATAGAACCCTTCAGAGGATTAGTTACACACATTAAAAAGGCAACCAGAGCACACTCTCAGAAAGACATGCAATGCAGACTAGGTGGAAAACTTTACTTAGAGGCCAGAAATTAAGCTTTCAGTAGAACAGAATACACACTGACTTCAAAGGTAGTTTTTACATAAGGAGAAATTAAAAGCTGGGCCAAAATAAAATCTAAATTTATACCCTGATAAAAATTTATTTTAGATGTTGAACTTTGTTGGTAGGGTATTAAAATGCATAATAACGGACATGGATTTTTTCAGTCATGCTGACAGCATGATGCATCAATTCCTTTACAACATGACGTCATTCAGTTATTATGCTTCCTATGTCTATCTGGTACTGACAGAATTTTAGTCTAAAATCAAAGTAGCTTTGATTCTTAACTGCAGTAAATGTAACTAAATGTTTGTATAGAGTTAATTATTTTTCTGAAAAAGAACAGGGACCTCCAGCAAATACACCGAGTGTGAGGATTCCTTAGGTAGTTTTCCATGAATGAACCATGTTGTCAGATGACAGCTCCTGAGCTTCTTCAGGCTCTGATATCACAAGCGCACTGCAGAGAATCAGTATGGCAAGTCTGCCTCTGTCTATGCAGAACACCTCCAACATGCCCTACTATGTTCTGTCTTTTTTATGTCTGCACATGCTCTCACACCAAGCCCAGCATTCTCTTACTATTTTGAGCAGGAAAAAAAAGTATGTATGTGCATGTGTCTGTGCATGTTTAGTGTCTCAAGGACACAATAAGTTCACAGAGAAGGTATGAAGTGTATCTGTTGCCCACGTCTAGTCTTTTAAAGAGGGGTGGGCATGAGTCCTCTGGCTTCAAACTAGTGGGAAAGCCAAATACTAAGTCGTGAGGTCACTGCCTTTCAGCATTGTTGTTGATTGAGCAATAATATTTAGCAGCATTTACATGGAACATCATACAAATTCCTTGGAATCAATTTTCAAAGTCTTTTGACCTCAGTAGAGCCAGGTTTTTATTATAGAGGGAATTACATGGAAGACTTGAACAGTCTTCTGTTTGAGAAGTTGCAAAATAGCATTCACGAACAGCTATTAAGACCCTGACTTCTGATGTATACAATCATGTTATCTGATATTATATTCATTCCCACAAAGAGGGATTTCTACATGTGAAAAAGTATTTCCTGCACATCACTCATTACCTCTTTTAAGGTGTTTTTTTTAAAAAAGATTAACTACAGAATATTTGTCCATAGTACTGGTATTTGGTGGAAAAGTTTCAAACATCTAAGCATAGAAATTGTGAAACTAAAACACAGCCATGCAATATAGGTGGTTATGCACACAGACAATTGGTCAAATGTTTAGAAAAAACCTATATAAAAAATAAATCTAACAAGTTTGCACTGCTCCACGTTCATGATTATAATATTACACAAGTGAAAATAGCCCTTAAAAAAGATCCACCCTGGATGTCAATACACTTTATAGATCTTCACTAGGAGGTTGTTTGGGTTTTTTTGTTTTTGGGGTTTTTTTTAAACAACAACAAATGAACAAAAGCACAGACTCATTTCTGAAGTCAGAATTCATCTTCTAAACACTCAAAGGGACTGGGATCCTAGACTGTAGGTTTTTGACCCCCTATTAATAGCAGTCACAAAGTACTCCAATGTTATAGAATGGGTCACTGTTCTAACCTACACTTACATATCTTAACTGAGTCCTACAGGACACAAAAGTCTTCCCCATTGAATAATTCAGCTCATTGTCTTGACTGTCCGTGAATTTCTCAGATAGGCAATTCGTATTGCTGATCACAAGTGACATTAATACGCTAGCTGTCATGTAATGCATTTAAACTTGCCTTTTACTGTACAATGCAAATGCGTTTTCTCTGAGAATTCTGAGTGCAGCTTAATAGCCAGGCAGGAAATGGGATAATTGGTTAAAGAGATTCACAGTGCATTATTAGTATTTTTATTACTGCTGTAATTTTATAGTGTCTTTGATTTATGAGACAGAGGAAAAATGAAAAGGCATTCTGTATCTTTCCAGTTGCACTAAACTGCTTTGTATCCAGAAATTAAAGTGCTGACTAAGATGCTGTAATGAACCTTAGGAATAATGATTATTTTCCTGATTTAGCATTTGTATTAGTCTCAGCATCTCTACGGTCATATCACTGCTGCTGCAAATGAAAGTAGTCACTAAACAATGGGAAAAATACCGCAGTAGCATGCTTTCCCCAGCACTTCTAGCTATGTTAGGAGTTGACAACATTTGTAGATGTTGCAGTCATTAAAGCCATACTTGGGTAAGGAAGAAGTAAATATTAGAGAACTAAAAAAGAATAATAACTGAAGAAACAACTCTGAATATAGGAATTTTCTATGGCAAATCGCCTTGTTGAACCTGTAAATTGCATTCTCTTTTGCTACTATTTTTATAGCACCTTTCCTCAGTTTCTTTTACTGTGGCAATCTGTGTGGCATATTCTACGTTCTAAGGGATAACTGTTAGTCAGTTCCAAGTGTTTTTTCACCCCGACACCATACCCACAGAAAACAATTAGTTCTGCTGGAGCAAATGGAAAATGGAGGATCAGACATGCTGAGAAAAACATCAAAGGAATGCAAGCAGTGATGAAGAATTGAACATCGAGAAGATGTAAATTAATGATTTTTCACTTATGCGTGTTTTTGTGTTTTCTTCTGACCTTTTTCAGCTGCTTTATACAAATACACAAAATAGCTAAGTGACACAAGCTATTTCCATCTCCTTCCCAGCCCTCTGACAGAGTTAAAAGACTTCATTTTACTGGCAATCTAAATGGAGGAAAACTGAAATTAAGTACTGTATGGAAACACACTAATCAGATAAAGAAATAGGCATAAGCAATCT
This sequence comes from Falco naumanni, assembly GCF_017639655.2. Classification (NCBI taxonomy): domain Eukaryota; kingdom Metazoa; phylum Chordata; class Aves; order Falconiformes; family Falconidae; genus Falco; species Falco naumanni. Next base: position 48,801,155 of record NC_054057.1, on the reverse strand, counting down.
AATGTCACTAGAAAAATATCAAAATTGATTACTATGTGGGTGTAACTTTTTGTGTGAGTCAACAACAGTCTGAATCAGTCATGTGCCCATATTCCTGTGCAGTTACAGGGTGTCCTGCTGTGAAAGGCGATGTTGTCACTGGACAGTCAGATCTGAGACTGCACAGATGTAAGCTAATAAATCTCAGGGTGACAACTGGAATTGAAAATGCGCTTGTGCTCGTTTTGGCTGGGGTAGAGTTAATTTTCTTCATATTAGCTACTATAGGGCTATGTTTTGGATTTGTGCTGGAAACCGTTGATAATACACCGATGTTTTGCTTTTGCTGAGCAGTGCTGAGTCAGGGCCTTTTCTGCCTCTCACCCCTCCCCACCAGCAAGTGGGCTGGGGACGGATGGACAAGGAGTTGGGAATGGACACAGCTGGGACAGCTGACCCCAAAAGACCAAAGGGATATTCCATACCATATGGCATCATGCTCAGCATATAAAGTTGAGGGAAGAAGAAGGACAGGAGGGATGTTCAGAGTTATGGCATTTGCCTTCTTCCCAAGTAACTGTTACCCATGAAGGAGCCCTGCTCTCCTGGAGATGGCTAAGCACTTGCTTGCCGATGGGAAGGAGTGAATGAACTCCTTATTTTGTTTTGCTTATATGCATGGCTTTTACATTACCTATTAAACTCTCTTTATTTCAACCCACGGGTTTTCTCACTTTTATTTTTCTGATTCTCTCCCCCATCCCAATGCGGAGAGCAAGCGAGCGGCTGCATGGGGCTTAGCTGCCAGCTGGGGTTAAAACACAACAGCACTCTCAGTGGCAGGGAGAAAGATCAAAAATAGCTCTGTTCAAATGACCAGCTTGTGACAGCAGACTGCAAGCCCCACATGACTTCAAAGGGCTAGCAAGAAAGAGTCAGTACTCCTCATTTCCAAATCTGAAAAGGAATGCAATGGAGAACTGAAAGGACATTTGCAGTCAGTAAAAATCAGCCAAGTGTTTTCTATTGATATTTTGGGTTTGTTGATTTTTCCATTAAATTCATTCTTTTAATGAAAAAAAAAATGTCTTCTGAATTGTACATTTTGGACAATGTTGATCTCTAGCAGTCTTTTATCTCTGAGACTTTAGAAAGAAGGAAGTTAGATTATTGCTTTCAGCCTGGGAAAAACTTGCTGGAAAATCACTGATGCTTTAGAAACTAGCAGAAATGATCAGGGAATCAGAAATTTAACTCTCTGTGTTACTTACTATTGTGGCTTACTCACTTCCAAACAGAAGTCACAGATCAAGCCTGAGCCTATCCTACACCGAGAAGTAGCTTTGATTTTCTTTTCCTTAATGTGCTTAGCAAACCTAATGGTTAACTGTGAAGTCATTTTCAAGTTCTAGTTTACAAATGTCAATCTGTCTACCTAAAATACATTCTACAGTGTTAATTGGATATATTATTCTTCTTGTCTTCCTGCCAAAAACTGTTACGCATTTTTGCTTTGTGATTTTTAGTAATAATTAGATTTCAAACCAAAACTAGTGATTCAGAGTCTGGTGAACTAGCTTATGTATTAAGTTTGTAAATTACTTGATAAAAAAAAGGCTTTACATAAATGCATGTTACTGTTCTCAGTAAGAGCTACCTGGCATGTACATAGGCACAGCTGAATTATTGGTGACCTCATTACATTTTCTTTGTCTTAGATCCTCATTCCAGTCTTTGCTTCTCTTTTCTATAAAAAGAGTTCTAACAGGCTGCTCACAGTTGCTAATTGTCATAATTTGTATTTCATATTAAAATGCTTTCACTTAGTAATGTGGTATTAAATATTTTTTCCTGAGGTAGGGGGTTGAGCATTCTGACACAGACATCCAACTTCTGATTTTGGTTGCAAGTCTGTATCACCCTCTTAGCTCCACTTAATTGAAAACAGAGCTTGCCTGTAAAACATCATGATTTAGAGCTGATCATATAAATACCCAACCTTCTGTTCTGTGCCTTTGTGAAAAGTACTGTTTGTACATTCACATTTTCAAGCTATGATGAAGTGTGCCCCTTTCCCTCGCTACATTTTCAGGCATCTGCAAAGCCCATATTTAAATGGTTGAGTGAAAAGATTGTAAAACATATTTTGAAATGTAAAAGTTTCCAATAAAGTGCACTTGCCTGTCTTGTGAACTTTGAATTGAAGGCTATCTCTAAGTATATTGCATTTGCTGCTTGCTTTTATTATCCCAAACCTGTGGTGACAATTGCTTTCCCTTTCGCTCTGTACTTACTTGTTTTTGTCATTCCTCTCAAGGGTATCATGCCCTGGGTAATAATAAAATAAAAGGTTCATTCTTCGTGCAGTGTTCTGCACACTGACTGAATTGTTCTAGACTCCAGAGGCTGAGAAAGGCAAACCAATGTGAATGATGATAGGTGAAAAGGTCATCGTTTCATTCTTGTATAAAATAATTTTTGGTACCCATTTCACTTCTCCACTTTTTTTTTCTTCCTTTCCTGGAGGCCTTTGTTTTAAGTCTCTTTTTAACTCTCTTTAAATGATTTATGATCTGTTTCACACTTTGTTACCTTTCTCTGCATTGTAAATGTCAGTGTGCCACATCTGAGAGATGGGAAGTTAACATGCCGTGGGGTTTTATTGACGAGTCTGTGTCAGTGCAAAAAGAAAATGTTTTTAGTTGGTAAAGCACTGCATTTATTATCCAAAATCTCCTGACAGTAGTAATGATAACACATGAATGAGATGAAATACTGTCAAGACCTTTTCAGTGTGCTGGAGCAGAGGATGAGTGAGACAGGGAGAAAATTCCAAGATTTCAGAAAGTAGTTTCTAAAAAAAATAAATTACACATCACATACTCAGCATATGTGAGTACATGTGTGTACCTGGCATACATACAGAGTCACGTTTGCATATAGATGAAACAGTAGACATCAGAAGACAGTATTCTTTTATTCTCCCAGCTGAAAGGCAGCATTCCCAGATGCTTATTGAAACCAACTGGGATCTCAGACCTGCACTCTGCCTCTCTAACAGCCACCAGCATCCAGTTGACCTTGAAAAATTCACTTCAGCTCTCCCAGTCTCTTGATATGTAAAATGAAATTATTGATCTGCCTCTTTTTTTGCAAAATGCATTTGAGATGCACTAATAAGCCATGAAATAGGTAGAAAAAGCTGTGAAACCTCATACACTCATATTTATAACCCCAAAAGATGCATTATGGAAATGAGAGCTGGAAAAACTTTCTAGATCATCTTTCATGGGTATATTCCTTGAGCTAGGAAGCTTGATAATTCTGTGTACTTGAAAGTCAATGAAAGAGCTTCTCCCAAATTCACAGAAGAAGCTAAAGAAAGTTTTCAGAAAGTCTTCATACAACAGTGACAGAAAAAAATTATGAATGAGGAAATTAAATATGGGTTACCAGCAAAAGGTTTCAATCCCATATTCAAATTAGGCATGCAGCCACTGTATGCAGAGTCTTAGGATAGACATAAAATACAGTAATAATTTTAATTGCTCTGTGGTGGCTACATAGTTAGCAAAGCATGCATGCAGCTTTGTATAGGCCCTGGAATTTCTCCAAACAGAAGGAAACATTAAGTACATCCTTTCAGTTTGCATTTTTGTACCATTAATATACCCCATGTCTACTGCTCTACTAGCTGCTGGGTTCAGCAGAACTTAGGTTTTCTTTCTTAGATATATGTAATTTCTATTAGCTTCTTTGTAGCAACTTCAGTTTATCTAATTTCTATTGTGGCCTGTGAGATTTCTAAAAATCATTAACATCTCTTTTGCATCATAAACCTGGTTAAGTTTTAAAACCCCAGCTGTTAGAACAATTCTTTTATTATAACACTAAAAAGTTCCCGTGCACACACCCTCCTTTTTTTTCTTTTCTTCTTTTTTCTTCTTTAGGGAAAATGCCACAGACAAGGCTGGTACAAAAATTGACTTTGAAACATTTTGTAATGGGAAAATGGGGCTTTAGGTGAGCTTTCCTCTAGAATAGAAGTTATCCCTTGTTTAGGTTAGTTAACCTGTGTTACAGGTGAGAAAATTTTGTAAGAGCACAGAAATATGCCTAGAGACCTAGTATAGATTTAGGCATACAAAAGAAAGACAAAATTTGGTCCAAGATACTCTGAATGATTGATTTGTGTCTATGGTTGCAGTTAGAGGCAGGTCAAGTAGTTTATAAGATGGAGGCTGATATCTCCCTTGGTCTTAAAACAAATTCATACATGTTGGTGACCTAGGTTTGCAGATGGGACTTTTGAATATTTCCTAAAGTAAACATCTGATGGATTAAGGGTAAGTAATCAGAAGACCCACATACTGAAGAAAATACAGTCAACTGCAGTTTCCTAGTTGGTCAAAGCGGTGATAAAAAGGTTATAAGTGTCCTAGAGTACACAATATAATAAAAATATAAGTATGTAGGGAAATGTACTTTAAATAGAAATTTCTGAGACATTGATCTTTAGCTTTTTTATTTATGTCTTCTGTGTTTCACTAAAAAAAAAACAAAACAAAAAAAAAAAAACCAATCAAACAAAAAACACCCATGTAAAATACTGTAAGGAAAGACAAATACCTCTTCTATGGCTAGGAAGCTATCAACATTTGACTCAATCTGACTATATTTCTATCATACTGAAGGGAAGCCAGCAACTCTTAGCAGTCTTGCAGTGCTAGCTCTTTTATAACCAGATGTACAAGAATCAAGGCTAGGTTTAAAACAAGCCGTTGACACTGAAACAGCTTTTTGGCTCCTGTATCCTGACACTGAACCTTGTGCTTGTTCTCAGCTTGGCTCTCCTTGTATTGTGCATAGAGACTTGCAGGTCTCTGGATTGGAGCTTAAATGTTCAGTAAGGCAAGCAGGGCATGGTCTACATGGGTTATTTTAAGTGTTTGGTTTCCAGACTTAGGCAGCCTCCTACCATTGGGCACTGAAGTAACTCTTAAACATCTAGCAAGAACAACTGGCTGTACACATTCATGAGTTTTACACCAGAGAGTCACTGGATAAGAAGAGAAGGAAGAGAAGGCAGAGGTAACCGGATAATCAGAGAATACAAAGGTTCAGAGGAATACCAGGGCTGTATCACATGATCAGAGAAATAACTTAGATATTTGTGCAAAGAAATACAAGCACCAAGGTATGTCTGAAGAAAAGAGACAAAGAAAACATATTTTGAAGTGTGTAAAAGACACAGAATGTCCTTTGGCACGTTAGGGGATGTACAGAGCGACTCAGTCTAACCAAGGGAGAACAGGTGACAGATTTCTTAGAAGTAAATATTTTAGCAGAAGATTTGAGAAAGCCAGAGATCCTGGGAAACCATGGAGCTTGATCAACTCAGTAGCTCTCCAAGGATATTTAAAAATACCAGCAAGCACTGGGGTAGGCATGCATGCAGAAGCTACAGCAGAGTTAACATTAAATGTGAGAGGTAAAGTATTAATTAAGATGTTTCAGGAATAAATTAAGATATCTATGAGATTAGGTCTAGTGAAGGAGCAGACCAGGTTTAGATCCATACAGCTGCTCAGCTGTTTGTGACAAGACAGATCCTCAGCAAGTTTGCAAAACAGAAATGAACATACAGGCTTTAAATAGACTTTTGATAGTATATGAAAGAAGACAGGTTTTCAAAAAGTGTATTATCCTGAGAAATAGATCAGGCTGGTAGATTGCATCTCCAGCAAGCTGAGGAGTACAGCAAGAGCAGACAAGAGATTGACTGTGATGAGATGCATTCAATTTACTGCTAGAAGAAATCATAGTTTTAGTTTTCAGACTTGAAATAGAAATCATGCTGTATAAGGGAGTAGTGAGGAACTATAGATTCACTGGTGGCATTGAATTCATAGTCCTGAGGAGGCCAATCTATGAAGATTAACTTATGATGGAGACTGAGAAAGCACAAAATACAGAGTGAAGTTTGTTAGGAAAAAAAATAATAAATATGAGGCAGTTGGAAGATATGAGGGAAATACAATATAAAAATTAAGAGACCAAGAACTGCAACAGACAGGAAAAAAACACATTGTGTTTTGAAAGATTATGTATTACTGAAGGGATATAATGGAAGAAGTCTAGTTACTGTTGAATATTTTTGTAAAAATTGAGAAAGTTTGAAAGAAAAATATTTTTTAGAAAGGTAAAACTAACTGAATAAAAGTCATGATTGCGTCATATAAAGCTGCTGGCTTACAGGTTGGAATTCACAAAGCAGGACAACAAACAAAAGATAGTGACTTTATGTATGAGTTCCCTGAGGGGAATGCTGCAAAAAACAAAAGTGAAGTGATAATTAAAGGGTTCAAATAGGAAATAATAACTTTACAGATGATCTAAGACAGTTAACTGTGGCTGCTTAGGTTTGTGTTAATTGTAATCCCATAACAAATGTCAGACTTGAAACAAAGTTCAAGCAATGCAACACAGATGATCAATCACAGGCTGAGTTAGATTAATTAGAAAAAATTTTATCAAAGAGAAAGAGGTTTTAAATAATCAGTAAGGGACAGGGGGAAAACCTGTTAAGAGTATTAAACTGAAGGAGAGAAATTATACACATGAATACAAGTCTTGAGATAGTACATAGCAATAAACCTGGGGAACAAAACACATTTCAGTGCTACACTTGCACAGATAAACTCCTTTTTGTGGCTTCTATTTTAATGTAAAGAATTTCAAATTCTTTTGCAAGTAGAAACCCTGCTTCAATAGAAGGTTGCCACCACTCAGTACACGTTTTAGACTGAACATTAGGAATGTGCTTGAACTTACTTACAGCCGAGAATGACTGCATACAAGGTTGGCATTCTATCACTTGAGTTTAATTTGGTTTCTTGGTGTAAGCCAGTGGAGATCCAGCTGATACATAGGTCTAGAGGGCTGTTTGGCTGGTTGAACAATTAAGTGTTTGCAGTAAACTGAAAAGATCTCTACTTCTGTTGTTTCTGTTTGTCTGCATTCACTAGATGTCTGTACTAGATTTCTAGCTTACATTCAGGAGTTGTTGTTTGAGTTAATTTCTATGAGCTAAACCTCACCTCAAAGATCAGGGCAGTCGCAACCTAGTTCGATTGCTCACAGATGCGTACTTAATGCAGTATCTAATGACAGTATCTGAGGCATTATATTGTGATGGCGCTTAGGACCTGTGGGAGATCTGTGCCATGTGGCACATGATGCCTCTGGATGGCAGATAGGAGCATCTGAAACGTCACTAGCCACCAGCAGGTGGGCAACTGAATCAAGCCTTCAGGATATATTACATTTATCATATGCAGTATAAATGAATAATAGACTGGAGACCAATTTGATCTTAACATTTCAGTGGCTTTGAAGAGGGTACAGGAAAAAAAAAAAACCCACAAACTTCAGAATAGTCTAATAGTTGAAATTGCTTTATGTAATATTTTCCGTCATGTGTTCTCTATCACTTGCTTTCTAAAGTGCTTTTTACTCTGTCCAGTTTGAGATAGAGTAAATAATATATACGTTCTTTCTCTTTATTATTCTTAAAACACAAAGCAGTAAAATGTCCTTCATAGAACATGTGCCCTTAAGTTGACAACGTTGCTTACATTTTAGTGAAAACATGACACTTCTTGACATTTGTAGAAATAGCAATTACCCATGGTCAGAACAAAAAACCTCAACAAATAGAAAGCCATGACATATTTTAAATATGTTCAAAATGTGATTAAAATTGTTTCAGCAAATACAGTTAGTGAAGTGAATATCTGTTAAAGAAATCGACCTGGTCAAAATATCCATCACCTGTGAACCGAACCAAAGCAGAAACCCTGTGCTAGACCCGTGCTGAACAAGTACAGTAGCTATTAACTCCTTTTCACCAACTTCAGCTTCACTTGTCTTTCACATCTCTATCCAGTTTTTGCCTACTGAAGTCAAAGGCAAATTTTATAGCAAGCAAACCATAAAACTCAGCTACTGCGTAAATTTTTACCACGTACTTGTATTCTGTTATCATCGTCAGCACAGAAAAGAAATCAAGTTAAATATGGCGCTGTTTAAATTAGTGGCATTTTTTTCTGGCAGTTCCTTTCAGGAGGCTTTGTGGGGGTGTAAACTGATAGTAAAGAAACAAAGCCATTAAAATTCTAGGATTGCCATACATAATAACAGGTTAACCAAAATACTGAGAATACATCAGAGGTTGGAACAGGAAAATACGTTTAAAGTTTTTGCAAGGATTAAATGCTGTATAATGTTTAATTGTGGGAAATCACGTCTGTTACTCAACATTTATAAATTAAGTACAATTAGCTCCCTAGCCTTAAACTATTTCTTTAAATGTGGCTAATGATTGTAAATGTTAATTGATCTTCTAATTAATGGTATTAGAATAAGCACTGGAATTGTTACAAACAGAAACAAATGAAAAGGTGACCTAACTTCACAAAAAGACAGCCAAACATACAAAAGATGCCTTCCAGCAGCAGATGAACATTTAGATGATTCCAAAAGCAACAAAGATGAAAATAACATAAAAAATGTTCAAGAATATTTTGTGGATAGTTTTGTTAATATTAACTCCTCCAAATCATTTTTATGTCTATGCCATTGCAGAGCAAGGACACTGCACTAGTTTTGGGAATAGCCCAAAAAGCTGTTAATGTTTCTGTATTCCCTGTTAATTGTCTTACAAAGTAAATATAAATTATTTTAAATTTAAGACTGCCATGTTAATATGCCATACTGAGTTCCAGTCATGTTCACAACGAAGAAATAGGAGAAAAAATGTCACTATCCACTGTGTCATAATTCTACATGCTTATTTGTTTCTTGTTATTGTTAGCAAATGTTTCTTTTGAATTTTGTGTGCATGGAAGGCAGTCAGTTGCAGTGATCTCAGTTTACCTTTGATTTACGAACCAGCACTGTTTTTCATGGAACAGTTTTGTCAGTTCAAAAGTGCAGGCGCTGAATTGTCATACTTCGGAGATGAAGAGTGGAAAAAATCTTACTTCCCACACAGCAAGAAAATTGACTAACAATAGGCTAAAGGGAACTTGTGTAGAAAACCAATACAAGTGAGTCTCCTTGTAACCAGTTCCCCCTCTTGCAACACTTCATATGGGATCAAGGATGCAAACAAAAAACTTTGGTACTAAGCTGCAACTTTTGAGCGTCAACAATCTAGTATTTTCTTTACCAAGTCCTTGTTTTTCTGTGTTGTACATTGCTTCAAAACATTGGTCTTAAACCAACAACAAAAAAATTCTGTTCTCAGTCAGGAAAAAATGAGGTATAACTCATCACCAGTGTGGTGCCACTCAAAGCTGTTACACTATATAAATGTATGTACCAGTAAAAACAATAAAATTTACTCATGACTATTATTACACCCTACAGCTGCATGTTACTTCCCATGCTCTTGGCTAGTAGAAGTTACCAGAGGAAATGCATGCTTGGTAAGATGCCAGTCTCACAGAGATTTTGAAATATTTAAAGACTCTGACTGATTGTCATCTGTTTGGTTTTCCCATTGATTTGGTCTCCCTCGTGCAGACAGAATGCTGAGCAAAATATGCAAGTGGTATCTGGATTTCGGCTTCCTGTCAGATAGGCTTGCAGCTCGCTTGTCTGTTAACAGCTTTCCTTGTCTTCTCAGGACATTTTTTATGAATGTTTTCTTTTTAGCATCTTATGTTAGGAGTTTTTTCATCTGGATGTGGGTTTGTCTATCTAATCTATCCCTGAGATCTGCTTTGCCTATTATATGGGTCAGCTACTACAGCATTCAAGTGATTTACAGCCGTGAATGAAATTTATCCTCACTTTGCCCCCAAGAGGAGGGGAGAAAGTACAAGAAGCCAGCTCAGCCCTGCCATGCCAATGTTGGATTCCAGAGAGCATCTGAAACCATGCCATGCACTGCACAGCTGGGCAACAACCTCCAAAAGACTATATTTATTCCCATCATATCACAACAAAATATGGCAGATACCTGAACAGTGAATTAATTTCTTGTACTTTTCATTACCGTTTTGAAAGGTGTCTCCAAGGGGAAAAAAAGTCTCTTTCCATTAATAAATAAATCCTAGATGTCCATTTTAATTGTTACCTTCTTGGTTTTTGCTGGTGACTGCCAGATTTGATCTTACTTGATTTTACTAAGCATGCAAAGGGAATGAAAAAGCATGTTTAGTATGTAAGCACTAGAAGACCAAAGTGTTGAACTCTGCTCTACTCGTATACAGAGCTGTTACTAGGAAGTGTAGTACTTATTAGTTCACTTACAAGCATTTATGCTTATCTAATGTTTTATCTCTAGGGTCCAGTTCGGCTTCCAAAGACACTCTGAAAACATTAATCCTTGTCTGTCTGTGTGTTTGCTGTGAATTTACTAGGAAACAATGTTAGCAAACATTGCAGGAAATTCACTTCAATACAAGGGGTCAGAAAATATAATGACTTCAATGATATGACATCAATGCAAGAGAGTCTTGTTCAAGTATATACCCATAAATGGTGACTATACACATACACACTTGAGTGTACATACGAATACGTATGGGTGCACATGTGTATTTTGTTAGTAACAGCATGAACATGAGTTTTGATGGTGTCAGAGGAAGGTGCCAGAATGTGACACAGATAAATTGTAGATAAATGTGTCACATACATTTCCAGCATGATGTTTGAAGCTATTTCATTAAGAAACTTGTCCAGTGTAAAGATAGTCAAATTCATGTATGTACAGTACATTTGCATATATGTATATATATTCATGCATACATTCAAAGAATATGCATCCTTTCATTTGGTGTTGGAATTACTTATCACAGAAACCAAGTGAATTATGTGATGTTAACTAATCTTAATAAAAACATATTCCTTCATTGCCTTGTTTGTGATGTTATCATTCTTGTCACTCCAGGCAGAAGACAACAAAAATTGATAAGAAATAAAATATCTAAACCACACTGTATATGGCTCTGCTGCTTACACGATCTCTTGGTAGGTGCAAGTGCTGCTGTTTGGTGGTTTTTACAGCTGCTTGGTAGCAGTGGTGTGGTCCAGAGGAGTCAGATACTTTGCTCTCTCATTTCTTACTTTTTTTCTTCAGTTTCCTTTTTTATATCATGGTCAAGTAAAATCTGTATTTTTAGTAGGAAAGTGAAATAATTCCAAGGAGTTATTCCAAGCTTTGCAATGAAGAAAACAAAAATATTTCTTGATACAGAAAAATGTAAGCTGAGCTGTCAAACAAAAGAAGGGCAAATGGAAGGAAGGAGACAGACACAGCTAATATTTATTCCACTGTCTGCTGTATGAAACAGGTTAGATCATGGAATTTTCTTTTTACCTAATTTCTTCATAGAGAATAGTGCAACTATTTTGATGATGCTTTGGAGACTAGATTTTAAGACTGGGAACACACATCTTTTGCTGTAGCTGTGCCTCATCCACCTCTGAGCTGCTGCTGCTGTGATTTCTCCTCTAACCCTTTTCAGTCAGAATAAATCAGGTGACTGCTAACAGCTTAAATAATAGGCGATACCCCTTAATGTAAAGACCTTTTGTTAGAGACCTTTTGTCAGAGACCTTTTGTTCCTCTGCAAAAAAAAGCCGGTGGCAACAGCATGCCTCCTGCACCCCACCAGCACAGAGAATGAATCTCCCCCTTTTTTTCACTGTCTGGCCAGTAAGCTTGTTTGCCCCTAAAGTGAGACATAAAGGCACCTCCTCCTGTACAAAGCTTATGACAGAACCAGAGTGTGACCTTAAACAGGATGATTTTACATCTTCAGTGAGTCTTTTATTAGAATTTCTTTACCTATTGTGAGCTCCTCTGACGTTTTTTTAGTGACTAAGGTAGAAGACAGCTTCAGATGTTTTCCCATAAATTAATAATTCCTGAATTACAGTATGAGGTATTCCTAAAATTACACTAGATAGAAAAACCTTAGAAATCAGTCATTTTACTTATCTTTTTTGCTGGATGCTGTAATTCAGCTTAATCCAAGTATATAAGATCCATTCTGTTATTTAAAAACACATTTTTCCTACCTTAACTTCATGACCATAGCAACAGTTGGTGCTTGAGTAAAATGACATCCCATTTTCATATTAAACCAAAATTCTGAAAGCATGAATCCTCTTTTGTTAAATGTCCATTAAATTGGAGTGTTTGATGTATAGTTGTTGAAAAAGAGCAATGGCCAAGACTCATTGTATGTAATACTTTTTTGTGTAGATAGTCAAAACAAAACAAAAATAAACAAGGCAAAACAAAATGTAAAGCTCTACAAAATCCTAAACTGCAAACAGATTCTTTTTGATCAGATCAGTGAACAGATAAAGGGCTTCACTGATTATTTTGTTATTTCACACACACGAACTTGTATACACAAGAAGGGATGTTTTCACAGTAACATACTATGTTTTGTGATTCCTGTAAAATGAATTCAGACTAACTACAGTAATTGTCCATGTGAGTCAGAAGGATTTTCTGAGTCATGCATATTGATCTTTCATTTCATAACAAAAGCCGGCTGCTGCAGGAAAAGGTTCATTTTCTTATTTTGAAAGGTCTGATGCTCTGCCTCCACAATTGTTGTGATCTGAAATTCAGTATAAAATGTAGAAGAAATCTCTTTTTAATTATTACTCTCACAGAAATGAGAAAGGTCATTTGGTCTGATCACTGAGAAAAATTTCTTTCCTCTAGCATTTTTCATAATGAAGAGACATTAGATTAATGTTCACTTAAATAACATGATTAATGGTATGATCAGAAAGTAGCTATGTTGGAACAGTGTGAGTGTAAACCATCTAATCAAACAAAATGATTAGGTTTTTTAATTGTTTATAGCAGTATAAGGTCATATGAAGTCCCTTCTACTAACTCATCTTTCTCTTCCTGTATTTTAGTTCTCCCTTTCTGTCTTCAGAATGATCATTAATTATAATTAAAGGAAAGGAAAGCAGTTAGCTTGACAAGCTCAGGATTTGGGAATTATTACAGTCATTAAAGGACCTTCTGATAACCATATTAAACTTCATCATCCACATACCATCAGGCTTCTCTCTGTCATACACAAAGCAAAGTACATCAAGTACAGCAGTGTCTCAAGAAAGGAGCAAATATATCACCTAATTTAACTTCACTGAAGTAAGCGGAGATAAACTCCAGATTAATTTTCTCCTGTGACTTCCCAACATAAAGAAAGTTAAGAATGAAACCAAACTGCCTGGTGTACAGGGCTTCTTAGAGTTCTTGCCATTATTAGCATGTGGTAGCATCATATGAGAACCTCAAACGTATCTTTAGATTTGATTCATTGTTCAGTCGCATGTGCTGCTTGGAGTTCCTGAGCAAAAGTAAACAGGGATCAAATCACAAGAGCCTGTTTTAATGGTGTCAAAATCCCTGGACTTAATTCCTATTTCTCACACCATTTTAAGGTCACTTCTTAGCCATGATGAAACATAAATAACTTTCTGAAAATTAAACAAACATATTCTTGCATCCATATTCATATGTATTCATATCATATTCATATGATTATATTTGTAACATTTCATATTTTTTTTCTCTTAAGATGTGTCCAATGAAAAGGAACCATGGCTAAGGCACAAGAGGTAAGTGACCTACAAAGGAAAGCATCTTAACCTTACAAACATGGGGAGAGACAAAAATTGCCCTTCCTAGTACAGCTCTGAACCTCTGACAGAACAGCATAATGCACTATTTTAGCAGATCAGTCACACATCGCGGTGCAACTTCACACAGAGCACAGTGGTGGGCTTCAGAATTTGCTTACCTGCAAGCCACTCGCGGCAGTGGTCAAAGGTTACTGGCAAGCTGATTAAAATTGTGCCTGCTAGACATCTTTCAATATGTCACAACATGTCATTTTGTGCTATGCATTTCAGAATGAAGTAGCTTTCTCCTTTTAAGATGTTGTCATTTGCTCTGTCAGTTTGCTTTAGACTGGAAAAGTACCAGACTCCTTTTGATAGCAGCTACCCAAAACACAGCAATTCTAGAAACACAGAAAAAAATATCTCAATTTTTTGTTTACATGTAAATAATGAAAAGTTGTCATTCTGTGAGACTAAAAAAATATTTCTCCCCTTTAAAAAAAGATTGTTTAATCAAATGTTAGTGAAAGTGAAGAACAAACACAAACGATAGAATATTTTATTTTTCATACTACACAGTAGTATACTGCACACTTTCTAACTACATAACAGAAGGAAAATAAGAGAAGGTGGTTGCGGCAGTTCAGTCTCAGCTGGAGATGTCAAGCTAAATTTTGCGTCACTTGTTCATTTTATATAAAGCACTTCTTCCAGATCTACTTTATGAGTATGAATTTTGCAGTGTTATGGAGGAAGTTCTGATTTTTTGGAACTGGATTCCTTTCCTTACAACTTACTTTCAAAACATTTTTTTTTTCCTTGCAATATAGAATATAATTTTTTTCTATTCTTGCATCCGCTTTTTCAAAGACCTGTTGTTAGGAAAACTTTCTAGATAGCATTAAAGATCAAGGTCTTCTCCTGGAGCTAGTTACATCATCTCATGAATGTGCCATGCTTTCATTGCGTAAAAGAATTCCCATCAAATTCAGTAGGACCTGAAGCCCTCAGAAAGAGAATTAGTCTGTAAAAGCCTACTGAAAGGACTAGAAACAAAATGAATACTTCTCTCCACAGAGAAATAGGAGGAAGACAGCCATAGAATTATTAACCCACTGATACATGAAAATTTATATCAGGTGGTGTAATTTACTTTCTTTATACTATGCTGGCAAACAGTAGTTTTCAGTGCTAGGTTTCTGTTTTGTTTGTGTTTGGATGGTTTTTTTAATGACTTGGACCCCTAACTTTTCACAGATGCAATAGCTGTACATATCTACATTAAAAGACCACTGAGGGATACCTGTGTAAATCACATATTGGGGATACATTCAGGAAGGCACTTAACAGCCATAACAACAAAGGGGCTCTGGTACTCACTGTCTGACTTTCAAAATCCAGCTCAGATGCCATCTAACCTTCATAGCAGAGGTTTCCTATTTCACAGAGGACGTGTTTTGGATGAAGTGGTCAGAGCCAACAGCTTTGATGTAACCATTCATTCCAAATACAAATGAGCACAATGGAATTATTCCTGTAATGGGGTGCAATTCACCAGTACAATTTAGCCAGAAATTAGTTTTGTGTCATTGACATTGGTGTGAAATGGCAGATGACTAATGAAACAAATGACACAAAACTAATGAAAGAGCATGGTAATTAATATGCAGTCCTTTCTATTTCTATAAGCAGCTAAAAAATATCTCTAATGGCTTTCGTTTGTGATTACCTACTGTCAGTATTTTTGAGAGAATCATTGATCATATTCAAGGAACTAGGAACTGAACCCCACTACTGCCTACAAAAGTCTGCTGTGCCTCCTACCACTTTGACAAATTGAACATGCCAGCTGCCAATTATGCTAATTTTCAGTGTTGATCTACTGTGCTGTTTATTACTGAACTGTCCAATTTCTTTTATTAATATTCTAACTTCATTCTAGAATGGTAATATTTTCATGTTCTTTGTCTTTGGCCTTATTTATGTCACATGAAATACATTGAAGTTAAACCCTCTATTTTTTTTTTTTGTTTCATCTCTTTTCCACTAGTGTATAATGGATGTGTGATATTACTTAATGAAACACCAGTATGATCTTTCTTTCCCTGTATTACTCTTGTATTCAGAAGGGTTGGAGGAATAAAATGGCCTGCACAGGGAATTTTGTTGCGCTCAACCTGACAGCAAATTACTGAACACATATAACAGTGTCAGTAATACAAGACATAACACTAAAAAAAATCTTCATAGAATATAATTTTTACTACCATTTAGAAAATATAATTATCTTATAATGTGTCATCTCTTCATACATTATCCTGTATTTTTTTAGGCAGCTTTTCCACATTTCCTTGAAAACCTTAGTAGATGTCCTTGGAATCCTAGATTTTAGAGTATATTAAACTGTCTGACTTGCACTAAATATATTTCACTGAAACATTTGTGACCTTGAAATGATGAGCTTTCTGAAACCTTTCTTATGCTGACTTTATGCAAAAAATGTTAATGGGAAATGGAGAAACAAAGAGAAATTAATCATGAAGGAAACCTTTTGTTTTCAGAGATTTGCAACAAGTACTTTTACATAGACCCTATCCTTAGGCAGAAGGGTAGTTTCTCCTAGAAAGCCCACCTGGAAAGTTCTGTCTTTTTTTCCTTGAATACTGCACAAGTTATTGCATTTGCTGCTGGTTTTGTGGTATTTCAATATTTCCAAATCCAGGCTGCACCAAAAGAAAGAATTAGAGAGAGTTGCAAAATCAAAACAGAATGTCAGATGTATACTTTTTGACATTAAAATGGTAAGGTCTGTGCCTCGGTCAAAGGTTTTGGTGGAAGAATTCAAGAGAGTTTCTTCTTTCAGTTAGCATGGCTAAAACTTCCTGAGACACAATCCTGACATAAGCCTGAAAATAATAATAATATCTTCAGTTCTCTCTTGCCTCTGCTTGCAGCACCATGAGATCCACCAAATGTGCCACTACCAGCTCATTGGACTCTGTTACCTTTTCATAAATCCCTCTGTTTCAGAGTTGTCACTGCTAATCCAGATACTCAGTAATCTAGTTCATGAGATATCTCTAGTAAGATTAGCAGCGTTTAATACTTGGAGGAATGACTATACAGTGAAATGCTGACATCTGCCTACATAATTCAGACAGCCTTATAACAATGTGTAGTGCAGTTAATAGTCAAATGCTGTGAACAAAAGTTGGAATGCATTATATAGTAGTTTCTAAGTGACACAAGAGCAATATCCTTGGAATGAGTTTAAATCTTGTCCAAGTATGTTTCATGAAAATACCCGGGTGAAAATTTCCAAGGTTTCCAGAAAATGATATTCAACAAAATAACTGAGCTTAATTGAAACACTCTGGACCAGAAGTATTTACATGAGCTAAATACAACATGGTAACTTCTCAGCAACCATTGATGTGGGTACCACAAAGCAAAACAATTCATGACATAATTGACAGCAGAGATTTTTCTGATTATTTTTTCCCATTTTTCTGAAAACTTTTTTCTATATTTCTTCTTCCCTTGAGTAATAAAGGTACCCAAAAAGTGAACACTGATTCTTCCTCAGTATATAACCCAGTTTGTACAAACAACTTAATTTTTTTCAATTTATGACAGTGGAAGGGCTGATCTTATGCATACAAGTAAGGTTTCACAGACAGGTGAGAGTACTAAAGATCTGAAAATAGCAAGCCTTGCTTGTGAACCACATTTTTGGACAAAAATCCCATGGAAAAGGCTGGCAAGATGAGCCAGAAAGCACTATGAGCTGTAGTACATGTTGAACAGTTACCAGCAGTAAACACTCGACTTCCTTTAGCTGACCATGAGCTGATAAAAGCAAAGAATAGAGATCCACTGTCCGTGAAGAAACAGAAAACGTCTACCAGGTGAGCTCTGACTTCAGGTTTTCTCTGCAGTACCAAGGACCAGGAATGGAACCGCACAGCTTGTAACTGTGCTCTTACTGAAGCTTTACTGTGGATAACAGTTATGATAATGGTGACAAATGGTTTATTACCTAAAGATCCCTATAAGCCTCTTAATGTAAGAGTGACTGAGAAGATATTCACTTCATTTTTTACGTTCTTTGCACCTTAAGGCTTTGTTCTCTTCCAGGCACCTGGAATTTCACATTTCTTAATAATTTTCCAAAATGTTGGCATTTCAATATTTCAGTGCTCTGGGCTTTCTTTTCTGTTCTGTTTGTCTCTAACGGACACAACTGTCTCAAGAAGAAATAGCAAAGCTGCATCTCAAATCAAAAGCTAACTTACTCATGTCGGCACAGTGCTCCTTACAAGTTAATTCATATTCAGGTGTGGATCTTGTTTATGCGTTTGTAAATTTGTGGTTCCTTTTGTACTGAAATAATAATAAAATAAAAGCAGCCTGGGAATTTTATGCAGTGTTCTGTCTCTGATTATAAATGAAGTTATTCTATGTCCTCTGCTATCCCTCAAACCAGCAGTAAATCTGTATAATTTTCAGAAATGAAGTGGAATTTCTCAGAAACCATACCAGCTAGACCCCTGTTTCTAAAGATACGGACAAATGATACAGACTTCCAATCACATGTTTAGCAATAAGAGTGGTAGTGATGCTTAAGATTCTATCATCTTCAAAGTTAGATCAGGGCCAGACATGTTTAGACACCCACTTGTTTGAGAGTGTCCCATGAACTTTTAAAAAAGGGTTAAAGCACATCATATGAGGAAGGGACCTGAATCCTATTAAAGAGAATTTAGGGCAGACCTTACAAATGACTGCAGAAGGATGTAGCTACTATAAAGTTCAGCCTAAACCTTAGATGTTTAGAACCATTAATAATTCCTACTTTATACCTGCAATTCCAATTTTTGACCTAACTTCAAAGCATGCCTTATTTGTGGAAAGGTGTAAACAGTAGCTAGGGACTACCTAGACTGATGTTGGTGGACACTGATATAAAAGAACTGAAGTGACTAATCTAGAAAAGAGATATCATCTTGATCTCTAAATTATTTGGTTTAAATGTGTTTAATTTTGCACTAAAAATAACAATTCTATTTGAACATATACTGTCCTGTCCTGAAACTTACAGGATGAGCCTGAGTATTATTCTAAAACATATTTCCATGAAAAGTAATATCTAACCAGCATATTGCTTGGTTTCCTCTCTGTTGTCACTTACAAACTCTGAAAAGATATTTTTTTTCTTAATATTAGGTACAACAACAGTGATAACAGAGCCAGGGCTCTGAAAAATTCATGTAAATATATGCACTCACACATGAAAAGCTTCACATTATATTTTAATGGAAATTGGACCAAATAACCAAATATCACATTCTTGGGTAACTGCATAATTTGTCTGAAGGGGAGTAATATAACTGATCGCTATATGTGATCTATAGCAGACCTTGCAGTAGATATATAGATGGTTGAATAGCATTTCACTGGGTTTTGGGGTTTTTTTTGTTCATTTATTTTCTTAAGGGAACTAGTTCAAGTCTGAACAGATCAACACTTTCCTAATCAAAACTAAGCCTTCTACCCTATGGGATTGTGTTCAGAATGATTATAGTTTATGGAGAGGTACTCTTCACTCAGCAAAGAATAGATGGAAGAAAGATAGGCTGGTAAAAAAAAACCCAAAACAATAACAACAACTAAATCACATACCCTACACTGACTGCCAAAAGTTATTTTGTGTGACTTGAATGTATCTGAGAATAGGATGAAAAAGTAAAAATCACTAATTCTATCATTAATATTTTTAATTTCCTCAGCATCTATCAGAAAAAGTGTAAAAATTTGAAAAAATGCTCAAGAGCAGACAAGACAAGAGCTGAGATAACCCTTTAAAAAGCCAGCCTGCAACTGCCCTTCCCCCAGGAACCAAACTGAATCTCAAGAGTAATGCCTTCCAAATGTAATACAGAATCTCACCTGGAAGGATGCCATGTATATACTCTGGCATATTTCAGGGCAAAACACATTTTAAAAGGAGATGCTCAGTGCAATCAGAAAAGGAGAGGTTCTGGCAAAGCAATGTAAATGTACAAATGGATATTCTGGAAAAGATGCTCTATCGAGAGCTCACAGAGGGAATACAGTATCGGTGCCTGATATTTAGCAAGCAGAACAAGTTATCAGCAAGTCAGGAGTTTTGGGTACTGTTGCACTATTACTGAGTGGCTGAGCTAAACACTCATGTTGAACTTCTTTTGTGTAACCATTTCTGTAAGGTGCTTAAGTTTCTGTCAAGGCTAGCTTCAGATAACTTCTATCTAGTTTTCACAAGGGAACATTTGCATGTCTCTTGTCTTTTGATCAGGGCTTTCAGTACTTCTGGACAAAGAAATCTACAATTAGAAATTCCCTCCCATCTATGAAAAAAAGGCATAAAGAACATTTTCGTATCTGCGAGGCTGATTAAAGACTTCCTTAATGCTGTAGAGCATTTTGAAATGCCGAATTGAATGGTAGCACAGAAGGGCTGAGTACAGTTAAAGTCAGTGCAAACATCCCTCATGCTGATGTAACGAGTGACAAAAACTAAAACAATGGTCAATAACAGCAGTTTCATTGTGGTAAGATGGGGAGTTTTTCATGATGTAAAACTGACTCATCTTGTACCTTGCCACAATAGCTGTTTCCTGGAAGGAGTACAGATAGCAAAGGTGTTTTTTTACATGCTTTGCCCCAGAGACAACTTCATCTAGAAGGAAATAATCATTCACTATACAGTTCTCATCCAGACTCACCATCCTGGCTGTAACACACAACCATTAGATCATCTGAAGTACCATGAGATACAACGGGTCCTTAAAGGCACTCTAAGAAACTTGTCATTTCTACCTGGCAACTAGTCAGCCTTGGAGCAATCTTTTGGGAACTGCCATTTCAGAGTCTGCCTTACACTCAAAGTTTGCCTGCTCTGAATTCCCCTGAAAAAAGAGCATTCAAGTCCCGTAGAGCAGGATGCCAATTTAGTAGCAACATATGGCAATACTATCTAACAGTGACATTTTCAAGGTACAGATACAATATTCCTAACTTGATTGATTTCAGTAATTGTGATATATGCAAATGAGGACAAAAATCATTATTGGAGTGAACATTTTTATATGAAACACCTAATACAATGTATGTAGAGCTCAGCAAGATGAAAAATCGTGCATTCTTATTCTAGTACTACACCATTAAATGCAACTGTATTTTCTGTTACCAGAGGAAATGTCATTTTGCATTTCATTGCAGAAACAGAATACAGCCAAGGGGGTCACTGTATTCCCACCTTCTAACAGAAATTTCAGATTTGTTCTGTCTTACCTCATTGTTATTTCTTATTCTGAAATAAGCAGTCTTGCTCTTCATGTAAGAGATGCATACTATTCAGAGTGTGCTAGTCAAAATGTAGTCACTGGGTAGTGGAAAATTTTTAATGGTACTAGGAGAGCTCTGTGGAAGGGATATAGATGCCTCTATATACACATATGTGGGTAATGTAAGGTGATGTAAGCAACGCTGGCTGAGAAGCTATGTTTGCAGTGTTCACAACTCAGTAAACTACATAAAATTGTTCTTACACTTACACTTCAAGTCCTTTCTGAGCTTTTAACACTGTAATCTCCATTCAAACAGAAAGCACCACTAGATAATTGTAATGAGGTTAAATAACTGAGATTATTACGGGGAAAAAAACCACCAAACCAACACTAAATGGTATAGTTCCTAAGTATTTTAAGCAGAGACTATTTTGCTAAACTATTAATGTGTACATTCTCTTTGTACAATGGCAATGTCCTCTTTTTCCTTTAAGTAGCAAATATTCCCTTGAAATAGTATGTGTTTTGTAATTGTCTTGTCTGTATCTTGTTGACTTAATTCTTTTTGTCTTACGGCATTTATGTGTAGAAAGTACACATTGGTCTTTGTTACTGGTCAGCCTCTTCATGCATAAACTAGTGAATATATGATACTTATTTCTGCCAGAAATTTTACAGTGTGATTTTACATATTTTGGCTGACCTCCAAAATACCTAAATGCGTTAAGACCTGGCAAAGTCCACACGATGTTATTCAAATTCATGTTGCTCTAAGGATGGGCTAAGGCTACTTGCACCTTCCGGGATAGCAAGTTCTTCTGTTTTAAAGCATCAATAAGAATGCAATCTGATTGATGCCATGAGTAATGATGTGGCCTTTGGTTTGTTTTTTGTATCAGAAATTGAGGAATCTGTGTTTCACTATTTCATTTTAAATGAAAATGAATTTTTAATTAGTAATAAAAGGGAAAATTCCCTATATCACGAAGAAAGACCTCACATTTATGACATTTGACATTACACTAGGAGAAAAAATAACTAGTTATTATAGCATTCCTGGCTTGTGAATGTGTTTGAATTAGTGTACATGTGACTGTGGCACATAACCAGCGAAATAGGGCATATTAGGAATGTCACAGCAAGGAGGAGCCTTGATGATATTTACAGTTAAACAAAGCCAGCCGTGTTTTCCACATACAGAAAACAAAAAAGATTTTCAAGTTTGCTTATGTTTCTTAAAAGCTTGCCAAATGTCAAAGGCTTTAGAACAAGTGCTGAAAATTTCAGTGATCCTTAAATAAAAGCCATTTAAGTGGTACTTAAGCAAGGCTGCTGTTTTTTCTGCTCTTTTTTATAAAAAGATGGGAAGGGGACACTTCCAGGAGACCAGAAATTGTGCAGCAGATGAATGTTACATCCAAAGTTTTCATTTATCCTAAACATGAAGGGTTTATCTCTGGCTATGTTATAAACCCTCATGGGAAATCTGGAGATGAACCATAATACCAAAATATATGCTTTAGATCCTGGCTTCTTTGTTGCAACAAAAAAAAGTTAATATTTAAGCAATTCTACAGATTTTCCCCAGCTTGCTGAAAGCTCTCCCTAGACTATGGTGAAAGAAAGAAGGGAAAGAGATTTTTTTTTAGTCCATGGAATCTGATACGTTTTCACAATAGAGGGTCTGGTGGGCAATCAAAGGCAATTTTCTGCTAGTTTATTTAGATTTCCAATCTTTGCAATATTTGAAGCATTTAAAATCACAGCTCTGTAATTTGGCTTCAGAGAAGTGTATTGATCTTGTTTTGATGGTATGAAACTGAGGCACAGAACAGCTCAGAACCAGGTTTTCAAAGACATTGGGGTTCCCAAAATGCACTGAAGACCTTTGAGATTTTGAAAAGAGTATTCAGACATAAATATTTTTAGGTTTGTGCTGCTTTGGACTCTTGATGCCTACATGCCTTTAACAATCTCACACTGTACCAGATAGTGATTTTGCATTGCGTTCATCATTTCAAGGATTTATTAAGTGCATGGATACAATAGTATCACAGACATGTTAGTTTCCAATGTAGATGTATTTTATCTACTGTGGAAATTTAAGCATAACTTAGTTTAGCTGCTTTTAAGTATTCAGGTTTGTGTATATCCTGCTCAGGTATGTATAATTCCATTGACTGGTATATTTCTTGGGTTTTCCTGGTATTTCAATATGTTCCATTTTCCTGAAAGAACATTGAAAATTTTGTAGTTCCTGTAAGACTGTTTATAGTCCCAGGATCAATGAGTATACAAGGTTTTTGTTGTCTTTCTTTTCTTTTTTTTTTTTTTTTTTTTTTTCCTAAGTGACTGCAAATGAAGATTTATCAGAAGCTGTTTGTTTTTACCAGAATTTTATATAATCCATTTGCAACTTGGGAAATAAAATATTTTCTCACATCTCTAATAATAATTAGCTTGGCACTCAAGACAATAAAACAAAATCATTTAGATAATTGGAAGCAGCTAAGTAACCAATTATTTGAAGATCTCTTTGTGGCTTAAGGAGAACAAATAAGAAAGTACTCCCAAAGTGAATATCCAGTGCACAGTTTCTGCAAATGTTTCACATGCAGACACTGTTCTGGATGCGTCACTTGCAGTTACTTGCAGTACATTAAGTCATTTCACATCTGATGATGATGTGGTGAAATACATCTGTGTGAGTTTTCGATTCTCAAAGTAAGGAGGAGGGTCAGCAGAATCACTACCTTGGACTTTAGGAGGGCCAGCTTTGGCCTGTTCAAGAGCCTGGTCAACAGAGTCCCTTAGGAGATAGTTCTGAAGGGCCAAGGGGTCCAGGAGGGCTGGACACTCTTCAAGAAGGTAGTCTTAAAGGCACAGGAGCAGGCTGTCCCCATGTGCCGAAAGATGAGCTGGTGGGGGAGAAGACCAGCCTGGCTGAACAGAGAGCTTTGGCTGGAGCTCAGGGGAAAAAAAAAGAGAGTTTGTCACCTTTGGAAGAAGGGGAAGGCAACTCTGGACAACTATAAGGATGTCATGAGGTTTTACAGGCTGAAGACTGAAGAGGTGAAAGCCCAGGTAGAACTCAGGCTGGTCACCGCCATAAAAGATAACAAAAATGTTTTTACAGCTACATTAGAAACAAAAGGAGGGCCAAGGATAATCTTCATCCTTTATTGGAAGCAGAGGGTGGGTGGGGGACAGTCATTGCCATAAAGGATGAGGATAAGGCTGAGGCACTTGAAGTTTTTGTTGCCTCGGTCTTTAGCAGTAAGACCAGTTACCCTCTGGGTACTCAGCCCCCAGAGCTGGAAGACAAGGATGAGAAGGAGCAGAATAAAGTCCCCACAGGCTGGGAAGAGATGGTCAGTGACCTGCTGCTCCGCTTAGACGCCAAAAGTCTATGGGGCCAGATGGGACACACCTGAGGGTACTGAGGGAGCTGGTGGAGGAGCTCACCAAGCCACCATCCATCATTTACAAACAGTCCTGGCAAACTGGGGACATCCCAGAAGACTGGAGGTTGGCCAGTGTCACACCCATCTACAAGAAGGGCAGGAAGGAGGATCTGGGAAACTACAGGCCCGTCAGCCTGACCTCAGTGCCAGGGAAGGTTACGGAGCAGATCATCCTGAGCACCATCACGCATCATGTGCAGGACAACAGGGGGATGAGGCCCAGCCAGCCTGGGGTTATGAAAGTCAAGTGCTGCTTGACAAACCTGATCTCCTTCTATGACGAGATGACCCACCTAGTGGTTACAACCCCAGGTAACGCTACAGGCTTGGGGAAGGGTGGTTGGAAAGCTGCCTGGAGGAAAAGGACCTGGGAGTGCTGGGTGACAGCTGGCTAAGCATGAGCCAGCAGTGTGCCCAGGTGGCCAAGAAGGCCAACAGCATCCTGGCCTGTATTCAAAACAGCATTCCAAGCAGGACAAAGGAAGTCATCTTCCCCCTGTACTCGGCACTGCTGAGGCCGCACCTTGAACCCTGTGTTCAGTTCTGGGCCCCTCACTGCAGGAGGGACGCAGAGGGGCTGGAGCGTGTCCAGAGACGGGCAGCGGAGCTGGTGATGGGTCTGGGGCACAAGTCTGATGAGGAGCGGCTGAGGGAACTGGTGTGGTTTGGTCTGGAGGAGACTCAGGGGGGACCTTATTGCTCCCTACAACTCCCTGACAGGAGGCTGTAGGCAGGTGGGGTCGGTCTCTTCTCCCAGGTAACAAGTGACAGAACAAGAGGCAGTGGCCTCAAGTTATGCCATGGGAAGTTTAGATTGGATATTAGGAAAAAATTCTGCACGAAAAGGGTGGCGAAGCATTGGGATAGGCTGCACAGAGAGATGGTGGAATCACCATCCCTGGAAGTGTTTAAAAAACATGTAGATATGGCACTAAGGGACATGGTTTAGTGATGGAGTTGGCAGTCCTGGGTTAATGGCTGAACTTGATGCTCTCAAAGGTTTTTTCCAGCCTAAACGATTCTATGATTTTATGAAGCATGGTGTGCTCCTGTAATGCCATAAGAAGAATACAGAGCAATTACCTGAAACAACTCTGAATGTCTCTTACAGATTTTGATACCTATCTGCTGAATCCTGAATTGCACCACCCCCCAAAATCATAAGGTGATGCAAGACTCCTCCAAATCCCCTGCTTTACTGGCCTCTACTAGCATAACAAAGGTAAACTGTCATTTTTTCTGTGATGTCTTTGTTCAGGTTGACTCAATTTCACTGAATAAGGTTTAAACAGGTAGAAAAACTTGCAGTGACCCTTTACCAAATGGCGTTTGGTAAGGGAGTAATAGGGGTTATTAACCACTTACACTTACCATGACTTGTAGGCTGTGCCTCAACGAAGCCCGTAAATTGTACTTTTCTGAGAACATCCAGTCATAAATTGCACAAATAGTTACTCTTACATGTTCTGCCAACAGTCTAGCACACCGGTCAGTAAAATACTGGAATTTATTTTGTGTAGCTTGGCACTCTTCACAGTGATCAATCTTTATTTCTTCCTTGGCAAAGCTCTCTTCTTGGAATAACAATATTCCAAACCAGCAACAATACCAACAATAACAGCAACAACAACAAAAAAGGCATTAAAATCTTACTGCAAAGGTAGGGTGTTAGCTCTCTACTGCAGGGTAGTGTCAATTGTCAGCATCTTGTTTGGTTTGTTTAGCTGGCTTTTATTCTTCTCTGACATTTAAAGATTATGTGTTTTCCTTTTCCTCCTCCTCATTGCTGGAGCCATCTGTGGGCCTTTACACAGACACATCCATTAGGAATATTAGATAGACAAAGCTAATGTGCACTGGAGTAAAATGACAAACTCTTTTTCCTAATTAATGCCATCATTGCTGCTCAAGCAAGGATTGCAAGCTTCTGAAGTAGCTTGGAAATTTATTTGTTCTTACATTTCCATGACACATTTTCTAACACATTTAGAATGTTTATTAACTTAAAACGGTGCTCTAGGATCCTGGTGCCCTGAAACTGCATCTCCACTTGTACATTAAGCACTGTCTGGGACCAGTCCTGGGTGTTGGACCTCAGCCTTCTGCATTGTTTGACTTTTAAGAAGCATCCTGCTGTGCTGTCAGTCTGCCCAGTTAGTGCTCTGCCAAACAATCCTGAGATCTTCCCTGCTCAGGGCTTTGCACAGGCACCCCATGCGATGAATAAACAGTTTACATGAGATTCCTCAGTTCTGGAGGCTAAGAGAACTTAGTAGTATAACTCTGATCATCCAGTTGAGGGACATGTTAGAGCAACCATTGCTTTACTCACATTATATCTTGGGCTTTCTGTCTGCGCAAGTTATAACCCAAGAGGATTTCAATCCAGACACTGAAAACTGACCCCAATATAAACTCAAGACTCAGCTGGGACATATACCATAGCTGTGACCTGGGAATACTTCACAGCTACAAATGATACAGATGTGACTGAAAGCAGGAGTATGAACTTTGAACACATGGACCGCACACATCATATTGGCACCAAAACCAAAATGTTAAAAAACATTTATGTGAATAGCAGAGATGGGAAAGTGGTTAAACTCTGACCTTATTCCACTTTTATATAGCTGTACTGCCAGCCTGAAGGAACGGAATCACCTAAATCATCTGGCTGCTGCATCTTATAACTTTTACTAACAACTACTGTCTGCATCAGAGAAACTGAGAATATTTTTTCACATTCAATATTTCTGGAACATTTTCCTTACTCTCACCTGCCACTTCATTACCATTCCAGCCAAGCTAAGTCTTAAAATCTTGTCCTTGTATTGGAAGATTTTGCTTTCTTTGTTTCCTGCATAGGAAGTCTGCTTTCCTCATGTGTATATTATTTTGTCAGATCTTAAAAAAATAAGTTTGGAATGTACGTATGATCAGTGCTCTAGATCACCACTCAGGATTTCTATGTTTACCCTTGTCATAATTTCATTGGCTGTAGACTTTTTCCCTCTTAACTTTTTTCCACATTGGACTATAAATACTTATGCTGTATTTGTGCTAAATATTTAAAATTATTTTAGAAACCTGAACTCAGGGAGTTCAACCTTCATAGGGTCTGAAAATTTTACTTTAGACAGACATAGCTTTCTGAATCTCTGTTCCCTTGCACAGACTTTCATAATTTGAATATATACAAATATCAAACTTTAAAGTAATTTGGTCATTGAATTTCACTTTACACTGTGAAGATCTTCTATGCTGTCTTATACTGCATGAGCACATTCATTTATAATATTTAGTTTTAAAATCTCTCTCAAGTCTACTTCTTGCTTATTAGATAAAATTAGAATTAGGTAGTATCTGGGCAAATCTAGAAAAACACATTAAATCAGAACTGGGAAACTATAGTTTGGGTTGCATTTGCTCCTTGAAATTTCAGCCATAAATCAACAATTTTTTTCTAGGCACACAGAATAATGGTACGAAGATAGTAGGATTGTTTTTTATTAGTGGAAGGTATAAATTGTAATGATCTGTTTAGAGCCTGTAAAAAAAGAAAAAAATAATTAAATTTTTGTAGTTGTAATTATATCAAACTTATAACGTGGGTCAGTTCAATATTAATCCCAACCACCTTAAAAATGGCATTAAGGTGTCATATACCCTTAGTAATACCTCTCTGCTGAGATCCCTCACTAACCAGTGTCCTCCATAGCATGTTGTGATCCCTGTCTTGGGTTCAAGTGCTGAAGTGCACAGTGATTAAAGTGCAGCAGGAAATCCTGGTCCTCATTAAAGACATTAGTGCAAATCATCCAAACTACAAGGCTTTGTAGTGGTTCAGAAGACATAACAGCTATGTCCATGCTAGCAAACTACTGTAGAAAGAAGCTATATGATTGAGAAAACTATCCAATTTGGAATTGCCGTCTGATTGCCATGGAGAGAAAATCAATTACTATGCTCTGAAAGGGGTTTTAAACATTTTGTTAAAAAATAAATATGCACACACACACACACACACGCCTTTGTGTCATTTAAATCTTTCTAGTTTCAGCTTCCACTATTTGTATCACTACCCACTTGTTCATCAACTGAACAACACTCTGCTGTCAACACTTTGCTCCATAAATATATCTATATATATTCAGAGCTTGTAAACAAAGCACTCAACCTTCTTTTACTAAAATAAAATAAATTAACTTCCTCACATACTTCTATATTGTTTTTAAGACCTTTTATCATCACTGTGGATTTTCTCTGAACCGCTTCCTATTCATCAACACCTTTCTTAAAGCATGTATAGCAATACTAGGCATGGTATTCCTGAATCACTAATGTTGCCGTCAGTCATAAAGTGCTGCTACTATTAGTACTCTCTCATTTTCATGTGTAAGAAACTCAGTCCTTTTAACCATCACACTGAGTCTGGCAGTCTTAGCAGATGATTGATCACTCATTTCCATCAGACACCTCTCTGTATATTTTTGATATATTCAAATTGGACCACTTCCAAACAATTTTCAGGCACAGTTCAGGTGCTGAGTATGGGCAAGAGGCCATTTTAAATAAGTTTTTCTCATCTGGAAAACATATTTTGAAGACTAGGAGGTTTTCATTATATGTATGAAGACAATTTTCTATTCTGACACTTGAGTCCTTTTCAGAGTAGCTGCTTCTTCAGGACTCTTCCATCATATATTATCTTGTTTCTAGAGGCATGATTTTGTCAACATTAAAACTCTTTTTTTTTTTTATCTTTGGTGATGGTGTGTATCTATCTAGATTGCCTAGCATCATTAGATGGGTGAGTTGTCTTAATGTTCACTTAACACTCTTCCAGCTTTCTGCCACTTGCAAAATTTACTAGAGATCATTTTTTGCTTTCCAGATCATTGACAAAATGGGATGAAGAATCAAATTCTGTGATTTTTTTTTTTCAGAAACATCCACTCACTGATGAATAGTAATTTGCAATTTTATATAAAGATCTCTTAATTAACAGGTTTTAATCCATTTAGTGCGTTGATAGCATATTGTTCAAGTTATTTAATCAAAAGGGCATGTGATGTGAAATCAGAAATCTAATCATATTACATGAACACTATTATCTTTATCAGCCAAATATTTAATCTCATAAAAACAGATATTAAGTTACTTTGACGTGATTCATTTTCCTGAACCCATGTTGATTGGCATCAATTATATTTTCTTTCTTTAATTCTTTGTTAATTAAGTTCCATAAATCAAGTTCTATCTCAGCCATTCTCCTAGCACTGACTAAAAGACTGTTTCTACCCCTTTTAGATGACTGAAACATGAAAGAATGAAGCATAATCAAAGGTAGCAAATGATGTAAGAAATCATAAGAAAACAGTACATGCTTGCTTCTCCACAAATACTGTAACTATGAGCACTCACCTCATTTCCACAGATTTAGATGGCAAAATAATAGCCCCATCATTACCAGAAATAATAAGAAATTACCAGAAATTATAAGAATGAATTTGATCAAAATGAAGGGCTTTTTAAACTGTAAGTCAACACCACAAATTGTGGCAATGAGGACAATTCCTACTCAAAGAAACCTCATTCTATTTATATTATTATTCAAGTGACCTTATAATTTATTATCAACCAAGTAGGAAACCACTGATATTTAAGTACAATTTCGGCCAAATATATTTTTATTTTTAGAATAAAATTGCATAGTCTTATTTTTTTCTGAACATCATTAGATGTTTCATATTTAATCACCAAATATTGTTTGTATTAAAATTCAAAAATTGTTTTCTTAATTTTACATTCAGGGAGGCAGATATGCCAATTTAGAGAGAAAATATATTTGCTGGAATTTACCAGCAAATAAGATCTTTTGCAGCAATTCTGTTATTTCAATAGAGACCAGCTGTTTCGTGTCATAATTAAGCTTAGTTTAATTTCACTTTCTTTTTGTGAAAGACTGGAAAAAGGTAAAATTCCATTCCTTTGGGCAAAGAAGTGGATAAAACAAGTATGGATTTCCAAGTCAACTACAACTGCAACTTTACAGATGATCAAATTTTAATGTGGCATGACAAAGTACCATAGAATCATAGAACAGTTTGGATTGGAAGGGACCGTATAAATCATCCAGTTCCAACCCTGCTGCCATGGGCAGTGACACCTTCTATTAGACCAGGTTGCTCCAAGCTCCATCCAGCCTGGCCTTGAGCACTTCCAGGGATGTCCCTCTCCAGTTTTCTTGCAGGCCCCTCTAGGTAATGGAAGACTGCTGTGAGGTCTCCCTGGAGCCTTCTCTTCTCCAGGCTGAACAACCCCAACTCTCTCAGTCTGTCTTCATAGGAGAAGTGCTCCAGCCCTATGATCATCTTCCTGGCCCTCGGGTCTCACTCCAACAGGTCCATGTCCTTATACTGGTGGCCCCACAGCTGGACAAAGTACTCCAGGTGGGGTCTCATGGGAGCAGAGTAGAGGGGCAGAATCACCTCCCTCAGCTAGCTTGTCACACTTCTTTTGATGAGGCCAAGCATACGGTTGGCTGTCTGGGCTGCAGACACACTCTGCTGGGTCATGTTGAGCTTCTCATCACCCAACACCCCTAAGTCCTTCTCCTCAGAGCTGCTCTCCATCTATTCTCTGCCTAGCCCATATTTTGTTTGGGACTTGGACTTGTTGAACTTCATAAAGTTTGCATGGCTCCACCTCTCAAGCTTGTCAAGGTCCCTCTGGATGGCATCTCTCCCCTCCAGCATGTTGACCGCACTACACAGCTTGGTGTCATTGGAAAACTTGCTGAGGGCGCACTCAATCCCACCATCCATGTCACCAAAAAAGGTGTTAAACAGCACTGGTCCCAATGCTGACCCCTGAGGAATGCCACTCATCACTGGTCTCCACTTGGATATTGAGCCATTGACCACAACTCTTTGAGTGCAACCATCCAGCCAATTCCTTATCAGCTGAGTTGTCCATCTGTCAAATCCATGTCACTCCAGTTTGGAGACAAGGATGTCATGTGGGACACTGTCCAATGCTTTACACAAGTCCAGGTAGATGACATCTGTTGCTCTTCCCTGATCCATCAACGCTGTAATCTCTCATAGAAGGCCACCAAATTTGTCAGGTACAATTTGCCCTTAGTAAAGCCATGTTGGCTGTCACCAATCACTTCCTTCTTTTCCATGTACCTTAACATAGTTTCCAGGAGGATCTGCTCCATGATCTTGCTGGGCACTGAGGTGAGATGGGCCTATAGTCTCCAAGGTCATTCTTTTTCCCTTTTTAAAAAATGGGAGTTAAAAAATGGAAAAAAAAATGATAGAAAAATGCTAATTAATGATGGAGAAAATATTAGGGCTGGTAGAAACAACACTGTCAAATGATAAATTCCTTATTTTAAACACTGTGTTCTCATTTATTACTTTTATGAAAAGTAGATTTTGATTAATGACAGCCATCTTCCCTTTAAATTTTGACATGTCATTATGCTTCAAGACTTCACATTTGAACTGTAAAATGAGATTCTTTAGACCTGATTCACCAATCGCCCAAGTATGTTAAAACAATAGATATCCTTTCCAAAGACATTCTAGCTTTAAGTAGAAGTTTAGGTTTTGTGTATTAAATAAGACATACCTGATTTTTTTTTTTTACTTTTTTTTTTTTCCTGTTTGCATTGTTTCCTAGAAACCCTGCTTCCAAAAATGAAAACAGGACTATATCCTGCTGAAGAATCCAGATATGTACAGTGTCAGTACTGGAATCATGGTGATTCCACTCTCAAAGTTTTATGTTTAAACCCCTTCAAAATATCCACACCTTTAAGTATCGAAGGATTAGAATTTAGTGCATTCAGCTTTGAAAATTCAGAGCAGTAGCTGCCTAATAAAAATCCCCTGCTGTTGCAAATCCTTCCATGCACTTCAAAGGATTTTGGAGTAAGTCCTAACATTACAGATGGTGGATAATTCTTAGTAAATGGCACATCAGACACAAGTGGACACTTTCTCCCTGCAGGAAACAGAAAAAGGCCATTCAAATCTAAAACTGTTAATGCTGTAATGATTTCTGAATACCTGATTGTGATTTTTTTATAACATCAAAAGGAAATCTTGTCAAAATATATTAACTATGGGCTTACTCCTTTTCAAACATATTTGGTAAGAGACACATGCCCCTATTATCCATAGGATAATAGGAAAGGGCTCTATTAGCCCTTTAAATAATATAGGATAGACAATTGGTACCACCTTCCCCTGGTGATCTGGAATAATCACATAAAAGCCATGATGTCACCTTTGAGAATTACTGAACCCCACCAGCAAGCCCTGAACCTGTAAATGATCACTTTCCAGTGACTGTCTCCACTTGCATACTCTGAGTAGCCAGTTAATTGATTAGTGATAATCATCTCTTGATTTTGTGAGAAAGCTGTGAATCACTTGACTTCAGCAATATTAATCAGTGAGTTTGATTGTCTGGGGAGATGAAAAAGGGGTGTAACCAAAATGAAAGCAACGTGGAGGTTTTAATATAACAGAGGCAATGTTTTCTAATTTAAGCTTCCCTGAACTTATTTAGTTATCTGTCTCAAAAATAGAGGATGGAGTGTGAGGGAAATGACAAAAGAGCTGATTAACAGTGTTTCTATTAATATATACACTTGAGTCCTTTAATGGGGCTCCTCTGAAAGGGCTCTGAAAAAGAAAGACAAGAATATAACCTACTGTAATTCATTTAAGGTGTTTAGAGACATATTTCCCATGTAGACTGTGAAGATAGAGCTGTCTAGAGACCTACTGCATGGCCTGAATTTGGACAAAGTGAATTTCCTTGAAAATTATAGGCTGTTATTGATTGACACGTAGTCTGATCTGAAAATCTGAGATTTGATAGCGCTTTTTTTTTTTTTTTTTTTCTTTCTCTTCTAACAGCAGAAATGTGAAAATTAACCAGCTTCAATACATTCCTGCCAAAAAGTACTGGAAGTATACCATAGTTATCACATTAATCTTTTCCAAACAGTTGTATTGCAGAAAGAAAGCAGAATTCTAAAACATGTTTGATCTTTCCAAGTTAGTAAATACTGTTTTAGAACTGCTTTAATTACTCTTTACCCTAAAATGGTATTTTGAAACTTAAAGAGTCTTGCAGACAGAAGATTGCCAGGTTGAGTGCAGAAAGGTATGAAAATGCAGTGTATTTTGCAATCATTCCCAGAAGTAGTTGAAACCTGCTCCATCTTCCCTTCAGTGTCAGGGATCAAAGAACCAGCATTTCAAATGCAATGAACTCTGAGCCATTTCTTCAGGCACGTGACCGATACTTGAATGTGTACTAAATGTTAACATATTCCATTGCTAAGAATAGTGCCAGGAACATAACTTTATTAGGGGTTCTCCAGACTCACACTACATTTAGAAATAGAAAACAATCCTAAAGTGAGATTTATCTCTTTTTAAGTATAACAGAAACTGTAACAGGTGGAGAAATAAACAACTAATTCTCAGGAAAGGTAGTATCCTCAGTCCTGTCTATCAAGTGATGTGCTGTCATATGGCACATTTAAGAGAAAGGAACTGTATGTAAAAGCAACTAGATATCAATTTCTTAGAAGTGATCAGAGATAGGGACAGTATTAAACCAGATATTCACTTACAGAGTGAAAGTTTAGGGCTTTACTTTAAAGATTAATATATTATTAATGTTCTTTACAGGCAGGAACATACATTTAAGAGTTTTAGGAATGGAATTTTGTAAGTAAAGAGATTTTGGCCTCAGCAACTCTGGAACACTTTTTATACAAAAGCTATTAAATAAGCTAGTTCCATTTGTGATACTACACGCTTACGTGCATACTCACTAGTCTTTTTCTATGATTTTTCATAATAAAAATAATTTAAATGTTTATGAAAAACAAACTGTCACCTAGTGCCAAATTCAATAATCATTTTTTTTCCCCAGTGTTTTCTAGAAAGCAATGGAATTTTTGGTATCTGATGTGTGTTTTTGTCCTGTTTTTACAGAAGGCAGTAGACTGCTTGACAGATTTCTGTGTCATCAAAATTTCTGCTTGGTATGTACTTGATCTAACTAAAACTAACCATGACAGCCATATAAGATATAAATTCTTGATTAGTACTAGAAAATGTATTGAAACACTTTAGTGGATAAATTTCTTATTCTACAGGAATTATTTGAACTTGGGGTTTTTTTCCATATCTGAACTTGTAAATGTACACAGAGCTATTATAAATTGTTCAAAACCCTAAAAATATTTAGTAAAGCTTTGCATGGGAGATTACATTAATCTTTGGCTAAGTCAAATTAGCTCCTTTTCATCACTCAACACTTATTTTCCTAGGTTTGAGTCATAGCCTAATGTTGGTGTAAGACCTATTGTCTAATATCTGAGTTTTAAAAGGTTGCATTAATAATTCATTTTGTTTATTTTAATTTTGGAAGGAAAATAATTCGCTTTGCCTACTGTAATTTACTGATACAGGATCTATCTTCCATACAACTCACCCTCCTTCTCCTTCTTCTTTACAGTTTCTCTCGTACTGTAACTGATACTGGAGGCCTTTTTTGCCAAAAGTGCATTGGGGGGATTGAATGGCAGTTGATATGCCAGAAAGATGCTGGCATATTCAGCAATGAAAGTCAGAACAGTGGTAACATGTTTTAATTCTTATTGTATTATTCTTTCTTTCCAGAATTTTTATTTCTCATGGTTGTGATGGAAATGATCGCACATACCATATAGCACTGACTGAATTTGCATGGTAAAAAGAATCATTATAGAAAAATTCTGAATGGAAAGAAATTTTTTGCTGATATGCTAAATCTTTAGGTAAACCAATAAATGAGACATCAGCATTGACATTTTTACAACAGCCTTCATTGTCCTTCAGTCTTGGCTCATATTTTGGAAATCCAGGAAGAGATTCTACTGATACAGTGGACTAACAAACACCTGTGAAAAGTAAACTTAGATCGTGCAAACCACACCTGAAAGTCCACCAAACAACTATACAGTATTTTCCTCTTATTTTAAATTACATTGTTCTGAGTTGTTTAGATTCATGAAAATGTCTGTTATCTTTACATTGAAGCATTGTGTAAAACTAACATACAAGACGAAAGCTCTTTAGTACATTTGTCAGTCAAAAATGAAAAAAAAAAATACAGCTCAGATTGCACAGTAAATTGAAATGTATTACCAAATATTAATGTACAAAACAGTGTGGTTATTCTACTGCTTCTTATCTTTTATGATGACCACTGATATGCATTTTCATGTGAGCTGATCCAGTTGCTAAATTCAGAGAAATGAGATAAAATGTAGCTTTGAATAATAATAATAGACTACTTTACTTTGAGATTCTAACCCAGCGTTTGAAAAATGAACAGTGTTCATTTTCTGTAAAAGCAGAGGAAAAGAGCAGCAGACTATATTAAAAACTATTGACATCTGTAAGGTAATCAGTTCTCTGACATGCAAATAACATAGCTTCTTACCATAGCATCTGTTTCCATCTCATGAATAACCTTGTTGGCTAAGAAATGTGCCACATGTCAGCAAGATTAAAAAGGAAAAGGTAGTGGGACAAATAAAAGTGCATTAAAAATAAATTTTTAGAAGCTGCACAGGTTTTTAATTTACCTTAACATTTGCTCCTAATTTTCTATTGTAACATTATCCACTTGCATTTATCTTGAGAATGTTTTGCCCAGCCTGTGAGCTGCAAGCCTAATTCATACAAAATAGACTCAAAAAACACTCTAGGCTCAAAATACCCATTTAACTGAAGCCACTCTAGTCATCATCACCATTCTCCAAATCACCATCATCATCATCTTCTAATTCCCTCTAGCTGTATGGATTTCTCCATTAAGAAAGTCTGGTTTGGATGTCATTTGTAATTCTCTCAGTGCTGTTGTAGTCACATTGCAAGCAATCTCCAGCTTGCTCAAAGTCAGCTGCTCCAGCTGACTTCTTTTGCCACAGGATCTGGAAGAAAGGTGAGATATTAGCTGTTCCAAGAGAAAAATGTTTTCTTGACGAGTGAGTTTTCTGCAAACCAAGGCATCAGAAAGCTTGTGCAACGACATTTACAATTTGTGTAGGCTGTGCTGCATGGAGAATCCTTTAGATGATGTAATATGGAAAAATGTGAATTTGTAGTGAACTCAAGCCAGAGCCACTGTGACCTAACACTGTGCTGAATAAAGCTGGAAAAAAATATTCTCTTGTCTCTGTTCACACAGTTCTATCTCAAATAACCATCTCCTGCATGTTATCCAGCAAGCTGTTTTCTAGGAACTTGTTCCAGATGTAATAAACCACATGTCTTGCTATTGGGAATTGAAGGAAATTCAAAAGGACAAAGAGGGGGAAAAAAACTCAGAAACTTAGAATTCAAAACTCTTTGCATCTCAGATTTGTGAAGCATAGCCTACTTCAGTTTTTACTCTGTAGTCAAGGCAGCTCTTGCTTCGCTGGACTCTAATTCATTTTCTCCAATGTTTTTCATAGCAGGAACAGTTATTGTAACTTAATGTAAACATAGAAAGTAAACCTCTTCACTCAAAAGGAAAGTTTCCCTCATGCCCAATGCAATAACAATTTGATGTCAATAAAATTACTTAGCTACACCTCCATGTGTGATTTGTTGGAACCTTCCATGCGCCATTTAACTTCCTTTGAGATTAAAATACTGAATGACAAGGGATGAAAAATGCACAGAGACATATCCTTCATTGAATCTGCTTGTTCAAGGCTACGCTAGATTAAAAGTCAATGAATTGTAAGTTTATATTTCTATTCCTAGTAATATAATTTATGTTACTTATATATTTTTTTTTAACTTTAATAGCTAAATTCTGCTACTCGGCCCCATCAGGATAAAATCCATCTGGCTTCTATGTACAGCATATGTTTGATTTTGGCTGATGAATATCACACACAGCTGAGAAGATCCACCTAACCAACTGTCTTGTCTCTGGTAGTGGCCATTAGCAGACACTTGAGGAAGGAGAGCAGAATGCTCCTAAAGCATTTTCCATTCTGCATCTTTGAGACCTTATGAGTCAGAGATGGTGCAATTGCAACTAATATGCTCCCCTATTTTATCTGAAATTTTTTGATTAGTTTTCCAACCTAGATAAATTTTTGGCATCAAAAAAATCACCTGGAAATAAAGTACACAGTTTAATCACTTGTGTTAAAACTACTGCCTTTTGCTTATTTTAAACCTAATATGTTTGATGCCTTGGTTCTTTCACTGGAAGCACATAAAAATCACCCTGCTCACTTGTAGCTGTCTGTGCACACAGTGAAAAAATCAGTTACCTCATATTAATATCATGTCAGTACCATTACTCCATACTGCTTCAGTATTTTTTTGATTTACTCTAAACCCACATGGTTTTCTTAAATAATACATATTGAATTGCTGTGAAGAATTTCTGGGTTTTGTTATCTTCCTCTGCACTCCAAACCAAGTCTATGCCAATATTCCAGATTCCTTATTAAATGTATTTTTACATTACACAGGATAAGAAGGGCCCTTAGAGTTTCACATATTGAGCAGGTGGCCTTAATTGACACAGCATGTTGTCTTCTTATTCTACACAGTAAGCTGAATATCTCATGCAATGTTTTAGAGTTTGCTCTTTTCAGCTATAATGTGTGAAATGTACATTCAGTTAGAGGATGGAAAGCTAATATGTGGAGATGCAAAGGGTAAGGTGCTCCTACAAATGTCTAACTTGGCAAAAGTGCCCTTTCTGCTGTTTTTGCAAGCCCTCTGCCCAACGGCATTCCACATCCCAATCTGTATGAACAGAAGATCCAGCTTTTCCTGTGGAATTAAAACATTCATTCAGAGTTAATTGGAGGGAGTTTGTCTTCTTTGTTTGACAGGTGATTTGGATAAGTAAGCTGCAGGGATTTGAAATAACAACCCAGTCCCTCACACCGCAGCGATTAGGAAGAGTGGCAGCATCACTGGGGCTCGCAGGTGCTACCGAGTTTGCTCTCACAAATGTTTTTGATATTTGCTCTCTTCTCAGAGTACATTGCAGCCATTTTCTGCTCACTGCAGCCTTCTGAAACAGAAGTGATTTCCTTCCAAGTCTTGAATCCAGTTAGATTTGAATCAAACCTGAAATATTTACATTAACTCCCTCAAGACCTGCAATACCACAAGTAATTGCTCTGGTTTGACAGCAGCCTGTGCTCACCTCTTCAGCCCTCTTCCTTGGTTCACCTCTCCTGTGAAACAAACAGGCAGTGGAGGTGGTCTACTTGAACAGACATGGCTAGCTTAGCATTTGTCTTCAAATGGACATCCTCATATGAGCACCCTAATCAACAAGTAGCTACAAGGGGAGCTGAGTCAATCCTGCTCATCACTTCACAGTTTTCCTTAGGCCCATGCATGTTCTTAACATGTACCCTTACTCTATAGGCTTATAGTAATCAGAAATACATCTTTTGCAGTGCTCAGTCTAATCCTTTTCTGAAAACTACTGCTGTCTTTGAAGTGCCACCGTTTAAGGCTGTGATGTACACTACACCTTTTCTAATTTAAAGAAAACTGGACAACAGGAGGGAGCCTTTTGCTCACAGCCCTAGCAAATTACCAGGTTTCAAATAAAATAAAGAATAAATTAGTTATTTACTTAACAGAATATACCGTCCCTGAAGTATGTCTAAAAGACATGTTGATTTCATCCTTTTCTTTAGCTATGCCACTTCCTTAGCACTATTGTTGCAGAAACAGCAGGCAAAAACTATAATGACTGGGTCAAACGCTGAAGAGACAGCTTATAGCCTTTTTACTGAAATCTTATGGTGTGCAGGCTCAGCGGGATCAAAACCATTGAATTTTCTCTATGACTAGCTGGCGTTTTCATTACTATACTGTACTTCTATAACAATGCTCTCCATCTTTACCTTCATACATACCAAAATGGGAATACATCCCATTTTCAGGTAGACAATTCTCATTTTGCTTATCTGTTTTTGGCTGTCACATACTTTATCTGTCTTGTCCCTTCTGTTTGCCTGTGCACATTAATGCAGCTGAGGCAGATGCAGTGAATGGCAATACTTCTTCCACAAGGATGCGACAGGCCTGTGATAGTGGCGTATGCTACATCTGTAGCAGGCTGAGAGTTAAACTGAGCACTGTTTTAATCTGCTTAATTTGAAGGTGCAGGGTGTGGCTGGCTGTTGAATCTTCTGGCTGTTAGCGCTGCACTAAAGATAGCTTCAAAGCAAAGTAAAACCTCATGTGCACAGCCTTTGTGTAATATAAGCTGAAAAGAGCTATTTATGTATTCATACAATGGTACTTCCTTGTTGGATAAAACATCAGAACCCTTTTTAATATATGCCATTCTGATGCATAAGTCTCAAGCAAATAAATCCCTTAAAGCACAAATGAGTACAATCATTTCAGGTGCCCCTTCTTTCACAAATAAATGCTATATTAAATAGATTTCAGGAACAAAAATAAATGAGATAAGAGGCCTGAAGTACTGATCTCATGAGATA
Source organism: Falco naumanni (assembly GCF_017639655.2). Classification (NCBI taxonomy): domain Eukaryota; kingdom Metazoa; phylum Chordata; class Aves; order Falconiformes; family Falconidae; genus Falco; species Falco naumanni. The sequence goes on along the minus strand of NC_054057.1, from coordinate 48,761,139 downwards.
CCTCTCAGCTCCATTCTTGATGCCAGCTTTTCAAGCGGCTAAACTAGAGTTCAGTACTTTTATGATCATTGCCTGTTAAACAAATGGCACACTAAGAGAGCTAGGTAATTGCCTCTTTTTGAGCGAGACAGACAAGTCCGGGTTTGGTGGCACAAATAATCTCATTGAGTTTGGTGGCATAAGGTTGTGACCCCCAACACAATGACATGAGGATTTCTGATCTTGCTTTCTATGTTGTATTTCCTGCCAAGTGGAGAGATCTGACATTGATAACTAGCCTCAAACTGTCCATGTGAATTTCTTGTATGGAATAATAACAACAGTAATAGCAACAAAATAATAATAACACCACCAACAATAATAATACAGAGGACTCTGGTAACAAATAATCTGATAGGGCTTTCAGTGGCAGGCATCATAGCCAGAAGATGATTCACATAGCACACATGAGCGCTTGTCATCCTCAGGGGCAAACTACAGCAAGTCCTATTAATGATTCATAGGGTGGAGTTTTCTGGTGGAGCTGCATGTTCCAGCTAAGCACACTGACATTAACATCATCAGTAGATCAACAGTATTCAAATAAATGCCAAGCTCACCCAGTCCCAGGCAAAAATGCCAGAGAGATACCAGTTAGATACATGGCATAAATGAAAGGAAAGAAGGAATTAAAGCTACTGGAAGCAAAAAGGAGAGACCTAGACTAGTGCATTGGTCATAAGCAGTGTAAACTGGTGGCATATTTGACACGTTATTACAGTTCTAGCCAGTCATGAATATCAGGAATGTACCAGGGCACAATATATTAGGGATATATACATACGTCCAGCAACACAGATATTAGAGCAAAATGGGGCCAACATCACGTTTTATTTTGCACCAATGGTTTTGATGGTTTCCCACCAAAACGCCAGGTGGTTTCCAGTATAACTCTGCCTGCTACCACTGCAGCTTGCTATCCTAGCCTAGCCCTAGCAGGCTGCAGGGACACCATGAACTTAACATTTCCAAATCAGGTCTGCCAAGCAGATTTTCTTAAGGCAAGGAGCCCCTCCTGTCCAAGGGCCTGAGTTACTGGAATAAGCCACAGAACTGATTTCTGGGGGCTGGGGACTGTCTTCTTCCCAGGTTTCTCTCCTGGAGCAGGGAGCCTGGAGGGTAAGGTTGTACCAGGGCACCCCTGTGGGGTCTGGGCAGGACTGATGACACAGCAGCAGTTTGCTCCAGATCTCACCACAAAGCTCCCAGGGCTGCTGCTCACCTGGTCCCCATTAGATTTGAGCTCCAGGAGGCTCTCAGGGCTGTTTCTGGCCACCAGTTTCTCAGACCACTTCTTCCATCTTCTTAGGGAGGTTTACTTTCTGAAGGAGTGAAAGGTGGAATAGGAAAGAGAAAGAAACAAATCAAACTGTTCTCAAACAAATTTATTTTTTTTTCTCAAACAAAAACTACTTTTCTGTAGAAAATGTCAGGATTTTACCGTTTACATGCCAGCTCAGACTAAAAGTTTTAAGAATATCAAAATATGCCACATATCCCTGAATCCAGTATTTGATCTGCTCTAGTTATAGTCACATGAAATCATCTTAATAAAAAAGGTCTGTTGCAGGGGAATCTATTATTAGTATCTCTTCCATCTGGCTATATTTATTCATAATAGAACATTCATTCATGTTCACATTTTTTTAGTAATAAAACATATCAGCATTCTGTGAATTGGTGGCATTATAGTGAGGGATATTTTTCTTTTAAAAGATTGATAGCTCAGAACACCAGTAGATTAACAGACAGAAGTGCAGAATGCTCCCTGCTCTGAAGTTTACAGCAAAAGCATGTAGCTCTACTTGTCTACTTTGAAGCCAAACTTCAAAGTAGTCATGTGTTAAAATGTGCACAATATGACTATTTACCATATTAATGAGAGAATATGGCAATATTCCCTTATTACAAAAAATATTTGTGTCACTTCTTTTCTTTTGAAGTCAGCTGTTGATTTTAAATCAAGCAGTTAACTTAATTTTTGTCTGTCCCATTCTGAATGTATGTGGGTCACTGTGTTTGCATTAAGTGTCAGGATGGGAAAAATGCCTTCATGAAAATTACGCTTTCATGTAGTCATTTTGAAAGATATTCATTCCTCCATTACTCATGTTTCCGCATTCCTTTGGAGAACCACGACATTTGAAAGCAGGTAACCAGACTGACATACAAAGGGAAGCACTTGGAGCCCATCTCTCTTGCTTGGAGAAAAATCGGAGGATTAATTCATTACAGTTCTTTGAAATCCTAAGATGAAGACACCACAGAATTGCAAAGTGTTTTCATTATTAAGGGAGCAGGGAGAAATTTCACCTTTCTTAATTCAAAATAAAACAGTGAAATTCTTCCCCCAGGAAACTGCACTAGTTTAATCTGCTTCATTCATCATCATTTTTAACCCAAATATATACCTTAACCTCCACTTCCCCTGCTTGTTGCTTTTTCCCTTTCTTCATGTGAAGTTTCTCTGTAGAGTCTTTAGTTTGTCACTCCTTTTCCTCAACGCAGTCACAGAAGAGTGGAAAAACTTCTCTGGAAGATGTTTGTCTAAACCTGCTCTGACAAAATTCCTGAGAAGAGGAATCTGCAGCGTCTCCAGCCAGTTTGTTCAAACAATGTTCATAATAAAAAGCAGAAACAGAGTGTTTTTTCTTAAGCCTAACCTGAGCCCCTTTTACTACAAAGAAATTCACTTCCTTATTATTTTTAAATGTATTCAAGAAGAGCAATTTAAAAATTACCTGATCACTGCTTTCTAACTATATCTTTTATCTATTGTCAGAATTGTATAACATCTTCTTCTTCATTTCTTTCTTCCTATGTGAACCATTCCACGAGTTAAGGTTTTGAAAAAACATTTGCTTTTTATTGCTGTATTCTAGACTCTCTCTGGGTTATGTGTCTTGTAAAGCTCCATTTTAATGGGATTACAGGAACTGGACACCATTCCTCAACTGAGATTCACTAGCACGAAGTAGAGTGAAATAGTTTTCCTGACTCCATCCCAAGCTGAAATTTACTTTCTTCACAACAGCAGCTTTTTAATTCATTTTTAGTATAAGAACTACTATGTTCTGTTACTTAGAGCTGTCTGAAAGGTGGATTTAATTCTGCCTTGGAGCTTGATGAACAAGATGACCTATCACAGAAAAAAATACGGTGTAAGGGATGTCTGGAGGTCACCTGGTTTAAAGTGTAACCAGCTTCGGTCATGTTTTCCAGGCATTTCTTACCCAAGTTTCAAATATCTCCAAAGATGGTGAAATTCCCAGCCTTTTTTGGGAACATTCTCCAAAGGGCTACCTTCACTGCAGACTTTTTTCCCAAATATCTAACTGGAGTTTATGTGGTTGTAACTTGTATGCATTGCTTCTTTTTGCACAGTCTTTGCTTGACCTTGGTTCTACCTTATTACTACAAATTTGTCTGGCAACAGCTGTCCTCTCTTTACCATGGGACCCTTGTTGGTGAAGACACTGACAGGCCTGCCTTGATTTTACCCTTGGTTCTATGGTCCCCTTTCCTTACAAAGATGACATTCTGGGACAGGTGTATAAATGGGTCTTGAATTGTTCTGGTTTAGGAGGAAATAGTAATAATGTGATTTTTTTAGCCATTGCTCATCTGGCTTACACTTATTACTTCAGCCTGCTTATGAAAAAAATCACATGGAACTTATTAAAAACTGGATGATAACATTAAGTAATAACACATTATTTATATATATTTTTATATATATATTATATATAAATACTATACAGTATGTGCAATATATAGAATGAATCTTCAGTTTTACTAAAGTTTCTTCCTTTTTGACTACAGAAGTCAGAAGTGTTATTCCTGAAAGTACTTGTAACAGATTATATCTAAGGGACAACCACTATAATGTGTAAACATTCTTCAAAAAGATGCTTTTTGTTGCAAAGAAAATATTGTTTCAGACTTGCTTCAGAAATACTTTTTTAGCATATACTTGAAGTCAAGTCCATAATTAAGAACTTGTTGGAATATCACTTATGGAAAGTATAATACTTTCATTCCCTTGGTAATCTAATCTACCCTTTATTTACATTATACATAAGAATGACTGGCTATTGAATTAATTGTGAACACAAGAACTATGCTCAGTATTGATACAGATGTTATAAGAAGAAAACTAATGGCTTTCCACAAGCTGCTTCTTGAAAATAAGATGAGATTTATATGTATACTATCAGTTCTGGAGAGGTGCAAAGAAAAGTTGGAAAGATACTGGACCATAAGAAGAGGAAAGACTTGGGGCTTAAGAGCTAGAGCTTAACAAAATCTTGACCTATCTTAGGTGACTTCTTGGACTATAACAGGAAAGAGATTTGTCCAGGAATGATAGCCTGATACTGCAAATCTTTGTCTTTTGTTAAATAGAACATAATCCATCAAAATTTGTCAGAAAGCCATTGAAAGACTAAAATTTGCACCACATGCAGAACACAAATGCAACCCTCTTCACACGCACTGTGACAAATCACATGTAAATAGATCTTTTGTTTTGTCCGTGTAGCTCAAGCATGCAAATATCTACAGATCCCAAAAACATCACTCTTCAGAAATAACGTCTCCCTGTACTGGGCATAATGCTGTGCCTGTGAAGTCAATGGGAACTTTGTCAAAGGCCTCAAAGGAAGTAGGATCGGACTCATCCTGCAATGTCAGGTCTAGGTGTCAGCGTCCTTGCTCTGTTCAAAAGCACATTCAAAGACTGTAACCACATATCTGGAAAAATAGCTGTCACTTCAGGTTTAATCTAAATAGCTGAATGCATCCGAGACTTTTGGAATTTCATGTCCTGTCAGTGCCATTCCAGAGAGGGGTTATTATGTTTTTAATTTTCATTTCCCACCACATCACATAGAAGCATTAAATGATCCAATTTAAAATCAGGCCTTATAATTTGCTGCATCTGTTCTGTGCCACTTCAAATAAGTAACAGAAATCACAACCAGCCAACAACAACCTGTGTCTACTCACACAAGTCCAGTTGGCTGAATGTTTGTTTCAGCAATTCTGTTTGCATCCCTTCCTTCACAGTACGGCTACTGGAAAATGGCTGTGATTTGCTGGTGTTGCTGAGTTATACTATACATCACAGACATCCAGCTCTTTTATATTGCCTCATGCTGGGCCTCTGTGGGCAAAGCCAGCACATATTTTATTTCCTCCCACTTGAACACACTGTTGTAATTAGGTGCAAGTCACAGGAAACTGTTGCTTTAGTTCCTTATCCTTAAAAACACAGATAAGAGCATGAGCTGCAGAGTAGAGAACTAATTTATTATGTCAATCTTGTTTCTTTTCTCACTATTCTTATTTCTGAAAATAATAAATAAAGGAATTAAAAATGTTGAAATACTACCAAAAGGATACCCTAAATAAGCACAATTTTGTTTTGTTTTGGGTTTTTTTTACTCTAACACTGGTTTAGTTGAACAAGAAGACCCAGAAGACCAGGTAGGGAATCTGAAAACTCACTTATGAAAGACAATGCTTCCATTGCTGAGACCAAGGCAGGCAGTTGGAGACTGGCCTTTCCCAATCAGACCATTTTCTGCCATGCCCAGAGACAGGGACACAGGAGAGCATGGCAGGCAGGCATGTAGCCTGCAGCTCTGCACGGACTCCAGTGAGAGCTATTGCACTTTAGAAGCTTTTAAATGCTGTGAAAATGTAGTTGATCCTTAGAAAAGCACAGAGTTTAAAAGGATGCTAAAGCATCCTATGGCCATGTGCATTGCATTTGGAAGTTTGCATTCTGCTTCTTATGTTCCACCCTATTAACAAGTCTAATCATAAATGTTTTGTGCTACCTACCATATCCAGATATTAAATTGGCTGATACCTCCCACACCTTGTATTCCTTTCTGAAGCCCGGCCAGGCTTTCCCGAGCATTCCTAGATAGTCAGTTAACACCAGCTCCCTTGGAGAAAAGAAAGGAAGCTGATGTAAATTATGTATATCTGAAAAAATTCTTTATGAGTAGCCAGCTAGAGTTTAGTGTTCAAAGAGCTTCAGATCTGACTAAATATCTAATGTGACAGAACAGTAAACTTCAGAAGTTGTAATCCAGCTACTGTCACTGCCCTAGAATTTTTTGAGATTTTTAATCCTTCAAACATAAAATTATTCTTGCAGACCTCACAGTAGAGGATTGCAGAGAAATTCTCCATAGTATTTACTTTTTTAATGCATATTTTTCCATGCAGCATTAACAAAAAAGATGGTGAAAGCACAGCAACAAACCAGCACAGGCTTGATTTTATTTCTTTAGCTAAAGTATCTGGAGTTACGTGATCTGATATCCCATTCAAATGTAACTCTTCCATCACATATCTACAGCTGCAACCTACTAGAGAAAAAGATTAAGTGGAAGGAAATTTAAGCCACAGTAGGCCTAGCCAGTCACCTGCTAAAGACTCTGGATGAGAGTCAAGGGGCTAGCTGAATTCCCAGTTAAGCCATTCTGTATTCTTTTTCTGAAAACATCTGTGCTGAGGAATGGGATGGCAATGCATACATATGGACTTTTTAAATTTCTTGTGCTTAGCTAAACAGAACTGCAGTATGGTGATGTGTTGCAGATTGTACAGACTTGTTTACCTCTTTCTGAGAAGCCTGAGTGTAATTTTTTATCTTTGAGATGCTATCTTATTTACACCACTTACATGTAGTTCTTTGAACATGACCACATCAGGTAAATGAATAATAATGAAAATGCAAAATTCAGCTGTGCTACTACTACGCAGTCCTATCTTCACTCTGTTTCCTTGATCTGGCACCAAGTTAGACCCTTTCAATCTGTAATGGAACAACTAAGAAAAAGAAAAATCTGTGAAGATGTTGTTTTTTCTTGCATGTCACGTATTGAATTTTTCTCAGCTAATTTACAATTGAAGGCAGAAAGAAAATGAAAATTGCTCTGAAAAGAAATTAATGTATTTTACTAGTTATTAGCGTACTCCATGGAATGAGTGGGCCAGATACTGGCCAGAAACTGGCAAGCATAATAGATTTTAGCCAAATATATGCCTTTTCTAAGAGATAAATTACCAGACCACAGAAGCCCATGTCTGCAAATCATGGCACACAGAATCTACCAATGGCTGTCACTTGTCCTTTGTCTGCCTGTATATTTGGTACCATTTGGATGCTTGACTAAAGCCAACTAGATGTGTTTAGGCAAGCAGAAATCCCACTAAATTATTATGTTGGTTTTAAGTCTTCTTTGTATTAGCAAAGGAGCTATGAGAAGGCTTTAGAAGTTCAATAAACATTACTAATTTTAAGGTAAGACTGCAGTGTTCTTTTTTACTTTCCCTTTGCTATGTCCCCGTTAGTGGTCTGAAAATTTTAATCTTTTGGTTTGATTTTTTTCTTCTTCCACAGTGAATCCAGAAGTTATTTTACAGTAAGAATATACGACTGGAAAAGACCATGAGGACCTTTATATTAATTCCCTTGAAATCCCAGGAAATAACATGCTCAATGACTAATTTCAGGGGTTCCAAATAAATTCTGCAGTACATGTCCCTGTACACTGTAAGCTAAAAAAAAAATCCTTTCCAGCATCCATTTTAAAATGTAAGACCTGTAATGAAAGATCAAAAAGAAGAAATAGAATTTCCCATGGAAACAGAGCCGGAAAGAATAGTAAGTTAGCTCCCAGGAGCAGCAAAGCTTGGTAAGTAGAAATGATTACCAGTCCAAGCAAAACTGTTAGGATCACTTGTGCTCTAACGGAATGAAAGAAATACCCTCAGTTCCCTGCAATGTGGCCTAGTCTTGTGCTTGGTTTAATTTTGAGTGTGTGAGGAATATGTTACCTGGGTTCTGAGAAATTGAAATTCTCCTAGTTATCTCTGAACACCTGGCCTCATGGCCATGTTAGCTGTGGCACATCTCTTTGCCTTACAGGAAAGCACAGAAGCACAAAAGGAAAGCATAAAAATAAGAGTCACCTCTTCCCTTCCTCCCCCCTTAGTCATTAGAGGCCACTGGAAGCCCCAGAGCATGGGATTAATGTCATTTAAGTATAGAGCAAACAAACAGTGATCCTGTTACAGCCAGCCACATCCCCTTTCCTTAGGACAGGGGGATCATAGCAAAGCTACAAATATGACTGCCTTTTTTATAACAGACAATGGCAAAAATAAAATACAGAGAGTCATTCCCTCCTTGGGAATGGGACAGTTATAACATCTGTGCGTTTAGAAGCTGCCTCCTATGGAATGACAGCACAAAAGCAAATACAGAGGGAGTCGCTTGTTCCTCCTATCAGAAGTCAGGGCTGAACACATGGTAACCTACTCATTTTAAAAAGAAATGTAGATACCAATTCCACATATCTTCTGCATAACATTCAATTCACCAAAACCTGTTTTCAGCACAAAAAAATATACTTTTTCCCATTCTACATACAGTACCCACTGTTCCTGAAGCTGGGATTTCCACTAGAATAGAGTATAAACCACAGTTAGATGGTTAGTGATGGTTAAGATAATCAGAAATTTTTACAAGCAAGACAGGAAGAAATAGTGCTACAACGAGCCTTTCACAGGGAGATGTAGGGGAAGACAATCATCTTTGATTTCACCTTTACACCCATTATTTGTCTTGAATCTACTTTTGTCCAAAGGCCAAATAATCACCAGCTGTAAAATAAAGTAGCTCTACTGAACTCAGCAGAGCTGCATCGAAGGAAGACTGATAAGCATGCCCCTATCATTTAAATACAATCAGATCAGAGGTTAATTGGATAGGTCTTAACACCAGAAGAATTTAATCTTTGAATGCCACGGCATATACATGTTTAGTAATTACTTTATTGATATTATTATTGGGAAAGAAATACTAAGATATACTTCAAAGCATGACATAGCCAATACCAGAATGGCTAAAACAGATCAGGAGGTCCATGCAAAAGTTGCTTTTGTCAGAGTGAAAGGTGTTTATATATACCCCTTTAGCATAGCTTTGGATCACTGAAGAAGGCAAAAACGCAAGGCTGTACTGTAAATATTTGGTCTGCATATATCTTATGAACTGTGATGAAAATAGCTGCTTTGCAAGCTGTTCCATAACGTCTTTATGAAGATGTTAAAGTGCTCTGGTGAAAACGCAGCAAATATCATCAATTTCTGTTCAACTAAAAAGATGCTATTAATTCACATGCTGACATATATCACTGTAGAGGAAAGGAAGGTTGAAAAGCAGACCAGAAGTGTCACAACAGGGTCAAGTGCTTATGATCTGATAAACATGCAAAGTTCACATCAATTTGATTGAATTGCCTCAACACAGTTGGTACGTTTCTGGTTGTACACAATGTTGGGACAGTAATGCCACCAGTAACTCAGTTACAAAGAAGGCAACTTAACTGTTTCCTGTCTCTTAAACAGGAAGACAGTATCCCTGTGGAACAGATGCAGCGATGCGCTCATATGTGCAAGTACTATAAAATAACGGGAAATAAAAAAGGGCCAAAAAGTGAAAGCTTCTTAATCTATTTGGAACAAGGTTACAGCAAAACGCTGTTACCAGTTAGGTGAAAATCTGATGTATTAGGATAAAACATCTCTTCAGAACCTGTTCTAAGCAATTAGCCCAAAGTTAGGATGACTCTGTCATGCGCACAGGTAGAGATCCAACAGGCCATAGTATAGGCTACCAAATACAAAAAGATCTTGCCACCTCAGCGGAAGACCTGAATAAGAATCAGAAAATGCTACCCAGCCTAATTATGAACTAATAATTTGTTCTCAGCAAGTAGGAAAAGATAATACAAATTCCCCTTTGTCAACAAGGTACTCAGTACAAGACCAGCAGAAGCAGATGAAGGAAAATTAAAACCCTCAGCAACAGAACCCTCTCGAGGGATCTCAGTGGTTTAAGACTAGGTCTCCTAGTAATATTTCCTTCTTGTCATCAAATAGCACAGAAAGCCCCAGCCAGAAAGTATTCTGGAAAAGAGAAATACCCAGTCAGAACCTAGGTCTCCTAAAAGTTCCTCGTTGTCTTTTGAGTAGGGCTGGTTTGGACAGTAAATTTATTCTTTAAAAAAAAATATGTTTTGATACATCATGGCAGAAAAAGAGATTAGAAAGAAATGTTACATCATGGTTGCTTTGTAGATAAAATAATTCTTTTCTTTCTAGCATAATCAGTTTGTTCATATGGGGGTTTTTGTTTTGTTTTTCTTTTTCTTCATTCTGGGATAGAAATAATTTCTCCTTTCTCAGGAGAATGGGGTCCAGTAGCAAGTTTGGTCTTTCGTTGCATTGCTCTAGAAGACTAATTCTCAGGAATATCAAAAGCTCCAATTTATTTTCTCATTTAAAGAAGAGAAATAATCAGAAACTATTAGCATGAAATAGAGTTCTTAGATTATTTGTAGCTATGTAATGGAATTGATCAAATAGACTGAAGTGTTTATTTAATTAATTGTTATTTATTAGATCACAATGTTTTCCATTCACATAAAAACATTAATTTCCATAAAGCTGTAAAATCTCGAAATCCTACTGAGTAAAATTCTGTTAATATAATATATTTCTTAAAAGAACAATCTATTAACTTTATTTTCTGATAGTTTTAGCAGTGTAGCAGATTTCCAGTGTTCCTCTAACCCCTTAGGGCATCTAAGGAGCTCCAGGAAACAAAGGTATCTTTCAGTACCTTCTGTTGTTTCTACAAGCATTTAATATTTGATGTGATATACATGCCCCCATAGCACATGAAACACCATAGTCTAGTGTGATCATGGCATATACCACATACATAGTGCAGCCTCTTGTTTTTTTCCCTATTTTGTTTTGCTGTTTGGTATGCAAATCCGCTCTGTGGTAACCTTATCCATGTGCAGCCTGTTCTGCTCATGCAAATCTTTGTAGATATCCTGGATTCTGATGCCATCTGCATCTGCTTACATTCCTTGCCTTTAACAAAGAATCAGGAGTCAGCTAGACAGATGGTGAAGCAAAACTATTATCAGAGATTATCGGGAAAATATGCTATTTTAAAGACTTTAAAAAATGTAATCACCCTTATTCAGGGTAGCATTAATACAGTAACATATTGTGCAATTACTGTTAGAGTTACATTGCTTCAGTACAGGCAGCACTACAGCAGGGTGGAGGGAAGAGATATTTTACTTTTTATAACACTCTCAATGACCCTATTTTCTAGCAGTCTTCCTGCTGAAGGATTGCAGTGATAGCCCTCTGATTTTGTTTAGTAATAATTCCACCATCTACTTAAAATCTTTTTGAGAGAGAGCAAAATGGTGCTCAGTTGAGAGTTGCTGAGCATTACTTATTGGGTTTTACTTCTGTTAAGAATCAGGCATTGCTGGAAGGGGAGGGCTCGTCCTTGCAAATGCACGAAGCAGTTGACCTGTGGTTAAATGCACTGAATGACCTGAGCAGGTGAACAGGTGAACGGGTACAGCTTACATTTACAGCTGTGAGGCAGCCTTGCAAGACATACAGCAGCATTTCTCTTTCTTAACCTTTGATATCTAAAAGGGTTATTTCAAAGTCTGAGTTAGTCAGCCTTGGACGTCTGAACATTCATTGAAAAGAAATAAGTATTTGAGATTAATGCATCTGATCTATCTCAGATAACTATATTAAAATGAATCTACATGTGGAAGAGTACTCCATCGCTCTCCACTGATAATAAAAGGAACCTCTGTAGACTTAACCTCTAACATTGGACACTTTGGTAAAGATATATTAATGTGCCACCTGAAATATCTAACATCTCACCATCAAGATGCATATTCTTTCTACATTTTATAGAACTCCATGTTGTGAAAGCCAAGAAATATATATTATTTGCTGGGGAAGCTGGAAGGGCTAGCATGAGGTTCCTCACACCTCATAAACTACTGCATGACTTCAGTTTTCATCTCTTTCCTCTCACAGATGACTCAGTTGATGCCTTGGTGTATACACCAGGATAAAGGTGTGCAGCCTTTGCAGTTTGCCTTGTCTTGCAATTATAATTCTGAATATGGAAGATGTAAGGCACATTATTTTACAGCGTTTTCATTTTTAGGCAAAAGGATACTGCAAATTTTGTCAGGAAGTGCTGCGTATCAGGAACTAACTAAATATCTAAACTAATAAAAGTGAAAGAAAAAACACACAGCAATGTCCATTCTCCTGAAGTTTCTAAACCTCAAAGTTGCAACAACAAAATCAAAGATCATTTTTCTTATTGGACTTTCATCTTTTAAAGGATCTTCATCCATTTAACTGTTGGAGTTACATGAAATGCTTAGATGGATAGGATAAATTTAGTTCAGATAAGTACAAGTATTCCCCAAACCTGGTACAGGAGTGAGAAGAGTCAGAACTGCTGTAATGACAGCTGTAGCCAGCTTTCTTTGCACAATTACAGAACAAGTCAGATCCTGAAAGTAGACAAGGAAATCACAGAAAGACATATCAAATAATAAGCATTTTATTAAAGTTAGGATATTCAGATAGCTATGTGCAAGTTACCAAGCCCTCAGCTGATGGATATCGGTGTAGTTTTATTGAACTCAAGGACGTCACACTAATTTATCCTAATTAATAACAACCTAAAGTAAATCTAAATTCAGTTATAAAAATTATTTAAATAGTATATAAAATTGTCCTGATCTCTGTTTCTTTATTATGCTCCTGGTATAGACAAATTAACAGAAAAAAACCCCAACATTATCGCATGTATTTCAGAGTTGTAATTAATTTCATTCCCCAGTGTATTACTAAACCCATTTTCTCTAATACTTCTTTAGTCTTCTCACGTTTCAAAAGCACTTCTCATTGTCTTTATGCTGGCAGCGATGCCCCTCTTTGCTCTTCTTACTGTTTGCTTTCTATCATTTTCTTCTTGGTTTCCCACCCCTTTCTTCTTTGGTCTTCTATCCTGCTTTGCAGAGTAATTATCTTTTGCACATCAGAAGTACATCTGACTTCAAGGAAACTCACCGTTTTTTCTTTCTGGTCGGTTAAAGCCTGTTGAATAAATCCATTGTTTAAAACCCCAGAAAACGGTATCTCTTCTTACATGGAGACTGATCATCCCTCTTACAGGTTGTATTTCAAACCTTGTTGATCCTAGAGAATTTACACTAATTGTATAATACATCCATGTAAGTCAGTGAAACTTTTGCTTAAATAACCTTCACATAACTTGGTGACTTAATTTGGAAAAGGACTCAACTGCTACAGGTGCTCAGTTTGCATAGATTTGACTACATTTATATCAGCTTATTTAAATTAGTACAATTTTTGAATAGAGATGAAGCTAGAAAAAATTCAGAGCATTTTTATATATTTATTGGTCTTCAGTAGTGATTGTCTCTCTGCTTTTAACATTTTTTGTGGCATAAGAAGAATCTCTTGGGACAATTACCAAGGTCCACAAAATTATTAATAATGTCATTAATTCATATTCAGTCTTGTAATTTCTTATTCATAAACAAATACATGGCAGTCCTGCCTCTTCTGAAGGACAAAGTTTCTTGTTAATTACTACATCTGCTCTCCCTACACCCGTGGATAGACATCTATTTTCTTTTTTTAGAAACCAAATGTTTTTAAATATATGCCTCACTTCACTAAATTTGCTATCAGCAAGATAGGGTAGGTTGTTATCTCCTAAGGATCTGTAGTCACAGCACTGAGTGATGGAATCAAACTCAGTGGTGTTAGGTGTTGTTCAAATATAGAACAAAAGTGTTGTCTCCCCAAATCTCAACAGAAGTTAAGGGGCAACACAAGAAGTCAGCAATATATGTTTAGTTTGGTTTATGTCATCTATTTCTAATAAATGAACTTAGCAGACCGTGTTTAGTGTTCTTCAGAATTAATACAGCTTTGGCAGAATGGCATCAATGTATTTTAAATTAAAATCACAATTTTTTTGTAATTATCCTCAAAATGTATTTAATTGCTGCTCCATTTTGTTCTATCATCCTTCAAGTGCTACCTCAAGAGCACTAACTCAAAGCTCTTGAGTTACCCATCGACTAAAATCATATAGCTTTAGAGAACAGAATCATTCTGTTTATCAGAAAGAAGCCTTTGAAAATTTTTCAAGCAGAAAAAAATAATCACAAAAGCAGAGAGGTGAGAGATAGAAGAAGACCTATTAAACATATTCTCACTCTCTGACACAGCAATGTTTTCCCCTACAGTCTTTTATTTTATCTTGTCTAGCTTTAAATCTCTTAAGGCTTCCTGCTCAGTTTTCACCGGGAAACTATTTCAGTGCCAATCTCCACCTCAGGAATTTTTGTCCAATGTTCAGCTTATGTTTATATTACATAAAGTGACAGATATAAAATGCTTTTTGGTAAGCAACTTACATATGTTCTTTTCTTAATCTCATCCAGACATTTCTGGAATAGCTGGTTGAATGGGGGAAAAATACATTCATGAGCATGCTTGCTAACGCTGATTAAATTAGTCCATATTTCTGACTCTTTCTATAAGGGTTTTCAAAAAGATTGGGTTGATGTTTTGTATTTTGAGATTTGTGCTTGGAAGCAGGAATATTAGTTGACAGAAAGAATATGTGGAGTGTGAGAATGAGGAAACCAAGGATCTGCAGTGTGGTACAGTAGGTGTCATTTTTGGTGTAAATAGTCATGTGAAGGGATAAACCAGACAGAAGAGGCTGATCTAGGAGGAGGAAGCGAGTCCATATGCATAGCCTGCTACAGCTATAATTCATATACATAAGGAAAAGGGACAAAAGGATAAGGAAAACAAATGAATAAAATTGGGAGGGGAGGGAACATTTTAGAGAAGAAATGTATCCTTTTTTTTTCTCAGAAAACTTGAATATTCAGAAAGTTTCAACAAATAATGTTTTGTCTTATTGGTTCATTTGCCACCAAATTTCTTAACTGAAATCTGGAGTTTTTTGTAAAGCTTAGACAATCAAATCAATTAACAAAAACTGAAGTATGTCTCGCATAACAGGTCACAATGAAATAGCTGTAGTTTTTGGTTCACAGGTGAATACTTTTAAGTACATCGAGATGGCATATATGATCTGATGAATCACTAAAAAAATACATTCAGGAAAATGATAACAAAAAAAGGCTGTAATTCAGGTGTCCATTGTTTCTCATGAGTAAACTGCCCAGCTCTCTGTGATAATTTTACTATGCATTTCTAAAGTGATATATGATTTACCATAAATACACAAATTCTACATAGATATAATGTCTAACTGCAAATCCTTATATGTAGGATGCTGATGTAGGTTAATATTCATGCTGTGTGCTGTTATTTCAGCATCATAGATCATGGCTGTTAGAAACAGGTATGCAGCACAGTGCAAGGGAAATCTGATCACAACTTTCTGCAGAAAAGATTTAAACAGCAAAATTCTAAGCTTTGTATTCTGCTTCATGTGCTATTTTTAGGCTTTGTTTAGTTAGAAGGCAAAATGGACACCTGTTTCGGAAAAAGTCTTTGTGTAATTCTAGAGTGCAGGAACGGAACAGCTGTGTTGACTGTACCAAAAAAAAAAGTAGGACATTCAAGAAAATTGCACATAGATTCATCCTTTGCACTCGATTTATTTTTTGAAACTCAGGTTTAGGAATTTCAAAGTTCACATAACTTTAGTTCTAAATAAAGCTGCCATACAGTGTAACACTAGCAGTTATAAATGTTCAGGAACGCTGCAATCCTTTGCATCTATTGCAAGTTGAGGAATTCATGCAAAAGGTGCCACATTTCCTATGAACTACATTAAAAGATGTTTGCTTTAAAGGCAGGGAGAGAGTACAAATACGAGTTGTGAGATAACAAATCAGTAAGTCTTGCAGCACCATGTCTAATTGCCCGTGCTGATCTATGACCAATAGGTGAAGCACAGCTGGTGTAAAGCGTAAAACAGATTTGTTAGCAGTGGTCAGTCATTCACATGTTAAGGGTGTTGCAACTGCAGCAATCTTCTGTCCAGACAACTCCCTCTAAACCTGACAGAAGTTGTAGGCTATAAAGACTAATATAAGCACAAAGTGCACATAGCTGCTGATCTCTAAAATAATAGCAAATTGAAGCCTGAATTCAGAGCAGTCTTTTGTACATCAAACTTTAACGTACT
Source organism: Falco naumanni (assembly GCF_017639655.2). NCBI lineage: Eukaryota > Metazoa > Chordata > Aves > Falconiformes > Falconidae > Falco > Falco naumanni. The sequence continues at coordinate 48,744,950 of NC_054057.1, read as the reverse complement.
GTGCCTAGACTGTAATGTATTACTCACTACCCTTGTTGTTGTGCTGAATTTGATCATTTGGCATGACAAATTGGCAGAAATTCCACTGCTTAGCCAAGCACCTAATGTACCATTCAAATTTCCATTCAAATGAGGCGGAGTTGGAAGTGGTAAGGGGTTTTTCCATGGAAAAAAATACCCAGGAAAAAAAAATGTTCACCCTTAGCACTACAGCTGGCCAGAAACCACAGCTACAGCTGCCTAATGAGAGAACTTTACACAGATTTCAGGGGTGCACCAGCAAAAAATTAGAAATTCTTTCTTTACTTATTGATGAAACAGAGATTGAGCAAAACAGGAGTTACTTTAAATTTCCAGCTATTTCCCTAAAGATGAACACATGCAGTACAAGGCTCACAGGTACAATGAATGTTCTACATTCACATCTTTTCCTATGTCTTTGTTGGTGTCAAGTATTCATAAACAGGTCACCTAGGGAATTCCACATATGCACTAGACATCTGGTTCATCTGAAACTGGAGTGTTCTGAAAGTTGTGTTCACCAGGAATTTTACATCAGTCAATTATCTTGCAACTGCTGTCTTAGTAAACGCTCTTAATAAAAGAGTGTGTGCACATTTTCCATCATTGGCATTTTGGGTTCTTTGGTTTTTGGTTGTTTTGTTTGGTTTTTTTTCCCCCTCTGGGGATTGATGCAGCTTATATAATGAAGTATTCTGTTTATGTGAAAGTAGGTCTGACTGGAATATTTTCCAAGTTTCTCTCTTAAAAGCCAACACTAAAAAACAAAAGCAAAACTTTCAGTTAAAACAGATATATTTTATATCACTTCATAGCTAAATTGCTGATTAGTTTAGGAGAGACATTTGTTCACATTCCTTCCTTTATTAAAATAAAATTTTCATCCTGAATTCTTGCAGGAATACCAAAGGCTGGAAGCTGGACTTCTCACATCACATACTGGTCGTCAAAAATTTTAATTGCAACCAAGTCATACCTAGGCCTGATAAACCTTTGGCATGCATTGAAATAAAACATAACTTGGCTATTTAAAAATAAAATAAAATGGAATATTCAGTTGTGTAATTTGTAGGTAGCTGAATGATAGCATGAGCGGGACACTGTGCTACTTGGTGCCCACACACTTTTGTGTTTCTTTTGCATGAGAAGAGCAGCGACTGAGTGCCCATGCCATACCCACCTTGGCTGCACAGAGCTTTGACTCCAGCCTCAATCTTTCTGCTGCAAGAGCAGAACATTCCCTGAGGAGCAAAAATGAGTAGGAGAAAATCTTCTTTGACCTTCAGTGTCTTGGGTTTCAGTAGAGAGTGTGCCTGTTTCTGCATTCTTCCTATATTAAGTAGAATCTGAAGATTCAAACTAACTCTAATTATTTAACTGTTATCATCACATAAATTGACAGGATGCATTAACAAAGGTCTGTGTTGCTAATCATTGCTAGTCCTCAGCCTCAGCAGAAGAAGAGTATTCACCTAAGCATTATTCCTACTGGTTATCATCAGTGCAGATTTTTATTTTTGCACTTTTTACCCCTCTGAAAAGTTGGGTGAACCAGTTCTTTTATTTCAGTTACGTGTATAAATAAGAAAAGAAATATTAATATCAAATTTCCTCTATAAGGATGTGCATTTGGCTGCCTGCTCATAAGCAACTATCCTTCCTGCCCCTTGGAGTAACCCTCTGCGTGTTCCTCACCATCTCTTCCAGAAAAGGAAAAATCTCACTATGCAGAGTGGAAAGCTGGGGCACCAAGTTAGTGAATACCACAAGTTGGCAGTTCAATTCTAGCAGATGCATATATCTTGTCAGATTAGCACTGTTCTCAGTTTCAAACTGTACAGTGTATCTAAAAATGACTAATAAAGCAGCAAATGAAAATCACTTGAAGAATAAAATTCTCTGTAGTGTGCTCTCTATTGCTTCTGAACTATAGCAGGCAGCAGCCTCTCTTCTCTTACTGAACTCTATCTTTCATAATCCCCCTTAGATCAAGTTTTTAAAGGATATTGTGTATTTAGAAGGAAGGCTTCTAAAATTTAATAAATGTTGCTGGGCTTTTGTAAACCTAATATTATCTGTTATCTCTACTTCAAAGGGCAGAAAAGCTGCTGTTACCAGCTGGAATCTCCGACTTTTAAAACGAAAAAGTAACTGAACCCACATTCCTTATACAGGTCAGGGAAACGGGATACTATTGTAACTCTGCTTAAAAAACATCAGAGAGGGAACTGAAGAAGCACCAAGTGAATTTGTCCTCCACTTTTTCGTTAACTGTCAAAGTGATTTATAACAATTCAGACAATGCCAGTCTTCCTCATTAAATCAAGTGGTGGACCTAATAAAAAATACCTTGCCTTTATCTTTATCCTTCATGCCACTGGTCAGTGTTTTCCAAGTCAAAAGGTATAACAAAACAAGGTTTGCAGAAAGAAGTAATGCCTTTTAGGAAGCCAACTGAAAAGTTACAATACCGTCTCTTTCAAACCATTATGATGACTACAGCATTTCTATCACTAGTAGTGAAAGCTGCGACACAAAAGACTTTACCAAATTACATTTATAGTGACAATCCAATGACTGCTTTTGAAATAGCCATTTCAGTCATTTTGTGCATGTTGTCTGACTTTTTGGACTATATTAGAATATGGATATGAAAACCATGATTAAATTATACTATTCTAAGGTTCCTTCCAGATTCCTATTGTATTATTGTCAGTAGATCCATTTCCACGGGTCTTAGTAATGTTTGGATTATAAACCGTCTATAGCTTCCCCATTGAAGTCAGAGCTCCTGTGAGGTGGTCCTGCAATCATCCGTGTTTTCAGAGAGTGAGTGAAGAACAGACATAATGAGGATGGGATACATTTCCACATTAATCATCAAAAAGTTATGTCTCTAGCCTAAGATATTTGTCAACCTTCTTCTAAACACTTTGGTGAGAAACAGGCACACCTGGAAGGCAAGTCCACAGACAGTGTCTAAAAACGCATGTAGCAGATTCTCGCTTTAGAAGTGCTTCTCTCTTGTCCCACCGGTTACTGAGGAGCCTAGAAAACAAGCTCAAATAGGCTCTGATTTGAGAGGTTAACTTAGGTGAGATAAATTCTAACCAAAGCACAAGTTAATATTGTTCTATCTTTTCTAATTATTTCTTTCTAAATCTACCTTTTAGAATTATTTCTATAGTTTTAAGCTAATTTTCTTTATGCAGACCAGTTTTATATTGAATAGCTTGCCTCACCATTTACCTTGGGAGTCTTTAAAGCAATCTGGTAAAGTATTCAGTCCCTGTCGAGAACTCCTCATTTTCAGCTTTTGGCCTGTTATTCTTTCTTTACACCCTCTCTTACTATAAGAAGTAATTATTTTCCTGCAGTGCACATGAATTTCCACTAGAAAACATGCCTTATGCTTTCAACTCTCTGCTCTTCATTTAAGCTACCTAAAGAACAGAGAATATCCAACAGAAGGATATCATCCCTTTGATGCTATTGAACGATTTGTTTGGCCTTTAGTCTAAGAAGTTTGGACCTTGCTGATCCGGATGTTCCCAAGAGGTGGTTGCATCCAAATTTTCACCTCATATAACCTTTCTTAGCTTGTGAATTGACAAGATCATAGTGCATGATTGTATGGTTCCTCTTAATTAATTTGCCATTACATTTCCACAGTCTTGAGAGAGAAGAAAGAGATTTTTAGTGCTGTATTCATTTTCTAATACCTGTCCCTCGGCTGCAGTCCTGAAGTTAATGCTCACTAATAGTGTGTTCTTTGTCTGCCCAGTTAGCAGGGTCATCATTTTTCAAGAGGTCTCCAGAATGTAGAAATGATTCTTCAGTTACTGCTTTTTTCTTTTTTTTTTTTTTTTAACACACACCATTTCTATGTTTCTTTTTCCTTTATAGCCTACAACTGAGATGTTTTGCTGTGCCAATATTTTATTTTCAACACAAACCAATTCTTCAGTCATCAGAGAGTGAACTTTGCATGTGACTTTTTTTATTAGACAAAGTGACAGTAGGAACTGGTATAAAATTATCCTAAGCAGAGGGTATATTTTGTTCTTATTTTAGTAGATACACAACTCCTAAAATATTTCTTGTGTTTTTTTCCTTCAGGGTGACATCACTGACACTTGCAAACAGAGTAGGATAACTATGGCTTTTTAATAACAGCAAAAACATTACAATCAAAAACATTATCCAGAATGAGGTGTTCTGATTATTTTGGTGAAGAGGATACATAAATAAATGTTTGTTTTCAATAGAATTTTGGGAGGTTTTATTACTTCTTTTTAAAAAAAAAAAAAAATTACAAAAAGTGAAAAATGACTTTGCTATCCAGGAATAGAAATAGTCTGAACTTTGGAAATAGGAGGAAAATTAAAGGAGAGAGAGGTAAAAAAAAAAAAAAAAGGAAATGGGCCTTTAGACTTCATCGCCAGATTTTGGGCTGTATAATGGGAACTTGTGTGGCTTCCTTCAATGTTGTACCATGCTGGAGGAAAAACAACAGCTTGAAGTGGGCTTTGAAATACACTAGTTATGATAAAAAATATATTCATTTCAATAGGCTGAGGAAGGCTTCATCTATTTATATGTTTGTAAAGGAAATTGTTCCGTTTTCAAATACAGTGGACACCTCTATTTTTCTAAAGCAGACCTCCTTCATCGCCAAACTATTTTGTTCACCTTTAAAAGAACAATATCCATAATCAGTTGTCTTAATTTCGCAGTTTAGTGGATCAAGACATATAAAACTAATATATTTCTTTGGATATGTGTTGTTTCTGTCATTTTGCTGATGAAAAGTCCACTAGAACTTCACATCTTCAGACACTGATAAAAGGGAAAAGATTTGGGGTTATATAAGTGTTCTGGAGTTTGGAATACAACTTCATAAAGAAAACGGTTTTCCACATAGCAAGGACCCGCAGTCCTACTCACAGATTTCCTACTAAAGATGTATTTAAAAGCCTTCAGAGTGCTCCAGGAAAGTTAAATTTCAGCTGACCTACATCTTTGCATTATTGCTCTTGATCTTTTAAAAGCTTCCAATTCCCTTTTATAATAAAAACCGACCAAACTTCCTATGTCATAGCTATCCCTTTCAGAGAGCTGCATAATTTAAAATATTCACCAGCAGCCTGATAAATGCAAGAGAAATCAAACATACTTTGCCAAGAATTTAGGTATTTTTCTATAAATAAATGGGAGAAGCTTGTGTTAAACAAACATGAAACTTAATCATGTGTGGTAGGATTGCTTCAGGTGCTTAGGTATTTGGTAAATACCCTGAAATAATTTAAAAAAACAATACTGTTACATTATTGACATATTTTACATTCAGTTCTTAGATAAAAGTATACACACGTATTCAGCCATTCAAGATCTGATCATCTGTTATTTCAAGTTCGATATGATTTATCTACCTTTCTAAAAGTACTAAGAAAGCCTATTTCTTCACATTCTATATTTTTTAGAGAGTTTACTGTTTATGCAGGCTGGTCACAGTTGAGTATAATGTATCTATGTGTCAGAAATTGGAACAGGCAGTAGACATTATAGATGAATTGCCAGGAAATTACCCCAAGTGTGCTGACTTCCCAAATTCCTTCAAATGACTTAACAGGCTTGACATGGCAGCTCAGTGTTCAGTTTGCTTAGGGGACTTTAGGAGAATCAGCGCTTCCAATCCATTGCTAAGGTTTGGGGTTTTCAAATTTACATAGCAATAAGGAGCTTAGGGAATCTGTAACTGGCAAGGAAAAAACACTTAAGTCAGTATTATTACCAATAACAGTGTTTAAGTTCATTTGTACAATTCAAATTAAAAGTCTTTACTCTTCTAAGAAAAAATTAAACAGGCGTATCGTATTATTATTGCTGAATTGTTGATAAGCAGCATCACCTTTGATCTGAAAGACTTTCAGTTCACGGCAGCACTGGCAGTAGCAGACACGCTCATTCTTGATGAGACAATGAAGTGTGTAAAGGTGACAGGCTTTATGGCAAAAGGCATCGCATACCTTCCACAAATCACTCATTTGTCTAATTCTGGATGGTATAATTCTGTGACCTATGAAATTAAAAGCAGAAACCTTGATTTTCTCTTTATAGCTCCTTGCATCATCCCAGATAGAGAATGGCTGTCATCACTACATGAAATTAAAGGCATTTTTGCAAATCTAGCATTATTCTGCTGAGGTTAAGGAATTCCCCTCAAATGAAACACATGGTGGTCTAGCATCTGTGAACGTACATATACAGCTATGAGGTGAATACAAAGAAACAAATGTTCTTGTTTATTTTTATATTTTATATAAATTTATAAATTTACCCTCGCTACATTTTCTGCTATTATTTCACAAAGCCATTAAATTTGCAAAAAAAATGAAGCAAATAAGGATTGCCCAGACTTAGTGAGTGACGGAAAAAATGGTCTCCAACCAGATTCTTATAATTTGGAAATAATCGAACTTAAGGTATGTCAAACTGTTTGTCAAACTGTTTGTTACTGTTACAACTAAAATGTTATTCATGCTGTCAGAGCTTGGCTGATTTCCAAAACAATGGTAGTCTAAAAATAGGAAAAAAAGTAACAGAAGTGAAAATTACTGAAAAATTGTGCCACATGAGATAGACTGCTGAAGATACCAGGAGGTAATTGGTTTGACTATACCAATGTCCCTTTTTTACTATGATGTAACTATAGAGCAATTAGGTTATTCTTGTAAATGGCATGGTGGCTACAGCTGTAAAAAGACATCACTGCCATCTTCTGGTAGTAACTCATTTGGCTTACCAGCATGTGGGGTTTTATTTATTTATTTCTCTTTTCATAGAACACTACACAGGCATTCAGGTTTTTGTTTGCAAGATCAGAGAAATGTAAGCATTGTGCTTTAGCATTTGGAATTTGTTTTGATGAATTATTTTATGCTCCTCCAGAATCCCTGAACTGCTATATGACTTCCACTGGTGAAACATTCTGGAAATTGATTTTCCTTTGAGATCGTAGACAGTATAAGTCCAAAAATGTGAACTTAATAGCAAAATCTTTTGTTATATTTCTGTCTCAAAGTGTAGGCTACCTAATGGGTGAATGTATGGAAACAGAAACAGAAATTTCACGAAGATCAGGTTCAATTGAATGTTGGGCTAGTATAATCACACCCATTTGTATTTGCTGAGGATCTGAATCTCCTAAACTGTTTATAGTTATATATTTGTCTGTGTGACAAAATCTGCTTTCTGCTTCCTCCAGACCCATCAGTGCCTCAGCCTTACCTCTGATAACTTGGCGGATACTGTTTATCACTAATCAGCAAGCAGAAACAGAATAGCAGCAGTCTATCTTGCTCCAGGAGTTGTAGCTTGATTTGTGACATGACCTTTACTCATCTTTACCATCAAACGTCATTGCTGCTTATAACTAATAACATTGATATTAATAATTAGTTCCAATCTTACTTGATGATGTATCAGTAATGTCCTCTCCTAGAGAGCAGGAAATCACCCTGAGTGTAAAGGGGAACTATGGCGTGTAATATTAAATGCAATACCCATTCCCCTAAATGTTTGTTTGGAAATCACTCGTCACATCATTGGAATTTCCATAGATACCAATTTAAAAAATAAATGTTGCATTTTTGTCCACTCTCAAAAACCTGGCAGTTAATCCACTTATAGACATCTTTGGGTGGAAATTTAAAGACGGGGAGAAGAATATGGACTGCTTTTGCACAATATTCAAATAGGTGAATCGTTGTGTCCGCACACAGCAACAGTGGAGTATTTCAGGTCATCTGTTCCATACAAACAAACTAAAAGTTTCTGGTGAGATGAGAAGGTTGATGGTCTGGACTGAGGTAGTCAGAGGTTGTGAAGGTTCAGTGGGAGCTCCAGGCAGCACCAGGCACTCCGGTACTTTGGCCTTCCTGAACTAGGCAGTGGGGGTGAGAACTCGCTGGCCCTGCTGGACATGCAGTAAAGGCATCCAGAGGGTTTCCATTCATTTGGGAAGTTACCATGCCGGCAGGAACAGTGAGTTACCCTGGTGGTTTGGATGGCTCTTCAGTTTCCTGGTTTTTTTCCTTGACATTCTGCACCCTGTTAGAAACTGGACAAAAATTGGCCCAAATGTGTCTACATAGGCAAAGGTTACTTTTATGTAAATGCTGCTGTGAATAGCAGTACAATCTCCTGAGGCTGATTACTGCATTAAACCAGCATTTGGTCCAGCTTGATAGGACAGTTCTTGGGGCCTTGCAGGCTGGAGTTCAGATCTGCTGGCCACAGAGCAACCTTTATTTCTGGCCCCTACTCACCACACTGCAAAACAGGGTGAGCCTTATCTTACCTGTGGCACCTCCTTACCTGTGCTGCTTGCTTCCTCACTGAGCTGCAGCCCCAGCACCAGCATCTGTACTTGACTGGGTTTTCAGAAAGGAAAATATATTTCCCTTGTACTTTTTCTGTATTGCAAGCCTAGCCTCAATTTGCAGTCTATATATTTAAGCATATATCCTCCATTCATGTGCTCACAGCCGCTATAAGAACTAGGATCACTCTTGGAGATATTTCCCTTTCAAGGCAACCAGTCAGTCCTCAGATGAAGAGATCTGAGACAGTAAATTTTTCAGTGGAGCTGTTCTCCATCAATGCAGAAGCCAACAGTCTTTAAACCCAAAGCTGGATAGTAGGTTTTCACTGTCCATTCATGCCAGTGACAGATGCCTGGCAAACAGGAGCTGCTTGTCAGTTCCCAGACAGGAGGCACAGAATGTACACTTCTGGTAAAGGAGCAGAAAGGCTGTTGGTTGACACAAGCTTTTACACAAGCATGCATTTTCATACAACGTCATTCAAAACCTTTTACACTGCAGCACATCCCCCAGCTGCGAGCCAGCTGGTGATTGTCAGGGAGGAAGAACCAAGGTACAGTAAAATACTTCTCGTTGTAAGCAATTTTGCAAAAATGTGTTGCAGTTTTAAAGAGCGCTCCTGAAGCACACATCTCTTTTCGTTACCTGCTGGTTTTATGGTTGGGATTCTTTTTTCATATTATCAGCCCGCTGCCAATTCAGCAATTTGTGGTTTGTTAGTATACAGTAATGTTCTGAACACTAATCTAAAAGCAAACTGAATAAAGAGATGCAAAGAAAGGGTTGCAGAACGAGCCTCCTTTTGTTGTTCATCCATCCAAGCTAGTTTTATTTTTAATAATCAGTACTTTCCAGCCTTCCAGGAAATCAGGTTAAAAATCGTGGGAACCAATTCTTATCATTTAGCCATAAACAGTGTAATACTAAAAGCAAATCCAGTCCCATCAATTCAGAAGTAACTTGCTGGAAGTAGCAGGTTACTGTGCTCATTTGAATGCTTTTGAAAATACATCAAAAAGTTAAGGAAACTCAACTGATCTTTTCTTTTCTTTTCAAAATTCAGTGTGATCCTGAAGTTTGCAGTAATCTCTCTACCACAAAATGTAGCACACTGTAATAAATAGCAGAGATGTAGAGGGAAGAACCTGTGGCATGGAAAAATCAGTGACAAAACTAATGGGAGAAATACTGGAAGGTCCCAGATTCTTGGACTGTTCCTGGCTTAGCAGTCTGTATTAATGAATATGAAAGGAAAATTATGGAACTGCAGCACATAGCGAACTCTGCAATAGCTATTACACCTTATTTCCATTTAACTTAGTCCTTTCTCCAAACTTTTTATAATCTTTTCTATATCTTTACTCTGCTTAGAAGTTGAACTGGACTGTGGCACGTACCCAGGTGTTCTTAAAGAACTGCTCATTTTATTTTTAGCCTATTAATCTTAAAAACTCATTATAAAGTAATCTTCCTCCAGTGATCTTCTCTTCGCAACCAGTCCTAGTAGACTGGCAGCTAAAATAGTGGATAAAAGTTCCAACATTTCTGGTTTTCTGAGTTATTCATCAATGAAAGCAGCACTTGTACCAATACAGTTATTAAAGCCTCAGTGGCTTAGCCTGCAGTTTTTCAGAACTTCAGATAAACTGGCAGTAGTTAAATGACCGTGGGTTTGTAATGGTAGCATTCAGCTTTTGTTTATAAGTTATTTCTGTACTGTGTTGGCTTTACTTCAAAGTTAACTATGAAATGCCAGGTTTTTTACTTGTGTTATTGTTTCTCCTGGTTTTACTCACAATATTCAGGGGGAGGGGGGGATAAGAATTGGCATATAAATTAATTATGGGAATATTTACATATTAAATTTGCATATTTAAAAGTCATGAAGCAAGCATAATAAATAAATGTAGAGGTCCTGATGGTTCTCCTGGTTCTATGTCAACATAATCATTTTAAGATTGTTAGCAACTCTGAAATAATGACTCTAAACTTTCTTCATGAGCCAGATCATTAGATTATGTGAACCATCCTAACTCCAGTCTAGAATTTCTTGGATTCATTTCAATCTTTTTCCTTTCTTGGTTAATTCATATGTAAGTCAGCGTTATGTGGGGCATGAACTAGAGCCCAGAGTAGCTGTCCCTCTATGTGTCAGTCCAAAAAGGTGTTTATAATCTTACTCATATTGTAGCAGTTGGGTTAGTTGTGTGCTTACACTTAAAATATGTTCTAACTCCCTTCTGAGCTGGGTACCAATCCCTCTGAATACTGGGAAGAAGAATATGGAGATGTTAGGGATCTTGTGTGACGATAACTGTTTCATTGGTCTGCAGAGCTCCTTCTTCAGGTGATTGTTTTTTTATTTGCTTAGTGTATTTTTAAACCTAACAAAATTTGAGATGTATCTTCTGCTGTATCTACAAACCAGTGGGATAGGAATTCTCAGGAACTGACTGTGGTTCCCTGCTACTGGGAACCATTCTTTGCTGGTACTGGCAAAAACTGGAGGAGTCTAAAAAAAAGAGAATATTGGGGCTTTCATTCTTCCCGTGAAATATTATTCCATGATCAGTAGGATATTTTTCCTTTCAAATAGGTAATGATGCCGGCACCTTTCCAAACATTGTTCAAATCTGGCATGTATGATACAGCAGTGCTCTGCACGTCTGGCTGTAAGAGACATGATGTCAGCTTTAGTAATACCTTCCAATTGCATTATCTTTCTGCTTTTATATTCTGCTTCCAGACTTTTGGAATTCCTCATCAGCTACTAAAACACAATGTTCAAACTAGAGACCCATTGATCATTTTAACTGCTTGAGTGGCCAGAAGTCACCCTTACTAATCACCATTGCCTTTAGTCACTATCACTGAACTAATTACGGGCTGATATTTTTGAACCTCTGAAAAATGCTGAATGGTTGAAAGTAAAAATAATACAATGTAAACAAAATGAATCCTGAAATTGCTTCATTCTTCAGTAAGAATCACAAGGTCTAATGATGTCAATATAATTACACCACTCTAGGAATGTTTGTAAAAAATAGAAATCACAAAGGAAAAAATGTAAACCCCCACTTTTTTCCACCAGTTTTTCTATGATTACAAGCCTTCAGATTTTTCTCAAAATAAAGTATCTGGTAAAACTACATGTTAAAGATCTTTAATTTTAAAATGCATTTTAGTCATTCTGACATTTACATAAAAAAATATAAAGATGCCAAACCCCTTAGTACATATACGTGCATTTTTTTCAACTTTTACAAATATTAAGCAGATTTAGGAAGTGGAAAGTGACTACTGTTTGTTACGAACTGTATTCATAAATCTGCCCTGGATGGACTTAAAGTTGATATGAATAAATGACTAATGGACTTGAATTATTGAACTGTTGCTTGCTGTTCATAAATAACACACTTTTCCTTAAAGCTGACTATATTTTGTATTGCAAGCTTAGCATCTAAAAGCTACTGCATCAAAATGAGTCAGGACTAAGAAGCTTTTTCAGAAACTGCCAGAATAGATGTCATATATTAAAAAAAAAGCAGTGTTTCTATGGCACAAGTATAGGCACATTCCTTATGACATGTTTATCTGTAAAATATGATTCTTCTGGATTTTACTATGTCTCTTCAAGACTTCTTTCACAAATTCAACAGGCTGGACCAACATTATACTTTCAAACAGAGTAGCTTGATAAGAATTGAAATTAGTATTTCAATATGTGTCCCATCTATTGCAGTGCTTTTCTAGAACTGAGCAAATAAATATTAATCAAACCTTGCAACACTCATTAAAGTCATGTATGGCATACAGAGATCATTTTGTCCGCAACTGAAGTGCAGTATCCTCTCCAGAAACCATGCATGAAATATATTTGCAACCTATTTCTTCTTGAATGTCAATAAAATAAATCCAATAACTTAAACCTGCGCTTAAAAGTTATGTAAAAATTGTTGGAAGGCAGCATAGCTGCTTGTATACAGCCATCTCTGTAATCTTTTATCCTGTGTAAGACTGCATAGAGATTTAAACAGCTGTTTGTTTTAGAAAAGCATTTTTCTTCCTGCTCTCTGTTTGTTTCTGAAACCGTTCTCCAAGTTGCAATAAGGGTTATTCCTCTACACTTGTTTTTTGTACTTTGATTAGTGAAAGAATTATTCTCGATTAGACCTTTTTATAACATGAGAAAACAGTTCTTATAAAGGTGTCACTGATGCTTTTGCTTATTCTTTTTTAACTTCTGTCTAATAATTTCTGCAAGCTCTGAACATTGCTACCTTTCATGTGTGTAAACAACAGCACGCGTCTATGAGTACTATTTTCATGAACAAATTTCAGGAAATAACTTTGCAAGGGACAGTTGTGTGAGCTTTATTCAAGAAGCAAGCAGCCACTGGACTCTACAAAAAGCATTTTCGAAAGCAATGTACAAAGCTGACTGAGTCTACAGCCAGTCTCTAGAGCTATTTTCTCCTTTGCTCTTCCATACACATTGATCCATTCCAGATTTATTACCAATGAACTTCCCAAATGTCATTGTCTCCAATTAGAGATGATGAAACTTGATGAACGTTTTCGTACATATACCCCATTCTCTTAATCTGGTACATTTTGTCATTCTGACAGCTAAATAAATCAGATAATTTTGGCATGGCTTGAATTGCCATTTAAAGGCTCATGGTTCTGTTACCTTCTACTGCTCACATCCATTTTTATTAGCAAATAACAAAACCTTTTCCATTTCACTCATCACCATCTCAGACTTTAAGAAACGGAGACTAGCAAATTTGTTCGAATATTATTATTAAAGGTTTATGCCAAGGACATTTCAGTAAAAGGGAGATCCAGCACTGGTGACAGAGTTGTACCATTCCTGAAATGGAGTACTTAAATTTTTCTTTCTTCTGCTTCAATATTCTGATCAGCCCTGGAGAACAGAACTGTTGTTGTAACAGTGCAAGGTTAACAGTTATACTCAACGATCTTAAAGGTCTTTTCCAAGCTAGATTCTAAAGGTATATTCTGCTTCCATTTATCCATGGAGGTTTAGCTGAGGCACCATCTGCTGGTGGTTCTGACAGCAGCTACCAAGTGAAATATCCATCATGGACATGGATAAACATTTCAGGTTCTTTTGGGGTAAGATCTTCTCTGAGTTATGGGTCGAAGTGATATTTGGGCATTGCTTATGACCTTTTTTATGACTGAGCTGATGCAAGTGGCTCTGCAGATGGATAAAAATTTACCTTGGCTGCTCCTTTCAGGATAAGAAAAAAGTACTCTGAATGTTTTATGAGCTACTTAACATGTCTATTGTAGGTGTTGAAAATTTTTACAGATTAATCTTGTTAGAATATTGATTTAAAATTTTCTTTAAAAATTAAAACATTCTGTAATGTGAGTCAATATTGCTGTTGTTTTGTGTCTGAGGAAAAGAGAAATTTACTTGTAACACTCCCTTTCAAACTCCTTTTGAAAAGAAGGTTAAATTATTTTTCTTTCCAAACCTATTTTTATTATATGATATAATTGATTTATTTAAAATATAAAATAACTAAATCTTTAAACTTTGTTAGAAAAATTTTGACTGATCTGAATTTTTTTCCTGTCAGTCACAGTTTTGAAACTTGGCATTCATTTCTCATATTGGAAGAAAAACAAGTATTACAATCTCACAACAGTCTGTGGAAAAAAGTGTCTTTTCTCTTCCCATTTCTTCTACAGCTTGGGAGGGCAGTAAGTTTGGACACAACCACTTTCTAAATAGAAGCATATCTAAATAGTGTAGTTGTACCCAGAATATACTAGTTAGAAAGACTCCTGTTTGCTTACTCTGGTGTCTTAACCTAAATCTGCTTTGCCACCTGTAAAAAGGTCAGGTCTTTTTGCATATGATTCCCCACAAAAGTCTAACCTGGATTTAGCACAGGAATTCAGAAACAAGTGATTAACAGTAACAAATATACAGAATATAGTGCAATGAAAAGACATGAGCAAAAGTGATACTTAATATGTAATGTTTTTAATGGCACTATTCTCTTTAATATTATCTTAAGTATGGTAAACCAGCAAAGTTTTCTGAATCGGGCTATAGTGAGTCAGAGTTCCAATGAAAACTGGTTTAGCATCATTGTCAAGAAGCAGCAAACTATAACAGTCACTTCTTTACACAGAAACTTATAAAATTCTCATATTGGACAGAACTGCAAACACATAAAAATAGGAGTTATTAACAAATAAAATACTCTGTCAGAATAGCTCAAGTACTGGGATTCAGGATTAGGGAAGAACTAATCTAAGCCAGGGTCTTCGGCACTGCACCAAGTCCCAGTGACTCAGCTAGCAGCTAGGAAAATGAAGGCAGACAGCTGGAAGTGCGTGGAGAAAATCCACCCTCCCAGCCTGCAGAAAATAAAAATAAAACCAGACTATTCTGTGATAATTACTCCAGTATACTGCCCTGCTTTCCACTCCATGGAGACCCTGGTGCACAGAAACTGTTTATCTGGCCCCATGCTTCTCATCGCCCCTCACTGGCCACATACATGACCAATGAAAATGCCTGATAGCGTTGACATGGTTCAGGTTTCCTACCCAGCTACTTTTCCTGGGTGTCTTCCCTTTGCTGTCATCAGTACTCTACCAGATCTGCAGCAAAGGTGGAAGCCAAAGCCTGCTACTCCTCCTTATGGTTTTAAGTGAAAGACAATTAAAAAAGACAGATTATTTTTTCTTAGGAACAAACTATTGCATAAGACATCTGTATTTAATTAAAAAAAGAAAAGACACACAAGGTCAGAAGATCTATTTCCACCACAGTCTTTTTCACAGACTTGGAGATTCCCCAGAGCTGTGGGTTATCTGTCCCGCAGCAATTCACAGCACTGCTGCAGGGGACGGTGGTGTATTTGCAAGGAGTGGATGGCTGAAAATGCCCAAGTCTTACTCACAGAGGTGAAATCTGTGCTTAGAGGATCCCTTCTGATCAAGGAGATCAAATCTAAGCATTTTGGCCAAATGTACCTGTCCACGGTGCAGAGTTTAGCCTGTAAACAGCAGTGTTTACAAACATGGGGCTTTCATGCCTCACTACCTAAATGATGAAGTACTCAGTCTCCTCCTTAAAAGCTTAAACCTATCCCAAACAATTCTCTTTGATTCTGGTCAAAATTCAGAGCAGGACAGTTTGGTCTGTACAGTCTTAGTACTTTATATTGTTAAATTGTCTTCCGATATCTATACTCCCCCCACCTCCTGCCCTCCTTTAATGTTCAAATTGCTTGTCTGTTTTTCTGGAGTGAATAACAAGAAACTCAGTGGGAAGAAAAACAAATTTGTTAGAGCCTTTGTACATGTTTCTTTTTTAAAGTTTCCTGTTGGCTTAGGCACATTGTGTTCCTCTGTATCACATCCTTTTAGAGCCATATGTGGAAGCAATAAAGTATATCCCTGCCTTCAAAGATACAGAGCATTTGTTTAGCTGACTGACTAAGGAAAATACTATGAACTCATTAACAAATATGGTTATATGTGGTCACTTAATCATAGAGAGCAGGCTGCAGAGCAGAGCACAGGAAATATTAGTCAGCACAGGCAATGGATAACTGTCAGTTACTGATCTCAGGATATCTTGCCGGGGGATGGCAGACAGCAGGTTAGCAATAAAATACATCACGTCTGCCAGCAGTTTCCATTAAGATCAGATTTCCAACCCTAGAAATGTTTGCAGATAAAGGTGATGATTGCTGACTAAATGCAAAAAGAGAGTTTTCTTCCTTAAACACAAGATACTGCCTATTACAGTCACAGCTCATGTAGAAAGAAAAATACACAGGATCAGGAAACCTGTTTTTCCAAATGCCTTTTCCACCAGTTCAGAGACACATACATGTGTACCTGCACTGCACATTGGGGGGTAGTCCCATCTAAAGGAAGAATGAAATTTAAAAATTCCTTTTGAAGTATCTTCCCATTTGCTCTCCGTATTGCATTAGTGTGCATCAATCAAGAATGAAGTGCTTTTCTCACGCTGCACAACGACTATATGCACTGAAAAGAGACTTATTTTGCAGGACTATGAAGTGCACATGCCTTGAACACTTCACAACCAAAACATTTGATGATAGTATCTTTTTTCTTCTTGGTAGTAATGAAAGGATTTATGTTTTCATGACAGATGCCGTCTCACGTAAGTAATGCCTGAGAATAATCAGGCTAACAGATTTGCCTGTCCTGTGGAAAGAGATGAAGTTTACGAGGGAAGTAAGACATGTAATAGCCCAATTATGCTACAGAAGAAAAACTTAAAAAGAAACAGCCTTGTCCAGACTTGGATGAAATACACAGAATCAGTATTTCTTTCTAAACTTCCATTATTTTTACAGGTAGAATTAGAAAGAGTTTCATTAAACATTGAAAATTATGATTACGTTTTATAAAGTCTGATTTTTGGGACCTGAGTTGTGTGAGTTTGGAAAGACTTGCAAATATTTGTGACTTTTCCTGTCTTCTCAATCTGTAAATTTTGGCAAAGCTCATATTTTTTTCTGGGTTTTATTACCTTATGTTAGACCGACAATTTTCAATCTCTGACATAAAGCAATAGTTACCTTCGTAGCAAGAATTGTCTGTGTGTCCTGACAGCAGCCCCTTAGTGCCTCTGCCCTGAAACCTGCCTCCTGGCATGGGCGGTGCTGAGGTGCCACATCCCTTTGGGGGGCTGTCAAGCTGTGCAAAACCACTGCCTGCGAAACCTCAGCTTTATCTGCTTCAGAAGCTGGAATGTGTGTTGATGAGTGAGTTCAGGAAGATAACACTAGGTCCCCCAAGCAAATCATAAAAGTGTAACCCCCACAGGCTAGCTACTGTGCTAGTAAATCTCTACATGAAAACATCACCAAGTCTCATCATAAATCTCTACATGCACATCACCAGGTCTCAACATAAAAATGTGATTAGTCAGACTAAACAGAGAGGTCTCTACCGTAGCTTGCCTTCACAGTCAATAGTCAACAGAGTTTAATATAAACAGTGGAGTGCAGGACACAGTTCATGTAATTTTAAATAAGCTGTCTAAAATTTGCTAAAGAAATTAATCCTTAAGTACACATTATATTTTCTTCTTTTGACTATAAAGGCAGACAGCTCAAAAAAGGAAACCAAAGGTTAAAAATAATGACCAGAAAACTTAAAGAGGGACTCAAGCTGGCATCTTGAGGTTTCTTAGTATTGATAATCATTAATAATTAATAGTGCTATTAATAATAGTTACTTGCAGTAATTAATACTTTTGTTTTTAAATTCCCTTTTTTCTCTACCTCAGTGACTATGGACAGTTTTATTGAAGTTTGTGATACAGGTGGCAATTCATTCACTATCCTTCACAGAGGGCTCGAAACTATAACTGAATCCAAAGAAGACCACGAAGAAATGGATTGTTCTGTGTCTGAGGTTGTAGTCACAAGGTTTGGGGTGAATATCAAAAAGGTCACAGAGGTATAGCAACCAAAAGCAGATCATCTTTCTTAAACTGAAACCTTATGAAAACAAGAGCTACATACATGTATATCTTTATGTTTTATATGTCCTAAGATTTATGGTTGACCCAACTTCATCTGAGGATAGTAACCAATGGTCATTTTCATTTATTTTAGCAAAATCTTGATATTTTTCATTATAGATTGCTTTAAGTGTGGCAACACTGTGCTAAGTCTGAGCTATGATGCATATTCCATGACGTATCATTTTTCTTTGGTTGCCCTTGTCTGTTCAGCTGCTCTACTTGCTCAGCTGCTGCTCTGTCATTGAAAAGAACTGTCACCAGTTCCATTATAAAGTGCAGATACCGTGATAGAAATATATACCAGTAACTTTTCTACAAAGATTTTAAAAGATCTCATCTCTAGTGTTATTTTGCACACATTTTACTACGAATGAAATTTTACAGATCATTAGTCCAGAATGTGAGCTAGTTGTTTGACAAAATGAATTAAAAAATCTAGGTTTATTTAATGTAGAAAAGTATGATCTGCACATGTGCTGCAATTATTTTTTATTAGAAATTCATAAGCGCTATTTATCAGCAGACTTGCACTGCATAATTAAAACCTCTGTTATATGGTACTGTACGGACATGAGTACTATGCAGCCTAAAATCTCTAAATTAGCTGTTGAAATATAATGCATGTATATGGACAAATGAAAGAGTTCTGCAAAAATAGAAAGCTGCTCAAACACCTGCTGTCATCAAAATACAGGAAGCTTCTTACCAAGAAATGACAGCTTGTGTTAAACTGTGCGTTGCCCTTGTACTGAATAAAGGAAATAGAGAAATTATCTTTACAGCTATGAAAAACAACCTTGAATTTCAAAATAGTCACAAATATAATTATGTTTCATTTTATTACACTAAAGGGTTTGTTACATATATTGTATAACTTTTTGTTGTTGTGAGAGAGAGAGAGAGCAAGAGGTCATTTATGGCTTCTAAAATTACATACTATGCTCCACTATGTTGAACTCAGTCCTAAATATATGTAACTTATGGAAGTCAGTACAAATAGTCTGTCTGACATCATGCACAGTTCTGGCTGTTCGTTAACCCACCTTTCCAAAACAAATGAAAGACTTCATTTTTTTCCTCCCTCTTCCTTTAACTACTACACAGACATGAGATAAGTAGGCTTGAGTCGTAAGAACTGCCCTCCCTGTATGCCAATAACAAACATCCTCTTTGTTTTCAAAAGTTTACAAAAGCCAAGTTTCAGTTCAGGATGAGGATGTCAACTTCCCTTTAAGAGCAAAAAACCAAGGAAAAAATAACAGTACCTTTGAGAAAAAAAAAAAAAAATCATTAGTTTAAACACCATCTAAAGATAGTGTTGGGTTTCTTCTTTTGCTTTTGCTTTCAATATTTTATTGAGGCTTTCCCTATCAAAGTGCTCAGGCAGTGCCAGAAATATTTTTCTTTAAGGTTTAAAATTCCTGGTATACCATAACAAAGCCTTGAAGAAATAACACATAATTATGCTCTGCTTTCTTTAAACACAAAAACAATGAATCTGCATTCTGGCCATGATTTCTAGGAATGAAGAATATGTGTATGTGTGTGTTTTCTGAATAGGGCACTTATTAAGATTTTAATTTGCTGTCAAGGACAACTTACCATATCAAGATGAAACTATTTTATGATTCATTTACCAAGTGTGACTGAGGCAGCTGAGATTAATTTAATCTGTGGTTGTGAGCATTAGTATTCATAAAGAATCAGAAGCACAAATAGAAGCATTCAGTCTTTCTTTTCTCTGAAGGGATAGGTTTTCTGTTGTCTGTGTAGTGAGGATCACACCGAGTTGTAGATTTTTAAACATCTTTATGTTAAAATAGAAACACTGAACTGAACTAATAACACTTGCAAAGATCTACTGCTACTCCTTAGAGACAGGCTTGAGTGAAATATTGTCAAAAAATATATACAAGTGTAATATTTACACCTAGAAAGGAGTGTTTAACCCCAGCAGTCCCTGTCATTTCTCATTTAGCCCAGGAATGAAATGTTTGGACAGTGTCTAATCTTGATTTGTAATGGATTTAGAATGGATTGGGGAAAGGATGGGAAATAGTTAACTTACAGTAAACTTTCATTTTTATGTGTTCCATATCCTGCAGAACACAAGAGCAAGACCAATTGTAAATTTTGCCAAATCAACAATATATAAGAAAATTTAAGTTTCATAAAAGCAGAACAGTATCATTGCTTAATGCACATGAAACTGCAATGTGATTAGTGTTTTATTGGTCACAGGAGCACAGCTGAGCCAGGACTGAAAGTAAAATTTCTATGACCTAGCTAACATTTTTTCCCTAAATGGGAATGCAAAGGCAGGCAGGGCTTTATGAACCAAAAGACCTCCTTCATTATTTATCCACAGCTCTTTGAACTCAAACTGCTTCTGTGACGGCAGAGGCTGAGGGAGGAGGATGCAATTCTCTTCTTGTGCACCTACCCAGCACAAAAACTGACAGCTGCTACGGCTGCATCACTGTGAGCCACAACATGGTCTCAAAAGTGCCAAGGCTAGCCTGTCAAAGAGAACATGAAGGGACAGATGTTCTGGTTGATTATGTGATTTGCACATTGATGTAACTCCTTTGACCTTAAGATTTCTCCTGATACCTACAAGGGTGATGAGAAAAAATGTTGGCAGCAGTACTAGTCAAGAAAACAATATTTTAAAAAGGGAATTGTACGGAGTACCTACTGAGGACTTTTCCCAAAGACGCTGGTCTCTTATAGGTCTTCAAATAAGTAAACTAATGCCTGTTAAATATACCTTCAGATGCCAGCAGAATAAGAGATATAACAACTCAGACTGTGGCAGAATTTATTAAACAAGAAATTACTAGAACCTACAGAAGTTACAGATTTGAACAGGAAATGCATTCAAGAATACAATGATTTAATGACTTCATATTTTATCTAAGGTTTTTCTTTTATTCCAGTGACAATTTTGCATTTCAATCTAGACAACCTTCAGCAACTGCATGTATATTTTAAAGCTCTGGCTCACAGAATACCAGACTGATTTTGAAACAGAGCTCACTGGGAATACAAATATTGAGGGCTGCTGGTTGTGTAAAGCAAGTTAATTAAGTAAAATACTGATTCTTTAACTTCTGTAGACATAGCCATATGACACTAATAATAGCTTGGAGACAGGAGATAGCAGAGGAGACAGTGAAGGAGTTTCTAGGCTGAAAAGTAAAATACATGTACTCATTTAAGAGAAACTCATTTAATTGTCTGGGTGTATTTAAATAACCAAGGACATAATTGTTGTATTGTAGGTCTTCAAAAGGAATAATAAATGAAGTTATACAGTAATAGGTAAGCAGATGAATTCAATAAAATCTAATATTTCACAGCTAAATTGTGTGCCTATTTTTATCCACCTTACATACATTAATCCTAGACTACATGAAAAATTCTACCTTTGACAATTCACAGTATGCAGTGAGATGTCTTTTTTTCCCCATATTCATCCTCATATCCCATACATCTATTACAACTTCAGTTAAAAACAATATCTGAATTCACAACATAGGAAATATCTTCTGTCTTCAAAGAAAATCAACCTGGTTAATTTTTATGTTCTTTCCTTATATCTATAACTGTACATTATTACACTGGTGGGAATTACTAGGAACTTCTAGTTCAACCTTTTGTGTAAAATAGGACACAGACCCTTCCTGAATTAATTCCTATTTATAGCAGACCATAGGAGAAGGAAGGAATCGATCTAGATTTTGCAATATTTGTAAGCCATGGTTTTCCCCAAAGACATCACCACCAAAAAAAGGATTTGTGTTATCATTTTGAGGCTAACATTCAACAACTACAGCAAGATGGACCATCCAGTCTTTTCTTTGCCTTTAGCTTTTCTGTTTCACTCTAGCAAACTTCCATAGGACTTGCATGTATAAAGAGAAAATAAGTAGTGCCTTGCTGTCACACATCAGCAGGATTCATTGGTGAAAGTGTTTGGCTTAAAACCAGAAGTCTTATTCATATATTTAAAGGCTGACACCTCTTTTTAAAAGATCATCATCCAGGCTGCATTGAAATTAAGACTCAAATGTTTTTTGAACTGGGATCAAAGCAGCCTGAGTAGTAAGATAATAAAAATGAATGCAATTGTCCTTTAAGAATACTATCTGCTGTACGATACCAAGGCACTTCACCACATGATAGTGGTAGATTCCTTAAAAAGAGTGAAGGAAAGCAGTTCCTCAACCAAATGCTGATCTAAATTTTGGGTTGGGTTTGGAGTGGTTTGGGGTTTTTGTTCCGTTTTGTTTTGAATACTTTTTTACTCAAAGAAATTATCTAGCCACTAACACTGTCAACAGATTGGAAATTCTGGCCCTAGGTTAATCTGTCAGAAATTACAACAACGCCTCTGCTGTGTGAGGAGGGAGTGAAATCTGTCTCACAAACATCTTCGAAAATCTTTCCGTTAATGCCTCTACTATTTCTGATGGAACAGTAATTGAATTTTGAACCACAGAAAGATCCGCCAAGAGTTTTGGTTTTGGAGTGCTGCACTCCAAAATAGGAAAGTGCCACTGGAAAGCTGAAAACAGTTGGATGTTTTAATCTGTAGCTATTTTTCCATCATCCTTATTATAATGTACTCTATAAATGTTATTTGGGGAAAACTGCTTAGTACAGTTAAAAATAATGAAAAGAGCAGCTAAATAAAGTAATTATTTTTTTAACCCCTCCTATAATGTGTACATATATCTTTATTTAAGATATTTGATTTTATGTTTCTTTAATTTAAGTAAAGGCAAGGTGATTTTCCTTAATTTGTACCTGCTTTAGTATGTTTACCAGTTCTCCATTCCAAACCTACTGAACTCAGCAGAAAAAAATGCCCAGGATTTCAAGTGAATTTTGATAAAAACTTATTGAACTTTTCACCTGACTTGGAAGTTTTTTCAGTGAGAACATAACCATAGAATCATAGACTTATAGAATGGTTTGTGATGGAAGGGACCTTACAGATCACCTAGTTCCAACCCCCCCTGCCATAGGCAGGGACACCTCCCACTACACCAGGCTGCTCAAAGCTCCATCCAGCCTGGCCTTGAGCACTGCCAGGGATGGGGCATCCACAGCTTCTTTCAGGAACCAATTCCAGTGTCTCACCACCCTCACAGTAAGGAATTTCTTCCTAATATCTAATCTAAATCTACCCCTTTTTAGTTTGAAACCATTACCTCTTGTCCTATCACTACAAGCCCTACTAAAAAGTTTGTCCCCACCTTTCTTATAATTACTAGTCACAGTGAAAAGGTACATTTGAAATACTGTGCTCCCCTACAGACTGGTAGGGGTTGTTTGCTTGGTTTTTTTTTTTTCTATATTGATGCATATGACTAAGAAAGAGAAGCCAAATATTCATGGTGGGAAACTTAATCCTTAGAAAGGATGTCTTTAAAAAAAAAGGTATTGGAGTTCACTTACTTAAAGTTAGCAGAACATCAGCTCCCAGTATTATTCTTGAACCATATGAACAGGGTAAATTTTAAATATTTTACTTTTGTGTTCAGTACTATATGGTGTTTAAAAAGGCAACTGCATTTAAAGTAGTTCACAGTAGAAGAAGTAAGTATAATAAACAACACTAGAAAACTATGGCAAGGAAAGAATTTTAAAATATCTGTCTAAAATTTATCCAAGAGAACGTAAAGGGAAGACTAGATCTCAGCAAGTGCTTTTTTTTGGATACAACCTTTAAGTGGTTAAGTCCATGATAATGATCAACAAAAAAACTGTTAAAAATTAGATAGATATCTCAATTTCTGCCAGAAGACTTTCTAAAGACTTTCTGCAGCACAGGGCCAGAATTGCTGTGACCTTGGCTGTGTTCATCATCTTGCCTATGGAACAGAGCCACATTCCTCTTCCTGATCCTGCCCCAGCAACACAGCTACCTATTTATTTAAGAAATTTGAAAATCAAGCATAGTAATAGGTATATAAAGGCTGTTATGGATTTATAGCTTGAATTTTCCCATTTCAGGCAGCTTCAGGCTGAATCTCAAGGTGAAAACTGAGTTTTTTTGCACCACAAATCTAAATGTAGGTTCCTCATTTGGCTAAAATTCCATTTTGCAAATGTATGTTGTCTTTAGCTCCTGCCAACAGTACCTTCTCAAGATCTAGAATGGCTTCAGAGGATTCATTAGACAATAAAGACAACATATGAACCAGTGGCTGAAAGCTGAAATTCAGTCTGTTTAGGGAGCAAAGACAGCTCACTTTTTTAACAGCAATTTGTCTCCTAAGGAATTCAGTAGTTGAAAATTTTCTACTTATCTAGTTATAGCTTAAAGCATTGGATAACTGGGCTTAAAAGCATTGGCAGGTAACATGAAGCAGGGCTGAAAGGGGCAGCTGACATCTTTGCAGAGATGTCACAAGAAGTCAGATACACAAAAAGGGGCAAGAAGCAAAGACTGCGCAGGAGTCACCTGTTTTGCTCTGCAACACTTTTTGCTCTGCAAAACTTTTAAGTAGCCAATGTATTTGAATATGTACTTCCACTGTTAAATGTGGCATCTGTAGACAGGCCACATGATGCTTCTCAGGCCTCTCCCTTTTGGAGACATATCAATTTCAAAGACCAACTTTATATTCTTAGCTCTGCTGGCAAATCACATAGTCATTACTCTATGCATGACTTTATCGATAAAATATAAGTAACAATTGGTACAAACCTATCTATTTGTGGATCACTATATATATATGTATAAAATAAAAAGATTCTAAAAACTATAATTTGCTCTTCTTATGACAGTTCCCTTCCAATGGTCTTATTTCATCACTATGTGTACTTCCTTTTCAGCTGTGACCAAATCCTCCTCTATCATTTCCAGTGCAACCTTCCACACTTAACACAAATCTGTGCTAAGCTGTATGCATTAGAATGCAAAGCATGCATTCTAAGGTAAATTTCTTCCAAAAAAAAAAAAATCCTAAAGAGCAACAGTAAAAGTATTAACATGGCTAAACCTGATCTCATTAAGTGCAGAGGTTGTGCTACAATACAGGTAATTTCACAAGGATATAGTACTGCTAAATCAATGTATTTCCTAATGTTTTTGTTGGTCTAACATATCTGCCAGTGACCAGAAAAATAGGAAAAAATCCATAGGGCTGACACACCAAATTGACAGCATAGTTATCAGAAAATACAACTTTCTTAAGCATGTAAGCTAACTTGCATTTTCCCTTGCTGACAGTGATGTTGCTGTGCAGTCAGAGGGGAGGGATGAGTTACAATGTAGTGACTTCAGTGATTCCGTTCTAACACTTCAGTGTTCTGACTCACTCAAATATCATACAAAGAAAACAATTTTCCATGTTATTTTTCTTTTCCTCCAGATGTGTCCATAGCCTTTACACAAAGCCTAAGTTTCAAGTAAATGTAATATTCCCCTTGGTCATTTTGCCTTCACATAGTTTTTAGTCTAGACATAGACTATTAATGTCTATTTACTTTGGGCCATGTTTTGATGCTCCAGTTCAATAATACTGTACATCATGAATGACATTTTGACACCATTCTTAGTTTTTTGCAGCTTACTTGCATGACAACAGATTTTAATACTTTCTCAATTAACTCAATGGGGCAATGTGAATATCCTGGTGTGTGAGTGAGTTAGATCTGGACAAGCCTTGAAGCAGCTAAGGGGTCCAGATCCTTACAATCTGGACCCACCAACATAATTTACACCCACGTTATTTATGTGGCGTTTACAGAAAAAAATGCAATCCTCAGAAACCAAAGTCTGTGGTATATTATACAAATAAATCTGGTTTAACTCAAGGCAGTTAGCAATTTGGCAGTTAGATATTTCTTTTAGGGACCACTGTAACATTCAAAGAATGAAAGCAAAATCCTCTTGTCCTGATAGAAAGGTCTCAATCCGCACACATTTCCAGCAACACGGAGGCTCTCTTTTCCCTATTTCATCCAGATAATGAAGGTTCTGGATGTTACCAACTGCTAAATCCTGTCATTTCAGGATCATCCTATTGTACCGGAGAATGTTGTTACACATTGCATTGGTCTGCAGCAATTCCAGAAGACAGATTTTGCAACCTGAGTCAGTCCAGCTGAGTCCAGCTGTGTCTGAGCTCACAATTTACCTTGTACACAATAAAAGCCATGATTAGAAAAAAAACCTCACCTCAGGTCTCAGATCCAAATTTCACTTAGCTCTAGGTGACAGAGAACTATACATTTACATGCATCCTGTTTGCAGACTTTCTGCACCCACCAATTTTTGTTAGCTATGTTTGGATTTTGCTTTGACTTTTAGAACATTATTCATTTTCCTTTCTATTACCTTCCAGGCAACATTGAATTTTTATGATTTGTTTCCTGACAGCTTTGATCTTGATATTTAGACCTCTATGTCAGCAGAAGTCTTAAACCCATAGTTTGTATATGCAAATGTTTATAATTTTTTACATCCTCATTTACTAATTTTTACATTAACAACTTTTACATCTATCTAAAGGAGAAGTTTGTCCTGGCATGTCATGCATACTCACCTACTTCAAAGGCAATTTATTTGAGTAGTGTATTATCTGTATTGTGCAACTTAGTGGACTTCTCACTAATATTTGGAATTAATTTCCTTAGGTCATGCAATCCAATTTTCTCTTATTGCTAAAAAATTCTTTGAGTAGATTGTCACATGTCAAGACTGATACTTCAGACTTTACCTCCAGGGTTCTGTAAGCATCCATACTGAGAATAGAAATACTACACAGAGTCAAATAGGTTTGTTTCTCCTTACAAATATGTATTCTGTAGCCCAACAAGAAGGCTACAAGTGTGCTCTCTTTCAGAGTGGGAAAATGGCCAAGAAACATTTCAGGGTCCTTAAAAATCTACAAAACCTCTTTATTGCACATGGAGAAGTGTCATGTTGGGTGCATAATCATGCATTGGGTAGACTGTCTGCAGCAGAGTATCAAGGCAGAAAAGGCTTTATGGCTGCACTAGAACTGGCATCGAGATTATTATGGGCAGACACTTTGGCAAAAGCAGTACTGGACAGGCAAAGGAACCATGCTGAGCAAGACAGCAGGAAGCATGCCAGACCTGTTTGTAAAGCAAATGAAAATATTATAATGGAATGGCAGAGGTGGACAAAGACACAAACTTCTCAGTAATGAAAAATCAGGAGGAACTGTTAGTAGTACAAGTTTAAAATACTCAGACTGAAGTTCAAAGATGGAAAGATGAAACTGGAAGTGGAAATAAACTGAAAGAGAGCTCTGAGCTTTTTCCACACAAATAGTAGGGATCGTATGACACAGCATTGAGACATATGGGTATAATAAGGAAATATGATGTAACAGGGATAACTGAAAGTTGACTATATTAGGAAACTGACTGGATTATGTAAATACTCCAAGGCCACTAAGTTTATAGAAAGGATAGTTTATATAATAAGAAATATTTATAGACTTGGACCTCATGGTTATGTAGAAAGAACAAGACAGAAACAATTGCAAATGTCAGTTATACCTAGTACTTACACAAACAAATGCAAAATTTTTTTATCAGTCCAAAATATCTCCAAGTTCAAGGTACACAAGCCTTACTTCAAAGAATACCAAAAAAATGGTTACCTGATAGTATATTTTATTTTTAACACAACATTTTTATTATGTTTGTCAGTTTATATTTTTATCTGGTTTATTTTCTGGTAAAAATCTTGTAGTTTATTTTTTTTCTGATAAGTGTGAGAATTTTATGATACCATATTACCTGCCTTCCTACTGAGGAGTGTCTGGACAATTGTCTTAATTTCATAAACACATACAACAGTTTATCATGCCTCTGTGCTCAGCTGCCTGATGTACAAGTGTTGCTCAGATGTCTATCCAAAGTCTTAATGAAACCTAAAACATCAAATGGAATGAAAACATAAATTTGCCATGATTCAGCAATCCTTCAGATGTATATATAACTTCCATATAGAACTTAGCCTGTCATGTAAGCCTTCATCCAGGCACCTTTCCTATCCAGCAATACACTCTTACATTTTTAAGCCTCACTGAAGTCAGTAGATAGTAACCTTCCTGTTCAAATTGCTAAGAACTTCTTAGACATCAACTAATGTGCTTTACTAATTAACTTTTCAACATGAGTGAATGAGTTTGGTGACACAGAGACAAGAAACAAAACTTTTCACCTCTAAGATCTCTGCCGTCTCTAGATGTAGATGACTACTAGCAACTGCTATGATTGTTGTTATTCACAGATAGAAGTAAAACAAATAGCCAGTTTCAACTTCATTCCTACAGAATCTGCACGAGAAAATACTTAAAGTCCTTCTGTTTTCAAAAGAAGCAGCACTGAGAACATCATATTCCAGCGGTAAGTGATTTTCTCCAGCCCATGCCAGTAACGTTACCTCTAAATCTCAAAAAAAGCTCTACATTTGAAAATGCTGGAGATACTCTATTATCTAAGAACAAAAGTGAGTAACAGTTTTTTCAAAGAAACATATGCAAAAGAATTAATTAACCAGCTGTTGGTAATTTCAGTAATCTTATTTATATTGCTACAAGAGTTTATGATATGCAGCTTCTTATTCCTCACTCTAGCACACCAGCTGCAACTCAAATATTTGGGTTTTTTTCAGCAAGTGCAACTGATGATATGTCCAGTCCTGAGAGTTGAATGCAACTAGACAAACTTTTCAAAATAAAAGATTACCATTGCCACTGAAAAATTTCTGAGTTCAATGTACTTTAGAAAAATATAAGATGGGAGAGAAAAGCTGTCCAGGTGTTAGGGTCACTAGCAAATATGGAAAATAATATCATACACTGACATCAGCCATAAGTTTTCTGAAATATCCTAGCATGGATGAACTTACTAGCATAATGGGTAGGAAAAGTATCTCAAGATTTTCTTCAGAATAATATTTGAAAAATCTGAAAGTATAAAATTGAAAGGAAATATCCTATGAATAAAAATATTAGCTTTCTTAAGTGTCAGAATTCATGTGCTAGATTCTAAAATATAAGGAGTTTACTAAGAGAAAACTTAGAGAGGAAAGGTTTCAAAGGAATCTCGTCAAAAGGAATTGCATACTTTTCTGTTCTTGTTTATAAAGGCTATTACAGCTAGTTTGGTTTGGTTTGGTTTGGTTTGGGGGAAGGGGGGGGGGGGGGGGATGTGCTGTGCTTAACAAATAATTTCCTGCTGCTATAACTCTACTTGCAAGATATAATCAATCTCAATCACATTTGAGTAGTGTCACCACAGGGCATTTAAGTAGGCCAGCATATGGTTAACATTTGTCTGCATTAATAAAATATCCACAAAACCTTCCAAAATTTCATGGACCGTCAGTCACATCAAACTTAGCTAAAGCTTTCATGACAAATTTATAATGTGGGACAAATGACTTGTAAATTGTACATGTTTTGAGTAGCCCTGTAAAAATGGGAAACAGAAATCAAAGTTTTAGTGATTGCATGCCAAATTCTGAATAAAATTATGAGAACGAAGAGGGCAAATGCCATCCAGGAAGGCCTGTGGTGACATTAGCTAAATGGATGACATATTAGAGAAAACTGTGGTTGTTGCAGGTTATAACCAAAGCAAAGATAGGGTGAAGAAATCCTACGTTCCTTGTAGGAAACTGGTCAGTGAATCCAAGGACATCTGCAAACATACAATTCAAGCCTCTCAGATAATGACAGTCTTGCTATCAACATTTGGCTTTAGAGTCAAGAGAACTTGGCCTTCCTGTCAAAATCTTGTCTACATCCACTAACCATCCTGTCACTCTTGGGAACTTTTGAGACATCAGTACCATTCAAAGAAAACCTCCTCCACTCTTCATAATCAGTACAGACAATTTCTCTGTGCCTGTGCGTTATTTTTGTTAATCTCTCTGCTCTTAGCAAAAAAAAAGAGAAAAAAAAGACAAAGAAAATTCAGCTGTTCTACCAACACTGTCTGTAACCTGCTAATCAAAAAAGCAAATAGGCAGATTCAGATACTCAAGACAACAGCAACTGAAAACAAGATGTCATACAAAACAAATGTAACTGCTGGGCACCGCAGGGCAAGTAAAGCCCTTAGTTCCCAAAGTAGCTCTTACTCATAAATTGCCATTGCCAAATATCTGTGCACTCCTTAGGTATATGGCTGTTGTCAGTAGTAGCATGGGTAATTCAGGGATAAGTCCAGTATTATTTGGCTCAATATTTTGAAACTTACATTTGAGTCCAAAGTACTAAACTGTATCTCCCAAGGCTGAAGTAGTTACATCAGTTCAAATAAGATTTACAGGGTAGGTCAGCTGGAGACAGAATGGGTCAGAAACAGATGCCAAGATTAGTTCATTTTAAGAGTAAAACAGCTGTTACATTCCTTCACCCACATCTTTCCACAAAAAGTGTCAGCCCTCAGTCACAAAATGAAAAGGAGAAACCAAAAGAAAATCCACACAAGGGAACAAAATACACTGAGGAGACAAGCAGCAGGAAGGCATAATCAAAAAATACCACTAAGGGCTCATCTGAGGACTTGTAAAGAAGAAATGTATTTCACCTGAAGACTTTTCTTTATAGATTGAATAACAAAATTTTGTATTCAAATAGATAGATGGGGCCAGGATCTAAGAAGGAAGTTCAAGAGACCTTAATATATTTAAGTAACTGTTGCCTCTCATGTCAAAACTGTTTCTTTCTTCTTTTTTTTTTTTTTTTTTCTGCTTTCTTTAGGTTTTCTCAGTGCAATTGGTTTGAATATATTGTACAGGCAGAATTCAAGCATAAGATAGAAAAGGAACAAGTTAATTGTATTCTTCTGTATCCTCTTTCTCATTTAATACTATTAATAGTTTTAGCCGTCTAAAAGTATTCTTGTGAGGCTAACATAAACCAGTTCAGATTCCAATGGACCCAGTGGTAAAATGTCCAACCTTTAGAACTGTATTTTAAACAATAGTGAGTATGAAAGTGCTGGGAGGGGTGGAAGAAAGGAGAAATTAAAATGAAAGAGTAATAACCATATGGTGGGGCTTTTTTTAAAAAATGGGTTTCAGAAAAACAACCTTTATTTAAACAAATGCTAGTAGAAGTAGAATGCCCATCAGGGCATTGAGAAAAACTGGACTGAAAATAGTAAACTAAGAGGATGAATCAAACTTCTCACAGGGTTTGGTACAGCTTGTTGTTTCCTTCTGGTCAACCAAAGTTAAATAAAGGAACTTGATAAGGAACCATTTGAGGCATATTTATTTTACACAAGAGCCAATATTTTTAAATAATACTGAGAAGTAACTGTATTAGGCTTGTTAGTATATGCTCTCCTGCTAAACATAGCTGTAGTGGGGAGGGGTGTGTGGGGAAGTCTACAAGTGCTCAGAGATGGTGCTAGCAGCTTGAGAGAGGTGTTTTTTTTAGACATAAACACTGGTGTAAGTAAGTGAGCTTCTTTACTTTTTTTTTTGTTACGACCAAAACAATTATGGCAACAAGAGGTTCGGGGGTGGGGGGGTGTGCGTATTTGCAAAACATTGTTATTGAGCCTTACGGTAAATCTTATTCAATAGTAAATGTTTCATGTGCATGAGTACATGGGGGAGAAGATTTCTAACACAGTAGCAAAATGAAAAATATCTTCTCAATCTAGAGCACCCATCCTAGCCTGAAATTAAGTTTTCTGTGTGTTCAGATGACTGTGAAGAGAAAATAAGTGTTTTTCTTAGTCAAAGACTACGAAGGTGAAACAAGCAGCCAATCTTCACTGCCCTATATTTGCTGGTGGATCTGGTTTTTTTCTCCCTGGTATTCTATAGGCTTTTCTAATTTAATTTCTCAAATTTTCTGTAGCTCTTATTTGCGTGATACAAGAGGAAAGATGTCAGTTTTATATTCCCTGGTTCTTGTCCCTCTTCCCCTGCTTTGCAAGTCCAGCTTCCCTTTTCATTTTTTTCCCCATTTATTAAATATTCATTTTCCCAGCAGCATAAACATCATACACAATAGGAATTTAATAATAAGAACTGAATAAAGAATAAAATCTACTCAGAAGCTGTAGCATTTAGTATCTTCTTTCAGCAATTGGATGCAACAGGCAGCCCTATAAAAACAGTGTGACTATGACATATATTTAGTAAGTATACCTGTGATGAAAAAATGGCAGCATTGTTTGTATAATGGGCACCCAAAAAGTCTTCATGGACATCTTAATAGGGACATGAAGATGGAGACAAAAGGTTCACCCAGCCCTGCAACCTGTCTCCGACCTCAGCCAGTAGAGGGATGCCTAGGGGTGACTGGAGCAGCAGATGCAGGACAGGTGACATTTCTTTGAAGCAGGCTCAGCCGCCAGCAATCTCTATCTCAGGGACTTCCTGAGTCAGAAGTGATTACGTGTATATTTAGGAGCTCCAGTGGATTTCCCTTACATAACATTATAGGATTAAATCAAGGTTAATGCAAGACTGAGCTGCTCAGGGCTTTCTCCAGGTGGGTTTTGAGTGTCTCCAAAACCAGGTGGTTGCACAGCCTCTCCCAGCAGCCTGTGGCAGTTTGATTGCCCTTGCTGTGAAATATTTTCCCTTGTAACTAACTAACTACGACTTTTCTTGCTGCAACCCGTAACTGCTGGTCTTTATCTTCTGGCTGTCCATACCTTTATGTTTTGGCTCTATTTCCACTCTTTTTTGGCACACAAGTGCACGATGCTTTCCTCTTCTCTAGGCTGAACAAATCCAAGTGGCTCAGCCTGTCCTCACACACCATGTGCTCCAGCCCCACAGCTATCTTGGTGGCCCTTCACTAGATGTGCTCCAGTACACCAGGGTATGTCTTAATGAACTCGCCTAATCCTGTAAATGTTTAGCATCCTTTGCATCTTATGGCAAGAAGTTATACAGTTTAACAGAGCACTGAATAGCCTTCTCCTTTGTTTTTCTTGAATCTGCCAGACAGCAGTAACATCCTGCCTAGTTTTCACATTAGAAGTCAGACTGAGCATTCACACTTCTCACCCTTTCTTACATGTTATAGACTTCAATCATACCTTTCTTCAGGCAACTCTTTTTTGATATTTTGGTCACATGCCACTTAGCAGTGAAAGGCCACAGGGCACAACACTGAATTCCACAGTAGGATGTCATGTAGTCCACTGTGGCTTAAAGTCCAGGCCACTGTGTTTTAAAAGTTGTCCTTAATCTTGTTTTTGCTTTTTTTCACTTTTGGACTGACAGGGGAGTAAAAATTGTTACCACAGATCTAACTGTGCATTTGCTGAGGTTTAAGTGACAGTGTGCTCATTGCAATTTACCACATTTTAAGAGTACATAGGTAGTGTACTCCTTAGTGCATCCTTCCCCCATCACCCTATAGTAGCTGTTGCTATGTCATTATTTTCTAGGCAAACCTATTTAGTTCCTATACACAGCAATGAACAGAAGGAATAAGATACTACAACTTTTCACCCTTACTCCCTGCAGTCACTCTCACTCATGCAAAGCATGTAAGCTAGGAAAAGATGCTCCCATCTCATCCTTTCTGCATTAATCCTAGTTGAATTCCTGTCTCTTGTCTTCAGTGATAACTGAAGTTTCCTACACATGTTAACTGTTAATTTTCTTTAGCTAAAGCAATTCAGAGCAGCCATTGTTTCCCAACGGAATAGTCGTTTCTAAAGAATACTCAAAATTAAAGATAAATCTTGACTGTAATTTGCCTTGTTTCTGCTGTCTAATAAATAACTCAGTGGCTATGCACCTGCCCTGTCAAAAAGTGTATCTAAGAATTCCCTAAGGAAAAATCTTAACTGAATATTTCAGCATCTTGATGTACAACTACCTTTATCTGTCCCACACTGTTCCTCTACTGAATAACCCAAGGGATACTACAGTCTGCCACGCTGGTGGTGTGACTACTCTGAAATGTGCGGGGCTGGGCTGAGAAATGTGTCAGCAGAAGAGCTCTGAAAGGAAAGCTCCACATTAAATAATTTATTACAATAAAGTCAGTTAGTTGGTGTGAGCTTCTACAATAAAATTACTACAAAACCCCACTCCCATCAGACTGAAAAGTGAATGCCAAGTCATATTTTGCAAAGACAAAGAAACACTGTCCTTAAGTCCACATGAACATAATCCAGTCCATGCTAGCTGAGTTTCCTCTTCAAAGTCTGAAAAAATTTTAAGACAAATTAGATTGCTTGGATTTGTTTGGGTTTTTTCCCTTTCATAAGGCTCCAAGCAAATTAACTCCATGACTTTATCTCATTCCTTGCTTTCTGTCCTGGGTAGCTAGTCATCACCAAGATATGGACAAGCAAATAGACCTTTGATTCTTGTTCCTTAGTGCATTGTTCACTGCTGGAAATCAGAACTGAGCTTTTTTTATCTCAAAATGAACACTGCCAGGTCCTGGAAGCTCCACAGGCTGGGTAATTCAGCAGGAGCCAGGCTTTATAGACTGCACTGCTGATTCACTTAGACCTTGTAATCTGGCCTGGTTTTCAGCATTGGATTCAAAGAAGTATCTCTGCAGCAGAAGCAGAGAGAAGGAACCTCAGAATTCCAAGTTTACTGACAAGATTGCTTAGAGCAGAGATCTCTCTGCTCTTCTCTTCTCTTCTTAGAGCAGAGATCTTCTCGACAGTTCTTATTTTATGCAGAAAGACAGATCAATTGACTCTTGAGTGTATACTTCTTTCAATTTAAACCAATCCAAGTCTAAATCAGATACCTTCTAATCACTGCTCATCTTTTTTCTGTTTTTAAAGATATCATGGCCAAGAATCTGAAGCACAAAATAACTACCTTGTGTGTTGCTATCATATATATGGCCATGCCCAGTACATATTTGATTGCAAAATTAAGAACTAGAGAAGAAATCTGGAAAAGGAAAATATTAAGATTCAGCCAAGTGATCTGAATAAAACTGGTTTACAGTAGGTGAAAATTTCTAACAGCTTCATCTGTGGAGACTGCTGGCAAAACAACCTAAAACTCAGAATCACAGTCAGGTAACAGAGGTTTAAAATGGTATCAACAAAGCCAGAGTAACTCCCCATGTGCCCATTCTTAGCTGGTGGCAATTGTGGAAAGGTACAATTTAGGATAGCCTTCAGTGAAAAAAGCATATTTGATGCAACTATTAGCATGTATATGTGGAGTTACAGGGGCTCAGCTGTCACCCATACGCTCTGCAAAACCTCTGGCCCTTCGTTCTTTATCTGCACCCTAATTCCTTGAGAAGAGTTCACATAACAAATAGAAAAAACTAGCATAATTTCATGGAATTAATATGGGAAAAATACAGTTTTAACACTATTGGAGGTTTTTTTGCCCACTGGGAATGCATTATATAAACTGAAAAGGAGAAATAAAGCTGGAAAGATAATGTCTCCCATCAGAATTCTGCATCTGTGAGAGAAGTGTGCAGTGTGACAGCCAGCAGTAAGGGAACGTGATGACTGATGTGCCACAGGAATAACGAATTCTGTCATTTCCCTCACGGTGCAAGTGCCACAGCTCATTCCTATTCTCTCTGCATTCACGGGGTATATACCCATAGTCAGCACAGACCAGAAAAAAAATAATAAATTTTTTCTTGGTTTGTCCAGGTCAGAGATTGTGTTTGCTTCCTGAAAACTCTATTTATACAAAACAATTCAGTATATTAAAGATGGCTTTGTTCTCATATACTTATATATAAAAAAAAAATTATTTTGAGGGTAGTTAATACACTCTTGAAAGTTTTTTTTCTAAAAACTACAGTCAAATTTTTATTCATGCTTGCTGTAAAAGTTATGCTGAAATATTTTTCAAGTTACTTTATATTATTGTTTTAATATGAAACAGATGTGTAGATCTATTTCAAAACAAATATATTAGTAATCTACTGTATTTTGGAATTAAATATATTTAATCAACAGGACTCATGACCCAGTATTATGACCAATTTATTTTGCATCAAATATATGCCATGAAAAATATAATCCAACTGGATTCCAAGTAGAAGGAACACAATTGCTAAAAGGCCACAAGAGGGAGTAAAGAGTTACTTTAAGAAATTTCAAGTTTGTGAAAATGTAAACCCCTGTATGAGCATGTATCCTGCGTGCAGTGAGCAGCAAAGGTAGCACAGGCAGAACTGGAAGATGGTTCCAGGAACCTTCAGTGCTATGTGGCTTAATAACATCTGTCAGTGCTCTAATGGGACGTTAGAAACTGAGACAAATTAATTATTCAGTTGATTTTTCCTCTCTGTTCTTTTTTTATACATCGAGAGAAGCAGCTTAAATCTATACAGACAGACTTTATTCAAGTTTAGCAATAGCTTGAAAAAACAGCTTTCTTGTCTACCTGTGTAAGGTCACATTTTGTGTGCTGCTGCATTGAAGCTTTTGCTTTGTTTGACTGAAGCATCACCACAATGCAACCTATATAACAACTGTTAGGAAACGTATCATAAATTTCATAAAGTTGACTATTTTTGTGATCCATCTAACCATAGAATCAGCAACTACGGATCCCCTTTCTACAGTAAAGACAGGACCGTCTTCCTACTTTTTCTCTTTATGCAGGTTCTTTAGTGTTCAAAACGGTTTAGTGTAGTCCAGTTCTGTGTTTTGTCTCCCTGTGAGCTGCACGTGTTCAGTACATGTTCAGGCTTGTCAATAGGACAAGTAAAACAAATTTTGTAGTCTCAAAGGCTTTTGGAGCAACACTTTCTGTAGTGATCACCAGGAGCTACATCCAGCTTTGCCAAGTGAAGCTTGGCAGCTTGAAGCATCGGCTCCCTACAGAGACTGCTTCTCAGTGTAGCAGCACTGGGGTGAACCCTGCCAGCCCAGCACCACTGGCACCTTCATGCTGCTTCACTCCAGCCCTGACACAGAGCGGGGATGCACACAAACACCACAGAGGTCAGTGTGTCATGCAGGCTAGCAAGTCCTCAGCTCAGCAAATTGCTGGTGGTGTTCACAAAATGCCATAAGGATACAGCAGTCAGGTTGTTGCCAGAGCAGGTGGAGAGAGAAATGAGGAAGCAACATATGGTCCTTATATGCTGGCTGCACTGCCTCAGACCTACCAGGAGCCTGCCTGCAGCTCTTGCCACAGGCTAGGAAGGGACAGGAGCACAGAAGGAGAGACGTCCACCTTGCAGTCTCCAAGACACAATTTTTCTCACTCTTTCCCACCCACTGCCTGGGAAGATCTGGCAGAACCAGTGCTGTACTAACCAGCTTGATGGTACCGCTTCAAGGGTGAGAAATATGGCAAAACTCTTCATCTCTCCATTTGGCTTTCTTAGATGTGCTATGGTTTCTCTGGGCTTTTTATTTATTTCTTTTTTTACTGAAGGTCTGAATTTTCCTATAGGTGTTGGAATCGTCTGTGGCTTCTGTTGCGTGGCCACGCAAAGGTGTTCTTTGGTACTGCTGTTCTGAACTCCCTAAGTGTCTTCACTTGATGTCCTGTCCTCAGCTAGAGGAGTGGGCAATTTAGGTTCACTTTCCAATGCAAAACCACTTGGGTCAGAATTTGTCTTTTTTATAAGATATGAAAGCAAAAGTGACTGATAAAGTGAAATGTGTATGAAGTGTCTTTTCGGTAATTGTTCTCCATATTAAATGTATTTTTGTTTCATTTATTATTTGGTATGTCATGTAATTCTGATTTATGGATTGTTTCAGTCTTTGTGCAGTCCTGAATGCAGTTTTGTTTTTCTGTGCATTTGCTTTAGCATGAAAGTAGCTGTTTCTACCTTCATTCACCATCACATCTGAAATAAGCTTTTCCATGATAGTGAAGAAAACTGGCTGAAGTGTTTCTCTAGTGAAACTGCTAAACCTCTACGGATGACAACAGCTTTTCTTAGAGTAATTGTTACTCCTAGATCAGCACCTCTCAAGTCCTGATGACATTTCTGCAGGCTATATAATATTTTTTTTGCTGACTGTGTCTGGAAGCCCAGCTGTGAACATGTGAGAGAAAGCAATGCTATTGTGTTTCCACTTCCTCCCCATCAGCAAGCAAGGGTTGTGTCAGACCCCACTGGTACGCTGCTGTCTGGGAAGAAAATCAAATTTTCAGCACCAAGGTTTCCTAAGGTGATTATGCAAAGCTTGGCTAAGATTACTCAGGAAAGGGGAGGGGGGGGAAATGTATCACTGCATAGAAGTAGCAGATGATTATCATTAATTGAATGCATGTATTTGGCAACAAGGAAAGATAGTACACACTGTGCTATAACATACCAGATGGCTTCCCAGAGAGACTCTTCTTTACATATTAAGATGTTGGGAACAACACCAGACTAAGCAAACACTGAGATATTTTCTTGAGACTTAATGAAAGCTAAATATCCCCATATTAAATTTCTCAGCTAAGTCCTAAAATACTTTTTTTTAGAATGTGTGTGATAAAGGTGTCCTGTATCTACTATGCAGACTACCTGCAAGAGTGCTAGTGAGAAGGAGCTGGAAACCGGTCCAGGAAAGAAGCAGGTAGACCACACTGGTGAGTGCTTGTGAAATTGCTTGGAAAAAATGGCAATTCAGTCTAAAGAGTGTCACCTAAGCAACAGGTTTGTTAGGCATACTCGTTTTTTCCAAGACAAGTAACATGGACCTACCTTGGCAAAAAGGTGAGCAGGATTAGTTTTCTCCAACAGAAAATGTCTTCCTTTGGGAAGTATAAAATAGATCACAGGGTGACAAGGTAGCTTACAGGCAGACTTGAGTGCTGACAAACACCTGTGATTTCTCCTCAGCCTGCAGAGCAGTCTGTTCAGGTGAGTAAATTAGTGAATGATGGAGGAGGCTTCTGTTTTTTCCTGTCCCACAGAGACAGACTTCGCTTACAGCTTTGGGCCATTGTCCTGCAGGTAACTCATCATGTTCACCATATGTGATGGAAAAGGACTCAGACTGATGAGTCTCAGATGGGAAGCACTCTAATAATGGTGGTCAGTGGAAACACCTGAAGATGCTGTGGTGAGAGTTAAAGGACTCTCTTGGGGCAACTCTTGAAACTGTTAGAGGAACAATTCTCAGGGGAGACCTAATTTCATGTAAGCCTACTTTGATGAAGTCTGAAGGTGGACCTGTCTGGTTTACATGTTACCTCTCACTTACAAAGTGTATAATATTTTTCTTTACCCTAATCGCTGTAATTGGCAGAGGGGAAATAATCTGAAGTGTCAGACTGGATGTTTAATGCTTCCAACCATAGTCATTCCTACTGTTCTTCAGATGTCTGTGTTCATGTTACTGCTAACGTTTTGGGCTTTATTCGTCTGTGAGTATCTGTGCATTTACAGGGAAGAGCTGGGCTTGCAGAGCCTGTTCCCTTATTCTTTGTGTCTGAAAGAAGTACCGTACCTTTAGAGTACTTAAAATTGTTTATTGAAAAGAGGAGGGCAGTCCAGGGACAGCTAGAAGAGGTTTTACATCAGCTATCAAAAAGTTATCTAATGTGTGCTAGATATAACAGAAATATCCCTAGATTTAACTGCACCATTATCTCCTTTTGACTCCAGGCAGAACTATAGGCTATACAGCTTCAGCTTTGTTGTTACATAAGAAAGATTTTGGAAATGTAGGATTTCCCCTTCTAAATCCAAGATCAATAGACTTGTAAAAAGTTATCTTATAGATTAGAGAGGACAGGATAAATTATTCATAGGGTCAGATAGAAAACAATGAATTCAAAGAAGTCGTGAAGATCATAAGGAGTTCTAGGGCTCGGCACGTAGGAAATCAGGTTAGAATAAGTAGAAATTTGTGTCTTGCATCATTTTTGCAGATAATCTACTTACATGCTTTTCTGTTGTGCAGTCAGTAATAACAACTAGGAAAAACTGAATCCATACATATAATGAAAAGATGTTTAGTTCCAAGGCAAGCACTGTAAAAGAGTTACCTCTGTTTTTGCTTTTGTTGGTTTCCCTGTTGAAATTTGCTAGTAAACTCAGTGGATATGATTGAAATAATTCTGATGTAGGTTTTTTTTGTTGTTGTTTTTTTACTCAGTCAGTGCCTGCAGATATAGAGTGCTTGGAGCACTATCTTTTAAAAGACACCCTATTTATTTGTAGTTTAGTGCTGTATATATGATCCTAAATCTCAGACTTCTGAGATTTGCCACAAGTTTTTGTTCGGCTTTAATAGTGTGTAAAATGTATGGGGAAGTAGGAGAATTAAAATGAAATTTAAGAAATTTCCTAGGTAGGAGTCTCTAAGTGACATAACCAGGGACTAATACACTCATCATCATAGAGTTCCTCATTTATTTTACCATAGAAGATATGTTAGGCTATAGGTAGCGTTGTGAATTTTGGCATTTTTTGCCAGTGTAAGAGATTGCATAGTGTATCAAGCTTTGAGTTATGGTTAATGAGGCCTTCTACTGCTATAAGACTTAGAGATTGCAAATACAGTAAACGGAAGAATTATTTGAGAGCTTTTAAAGATAATGATGTGATTGACTAATACCAAATATTCCTTGGAAACATTTCCATTGGGATTTTTGGTTCTCTGTGAGAGACAGAAAAACTGAAAATGTGCATTTTTATCCAAAAGCAAAGTTATTTTTCACTGGAATTTAAATGAGAAAAACATATCTGGTACACAGGAGAAGGGAATAAATCTTGAAACCTCATAAACTAAGAAGAAAAATCCTGTTGCCAAACTATGCTCAGCCCCTGTCTTCAGCTTCTATAGGATGTGAAGGGTCTTTTTATCACTTACATTGTGTTTGATGAGTATACTAAATTCTTACTTTAATTGTAAGCCAGCCATATGAAGTGAAATAGTCCCACATTTTTACCTTGTCTACTTAGTTATGTGTTGTATGATGTAGGACTACTATATCAAAGTACTTAAAACCCTGTCAAGATAGTTACAACCCACCTGTTACAGGGAATTAACTGCGTTGATCAGGTAACTAATTTTCTCAGCAAACAGCACAGGAAACAACTCTGTAAACTGCTAGTACTGCTCAGTGTTTATTGAAACACTGCAAGCACAATCCCCCTGAATCAGCAGTTGTGACCATGAACAAATGCTGAAGGGAAAAACTGTAATAATCTACTACCATGAAGGATTGCTCATCTCTGAACCTTTAGATTTCAAACTTGCTTAATCATAGTAGGCCATAAATATGTGCTTTGTTCCCTACCACTGGCTCCTAGCCATAAGGTTTAATCTTGTCTGCCTCACAGTTTAGGAAGACACAGGCCAGATAGCAAAATCTGCTGTATCCACGTCATTTACTTGCTTGCAGTATAGGTTTTGCTAGATCTTAATAGGAGTGCACCCCAGATATCTGGGGAAGTGTTTGACCTGCTTGAGGGTAGGAAGACTCTGTAGAAGGATCTGGACAGGCTGGATCAATGGGCCAAGGCAAACTCTTTGAGATGCAACAAGGCTCAGTGCCAGGCCCTGCACTTGGGTCACAACAACCCCACGCAGCACTATGGGCTGGGGAAGGGTGGCTGGTAAGCTGCCTGGAGAACAAGGAACTGTGGGTGCTGGGTGATGCTGAACATGAGCCAGCAGTGTGCCCAGGTGGCCAAGAAGTCCAACAGCATCGTGGCCTGTATCCAAAACAGCATTCCAAGCAGGACAAAGGAAGTCATCTTCCCCCTGTACTGGGCCCGGGTGAGGCCGCACCTTGATCCTGTGTTCAGTTCTGGGCCCCTCGCTGCAGGAGGGACGCAGAGGGGCTGGAGCGTGTCCAGAGATGGGCAATGGGGCTGGTGAAGGGTCTGGGGCACAAGTCTGATGAGGAGCAGCTGAGGGAACTGGGGTGGTTTGGTCTGGAGAAAAGGAGGCTCAGGGGGGACCTTATTGCTCCCTACAACTCCCTGACAAGAGGCTGTAGGCAGGTGGGGTCGGTCTTTTCTCACAGCTGACAGGTGACAGGACAAGAGGAAACAGCCTCAAGTTATGCCAGGGGAGGTTTAGATTGATGTTAAGAAAAATTTCTTCACAGGGATGGTCAAGCATTGGAACAAGCTGCCCAGGGAGGTGGTGGGAGCACCATCCATGGAAGTGTTTAAAAACCACATAGATGCAGTGCTTAGGGACATGGTTTAGTGATGGAGTTGGCAGCCCTGGGTTAATGGTTGGACATGATGATCTTAAAGGTCTTTTCCAACCAAAATGATTCTATAATTCTATGATCGTACTGTGCAAGTGCAAATGGACCAACAGATCCTCCGTTACAAAACTTCTTCAGGAGGCAACAACTGTAGGCAGGAGCTGTTCTGCTTCTATTGCAGAAATTGATTACCTTGGCACAGAAAGAAGGTTTTAACTCAGATGATCTCCACTACAAGTTCCTGTTGCTCTTAATGTCCCCTAGTAGGCTTTCATAAAATTAAGAAATATTTTCAGAGAAGAGCAATCACATTAACAGCGGGAAAAACATATTGTTTAGCCAATATGCCACCTTAACTCAGAATCTGTAGGATAATGGTGACAAACAGAAGCAGAGTTGTTTGGTGTGGATGAAACAGTGATTGACTATATTAGGTGTTGCCAGAAAAAAAAAAAAAAAAAAAAAAAAAGCCGAAATTATTTTTATCCTTGATAATTGGTTCAATTACTGGATAGAAATTCATGTTCTCTTTCATCATTTTTAAAAACCACAGGTTAATTTTTGATCCTATTACTTCACAGTAAATATATAATATATTGTCTGA
Organism: Falco naumanni; assembly: GCF_017639655.2. Lineage (NCBI taxonomy): Eukaryota > Metazoa > Chordata > Aves > Falconiformes > Falconidae > Falco > Falco naumanni. Next base: position 48,702,243 of record NC_054057.1, on the reverse strand, counting down.
AATGTACTGTTTTTCAGAGGTTGTGCCAAGTTACATAGCAGGAAAAACGGTTTTCTTAAGTGTCACATTTCAGTGTGTTGATAAGGCAGAATCAAGTGCCATAGTAAAAAAAAAAAAAAAAAAAAGAAAGAAAAAAAAAAAGAAAAAAAAAAGCGCACTATAAGGAACATGGTTTTGCGATTCTTATTGTAAAGATCCTGTGATACTTTTCCCCTCACATAATAGCCTATAGTAGCTGAACATAAACCGGACACATTCAGAAACTATACATTTAGAAAACCACGAGATGGCGCTAAATACCTGTTAATAGAGCCAGCCGGGCAACGAGCGTCTGTTCAGACTTGTCACACGAAGGAAGGACTGAAGGTGCTTGTGCCATCGGTATGACATAATCTTCTGTAATAGTGATGCTCTCATTCACTCTTTTTTTTTTTTTTTTCCTTTCAGTCTTGCCTGATTCAGAATAATGAAGATCAGCAGTTTCAAAGTAATCAAACTTCAAGATATTATTTGTCAGAACATTTGGTATGCATGATTATATAAATAAATTAGCATATGATACACACAAGGCTAAGGCTCCAGCCTGCATATAAACTAGGGGAAAATACCTATAACTAAAATGCATTTCTTGGAAATAGTAGTTTCTTCCACCCTGGCTAATAAAGAAGAAATTATCTGTGATTACAAGTAACTATCAATCTCTCCAAGTTTTTGTTTGCTGAACCTTCTGATACAGCTTGGTATGATCAGTCCTCAAGGACAACCCTGGTTCTGTCTCTCTTAAAAATGTTCAATCATTTTGGAGGATGATTTAGAAGGAAAAAATCATATGATAGCAAAGAACAATGGTTTAGTTTCTTTCAGGGTCAACAGACGAGCTGTTAAAGAGGACAAACCTGACAAATGTTTTGTGCCGGGTCTGTGAGCACGTTCCCATGGTGGATCACAATATGTATGCCATAGTTCCTTTCCTATGACCCTATGCAAGGTGCCAGGAATAGAAAGAGTTCAACATAAAGAAAATAGCTTCACAAGGCAAAACAGATTTACTACACCGACTGTATCACATACATGAGTATGTCATAGTCTGGTATTTATTGATAGACTCAGATAAAGAGGAAGAGAAGTAAGCAGTCTTTCACTCCAGCTTTGCTTGCTTTTGACATAAGCAAATTAGCAATGGGAGATTCAGAAAGATAGTATTTTTTTCCTAACCAGTGGTAATATGAACTTTTAATTCTAAAATTTTTACATGCTGCTGTTTTTCTGAAGAAAAATCTGATTTAGTTCATAAAGGGTAGGTCTTCCTATCAAAAGAATCCAATGAGAATGCTGATTCTTCACTGGGAATTCAGGTATATTTTACTGAACATATAAAATGACAACATAATGACAATTCCAGCTTCCTAAGTCCCCAGTATAAAAGAGGCAGATTAACTGTATCCAGAACTGGCTGATACTATATACATTTCCCCCCACCTCTCCCCCAGAAGGCATAGTTGAGTGTTCAACTGGTCCTGTTGACTGGAAAAGAATTCCCTCTGATTTTTATTCCTGGGGGCTGTTTGAAGAAAACTCAGAGGAACAACTACCTGACTTTTAAAGCACTTTGTCAAATGGCTGATGTTTATCTTCCCATAAACTGGTTAAAATCAGCAGACTCAAATCTCATAAGCATCTTGTGGGTTAGCAGCAGAAAGCAACACAGCCACAATCAAGTAGAAATTTCAAGCATTCTGTGCACAAAGACTTTTCAAAATGTGTTTTCCAGTTGGTTGAAAACAGTAGATGGAAATAAGAGATATTTTACTCTTTTCTTTTTGAATATTTATATGGCAGGTCTATTGTTTCTTTCATACCTTTTTAATGGGCTGATACCAAATTACTTCAAAGAGGTTGCATTTATGTTGCTGCAACCAGTTCACAGTTCAGCTGGATCTCAGGCTTTACACTGGTGGCAGGAATAGATTACAAAGACAAAACATTCACGATTTTGCCCCTCTCTCCCTGTCAACAGATCTGTGCTCCCACCCCTCACCAGTTTTGTCCCTGTATTGCTGCTTATCCTAAACATCTTTCTTCTCTATAATAACAACTGGTTCCTCCATTGGTATTTAAACACTGAAATCCAGAGAGAGGGCCAGGAAAGTGTTCTGGAGATATATGAATGACATTTTGAAAAGATAATACAACAAAAGTACAAAGAATTGCCACCTACAACTCAACTGAAACACACACGTAAAAAAATAAACCTTATCTGAGGTATGTGTATTTGGAATTGGAACCTTTGTATTTACTGATACAAAAGCTTAGCAGCAACCAGACCCATTGTGGGACCGCAGGAGGAGCAGCTGTAGATTCTTCACATTGTCTTTTTAATTAATATCTCCCTGCCTTTGGTTTATTTGCACAGCAGCAAAGCTTTAAAAGATGTGTGTTGCCGCTTCAGCTTTAAGTGAACGATTAAATCCATTTTCTGTTTACCTTGACCTTTGCTTGGCTGTACATTTAGCTATACAAAAATTTTAACCTTCTTCTAAAGTAGCTTCTTAAAAAGATTTGTATTTCTTTTTTGAGACTCTTGGGTGGAGGGGATGTATAGGGTATGTCTATATTTTTTTCCAGTCCCTTAATCTATTAATGAAACACTTGGGCACACTCAGTCAACATTGTCTTGAGACATTTGGGGACTCACAGCCAGCTGCTTGTTGGCTGGATCAATATCAAAGGCAAATCTGGAGCAAGGCAGACTTTGGAGGGCCAAAGGAGGCTGTATAGAAAGAACAAACCTGGAGAAATGAGGCCGCAGAACTGTGGAGCTTTCTTTCAATTAGTCACGTTGCACCACTTAAGTATATTTTTTCCTAACTCTACATACTTTACTTTTTTGCCTTTCAACAGGACAGTGTAGCCAAATTAAATAGAAATTACCATACTTACTAAATGGCAATTAGGGTTTGTTTGCTGCATTGCATTTCTTTCAAATTAATTTACTATATTGGTGACGAGTTAAACCATTTGATATGGTTGAATGTGCACATTAATATAATTTGAAGAGCATAATGATTACCCATTTTATTACTTCTGTATTGTAATGCTGAATTAATTTATACCAGTTATAGCTGATTATTATGCTTATTAACATCAGTAAGTGCTCTTTAACAATCAGTTGAGATCTAACACTAACTGCCTTGTTAGAGCTAAATTAAATGCTGGAGACACTCTGCTTGCTCTGTTACCATATCCAGTTTCACTGTAGTTTTCTTCCTTCTACCTAGTAACCACAGAAGCTGGATTAACTGCAGCAATTATATGCCTCATTAGCAATAAACAATACTAGCTGGCTGTTGGTGGTTATTGTGCCACAGGTGCATGTAGCCATTACGGCTGTCTCAGCAGACAGAGGGGGATTCAGCAAAACCTCCTCTCTCTGGAGTGCCTAATCTGCAGTAAATAGAAGGTGTTTCAGCCTGCTAATGACGAGGCATGAGAGCCAATGTTGACATACTCCATAAAACTGCAGAACAAGGCAAAATAAAAAAGTATGGTTGCTGCCTCTTTATGACAAACTAAAGATCCTGGACATCTACTTTTTAAAATTTATATATCAACAAACTGCAATGCCCACAGTTAATGTAAAATATGTAGAAACTATGTTTTTAATGTTCTTGACTTTTGCCTATACTGAATAGTGAATGCTGTACCACTTATCTAAAGGATGACGCACCTATGTTTAGTTAAAGTCGGGAAATGTCCAAGGACCCTTATTGCAACATGATGGATGCAGAGACTGCTAAGTCCTTGGGTTGGTTATTTTTAGAAGGGACATTTTGTTTTAGATTCCTGTTGTACATGCAACATGGCAAAGATGGAGACTTTAAACATGGCCGCTAAGGAATGGAGTCTGCACAGAGACAACTCCTCAAGGACATTGCGCAGGCATGAGATATATAAATGAATTCTCAGAATTGTAATGAATATGTAAACTATTTCCTGGAAAACTAATGAATAGGTATGAGTAGCTTGTATAAGGGGAGGGGGGGGGGGGGGGGGGGGGCCTGAAAAATCCCCTTGGTGTGCATGACTTTGGTGGAGTGATCCCACACACACCCAGCGCTGCCGAATAAAGATAACCTCCACTCGCCTGCATACTGCTGACTGATTCTTCGAATCAATACTAGTTTCATGTGAAGAAATATAGCTACTTCCACCTATATCAGAACAATCTAACCACTGATGAAATGCAAGGGGTTTTTAACTAGAAAAGTCAAGGCTGATATCAGAATTTTAAAATCATGCTGGAACTTGCAAAAGTTCTCTCCATTTCAGGAAAGCGTAGACATGTGTTCTGGTCCCTGCTCCAAATCCTTGTTTCCTTCATTTTCCTCACTGAGTTCTTGATGTGAAATAAAAATAAAGCTGAGATGAACTATACTGAGAGACAATATAGATGAAAGATTTTGCCATAAGAGCCTTTGCTGAAGCTGCTGTGATGGGAGATGTTGCAGATACAATAGCAGAGCAAAGGCAACTAAGGTGATCCCACAGGTTCCTGACACCTTGGTAAAGCCAAACCAGTAACCTGCTGTCTACCTGGGACCCTGTAGCAAACACCTCCTGTGCAAATGGAGAAGTCCAATTTCTGCAGAAAGGTACTGGATTATTAGCTAGTCAAAATACTAAATAAAATCTGGTGACTGGAGATGCTGAATAAGGATATAGCACTTGGGGGAACCCTTGTCAATTATTTATAAAATATAAGGTTGTAGAAAATATAACATATATTGTGTTTCATAAAGCCAGAGTAAATGGGGTTTCATCAGGGATTATATGTGGTTGAAACTTCACATGGTATTTGCATGTCCAATTGGTGTACCATGAAGTTTTTAAACCGTCTTTTCACATGCGTATCCCAGTTCTAACAGTCTGCTTTCTCTGTATCTGTATTTTTCTGTGTGTCTGTGTATCTTTAATCAGGTGTACAGACATGTTGCTAGCATGAGATAGTGATAAGATACAAGATGGCAGCAGAAGCAGACAATGGGCAAAGGTGCACAGAGCAATGGAAGAGAAAGCAAATAGTAACTACATTATCATTTCAGTTAGGTCTCATTTTTAAATGATAGATGCAGGCCCTTTCTGAGCCTAGCTCAGCTAAATAAGCCTGTAAATGCATATCCTTCTTTTTTGTCAGTTAAAGAGGAAAAGCTGCAGGTCTCTATGGCAAGGAGTGAATGCTAGTGCAAGGTACTAAAGACAAGAGTATTTTCTCTGGTGATATTACCCATTTCCAGCTTCTCTGTCTAGGATCACGCACCCAAAGCATACCCCTGGGATGGCTGGAGTAAGAATCTGGATACTCCTTTCCACTTCATCCTGAAATCTAATAACATCATGCACCACTGTATTTCCAGAAGGGTAAGACAAAACGCACAAAAAGCAGCTGCAGGAAGGCAGTCACCAGCTCCAAACTAGAGCAGGAGAGTCTAATCTCAGATCCGAAATAAATAAATAAATAAAAATATGAACTGCTGTCAAACACCTAAGTATACTTAAGCCACTCTATAATTGGGTTTGACAATGAGCCACATAGGCCAAAATTAATCGTGATGCTAGTCTGTGTAAAAGAGAATGGCCTAGAAGGGCCAAAGAAATCTTACACTAATTAGAAGCAAGAATATAAATTGAACCCTGCATTTAGTGTGGAAGGCAATTCCTGTGCAGGATAAGTGACCCTCAGAAACCATGCCTAACCTTGCAAGGAGGAAGATGTTAAAGGATTCACTGCTGTTCCTAATAGCAATGGTGTGGAGGGTGCCTGAGCCTTTGGGCAGAAATGCTTGAAAAGCTGGAAATGGGGTTTGCAAAAAGCAAAGTACAAGTTAAATCCTTACAAATAAAAGCATAGAATAAAGTAATCAGGCCATCAAAAAGAAAAAAATAATCATACTTGTGAAATACAGAAGTTAAGTTTAATGAATTCTTTGACGCAGAAGTAGGAAATTGGATAATTAGGAGATCAACTGAGGAATAGGAGAGAAAACATTTATAGAAAACATACTGACACTCTGTTTTCATGACAGGATGTGGAGTTGGTTATATTTAAGGTGATAAAGATGATCAAGAGGAAAATCTGTTTTCTGGATTTTGTTAGCAAGAAGTCATGGAAGGTTTGAGACTTAAAGTTTGGATATACCACCATCTGCCACTACAAGCACAGAGGAACCCTTTCAGTCTGTATGCAGCTTCCAGACAGACCTGTCAAAGCTGGCAGGTTCACGGGCAGCAAGTTTCATATGTCTCATTTTTGGACCTATCATACACGCTCAGTAGATCTGCATGTACGTGACAAGCCTGCTGTATCACAGACAAATCCGGACAGTGCAAAGCTTTCCCCTTGGTATGCAGCAGAGCTGCTCTTTATAGACACCATGGTCATTTGTCTGGGATTTTTGAACATCTGGTAGCCCGGGCTGCTAGCCATCCTGAAATCTAGCAGTCTACCATCAAGATCCAGAAAGTTGGCAAGTGTGAAACATTTTTTCTTTTCTTCTGTAAGCGAGAGTTTTCCTCACAATTCTTTTAAAATACAGCACTCATTGCTGGCCTCTGAACATCTGCTCTCAGCTGGAGCAAAGAGGACACCAGGCTGCTACTACCGGGCATTTAATTGAGGTATATAATTCCCTTTTGGAGAAAGTGTGCTGGCAGCTGTTCCTTGGTAGCTCCCGGCTTATGTGTTTACATGCATCATATTCACAGACTTCTTTATCCTCCAGTATTTGTCTAAGATTCAAAATATGACTTGGACCTGTCCTGGACACAGTGTGATTAGACTCTGCGGTGCCCTTCCTCTGACAAGCTGCCCAGATTTCATTTTTAGCTGGCTAAGTCCTACTGAATATCATGTATTTTCCAGTTGTTATATGAACTCCAGATGTTTCAATGAAGAGGCATATCTTTTTTGACAGACTATTGCCACTGTATCTTGCCTTACTGGTTGATTTTTGTTATGCATCCTATATCCTTAATATGTGATGAAGAGGTATAACTTAGTGGGTCAGATCATCAGATTCATACTTATACCAGTCCACTGATGCCAGGCTGTTTTACCCCTCTTTCGTGTCAGCCTTCTCCTTTCACTCCTTTCTTTCTGTTCCTTGTTTTACAGCAGCAGCTGCAGGCTTCAGCTGAAATGAGGCTCTCAGTGCATCAAGCATAATAGAAATGCATGAAGTAGACCACCACTCTTCCAGAAAGTTCAGATCCATGTTCAGACTGCCTAAGTCTCACAAAAGTCCTCACGTCCAGTGATTTCAAATGTTTATTTCAAAGTCATAGTTGTCTTTATTTAGATTCAGAAGCAGAAACTGAAACACCCAGCATCCTCTGATAGGTCTGAGGCAGAGCACAGAATACAAATGTTTCCTACTTTGAGATTTAAGTCCCATGCACTGTTATTTGTGTTCCCGCTTTCATCCAAGGATGTTAATATTTCCATATGAAAATTGTATGGTTTTCTTTAATCCTGTGTGGAGCAGTATTTAATGATGTCTCCCTACCAGCTTGCAGGCTTGCTGCATTTCCAATGTCAACACAAAAAAAAAAAAAAAAAAAAAAAAAGGCCTTTACCAGAGCCTGGCTGTTTAACCATGCTCTCCTCATGCTCTCATATGCACACTGCAGGCCTTCCTGCAAGCTGGTGATTGACAGGTTCCTGCAATCTTTGGAGACAGCCAGAGAAAGAGAATGAGAGACACACGTTCAGAAAGAGTTTCATTTAGTGTGTCAGAAATAAAAACAGCCCTTGAAATCTCTTTGGGAAAGGGGGGGGGGGGGGGGGGGGGGGGGGCGGGATGGCCAAACTGGTTTGCAAACAGCTGAAACTTCATCCCTTCCTTTTTCTCTCCCTCCATGTAGCACCCTTATATTTCAATGCTAAGTGCTTTTTAAATTCCTCCTGGGGTGACTTTATTTACATATTATAATGTGAAGTAATGAAGGGAAAGGGATGTTATGCAAAGCAATTGCCTCTCATTCCCCTCTCCTGAGTGCAAGGGCCAAGCACATTTCCTGCCATCTGTTTAACTCCATCTCCTGATGCTCATAATGAACCTGGCAGCACCGGGCAGATGGAAATAACTGGCAGGCATAGCTGTTTACTTGTAACGGCAGCCCTAATTTGTTAGACTTGCCAGGCAAGTCCCCAGTGGTCAGATATTTCATAGTGATGGAGGGTTATTAAAAGAGCTCAGGTGAAGAAAGCTCTTCCCAGCATATGGGCCAGAGCTGAAGGCTGAATTTTGCTGCTGTGCCAAAACAGCAGCAGAGCTCGACACTGCTATTAGCTGAATTGGGGCCAGGCTCGCTGACCTTGTCTGGTGACAATTCTCACTTGGTCCCACACTGACCTGGGCTTCGTTAGCTATACCACCATCTGCCACAGATCATACTTATCTCAACTTAAGACCTCACTAAAGAACAAGAGGAGAAAAGTGATTAGGTTTCTGTGTGTTGGCTACAAGGCCATTTGCCTGGTAAAAGGCACACAGGCAGCTATCCCAGTGAAAAAGCCTTTTTTAGAAAATAAAAGGATAACTGAATAATGTGTGGATGTCATGAGAACACTCTAGGGAGTTGCTGGTTTGTTTATCACTCCACAGCAGTCATATCTTTTCTCTTCTCACCACCACCAACCCACCACCTCCCAGAAAATAATAAATATATATTTGGTGTCTAAATATAGTTTATATTTAGAACAACTGAAGTTGGTTCATTAATTAAAAAAATAAAAGCAGAAAGCAAGAGAGGATTAAAGAAATAGGAACCTTAGAGTCATTTAATACACGGGACTTAAAGGAACAATTCTTTTTCTGTTACAGGATTACTTTCCCTTTGTTAATTATATTACACCTGGGGCAAATTTTTGACGGTCTCATCAAATCTGGGGTAGACCATAGCTGAAATAAAAAAGAAGACAATTTTTTACAGAAGTAATTCCTGTTTCATAGAAATGTCTGACTAATCTGTTACATTCCAGCCAACCAAGCATTTCAAAATCATATTTTAAAGTACTTCATACAAGATGCAGATATAGTTTAGAAGTGAAGGCCAAGAGTGTATAGAGATGCCTTCACATTTTTCTGGTTTAAAGACTGTATTTCACTGTGCAGACTATGTAGATGCACAATTACCCATTCTGCCAACACGTCTGGCATTCCCTACAGTGAACTGTGGCCCCTTTGTATGCAAATGCTCCTTGCTGTTCTGGAACTACCAGGTTTTGAGGCTTGCTTGAAAGGTAACGAAAATAAAGTTGCAGCATTCACTTTAAAAAACATAAGTATTTCAAGGGATGTAAACTTTTGAAAATAAAGGTATGTTCATCAGCCACATGGTCATCACCAGCCTAAGTCAGTATCCAGTAAATGCAATAAGCTGTATCAGTAGTGGTTTTTTGGATAAACTAATCAGCAAGTAACTCTGATTCCATGTGGTAAAACATAAGCTTGAAACAATCATTTGATATGGTGATGGAGAGACAGAATTCATCATGGCTTTACTGAGGTGTATTGCCTAAGACATAGCTCTTTCCTTTTCTTCCTTCTTTCTCTTAGTATGTCATATTGTCTCCTGCAATGTCATGTCGCATGTGTAGTGCCAATATACTTCATCCAGGCAGAGCCTGACTAACTTTTTTGTGTAGGAAGGATGAGTTGATCTTGGACAGATATGTTTAACTGTGACTGACTTCAAAACAAGCACCCACCCAGGTAACCAGTATGATTTATTTCTCTTTTTATAGAAAGCAAGTCTCCATATTTTATGGCTGTTTTAAGACATTAATGAAGACATTAGACCTGAAAGTTACAACTCATCTCATTTGAAATGTTCAAGCATGATACAATTGAAATCCCGGTGTCATAGGCTGTGATCCTGCTGGCAGGTTTTTATGCAGTATTTGAGACATACACTGTTTTTTTAACAGCAGTAAGGGACTCCAGTTTCTTACCTGTATATCAAATGAGTTCCCCAATATATCACCTTTAAAACACATGCCAGAATCTTTGCTAGTATATTTAATAAATTTAATAATTTTCTTTAACTTAAATTAATTTTAATAAGGCTAATAATTCCTAGTAAATTTAAGAATCACCTCCTCTTAGCTTTCACTGCCTGTCTACTTCAATCTGTGCATTAACTTTTAGCTGTCAGCTTATATTAATATCTTAGATTTCAGAGAGAAATGCAGATAAAAAGAGAAATATCATATGGAAAACATTTTTTCCTCTCTCCGCTTCCCCCCCCCCCCCCCCCCCAGCCCCCCAGTATCTGGGAAATTATTTATTCTTTTGGGGAAATATAACATCACAGAAAATTCATGCCCATTTCCATAATAAGGGAAAGAACTTTCCATTTAGCAGAAAGATAAGCCAACTGAAACCCACTGTTTCTGCTCTGGTAGACTTGTCATTTTGACAAATCAAAGGAGCTTTTAATCCAGGAATAAAATCTTATGTTTTAATGAATTTATATAATTCTTTTCTATTATTTCTTTTTTTAGGAGAAAAAACAAAACCACCACCACCCAAAAAAAAACAACCAAAAAACAACAAACCCAAAAATGAAACCCCAACAAACCAAAAGAACACCAAACCCCAAAACCAACGAAAAAAAGAAGAACCTGAAATTTAAGTTATGGGTGTTTTAATCTTGGCATGTCAGAAGCCATATGTTCGCCTAACATCTGATCTTTGCCATGCTGCCCTTTGCTATTTCTGAATATAGCATAGGGGAGAAACTCCTTGTTAATGCTCCATGCTCCTAAGTGTGGGACTACTGCGCAAGTAGAGCTCTGCTGTTGACTTCTTCCCTTTCAATATAAGGGCCTTCATGGAGCAAAGTGATTAAATAATAAGCTTCTTGTTAGCAGATTATCACAGAAATCAGCCCCAGCACACCCATTTTGCAGAAATGCCAGCCTAGCAAGGTTCCTTCGTGAGCTTTCAAAGGAACCAGGAGGTTTGCAAGATATTCCGTGTACTGAAGCACTTGAGCCCTGCTAATCCTGTAACCGGCTGCTCTTCTCCTAAAGCTACAGAAAACTTCTGAGCTTCTTATTCCATGCAATATACTACATCAACTGGAAATTTTAGCTTTCATGCTTACTCAAATAGAGTCATAATTCTTAAAGTGAAATCTCCATGAATTTTAAGTTTTCACTAAGATATCATATATTTTTAAATAGCCATAAGTTAAAAAAAAAAGAAAAAGAAAAAAAAAAAAAAGAAAAAATCTTCATAGCAGAGAATCTTCATGTTTCCAAAAGAGAAAATAAAAAAGAATATGTATTTGGCATCAAGACTGCTGCAGAATCATATGATTGAGTGCCTTCAAGTTACACAAGTTTTTCTACTATTTTACCTCACAAGTCAGTCAGAGGACATTGCTGTATTAAACTGTCAGGTGTTACTCCAAAGTCAAGAATCTTTCTGTGGCAAATACATAGCTAAGTTATAAGCAAGAAATTCTCTGCTCTGAGGGTGGTGAAGCACTGGAGCAGGTTGCCCAGAGAAGCTGTGGATGCCCCATCCCTGGCAGTGCTCAAGGCCAGGTTAGATGTCTGGGGCTTTGAGCAGCCTGGTGTAGTGGCAGGTGTCCCTGCCTATGGCAAGGGAGTTGCAACTAGGTGATCTTTAAGGTCCCTTCCAACCCAAACTGTTCTGTGAGTCTATCATTCTGTGTGTTACGGTAACAAGCACAGCAAAAATAGTACAGACAGTTTTGACAAATATGGAAAATATCTCTCACATTCTTAAAGAAATAAACAGTAGAAAAACCTGGCCGCTGCTGAATGTTTGCCCAGACATTAAAGATTTCTGAATATGAATAACTGTCTTATATTATTTTTCATACAATATGTAGTCAATGCTACTTAAAGAGAAACGGATTTTGCGATTAATAATGGCTATTAATATTTTTATTTGATTTCTTGTTTTTCATTAGTTATTCCACCATTTAAAACAGTAGTATTTGGGAAGGACCTAGTTCAAATCATCAAGTTAGCTCTGCATCACTGATGAATAGGTCTAGCTAGTTAAATGTGAACTAAATTATATCCGGTCCTGCAATATGCTTCGTATTTCTCTCTTATCTGTGGAAAATGTCAAAGGGAATGCAAAGTATAGTTGGTCACTGCTAATTATTTTCTTGTGAATGAACTTCCATGAATGTGATACCCTTAAACACATTCAGGATACTGCTAGCAAAATAGCTTGGTGCTTTTAGGACTGCTGAGTTCCACTTTCTGTCTGAACAGGTATTTAGAAATAATAGCCAAAAAAAGATATCTGCAAAAATTAATGGAGATAGGTGCAAACACACAGGGAGGAATTCAGCAGAAAATGTATGAATACTTTGGAAAAATTACTTAAGACCAAGTCGTCCAAAGGAAATGACCTGTCATTCAAGGTAAATAACATACTTCATTAATTTTTTTGCAGGCTGGCCAGATTTATATTCACAACTCTGTGTGTCAATTTTTCTTTAAAAGCAAACCTTTGCCTTCATTTTGAATTCAGATTTTTAATCAGTTCTGTCAAATTTCAGGTATTATCACTATATATATGTGTGTGTTTATATGTGTATACGTATGTGTGTATATATATGTCAGCAAAATTATTAGTAACTATTCAGGACACTGAGTTAATAACAGAAAGGTAATTTTCTTCCTGAGGCGGTGTTGGCTTGCACTGTACATATAAATGGTTTCTCATGTAACTCATCACAGTGTTATTAAAGTAACACAGTGTGCTGATTTTGGCTGTGGTAGAGTTAATTTTCCTCACAGTAGCTAGGATAGGGCTATTTTGGATTTGTGCTGGAAACAGTGTTGATAATACAGGGATGTTTTAGTTCCTGCTGAGCAGTGCATACACCGATTCAAGGCTTTTTTGCCTCTCACCCCATCCCACCAGTGCAAAGGCTGGGGGTGCACAAGGAGCTGGGAAGGGACATAGCCAGGACAGCTGGCTCCAACTGACCCAAGGGATATTCCATGCCATATGGCAGCATGCTTAGCGTATAAAGGTGAGGGAAGAAGAAGAAAAGAGGGAACTTTCAGAGTTACGGCATTTGCCTTCTTCCCAAGTAACTATTATGTGTGATGGAGACCTGTTTTCCTGGAGATGGCTGAACACCTGCCTGCCGATTGGAAGTGGTGAATGAATTCCCTGTTTTCCTTTGCTGGCACGCATGGCTTTTGCTTTACCTATTGAACTGTCTTTATCCCAACCCATGAGTTTTTTCACTTTTACTCTTCTGATTCTCTCACCCATTCCACTGGGTGAAGTGAGCAAGCCACTGTGTAGGGCTTAGTCACTGACTGGGGTTAAACCACGATACACAGTGAAACTGGATTATTAAACAGCAAATGAAAAAAAAAAAAAAATGCCAAAGCTTGTGAGTGAACTCAGTAAATTAAGGTGTTTATAAAATAAAATACCTTAATAACCTATTCATTTACAAATTTGTAGCATTCTTCAATTATTGTTGGTACTACCATAAAATACATTGGTCCAGAAAACAAAAGGTGTGTGCATTAAGTATAGAGAAACTATATTAATAACCCAAGAGCTCAAACTCTGTTTCATGCTTTTGGTGATTAAGCAGAGGTATGTACAATGTCACTTACTTATAATACTATAGGCTATGGTGTAATGTAGTTCTAGTCAAGCTCCCATTGAATATTGCTTGAGTATTTGCTTAATATAGATAACAGGGATGTGTACGCCACTATTTAAAAATAAGTTGTTTGACAGTATCTCCATAAATTGTCTTTTTCTAAAAAGCACAGAAAGTGCCTAGCAATTCTTACTAACTTTAAGACCCCTAAATATTCATTAGCAAACCCACTAATTTAAGAAAATACTTTTCTTTCAGAAAGTAGCAAGAAGAATATTTTAAATAATTCCTGCATGGGTGTTCTTGCTTCTCCACAACTTTTCATTCTTCTTAATAGGTCCACACCATTTGTCACAGCACGGAAGGTGATAGGGCACTTTCCAGACTTTAGTATTGAATGACCAAAGAAAGAGGAAGCCAATATTTAAATATATTTTCTTTTCTTCTCCATGTTTTTGTTCTGTACAGGAATTTGAACAACTGGATAAAGCTTCATGTCTAACCTATAATAACTTCCTCATTTCATTGACAGTTGTTTTCCTAAGTATTCCTAAAGGTCAATCAACCTCTGTAGGAACTTTTTCACTCCCACATACTTTGAAAAGGAAGGCAATAGTTTCTAAATTATAACTTGAAACCCCATGGGGGAAGAAGTATATATCCCCCATCATAGGTGGTGAACACTAGAGTTCATGAAAATGGGGAACCAGAGGTCAGAGGAAGAAAAGCAAGGTAAATGCTCCTTGGATAAATCTGACATGGCCAGCCATTTCTCAAAGCTTATTGATATCTCCTGTTGAACTTGCAGTATGAGTACCCATTTGTTGATAGAGGTATCATTACACATTTCTGGAAAGACATACTCATCTTGCCTTGCAGATGTCCCTTCCCTCACAAGAACTGTAAGAAAACACTATCTTAATTCACCTACAGCACAGTTGGTCTTAAGACCACCATACTGTCAATACATGAGATAGGCTCAGGATTTAACTCATGTATTTGAGGGGGAAAAAATGTTATCCCATTTTCTTAATGGGATTTATAATGATCCCTGATTTATATTAATTATATAAATATTAATATAAATTAAAAATATTAATATATTAATCATATAAATCATTAATATAAAATTATTTATAATAATACCTGAATATACATTCGGTGTGGTACTTGCACCCTGGAACTGAGAAGTATCTCCACAGTCTATTGGGTAATATTTTGCCTCTTTTCTTAGAGCAGAATACTGCTGTGAACCAGGAGATGTATTTTTGTTGTCACCTTTTCCTGGCTAAGCTAGTCTACAAGTCTCTCAGTGTGCACATAAGATGATCCAAGACCAAAATTCCAGCTTTGATTTTGGTTTTCTTTATTTTCCAGTCACATATCCCAGTGACATATTTGGTGGGGCTGTTTTCCAATATAGTGTCATCAGTACTGGTAATGGAATATGACAAATTCATGTAACACTGGCAAGCAGGCTCAGGCAAGTAATTCTTTAAAGAAGTAGGCTGATCTTAGAACTCTTTCTTATGATGCAGTCTCATTACTCAACCCTGGAGCTACCTGTAAGCGCATCCTAAGAGCTCCTACAGTGAAGAACAGAAATATTCTTTTTTAAGTAGGATTTATTGAGATTGGCTAAATTTAGGCTAGTCTTATAAATGTAGTAGAGCTCTAGCGTTGAATTAGTCTCATCCGATTTTACCTGTCTAAAATTCAGGACTCCAGTGTTAGTCAGTTGTTCAGGCTGCCTATATAGCTGTCCTGGTTTCAGCTGGGGTAAAGTTAATTTCCTTAGTAGCTGGTGCAGTACTGCATTTTGGATTTGGTGTGAGAGCAATGCCGATAACACACTGATGTTTTTAGGTTTTGCTAAGTTACATTTATACTAAGTCAAGGTCTTTTCAGTTTCACAGGCCCTGCCAGTGAAGAGGGCTGGAGGGGCACAAGATATTGGGAGGGGGCACAGCCAGGCCAGCTGACCTGAACTAGCCAAAGGGATATTCCATACCATACGATGTCATGCTCAGTATATAAACTGGGGGGAGTTCGCCAGGGCTGGCTGATCACTGCTCAGGGACTGGTCGGGCATCAGTCAGCTGGTGGTGAGTAATCATATTGTGCATCACTTGTCTTCTTTTATCCCTTCCCTTTGGATTTCATTCCTGTCCCATTCTTCCTCCTTTTCTTTATAACTGTTATAAATTATTGTTTTATTATATTTTATTTCAATTATTAAATTGTTCTTATCTCAACCTTCAAGTTTTACATTCCTTTCCGATTCTTTTCTCCATCCCTCAAGGTGGGGGGAAGTGAGCGAGTGGCTGTGTGGTTCATAGTTACCAGCTGGGGTTAAACTATAACAATAGTCAATGGAAAAGATTTCCTCCCAGAACTTGTCTCTGAAGAGGAATAGTTCAGCCTTTGGAGATGTCTGTATCTCTCTGATAACTGTAGCACAGGCTGGACGCTTTAATCACTATAGTTAGGGTATACCTGTCTTCCTTAATCAGGGCACCCCAAATGCCTATGCAAAAACATCATGTTCCAGTTACAGGGCAGCTAATTTATTTTCCACTAATGTAAAATACATACTTTTTTTTTTTTTTTCTTTTAGATTTTACAAGGCAATTATTCAGAGGGCAATACCCAGTGCAGACAGTTGTCATAACTTGGTGAAATCACTACAGACTTTGGAGGAAGTGAGAATTACCCTTGGTAAAAGGTGCTTCAGAGACACACAGGAATTTATATTCTGAGGCTTTTAAATTTAAACTGAGGCTTTTGAGAGCTTGCATGACATTAATGTCAAAGCTGGGTCTGGGTTACTAATTCAGACCCATGGTGGACAATACAGTCACAATAGCTCAGTTGCTCTGGAGACTAAGAAAATTCTAATATTCAGAGATAACATGAATATTATAATGTTGATTATCTGTATTATAAAATGGAAAGTGTATTGTAATTTCCTTTGGCAGCGTGGTTAGCATAGGAGGAATAATCTCAAAGGAATAGTGTTCTCTCTGACCATGTGCATGGATAGATGGCTGTCAAGTTTATACTGCATTGTCTTCAAGATGGCATCATGCCAGCCCTCAGGCAGGCAGGAGGAAGATATATGTGGAAAGAGGTAGTCAAATTGCTTCCCTATGGCTGCTTTATAAACATACATATGTTAAACACATTTATTAGGGCAGTCATCAGCAGCAAGTGCAAGGGCCCTTCTCCTCCCTCATGAGGGATAGTTGTTGCTTACATAGGAGTGAGAAGTTGGAAGCTGGCCCAGAAATCTGGAAAGCATATTCTGCCGGATTCCCCACGGAGGATCACTTTGCTGCCAACGTATCTTGCTCTGGGGTTTCAACACACCATCAATCTGGAACCTGGCAGCGACCATTCCCCAGCTCACCTCGTCTCATGCAGCGAGCAGACACAGTGCAACTATTTGTCTCAGATTGCAGCCCAGCCACTCATGGAAGGGAAGGGGGAGGGATGGAAACAACAAGCCTCCGGCAGAGCTGCGGTCTTGGTTGTGCGACTCCAGCGAGTTGCTTGTTGCAGGAACATGGCTATTAGAATGACAAGCTCGCTGCTTTTCATGGGACCACAAGCCATGGCAAGTGTTGCTGTTTGCACAGCAATATGGCCCTGAGAGAGGAGGAGGAGGAAGAGCCCAACCGGAGCTTTCAGACAAAGTGCTGTCATTTACTTAACAGTGTAAGCTGTGCTTATAGTTTGAAGACTCCAGAGAATTTTAGAAATCTCAATTAAATCTCAAATAACTTCTACTTAGAAGTGCAGCTGTTTTTCAGAGAGCATTATGCTCCTTTTGGGAAGTTACTGATCTCCTTTCCGGGAGACCTTTACAAACGTGGAGGGAACATCAGTGATCCACATTACATTGATGAGGGACAGTAGGTGAAGTCAGCACATTCCCAGTGTGGTCAGCCCTGCACACATTCACAAGGTGGTGGGAAGCTTACAGTCCTTGGTGGAGGTCAGGTTGCTTGTTTTGTCCTTGCTCCCTTCCTCCTTGCTGTATTTTCATGACATATTTCCACGCGCACGAAAAAAAGACCCCACAATAACCAAGAGAGCTAGAAGTTTAGCTCTAAAAGCCAGTGATTCTTGATTTTCCTCCTCTTCCTCAAGAGCAGCTGATTATGCTCCTCATTTTAGCTGTGTTTGCTACTTCTGACTGACCCTCCTGAGTAAAAAGCCCCTGGCGGTATAATTACTAGTTCAGTGTAGAACTGCTATCCAGTCATTAGTACAGCTGCAAATACTTGCTTTGGATTTAGTCCTAGCCACTTGAATATTAACATGCATTGAAATTTTTCTGTAGCTTAAGGCACGTCATTACCATTGTCCTCTGCTTGCAATAAACCTGTTGTGTCTCCCAGTTCATACCACATAGATTTTGAGAACTACATACAAATCTAGGCACTGGCTGCGCAACGCAGTTATGAGACTGGCCAAAGTTCGTACTTTCAATCAATCTAAACCAAAAAGTGGGAAGTGGTCCATCGGAGGGCGAGCGCTGTTCCACCTAAGCAGAACCGAAATACTTGTATGGCTTTGTAGCCTGCTTAGACTTTCACACTTCTCATTTCACGCTATGAATTGGAGTGTGAAGCTGGACGCAAACATGCTAGAGGCTTAAGGCAAGGCGACACGCAGGCAAAGCGCAGTCCTCTGCTCGCTCTTCAAGACAGATGGGTGTGAGGTAGCTCCAATTTGAAGTCCATCCAGTTGCATTAGCTCATGCTGTGATTGAGCTAATTAGTTCTACTAAAAGCTTGAATCTGACAGTGCCCAGCTGGGGAGGCATGGCCTGAGAAAGGTGAATCCAGCTCAAACCCTGAAGTTGTATAGTAATTCAAATGGATGTTGCTTTTTTCTATAAAACACAAACCTGAGGGTCAGATCTGTAGTGGGGAACATTGATTTCAATCTGATGTCTGCTGGAATAAACAGACTGCTCCCAGAGGAGAATCTGTGTTTAACTCTTCCTCTTTCCAAAAGAGAAAAACGTAAATGAAAACAATAAATTCCTGATGTGTGACTGACTAAAGGCAGAAAAAGGATTTTTTTCACCTATTTTGTTACTAGATATCACCAGCGAATTATCTAATTTTGATATATGTGTGGTCTGTATCAATAGGCTGTGTCTGACATTTTAAAATAGTTTCATTTTGTAACATATGCTCTGGACAGGAATCATCCCCTGTAACATATGGCTTACAGAAACACAGGAAAATAGTGGGTTTGTATGCGAATTCTGTGTTAAAATCAGGAATTACCTCCACCTCCCACACTGCCTTGAATAACTTGTTAGTTAAGGCTAAAAAAACCCGCACATTGAAAAAAAAAAAATAAAAATGCCTACACTTGGACAGTCCCAAATATATCTACATACTTCTTTTGCCTATTGTAACTCACAAATAACTGAAGGAAAAGGAATTTTGAAAATACAGAATCATGCAGACCACTGAAGTAACTTGTTTTATATCTTTTCCTCTGCCTAAATACACACACGTACACATGTAGGTATTTTAAAGGTAGCAGAAATGGAAAAAGAGAGCTTTCAAGTAAAATCCGAGTTTGCTTTCTGCATTTGCATCTGCGATTCATGTCTGAACTATAAAGATGGTTTATCCCTAAATGATAAGTTTCATGGTTTTGTTCCAGGTGTGTAGTTTGGATAATTGATCTTATTTTTTAGGAAATTCACATGATCTATAAAAAAAGTCTAAAGAAAGAGAAGATGCAAAGAATACCTTAGAAAGTAGTCTTGTTACATTTAGAAGTCTTAAAAAGCAGGTCAGTCTTTGGATTTGACAGAGACAGCTTTGAGTCAGAAATTAAAGGTTTATAATGGAACTGGGTGACATCAGTGCAAGTCTTACAGTAATGGTTATTCTTAATTTATTTCTTGTTCAGAACAAAATGAGTTCCTTGTAACGAGATATGTGGGAATTTCAGAGTCCAATTTCAGTTAAACTTCTGCCAGATAAAAACTATAAAATTTGAGGTTTAAAATTACAGGATAAAAATGCTTCTGTAGAGGCTGGATTTTATCTTGGAACTAATATGTGAAGTGAGCCAAAAACTCTTATGTTTTGTAGGTACCCAATATTATGCTGGAGCAATGAGTCTTCAGTTGAAGATAAATTTTATCCTCCAATATAATTGCAAAGGCAAATTTCACCCTTCTAAAAGAAACAGATGCTTGAAAAGAAACAAGTGCCCTTGAAATGTTCAGAAGCCACATCTTATAGTAGAAGATGTTTTTTCCTTTGAAAGTTGAAGGAGTAATGAAGGTATTGTAAAGGTATAGAACTAGGCCTTTCACTGCTGTGGTTTCTTGTAATTTCAGTAACTTCAAGTAATTCGTGAAAATTTACACTCAGAAATGTTTTCTATGCTATTTCAAATAATTGCTATGATACTGAACTTTAGAAGCATCCATGGGTTCTTTTGGTCCTTAAAATAGTTTGCCCTTACACCTCAAAACTACTTTATGTCAGCAAGGCTTATAAAAAGCCTATTATTCATCTTTGGTGTAAGAATTTTTATGTCTACATTTTTAAAGGAATCTTGAAATAAAAGCTTAATTATAAATGACTTAATGTTGGCATGTTATATTTTACAGCTTATAAAAAGTCCTAAAGATAGTGTTAATAAGAAACAGCTGTAGACTTTATTTCTTTTTCATACTTTTCTCATGCCATCCAGAAACCTATTTTTCATTTTTTGGTGTATATATAGTGTTCACAGAATTGACAGAGTTGCTCTTGAAAGTGGTTCCCCAAGCATGTTCAAAACTTTCAGGGTCTGGATCAGCGGCACTTCCAGACTCTAAATGAACATCCAGGCTGCTCAGGCCGATTTCATGTAAGGTACACATCCTGTGGTGTTCCACTGAGAGGTGTATATAATATAACGACCCACCTACCATTTTCAATTTTCTCCCCAAATCTGTGCATCACATTTTGGATATTTTTTTTTTTTATTTATTATTATTTGGAGACTTCTTTGGAGATATCTTTGTTTTCTAATTTCATTTTTAGTTTTTCTTCTCGCAGAACTATCACAGAAAAAGCAATTCTTTTTTTAGTATCTTTCCTATACAGACATCAAAAAGCTCTTTCTGTCTCAGCATCTGCCTAAGTGCTAGTGACCAGCTCACTTTCTTCTTCATCCCTGAGACAAGAGCAGAGAGTGGCTCTCTCCAAGCCCCAGGGAGGCCCCCTTGCCTCTGTGACTTCAGCTTTACATTACAAATAAGCTCAACAACTTTCTGCTGCCAAAAATCTTGCTGTCCCTCTTTCCTTCCTAGCTGTTCCTTTCTCCATTTCTTCCTGCCAGAGGAAATTAAAAGTAACTCAATTCCTGTTCTTTATATATTCCACTGCATCAGTTTTTCCCAAACTAACCAAGCTTTCTTATCCAAACCTCACAAACTGATACTGAATTCACACCTTCCTTTAGACTTTGGTGACCTTGACACATGCTTTTCTTCCAAAAAATCTTGTTGGATCGTGATATCCTTAACATTGTTCTCCACGGTGTCCCAGTCTGTGATTCAAATGATTCTATGTGAGCCTTGAATGCCTTAATTTCTCCCTCCACCTTTCACTACAAACTGCTGCATGGGACTCTTCCTTTTGCTACACACCTCCCTGGACTATTTTGGAAAAAACGTAGAAATTCAGTTTCCATCTCTGTGCTGACAACCTGTAGAGATACGTCTCTCATTCAGACTGCCTCCTGTTCAGTGCAAAGTCTCAGGCTGTCTCCGATACCTCATCCCAGCTGTTTAAATATCAGCTCAGGCACAGCAGGGCTAAAAAAGTCTTTCTCCCAGCCCTCACTCTGACTCACTTCTGCTTGATTATGCTAAACAGTAGTGAACTATCCTGCAAGAGGTATGCTTAATTTTCAAATATTTGTTCTTTCATAACTTCTCAAAGGCACAGCATTTCATGTCCTCTCTACCAACCAAAAGTTTCACCGAGGTTCTCAGTTAGCTTAGTGTTTTCCCTCGGATATTCACACGGGCTCTGCCTCTGCATACCAATCTGGGATGACTTTGCAAAGATGATTTTCCTGGTGTGCAGCTTTGATCCTACCACCCTTTCTTTTTCACATCTACCAGTTCCCCAGCCTGTTTTGCATCAGCTCTGAGCCATTTGTCCTCAAGTCCTCACAGAATATTGCTATCCTGAAAAGATTTTTCAAGTTTTAACCACAAAAGACTTTGTTCTGGCTTTGCAACTTTGTGCAAATGTTTTGAAATGTCTTCCAAATCATTTGGCCCACCTCATTATATTTGCTGTTTGAGTGGTGCAACAGTCTCATGACTTAGGTAGAGGTTGTGTAAGCATCACTGAGGTCACAAGCTGACAGATTTTTATCTTTTGTGGATACATTTTTCATAAGCACCCCTCCTGAAGCACCTATATCTCACAAAAAGGCAAAGAAAAAAAGCACCCATGTTGAGTGGTGCAGTTTACACGCATTCAGTTCTAAACCAGGAACACCAAATTTCTTTTGCAATAGGTTTACTCAACCAGATACAAATATGCTGGCATACATTCAAATAGAGCAAACATTATAGTCATATACAACTACAATTGATTATTTTACATATGCAGAATGCCCTCTCAAACTCTGTATATGTAAAACAGCCTCCACAGTTTACAGCTGTGGTAAATCAATGCTGATACAAAACTACCCTGGGCTTGACTCTTTCTAATCATGAATTTAGGCACTTTCCCGGAACACCTACATTATAGCAATACTGACATTTGACTTTTTCCTTGATGAAAGGAGAAAAGTAAGAGCCTGTTGAGAGAGATTTATTCACCTCCCTTTGCACCATGGACACAGGGATTTTGGAGGGTCCCATTCTTGAGTTTCATTACTTAGGTAAATGCCATCAATTAGATCAATAAGCTTAGATCTTACAGGTTTCAGTAAAACTATCATCAAACATTATTTTCCTTTGCTTTTTCTGAAACAAATAATGTATTTTTTAAACAGGCAGTATACAGATCTACTTTTTTGTTTTTGCTAGACAGAAGTCACTGCATAGAGGACTCTCAGTAGTATGTCACCTAGCTTTAATCAGAGGTGGTTTAGTGTGTAGCTGGTGCTGCTTTTCTATAATATTATGTTCACACTGGGTTTGTGAATATCTGCATCTCTTTCTCTCCCTGTATAAAACCATGATAGTACTTTTCACCTAGAAATCTTGAGTGTAGCTAAAGTCAAATTTATATGATAGCCTAAACCTTGCAATATTCAATTAATTGTATTATTGTGATGAAAAAAACTTGGAAAATAGCCTTTCTTTCTTAAAGAACAAATAAGTATGTTCCTATTTAGGAGTCTCCTGGCCTCCATAATTTAATTAATTTCAATTATCAGATACACATTAAGAGAATACTTGAAAAAAAGACACCAAACTAATTCTTTTCTCCCCTCTTCATCCTAAAATCTAATTTTATTTCTGTTTTTCATATTGCACATGCTGGTATATATGAACTTTATATGCCATTTTGGAAAATACAAGTTGTAGGCTTCTTTTAATTTTCCACAATATTTATGCTTTTAGACTAGGTATAAATGAATTATAAAAGACATGTCAGCAATCTTTCAGAAGGAAATATTTTTTTTTTCCTGTGTGTATATATCCATTTTTGGTTTTTAATTGTGTGTCTGCATTTTCAGTTACAACTAAAAGTGCTGAATTACCCCAAGAGAAGGGAGCTTGCTTTGCAGTCATGACTAGAAATACTGAGTTATTCCAGGAGAAGAAAGCTTACTTCTCTCAGGATTCCAGTCCAATTTTGCAGACACAAAAGGAGATAATCACTCAAATGTGCATGTGTCCTTACTGCAACTGAGTCCAAACTTGGAACCTTTTGAGGTTTGCCTGTCTATATTAGAGGCCTTATTAGTTAAAATTGCACATAGCAGCTTGAGAAAGCATTTTATGTCCTCTGGCTAGGAGTAGCTCAGCACACACTTATATGACTAAGTAGTTACTGAAGTTGCAGGACTGCTAACCTTAGTGATTTTTTCATTAGGCACACAGTTCTTCCAGTAAACATTCCCCTTTCTTTTTTTTTTTTTCCTTTTTTTATGGTTCTCTGCCTCATATGGCTACAAATGCAAAACCAGGACTCTTGTTATTATAGGAAACGTGTGTTTCAAACAATATAAATCTCTCAAGTTCTGATGGTGCACTCCACTTTCCTAATAATTAGTCATGCTTACAGTTCAGTAAAGGCCACTTCAGTCACCCAGTAAGACTACAGCACTATGTTTCCTGGCAATGGATGACTAAATGGTAAATCACCATTAGTGTAAGACCTACAGTAAGACTAAAATATTTTCAGTTTTTCAACTGTTAAGAAATAAAATAAGGAAAGTTTAGAAACATATGTTTTTGAGGCTTTTACACTGATAGTAATCTTCATTTGAAATCAGCTTTTGTTTCCTAGGGCAGAGATGAATATAATGTGTGTGGGGGGTTAATTTTGATTTCTATTCAGAGTGTGATAATTCACCTGCTAACACAGCACAAGAAGAAAGATTATC
Organism: Falco naumanni; assembly: GCF_017639655.2. NCBI lineage: Eukaryota > Metazoa > Chordata > Aves > Falconiformes > Falconidae > Falco > Falco naumanni. Next base: position 48,677,949 of record NC_054057.1, on the reverse strand, counting down.
CTGGCCTGGGCAGGGGAATGCAAACCTCTTCAAAGTTTGTGACTCACAGAACTAGGAGACCAGCTATGGACGTTATTAATCCTTTTTTGGTTTACATTAATCCTTAAGGCTATACAGACACCTAATAAGATCGAGTTCCTGCCCTAATGGCAAGTATTGCTTTATTCTTCTGCGCTTCTAGGTATAGGAATCAAGATCCATGGAGGCCTTGTTTTGAAAATATTCCCTTTGAGCAATTTTCATCCAGTGGAAAATAATTTTGGTCCCATCTCTCGGTAGTAAAATATCCCATCTGTTAATTACTCCTTTCCAGACTTCAGGGCCTGAGAAATCATTGCCAACACCAAAATTATCACTTACATCCACCCAGAACTGCAGTTTCTGATTTTCACTGTTGTACCTGTTTAAGTAGGAGAAGTTGCCTTGATTTTGTTTCTGACTAGAGAACCACAGTTTGAAATCCAACATAAATAATTCTGCCTTGAAGGATTAATTGGACATCCTATATCTTTCAAAGAATGGAGCTATATGAAACATTATATGATTTCTGCCAGGTACATAATATGTCATTCAATGATGTAAGGAATCTAAAGTTTCCTATAGTGTCACATTCTGTGACTTACAGGGCTTTTGCTGAAGTATTTGAGAAGATTTTGTCTTCGTATGTTTAGGATGATGCTAGCATAAAACTGTTTGCAGGTTAGCCTTTGGGTGATCACAGTAAACCATCACTGCAACAATTCAAGTTGACCAAAGGTTTACTCTTTGTTTTAGCCTGGGTTTCCAGAGATGCTTCAGAGTTGGACAGTTTTCTTTGCAAGTAGGCAAGAAAGTCTAAAATATTTATACCAACAAATAGTTTTATTTTTTCTCAGACAATGGGAAGACTTGATATTTCTAGCACAGAGAAAATAGTAACTACTGACTGTTAAGCTGGACAATGGTGTTCACCAAAACCGTGGAACAGCTGTAGTCCTTCTCTGTGTTAAACGGAGACTGGAATTCTAATAGTCTGACCAAAACCACTCTTACAAATGTGTTAGTCAAGGTTCAGTGATCATCTTTGCCTTCAATTTTTTTAAAAAACACACTAAAGATATAGTATAAATTTCCAATGAATTGCACTGTTTTTTCTTCTCTTGAAGATACTTTGTCAATGAAAAGTTGATATTTATTTACTGATTTACACTACTGAGTTGTTTAAGATAAGAAAGGAATTTTATCATTTATAAGATTACCACATACTAAAACATTGCTTCTTCTGACTTATATTTTTACTTTGCAATAATGTCACTAGAAGCTAGTGATTTGTGTTGGTTTTGTTTCTTTTTGAGTTGCAAGGGTTTTTTCTGGGTGGAGTGGAGGGGAATGACAGTGCATGGTTCAAGAAGGATTAGTGTTTTGGATGGGATGTTTTGTCTTGAAAAACAATAAATTATATGTGCTTAGCCTATTTAATTAAAAATTACATAGAGTTAATTTAGAAATGTAATAGTGAGTGCTTCCCACTTTTTATTTACTTTTTAAAATACAGAATACTGTAATGGTTGAAAACTAAGAATAAAACCCAATAAAATCATAAGGTAGGTTTGAATATACAGTAGTTAAAATAAATATGAATTATATTTCATTCCTCTTTTTGTCTGGGTTTTTTCAGCCTTAGAGATAAATTTACTTTATATTCACAAACAATTTACACTTGAATTATGTCTAAATATAATATTTTTAACAAAAATTGTGGAGTGTCATGAAATTACACAGTTCTAAGAGATTATTGCTTAAGAGAAGCAGTGTAAACTCATGACAAAACCAGAAGGGTTAGCAGCAATACATACAGGTTCGCTTAATAAATCAGCTAAGCACCTCATTGCTTACAAAACCAGAAAACTTCTGTCTTTTCCTTGCACATAACTCAAAAGGCTTAGAATAAATTAGAACTGATTTTATACACAACATACCATTTAACACTGAAAGGCAGCCACCAAGATTTCTGTATCGAGAGTCAGAAAATGTTCAGATGGGGAGGGTTTTGACCTTTTTTCAAAGAAATTAAAAAGAAAACTATTCTCTTACAGTTGTAAAATTTCCAGTGGAAGACTAAAGTCGTCTTTGGTTTTCCATGTTTAAACAGTAAATTTCTCAAACAGTAGATGTTTATGTAAAAAACCTTTTTCAGTTCAAACGGAACATTAACTTCTAGGGGAACTGTCAAAGAAGATAAGAACGTACCAAATCCTTGCTCTCAAGCCTGCTTTGAGATGTATGTGAGCATGGTTTCTATTCCATAGTGAAGAAGTTTGGCCTATATTTTTTAATGTATGCAAATGAGAGTGGGAGAGTCAATACAGTATTTGGCAAGTTTCCCATGGACATGGAAACAACTGAGGCACGGGCTTTCAAGATAATTTTCAGTATGAAACATTAAAATCAAGCCAGTCTGCCGATTTACACCTATTTTTACTGCAGCAATAAACTTACGTACTTGTTCCCGTTGAGGAATAGAACAGCGTCTGGGTTATCACGCTGTCTTGTAAAAAGTGGTGAAGACAACAAGGCTTTCTTCTGGGAGACATGGCTGATGGTGATGATGTACATACAAAGTATGCGAGACAGGTAATGCTACAAAGATAGAAACTAAAGAATAGCCTTGTCAGTTCGTGCTGTTGCATTTTGTAATATGTCAGAGTCACAGACTACAGAAAAATAAGCTGAGGTGCATGTACACCACCATAATTTAGTGATTTCTCTGTCTATTTCTGTAGAGATTTCAAGCTGCTACAAGACTTTAAAGTACCACAGAGCAGCTGAAGCCATGGTTCAGTTCCAGTGCCGTAATGACTTTAACACGCCTCTCCCAGGAAGACCACGAGACCCGTAAAGTCTGCACGGCTGGTTTCTCGCAAGGCAGGTAGGAGAGGGGAATCTGGAGGGAAGAGGCCGGAGCAGGAAGCACAGCCCCCCCCGGCCCCTCCGGCCATCGGGGCAGCTGTGGGCAGCGCGAGGGGCTGGCGGCCGTCGGGGCACAGCTGTGCCGCACCGCGGGGCGCGCGCCGGGCCCTGCCTTCCAGCTGCGCGCAGCTTTGTGCCGAAACCCGCGTCCCCTCTTCGCACGTCTTTATTCTGCCGGCTTGAGGAGCGGAGGGAAATAATAAAAGAAAGACGGAGAGAGGGTCAGGCGTCCTTTTCAGGTGCAAGCTGCTGCTAGCGGCGCAGCAAACGCCGGGGGGCGGGGGGACGGGACAAAACAGAGAGAAATGAATACATAAGTGACAACAAATAGGGAGAGAAAAACCCCGATGTTTTCCTTAATCCTGGATTAAACACAAAGGACTACTTACTTCCCCATCTGCCCGCCTGAACGTCTTTCCAGAGCCGGGCGGCGCCCCGCGATGGGCGCCCCCCGCCACGCGCGGGGCCGCTCCCGCCGCCGCCACGCGGTGTCGCCCTCGAGCCGTCCTGCGCGAGAGCGGCGCCGCGCCCGGCCCCGCCCACGGCCCCGCCGCGCCCACGCGCCCACAGCGGCCGCCGCCTCCCGGGCGCGGGCGGGACGTGGGGCCGCGGGGGACAGCGACCGGCCTCGGCCGCGGCCCGCCGCTCCGCCTGGGTCACCGGTGCCTCGCAGGGAACAGCCGAGCGCAGCCGGGCGTCACGGCGGCAGAAATGCCGAATGCCCGTCCGTGAAAGCTCTGTTACTTGGCGGGGTTGGGTGGTGCGGAGTGCCTGCGGTCTGCTGCGGGTGGCAGCGAGGCAGAATGCCGGGCTGACAGCACGTCGCAAGGATGTATGCCTAACCTATAGCTCAGCCTCCCGATCGCTTTTAAAACCACACAGTAACACAGAGGGGAAAATCAAATTTGCCGTGATAGAATGCCTTGGTGGAAAAGATATCAAATTTACCACACACTTGAAAAACATTTGGCCAGCACCAAAACCCAAGGTCCAGGAGCTTACATTATTTTTTTTAAACCAAAATATTTGCAAGAGTTCCTGGTCCTAACGTGTCCTAACTGCACTTACCTTGTGGAAATGGTCCTGTCACAAGAATTATTTAACCTAAGCCTGTTACTTAGCAGTAAACTGAAAACAGTAGGAAGAGCTCGCCAGCTGCGGGTAATCATTTGTCCGAAGCAGTCGGACTTCTCCAGGACTCATCTCCAGGCACCGAAGCAGCTCCGCTTCACTCAGAGAGTCATCTAGCTTGGCCGTGCTAGCCTGCGCTTCACCTAAACATCTGGTTTGTTGTCAGGGACTCGCAAAATTTCAAGCACATGAACAACAAATCCTGCAAAGTAACTACTCTTACTTGTATGGATAGCTGACAAAGTATTATCTGACTGAAACCTTAAGATTTTAATGAACATGCACCTTCAAGCAGTTCCAAGGAAACCGGCACTTGTCACCCCAACCACAGCCGTTCAGGCAATGAACGCTAGCCACGGCGGTCCTTCTAGATCCAGGAGCCCCTCTGCATAGACCAGCAAAAGAAGCTGCAGCCTCCTAGTCTTTGATACAGCTGCTGTGACTTTCTCAATATTTTCTGAAAGTCCGTTTGTAAGCCAAGATAAGCTGTAATGCTGGAAAGAGTTCAGAATTAGGCAAATTAAATCCTTATGTCCATAGTAACATCCTCCCTGAAAATCCATTAGATGAAGTTGTCCTTATTCTGAAGAGTCGGGTACACCCTGCATTGAAAGATGAGTCTGACCTCATTCCTGATCTTTAGAAAAAGGGTCTACAATGCTGAGGTATCCGATATGGTTACAGCAGTCAATCACGATTTTACCAGGACAATTAGACCCTTGGTCTTACAAGCAGTGTCCTTGTATCTTAAACCTAAAATATTTTCAACAACAGTACATTCACATTGGAAGTAGCTTCTCTCCATGTTACAAGAAATGATGATTTAATTCTCCTATGCTATGAAAAATGCTCACGGTTTCATAGAAAATTTTCTGAGAGGCTCTGTAGTACAAAAATTAAATATTCATTACTACTAACTAACCACTTTGGCTCAGTCTTGTCTCTGCTGCTGCCTCCAGACCTGTCCATATTTATTAAATTCACTGTATTTAATATTTCAGTCTTATCTGAAACTTATTTCTCTTCATGATGATATCTTTTACTTTTACTCCATATTTACATTACTCTATCAGGTCTGCTCACTATATCCACTTTGCATGATTTTTTTTTTCCCAAATCCTCTATAAATCCATATTAAAGATTTTGTATTTTAGTTTCCTGTACCTTTCTTTACTGAAACACCTACTGCATTACATCTAACATATTTGCTTTACAGCAGTTTCTGACAGTATTCTCTTAAATTTAGTGTCTGTGTGCTATACCAAGCATTAAATTCCAGACTAATCCAAACTGAAAAATCGGAATTAGCCAGATCTACTATTCATATAACATTTGGTATCATTTGAAAAGCCGTTCATTTCCCACACTTCAAATCATTGAAACTCAGCCTATTTTTCTCAACAGATTCACAAACATTAGCCTATCACAATGACTTTCACTTAAGTTTTGAATTTGTAAGGAAACCTGAAACCAGAAGAGTCATGGGTGGTTTCTTGTTTCACGGTGAATGTTTTACACAGCTGTAGTGGGTAAAAAGTTGATGAATAAGGTCTACCAGTGGTGTGTCATTCTTTGTGGTGACTCAGAGTCTGAAAATCATGAGAAGGTTGCTGAACAGATAACCTGCTGCGTTTTGGACACTATGTATGAAGCTAGCTCCATCTTCATAAAGCTGAGTGATGTCATTTCTTCATAGATGCAGAACCACAGACCTATCACGGTCCCTGAACTTCTCTTGCATGCATTTCTCACTGGTTCTGTAGCACAGACAACATGCAGAGGGTTCTCTTCAGTCAGTCCATTTGGCTCCTCTCTCCACCTCTTCCTGACATTGTACAGCAGGCTTACAGTCTTGATCTGAGGACATAGGAATACTTACTCCCAAACTGAAACATTGCATTTGAGAAATTGCCCATAGAAATGGCACAGGAATCAATTGCAATCTTCTGGAAAAATAATTCAAGTTATTGGAAAGTGATGGCTTCAGTTTTTACATACAATCCATCTCATGAAGTGTTATGCTCCCAGTGACACTAGAGGAAAATCTTTACATAGAAAACGTCAATGCAATCATTTTAAAGGAACATTTATTATTAGGGTAAAGGAAGGAGAAAAAAAATATCAAGGGCTTCTTTCTTAAATGACAAGTGAATTCATAGCTAAGCATCTGCTCAGAGAGGAAAATACTGAGGTCAGATCTTGGCCTTGGTTTTAAAGTGGGCCTAGGGAGCTATATATCTGCTTTACAAGCAGCAAATATGTGTCTAGTGACAATACCTTCTGCCTTGTTTCCATTTTTTTTCTTCAGAGTGGAAGTTTTTCAGCTGTTTTATATTAGAACCAGGATGAGGCTTAGGTCAGTCAGGAAAAACCCCTCTGAGAATGATAGAGGGCTTTGCAGTGAAAGATTCCCAAATCTACATATGTGTGCCCAAACAAAAGGGGAAGAGGGAAGAAATTAACATCAATTTTCTACCAATACTGCTTTCTCATGACTTTCCTATCAAAAATAGGACTAAAAATAAAATTATTCCATGGTCATATGGATCATCTTTACAAAATGCTTCTGTATTTAGAAATAAATCATAATTCCTCATTTTAATATGCATCAGACTACTTGTTTTGTAAATGGAGAGAAGATACTCCAGGAATGGGAACATTCAATAAGCAATTGTACATCCGGATGACCTGACAACAGACTGCTGTTCTGTGTGGGAATACGCATTTGGAAAGGGATACTGGAATCACTGGATGACTGGAGTTGTTTTGGCTAGCGGATGATACGCATCAGCTTCTCAGCTGCTGTAAATCAATGTTGCTCCACGATGATGATTTACATCAGCTGTGCAACTGGCCCAATGTTTCTCACATGAATGGTATGTTAACTTGCCAATGAACATGTTGGTTGCAGTAATGATATTCCTGGCAGGCTGATCAGTACACTGATAGATCTGTGACCTGTAGAGGGAAGCATGTCTGTCATTCTATCAAGAGTAAACAACTCATAGTGGAAATGAAAAACAGAAACCAAAGCCTGGGGTCAGGCAACGAAATTGTCTAGTAAAACATACTGAGGCCTGATCTGCTAAAGAATTTGGAGCTAAATTTGGAATACAGCACTTTGCTACAGGCAGAAAAATCTTTGTCTGTTCACTGTTTTATTGGCATGTAAATGTGTTTCAGTGACTTTAATGTAAATATAGCAAAAGCATGGAGGGTTTGTAGATAGAATTCTAGACAATTGCTTTAGTTGTGATGGTTTTAGTAGCTTTCCTACTTAAGAGATTTGTTACTTTTGCTTGGGTTTTTTCCCTCTTTTTTTCACTATGAAAATCAACATGCTGTTCTGGAGAAACACTAGCTGCAACATTGTTTGCTGAAGAGAACAATGGTTCTGAATTTTTCCATTTTTACCTTCTCAGGTATTTCCAGCAGAAATCAAAGAGGCGAAAAGACTTCTTCATGTATGATGAAACTCTAATATTATAAAACCAGTTTTGCAACATGTATCATACAGGAATGCATGCTTTTTCTGGCAAAAAAAATCAAAAGCCTAATAATACCCACTTTCAGGTTTCATTACAAGCTCAGTGAATCCTTCTCTGAAAGGCCCTAAACTTCAAAGATTTAGCTAACATTTGGGAATTGAACCGAGGTCTGAGGAGAAAGAGGCTAATTTTTTTTTTTTTTTTTTTTTTTTTTGCATTTCATAGTGACTGGAGTTTTGGTGGCGTCAGGGAAAGAGAATGAAAATCTTTGTCTGAATTTTGTTCTGAAGTTTTGAATTTTCTTGGATAAAGGAGCTGAAACTGAAGGAAATATCTTCAGTATTCTCCTTTCAAGGGATTGCGTGGAGAAGTCATCTAAGCAGAGCCCTGGATGTCCATCCTCTGGGCACCCGAAGCTTGTGGATGAGGCAGGGAAGCCATGAAGAAATGCTTTCCACTAGCTATTTGGATGAGGTAGTCCATGGGAAATCTAGATACAGCTGTTTCCATTGTCTAACTATATCAGCATCAGCCTTCTATAAGAACATGTTTATCACAAGCTCATAGACAGGCATCTATCCAGACTAGTCCAAAGGTGTTAGGCCTCCAGGCTCTGACATGGTTATCTCTTACCTGTGTGCTTATCTCTGTCCCTTTTCAGCAATGTACGTGCTAAAATCTGGACTACATGCTCTAAAATAATCCTAAAGGCATACCATAGCCACTTTCTGGCATAGACAACCACATATAATTGCATAAGACTGTACTACTGTTCTGGTACCTGTTTCAATACAAAATTTGTCTTTGTAACATTAAGAGAAGTGTGCAATTTTGTCTTTACTCCACTTGCCCTCCTGTAGTTTGAACACTGCATAATAATAAACCCAAACCAGTGCAGACTGTAAAGCAAAGAGGTAATATCTCTTTGTGAGGGAGATTTTGAACTGAACTTACTAAAGGTTCTTAAACCACAGCAGGTGTTTAAGTATGCTATCACCCCTTAAAAGACTGAGTGTTGGGGAGCTGCAAAGCAAAGTGAAACTTTTGAAACTCATCCTGTGTTAAAACCAGCAATGCAATGCTACCCAAGAAGTTTTGACATACCATTCATTGATTTATTTTGAATATTGATTAATCAGTCTACCTTACTAGTGTTCATATAGAACTATAAGACCTGATTTAACATTTTTTAAAAGCATTTAGATCTCTGAAAACATTTGTTTGGTACCCAAGCTCATTTAACTTTATTGCCCATAAGTAAGCACATTTTATACTGATATTCTGTCACTTCATATTAAAAAAAAAATAATTAATAATTGAGTACTTATCACAAATGACCAAAAATTGATCTCAACAGGATTTTTGAAAATGCTTTAACACTGTTGTTAAAAGCCTGATCCTGCTACCAAAGAAAAAAGAAAAAAAAAGTTTAAAAAAAGTATGTATTTGCTAACTAGGTTTTAAACCCGCTACTTTGCATTCAAAATTGTTCATTAAAAGTCTTCAGCTTTTCTTCATAGTTTAAAAATATGACAGATTGGTGTCATGTTAGGTATATTGCAAAGCAGTGCTGCTCTTTCTGAGGCCCTGGTGAGGAATGGTTCATCCCATCTGAAAATATTATTTGCAGATAACAGGTAACCAAATCTGTAAGTATGATTACCTAAACCTAATAATAGAAAATATTTGCAAGGCAAAACACGATTATCAGCAAAACACGATTATCAGCAAAGCCTGAAAACTGTTCACAAGTTATTTTTGTTCTTTTTGTTTATTGGCAATACAATACAAATGCTGGTTTACACAGATTAAAAATGGCATGTCTAGTAACTCCGTGTAAGAAATTATTAAAAGCTGAAGTCTTCTTAACTGGAGAATAAATAAATATAGTAAAAATTGATATTGATAGTAATTACGTCTAAAAGGCCATTTTGCATACATCACTTGGACAAAAATACGGCTACAATGAAGAATATTTCTCCTGAGTAGGAAGTATTTCACATAGATTGTTGGGTTTAACTTTCAATTTTTAAGATAGAAAAAGGAAAATTCAGTGAAAAGCAATTTAGCTTTAAAGCTATTTTGCTGTTCTGCTGTATTTCCCTTTACAACATCTGCATTCTCAACATAAACTGCATTAGCACAGAAAGTGAAAATATTAGCAGATCTGACACATTGTCGATGCTTATGATGTCATGTTATAAATTACCAAATATGGAAGCTTTTTAAGCATCTTGCCTCATGCTTAACTGAATATGGCAAAATTCAAGATGTTCATATATGTCAACATAAAAAGAATCACATGAAAAAAAGGTCTCACTGACATTAAATCTAATGTGAATAATAATTTCCTTCCGGGCACTGACATTCTCAAAAGGTCCGTTGTTTCTTAAGGTGACCTGAAAGTATTTGTCATGGCTTTTTCTATGGGACTTAATAACTTCAGAGACAGATCGAATGAGAGGCCTGGTCAAGATGGCTGTCTTGCTTGAAAAATACAGGTTTCTTCTTCATTTAAAGAAAATCAGGATTACATCTCCATGTAACAAAAATGTTTCCAAATGGAAAGCCAAAATCTACATAAATTGTAAAAAAAAAACCACCACCAAAAACCAAAACAACAAAACCCACAAAAACTGCCACGTTTATTTCACTATTGATATAGAGTATAAATTAAGGCCTCAGAAGAAGAGGGAAAGTGCATCTTTATATTCGGCAGCCTTGGCATCAGAAGAAAGTGCTATATTGTTCTTCACACAAACCGTCCCCATTAGAGCTCAAGATGTTCTTTTCCTTTTAATCCTCATTTGTACCCCTTAGCCATTTGTTTAGAATTAAATTAACTGCAATTTGGAAAATGTGGATGAAAGGTAGTGCATTGAGTAGCTATCACATGTTTCCTGAATAGTGCCTGTTCTGCCTCTTTCACAGCCATTCATTGTGCCTGAAAGGGTGTAGTGTGTGAATTGTTGGACTGTCACTCTGCAGCAAAGTCTAGTAGCCAGTATTGCCATGGAAACAGCAGGAAAAAGACAATTAACAAAATGGTTCTGATTTTCCTTATTTCTTGGGGGAAGGGGTGTTCATTAGTGATTTTTTTGTTTTCTTTTGTTATTTTCCAAGAAGAAACACAGGGGAAGGGGAGGAATCTTCTTGTTAAATTAGATATTGTCATCACTGCAGGCCTAGTTAATACAACATAAATGTGTGTTTGTGTAATAAAATGTGAGTTTTTAAGTGTTGTCTAGTTTTATTCCTTTCTTTCCCATCACAGGAAAGCCTTAAAATATTCTTAGGTGAGCAACTGTTAATGAGCAGAGCCTGTGAGTTTAACCCTCACACATTCATTGGATTTTTAATTAGTCCCTCTCAGAATCACTCCTATGACAGAAACACAATATAGGCCTGAGAGGGATTTAAACCAAAAGGGGGCTCTCTTTAGATTTTTACCATTAGTTTAAAATCAAATAAGTTGAAGGAAAGTGCTTTGGGCTGCTGTAAAAGGCAGATTTTTGTGCCTGAAGGACATTCCAATGCAGGGGTCTGACTATAATTTCAATATACATTCACATTCTGCATCCAGAAGCGGGCAAAACAAAGGGGAGTAACTCAGGCTAGTAAACACACCTCTGCCTTTACAACTGTCATTTTTACATAGTATTTCTGACCTTCACACATTGTAATTAAAGGGGGGAAAATGATGCAAATTCTATGCTAACATCTTATCTCAAAATTCCTCAAAAGACTCAGCTCCAGGTTGTGTTCATGTTGCATAGATCTAGGAACTTTGGAAACAAAACGAACTCTCCTCCCGCTTTATACAGATACAGTCAAGATCAGTATCAGCCTCATTTTTACCTATTGATCCTTTCGATAGTAGGAGCAATACACATAGCAGGAAAACCGATGGAAAGCACTGTGATTAGACAAGCCCTACCTCTTTATGCTTGTTTAGGTGTATGACAACATAACTGTGTCTACTACTGGTAGGTTTCACCACTGATACACTAAAAAAGACACATAATTGTCTACAGTATTTGCCAAAAACACCTTGGTAATTGCATGTTGCAATATATGAAGCCTGTTGTTGGAACAGAGCTGTCCTGTACTGTGTATTTGAATAGCACTTGTGCCTTTGGGAATAAGGACTCTCCTGGATCTCTAGCCTCCACTGAAGTACATTTAATAAACAATAGGAACAGCTTTTTTTTTTTTAAGGAAGAATTTGCTATGAAGTTGTACATTTACTCTTTGAATAGCAACATGGTAAAGAGATTTACCTGCTTTGCTGTCTAACACACTGTCATGCCTCTCATATTTTCTTTATGTCAGATATGGTATTTGTTTCAAATCCACATTTATCTCTACTTCACTTTATTGTGCTTTTATTTTCAGGCATTGTTTTAAATAGCAGTGCTGATTCTTGAAAGAGTGATGGCTGCTGGTGAGTAACTTGCAGAGAATTATTTACAGGAGTGTGATGTATTTGAAGAAAGGTGAACAGTGCAGGAATAAAATGACAGAATACATACTAAGAACATAGTACAAAGATTTGGAATGGGTTTAAAGAGGAAAGGAGAACAAGTGGAAAAAAATTTACATGCAAAGTCCTGATCACTGTTTGTCTGTCCTACATAAATACAGAAGTCCTTTGAAATAAACCACTAGAAAAGTGGAGGGGAAGCCTAGGGAACATATGCTGAAGGCATACCCTGACTGAAAGGATATACTCTAGAAGTATTCAAATAGATGGTTAACAGGAGAAATGGAGAAAAAAGCCCCAATATTAAAAAAATAGAGTTGAGTCAGCCATTGGCTTATCTGAGAATGAACACTGAATTGTCTCATACTTAATAAATCTGTGAAGCAAAAAGTGGGAGGGGAGGCATGGACATTTCTTTGATCCACACCAGTGTAACTAATGTCATGTTTTGCATTACTAGGTTACAGGAGATCCAATGTACATGCAATTGTAAGTGGAATTCAGTACTAAAGACATACAAAATTATGTTAATGTCATATTATGGACAAAACTTGTTTCTGTTTTTATTTTTTAGTCTTTGATGAAGGAAATTTCTGTAGCCCCTGAGCTCTGATTGGAGAGCCTTTCAGCAATTTTATTAATACTGGTTTCTGAAATATGTTCATTTCCAATAACAAGCAATCATTGTTGTTGATCTACCTGTTTGGCTTTAGATTACAACATAGACATCAGCAGAAACCTAAGAAATCCAAAGAGCAAACTATTTACTTAGAAGCAAGCAATCCTAAAACAGGCTTTTCCCCCACTTCACTGACATTATGATTTCAACAATGCTCCATTCACTCCCACAAACTGTTTTACTTTTATTATCAGTTGAGGTAATTGGTGTTTTCGTTGGGCTCAGCATGTTCCTTGCTTTACTTAGTCCTTAGCATTAACACTAATGCCCTTGGAATCTAAGCTTTGTAGGTTTTCCTGGGGTTTAACTTCTGCAGGAGTGAAGCACAGGCTCTAGCATCTTCCTTAAGCATCACATCAACTAGAGAAGACTTTTAATCCAAATGATGGGAAAGGGGGGAAAAAAACACCAGGTAAAAATCTGAAGTTTGTTGTAAACTTACTTAAGCCCTAGTCAAATAAACAATGTTTATTTGTTTGATAAGTATGCAGAGTAATTAAAGGTAAAAGTAATTAATGAACTTCTCTAGGGACACTCTGCCAAAGTGTGTGCATATTTGCTGCCTACTTGAAATGGTGGACTCAAATATCCAAACCATTCACAGAGGTCAAATATTTGGGTATGTGTGGAAAGTCACATTATTTAAACTGGTATGCATGTATGTAATTATTCTCATAACTAAATGTGGAAATGTATATAATAAATTGCTTAAGGCTCACTGTGAAAAGAGCCTTTAGATTTTTTGATACTTCTTCTTTGGAATCTGCAAACAAGGCTAAGAAGTTTCCCAGAGCAACTTTTCTGGTGTAATTTATCATTTCTAACTGAGTTGGAGATACTGAAAAAGCCTTGTATTTGTGCATTTAACTTGTAGGCACAGACAAAAAGGAGAAGGGAAGTGTGGGAGAAATACTGTTGAGCTCTTGCTTTGCTAAATGCAGAAGTTAGTAAAACTTATACAAGCCTCCAGAACTCCAAGATACACATTAGGCTTAACCCTTAATTGGCTCAATTGTTCCATCCAATCCAACTTGCTTATATAAGTAAAACCTGAGCTTTTTCAGATTTTTGATTTCTGGAGACCCCATTTGAAGACTGAAAGCTTACACAGAATTCATGTGCAATAAAACTGGTAAATACGAGGAGTTATTTGGCATAAATACCTTTTTTTCCACAGTGCACAACATCCATTAGTCAAGGTAATAGGGCATTATTATTACATTGACAATAAAGGTAGTTGACATAAATTTTGGTCAACTTGGCCATCATATGCTGTTGACAGCAGCCATAGTCTCTTTCCAGATAATAAAGAGTACCACAGGGTCTTTATTGCTGAAACAAAAGAGGACTTTCAGTTTGCATTTTGTTAGTACATCAGCTCACAATACCAGCAGTTTTTTCCTGACATTATACAGGGGCATTAGTTAAGCATTGGCACTGATGAAAGGGACATTAGCTTAACAACTTTCTGCAAGTTTGCTTTGACTCTAAACTTCTCACAGAGCCTGAAAGTTTTGTAACTTCAATTCATCGTGGAGGCTGAAATAATGTGACTGACAGCTGACAAAATGATTTTACATTTTAATCATTTGTTTTGCAACCTATTGTGATAACAATATGGTCAGTCAGCAGTTGCCTGAGTCCACATGCATTAGTCTGTCACTTACATCTATCATATTTTTAGTCAAGGAAAATTATTAAGAAAATATGAACATAGCTAACTGTGCATGTATTTAGGCTGGACAACATAACTGATTTCAGCCCTACCCAGAAAATGCTTATAGGGTATTTAGTTTGCAATGTGTAACAATCAAGATGCCAGATATTAAAGCTTCAAAAAGACATGTTTTGTGTGTGCTTTGGATTTCAGCAAGTGGTTAAGGACCAGGATTTGTTATTAGACATTCATCCCAGAAAATGTATATACCAGAAATATCTCTGTATGAGATCAGTATGAGAATTTTTCAGTGTGAGTATAAATAACACTCCTGCAAGTGTTATGCGCAAAAACACTTGAGGTAAGTAGACAGATACATAGACAGATAAATGTGCACATACAAATCTTCACCAATTGCTCATCTAAACTATTACTGAATTATTTCAGTTTTTCTCCAGAACAAAAAGAGCCACAATATCAAATATATATTACATTTGTTCATGTAATTAGTGGTTGAGAAGAGAGACCTATTAATGCAGCCTGACTACTAGCTTCATTAGATAACAAGGACTCTGCAGAGGAAAGACATTGGCACTGAATTCACCAGAGGAAATCCAAGCTTTGGTCAGAGCTTGCAACTTATTTGGTGCTGCAGAACATTTTTGTAGGTCACAAAGACCAATAAAACTTAGTTCTAGTTAGTTCTACTGCTCACAAAAATCATTATTATCTTTATTATCATTACTAGTGCTTGTGCCTTAGATGAGAATGAACCTGTATTTTAAAAAGTTGAAGTCAGCAGAACCAAATGCTTAATTCCATACCCTCTCAGTATAAGAACCAAGGGGATTAATCAAACAGCATACTCCAGCACTTCATTGAGCTCAGGTTTTAGACGTCATTTTCTTATAATGTCTGTATAGTTACCAAGGGTCTTCTCTTTATGGGCCTGAGGAACACAGCCACCAGCAAGTGGTTGGCTTTACTTATCATGTATGTCTGAACAGCTGGGCAGCCTTTCCTATTAGGAAACAGTACCCTTTTTTCACAGGATCTATTTCTCATCATGCCATGACTTAACCAGACTATTAGAAGCAAGTATCTGTAACATTTTGGGAATCTAGTTTCTTGAAGATACATGCTTCCCTTTCAGAGAATGATTTCAAGGCATGCATACCTGGTTTTGCTTTAATAACTTCATGTCACACAAAGTTACCATGTCCTTAGAGACAAAGATCTCTGCTCTGTTTTAGTCAGCAACACTAAAGAAAAAAAAAAGCTGTGGGAAAAATTGTACTTCTTTTTATCCATCACAGTCTCTGATAGCGTCTTTTTGGTTGTTTGGGTTTTTTTAACATTATTTTGGACTCCAGTGAACTTTCAGGAGTCTCATCAGTAACAAAGTCTGAAGGCAATGTTTAGGTAGTAACATCTTGCAATTATTACTGTTTATAAACTGCTTATAACAAAAAGATAGCTATATTAAAAGAATGACATAAAATATTGTCAGGAACAGCAACAGCCAGAATCTTCAGTCTGTTACCATGACCTCTTATGCACACGCTGTAGGTAAAAATTGTGTCAGGTTTGACAATGCTTTCATCAGTGCAAGCTTCACGAGACTCTTACCCTTCAGGCAAGTGTCCTCTGCAGGAGGAAAGACCTCAAGCCAGTCAGTTGGTGCCTGTCTGTAGAAGATTAACTAGTAGCAGATAGTCTCCAAAGAAAACTGTAAACTTAAATTCAACTTGACATAATTGCTTTCTTCTTTTGTTTCCATTTTCATTTTATTTTCAGTTTTCTTTTCTTTTAACATTTCTGTTTACTTTTCTTCTTTTTTTCCCAAGAAGACTGCCCACAAAATACTTCTGTTCTTACTCTTCTCTGTTGAAAAGAACCTTGCATCTTTTCATGGAAATCTGTGCAGTGATGCTATTCACATAATAGATGATCTTTTGCATTAATTTGATCATTTTTAGGGTGAGTGAAGTAGCCCATCTACTTCCACTGAGGGGGCATACTGTGAACACTACCGCATTATCAGTTTGCCCCATATTTGTGAAGGAACATTCCACTTTGCATATGGTAGACACCTCCCAGGTCTAGCCATGAATGTGTGGGAAAAGTTCCTCCTTAGTATTTAAAATTTACTTCTCATGTGCACTAAGGCTATTTTTCACCATACAGGCACAGGAAAGTGTCACGATGAGTGATATTTTAAAGGACCCTTATAATGCTACAATGATGTAAAGTAGCCGTAATGTGAATGAGAGTTATTCCCCAAGGGTATGGATGAAACATCAAACACTTGCAGAGATCTGGCAGGGATCCAGGAGAGGAGTTGATTGTAAAAGGATCACAAAGGTAGTTTTTATGTGTCAGTGGCACATATGTAGGATTCCATGCCAGCAGAAGTCCAAAGACTTGCTGTCACAATCCTATCCATGTTAAAAAAAAAAAAAAGGAACTAATTCCATTTTTTAAAAAAATAAGTCTATTGCTCATTTATGTGGAGGTGCTGTGTTAACAGAAAGCATTACCTATTAAATGTGCTTCCACCATCCTGTAGTTTTTTATTATTTTCTCAAAGAGCAATGCCACTCCAAAGAAACATTCCTATGTAATTATATATTCAGTTAAAATAAAGCTGCCTTAACAACAGCTGAATTCTCCATAATTGTTTGATGTCATGAAAAACAAACAAGTCCCCAAAGAATAATGAGTCAACATCTGTTCTTTCCCCCTCTTCCCCTCCCAGTTCTCCTGGTAGCTGAGGGAACCTTCATTAGGGGTTGCTCAAACAATGTTGGGCCAACTTTATCCTTGGTGTAATTTCAGTGGAGTGAGTGCAGCTGCACAGGATGTTAATCTGGTCTCATTCTTTTAAATCAAAATTTAAATGTGCCGGACTCAGTAATGTTAGAACCAATGGCTATAAAACTTTTATGAATCCGTTTTTCAGCCTCTATCTAGTCAGAATCCAGCAGAAATTTAGACCTTATATAACACTGCATTTGTCTGCATTCAATGTTATGTTTATGCAGATGAAGAAGTGACTCATCCAATCATATAAACCTTGTAAATTAAAATTTTAGACCAGTATCAGCATTTGAACCTTCAAGTAACGTCTAACTGTAGACTAATATAAGTAGATTAAGAGAGAGATTTGATTAAAGAACAGAAGACCTAGGCATTACCCCAAATTCATAGAACTTAAAATGGAAGTGTTTCTCTATTTTCAGGGTCCTTTAGTTGTTGATATTCGGGGATGGGGGGTGGGCAGAGGGAAGGAATTCTTTGTACACCTCTGTTCCAACATGAAATCAAAAGCAGGATAAGCAGGATTGGTTAAAATGGCTTTTTTACTCCATCTGGACCTGTACAAGAAAACAGTTCCAGTGACATGTAAAATTATGTCTTTAGTCCAGTTTTATAGACTTCAGTGCTGGAGACTTCACAATTCAGTGCAGATTTTTTCCAGTCTTTCCAGGCCTTTTACCATTTGGATATTTTTCTGACACCTACTATGTCTGTCTCTCAATTAGTTTTAAGCACATTTCTTCCTGTCACAGCCATCATGGGCTGGAGAGAAGGGTATTATTTTCTCCCCTACAACAGTTTTGAAGATGATTGTCCGACTCTGTTCTTCATGCTGGAACTGTTTTTCCATGAATCTCATATGCAGCTCATGATTTAATCTTCCATGTCCTCTCCTGAAGAAGTAAATCCACTTCTGATTCTTCATTCCACGTTACACTGTGCAGTCAATGATTCTTAAATTGAGCACTTTCCACTGGGCTTTATTCCATTTCATTATATTCTTCTCCAGTCTGCTATTGCGATTTTTGATATCAGTCTTGTTTCCCAATGTATGTGAAAGTCCCTGTCACCTCCATGCCACTTGTGGTCTTAATGCAGGTTTGTGTCTACTCAGGTCATTGGCAAAAGCTTAAGTAGGAACAGGTCTGGACAGACCCCAAAAGTACAGTTAATTGTGTGCTTTTGCTTGACAGTCACTCACTAATCTGTAGTCTCTGAGCTAAATCTTGACTTTCTTCTCTCAGCCATGTTTATCTGAACACCTACATTTCAGAATTGCTAACAATTTCCAGAAGGTTTAATGACCTGGATGCATTTCACCTTCTAAAACCAGGCCTTATGTCTCTACTCTGATAGTTATTACATCTTTTCATATTCCATATTAATTATTACACATAGGCTGTCAGACATAAAAGTTTGTATTTTTTATTCATTGCTTTTGTTGACTACAGTGTTCCATTTCTTTACACAATTAAACTGCATTTGTATTTTATAGCTTTTAAAGAAGAGAAAGTTGTTTGCAAAGATTTTTTTTCCTTTTGTTTTCCAGGGTTCCTATAGCCTAGTAGAGGACTTTGACTATGAAATGTTACCCTATTTATGCTTGGGTTTTAAGTTATCTATGGAGAATATTGTGTAATGTCCTCTCTAGGTAAATTAACATACAGTGAACTTTTATCAGCATGGATTACTTGCTGTGCAATGGAGGACTTTTCCAACATACGCCAGAGCTCCACAAGGGACAAGAGTAAATGAAATAGGAGGCAGCAACAATAAGATTATGGAAACAATGCCAATTTGTAAATGAAAAGCTTTGAATCTTTCTTTTCTTCCCCTCCCCTGCCCCTGAAGCGTAGTGCCCATGGGCATTTCTAAGTAAATCTGGGCAGGCCTACAGATAAATCAAAACTCAGACAAGCCAAGGACTTGGCTATTCTCTCTATATAAGCAAAAATGCAAGCCAAGCTGCTAAAGTTGGCTGCCCATTAAAAAAAAAAAAAAAAAAAAAAGACAAGAAAAGAAAAGAAAAATTCTATGTAAAGACATATACATTCAATGTGACCATGAGGAAATCATACCAAAGGATTGTCTTTATCCACTGATGTGAAGCCAAGGCAAAGCTTGTAACTCAACAGGATCTCAAATTAAATTTCCTATAAACCAAGCCTAAGTTAAAGTTCTGTAGATTTATATAATTAAAGTTGGATAACAGGAACTTTATCGTCAACATAATCAGGTCCCAGGAACAAGTAAATCAGCTCTTTATTGGAATAAACATTTCGTACACAGCATAGAATTACACCTTTTACAGGAAAGGAAGTTAGAGAGACAGGGAAGGATGAAAGAGGAGCCTGTTAGAGACCTGATAATTAAAAGGATCTTTTTCAAACAAAACCAGAAGATTATGCCTTGAGTTAGAGAAATATCAATGCTCATATATGCACTTACTATCAACAAAGGTCCGTGCATTTAAGTAATTGCTTAAGTCTTTGCTTATGAAGAAAAATAAGATGAGCTATAAGCAGAAATGTTTTCAAAACAGAATATTGTTCATGAATTTCCATAAAAAAATTGCAACTGTTCAGAAGTGTCCCTTTTAAATTATCATGGACTAAATCAGAGACTACAACTAAAATGTAGCCACTCTGAAAAATAATGGTAGTGGAGGCTGCTGTGCTTTATGTGTGTTGTTCACATTTACTCTGCAAATATACAGTTCAGTTTAATTAGCATGTGATTGAAAGTGTTGACGTCTTGTGTTCTGTGTTGCTAAATGGATTTCCTCATGCTGGGGAATATGTAAATTCCTTGAAGAATTGTTTATGCTACCAGAGCGGCTTTTAAGTAATTTTGATGACAAGAATTAAAGTAGGCAGTCAACATAGTTATTTTGAGGATTTAATATAGTTGTGAACACAAGAGTGTAAATAACTTTTTCAAGGAGCTGAAGCAGTCTGTGAAAACAGCTGTACAGAGTTGTGTTTTTTTTCTTTTTTTCTTTTTTCTTTTTTTCTTTTTTTTTTTTCATTTCATGTAACAGTAGAATTTAATTGCAGCTTTTGTCCCTTCTCATTTCTGGCATCCAAAAATAAGATGAATAAATATAAAAGAACCCAAACCTCTCCTTCGAAGCACTGAATACCATTTTAAAAAGAAAGATTTAAGTATTTCTGTATGATTCTTCTCTTGGCTGTAAAAACATAAAATGTTTGTAGCTTCAGTTATTTCACAAAGTATATTTCTGATTCACTGTGGTTGCATAAGAGAGAAATAAGAATTAAAGTGTAAATTACACTTCTTTGAAAGCTACATATATTTAATTGTCAAAATGTCAGAGACAAAGTACTGTTGAAAGTTTGCATAGTTCAGACAAATCCAGAAATGTATGGGCACTGAAATTTCCACTCCACAGAAAGATCTGCAGCTTCAGAATCAGTTTATTCTCAACTACAGCAAAAAAAACCAAAGACCTGTCCAAAAAAACATAATTTCCAGGAATAAAAAAATAAAATTGATTAAAAAAAAAATAAAATGTTAGGCTGCCATGTTTTTCAGGCTTATATTTTGAAAAACACTTTTAAAGGGCAAGTATTTTCAATATGAAAAAGCTGAAAATATTTCTGACATGAAAATGTCAAATACCTTTACTATTTGTTTTCAAATTGGAAATGTTATAAATGAAAACAACAACATTTGGAGAGTTCTCTAGTTCTGTCCTAATGTATGGACATTGATAATCATGAGCTCTATGGGAGCATGTAAGAGCAAGCAGCATCAACAGCCATCAATATAAACCAAAGAGTTTTGGGAGGTTACTGGCAACCCTTCCTCATTTTTAAGGGTGACTTCTTTCCTTGTCCCCAACACTGACCCACCGAAGTCCCATAAATATATTACTGCTGGAGAGGTTTGTACCTTTACAGGCAGAAGAGTATGCTGTAATAAGGCTTAATCTAAACTGAAGCATTCACCTAACTTGAATCTTTTAAAGTTTCCAGTCATGAGGTCTAAGACAGCTTCCTAAACTCCCTTAGAACAACGCAGAGAACAATGTGCTTCTAGAAACTGTTCATCTGTTGTAGCCAGATGCTTATAGTAAAGATTTTATTTTTTTTTTCATTAGGTCTGTTCGTAGAGGGGTTTGGACCAATAGATGCTGAACTTTCTTGTGGGTAAATTTAGGTGAAGTTAGTTTCCCTGTAAATGTCAGAATAAACCATGTAGGAAAGAAAATCCCTTTCCAGTGTATTAGCCAGATAACACACCTTTAAATCCATTGTGCTCATGGCATCACATCACACTAATTGATGATGGTGTTGAACGAAAATTATTTTTGCTCAAATATGAAGTTACTCTATCTCAACAAAATGCATATTTATACTAGGTAAGTACTACATTTGCAAGGCCCTGTTCTTTTCTTCAGAAACTGTGAATGTCCTTCTGCTTGTGAGACTGAATCCCTGCCTTTTACATATGGTGAAGCAGAGGAGAGTGGAGTTGCATCCCCAGCCTTGTCACCCATTCCCATCATCAGTCACCCTGGTGGGCGTTCTTCAGTAATTATTCTCATCGATAATGTGATTTTAAATAAAGCTCCAATATAATCATAAGTAGCACTATTCTTTGAACAAAGGACAGTTCAAAGAGGGAGTGGAAAAAAATTAACACCATGTTGTCTTATTATGACAACATAAATCAGATTGTGATAAAGGAGAGGGAAAAAGTTAAGGGAAGATAAGGAAAACAGAAAAGACTGCATAATGGATCAGGTCTCTCAACTACTTCTAGAAAATGTGAACCCAGAAAACCAAGGAGATCCAGCCCATCAAAATCAGTGAAAAGTCTATTGACTTAAGTGGTGCCACATCACAGGCTCTTTTTATCCTTAACCCTTATAAGACAACTGTCTAACTGCATGAAAGAAACCTCTGCTCTACTAAGTCACAGATTAATTTAAAATTAAGGAATTTCTGCTAGTACTTAAGTTTCTCTGTATTTCTTACCAGACAGATCTATAAAGAATAGCTTAGCAGGTGATAAGAAGTAGAATAGAGGATGAAAATATATCCAAGTGCAGACAGCATTTTGTTTTAATTTTATCAATATCTTGGAAACAAAGATAGACACAAACATCCAGTTAGAATACTAATGATAAGAAACAAAAATAATGTTCTTTGTATTTGCAGCTAAATTTTCTTTTGTTCACATGTAAAACTCTACAGCTTATGGATTGCAACATCCTTCTTAGAAGTAATAAAATCCTGTCTGACATTTTATGGACATTAGCTTTACTTCAAAAGCCATTTCCTTAAAAGTGCAAGCTTTGAACATCCAGTTCCTGAGGTTAATATATTATACAAAATGTACAGAACAATTCTTGATCTTTTCAATAGACACTGAATTCATGAGGTTTGGAAAGTGAGGAAGAAAAAAATCCTACCATTAATCCTTTAGTGTTGATCATTCGGATATGTTCACTTTTAAATTTGGTAGAAGAAAGTCCAGAGATGCTTTAAAAAGCGGGTTGACTTTTACTAATATGTTGAAGAAAGATTCAGCAGTAGCCAGCATAATCAGCTGATTTTTATTTCCTTTAACTGTTTCAAGACACAAACTATGTCTGCTAGGTAACAGTCACCTATACACTAGTTCCCAATACAAGACAGAAGTCACAGAAATTCAATGAAATGTCAGTGTGCTACAGGAACTGGCTTGATCCTGGCTACCTTTAGTGACTCAAGCAGGACTCTTATTTATGACTGAAAAAATCACAGATTATTCTACTACAGAAGTATTCAGACAAACTACTGGTTCCCACTGCATAGAAGTAAATACAATTTAATGGTAGAGTCTTGTCTTTTCAAAATATCGGCTTTTGTACCTGTACTACAAGAACAGCTGGAGTATGGGAAAAATTTGAAGTGTTAATTGATTTTGTTTGAATCCCGTTACCCTCTGTTTGGTGTGAATTTTTAAGTTGTCAAAACATTAAGTTATATAAGGAATGGAGCAGAGAATAAACAAAAAGATAATTCTATTGATATCAGAGGTGTGTATCTTCAGCTAACATACTATGTTCACACTGGTTATCCCATCTCAGACTGCTGAAAAATAAGGGGAACAATAAAAGAGCAATAAAAATAAAGAAAAAGCCTGTTCTCAGAAAAGGAAAACTAGCCTTGTTTTCCTTAGAAAATAGAATAAAATGTGGAATTTCTGTCACAGGAAATTTGTTGAGTTCAATAATTTAAGTACATTGAAGTAGACTGAAAAAACAGATACGTATAGGAGGATCAAGAGTATTTTGGGTGATGGTAGTTATCCCCAAAAATGTTAAAAGGAGCATTTTTAGTTGTGCTTCACAAGTGTAACTATTAGAAATTAAGATCTAATGTGGAGAAACAAATTATTTGCTGCTTCTGTGAAGTCATGTCACCTTCCTCAGAATCACCAGGTATAGACAGTTAATACAGATAATGTTTTGGAATGATGGAGTAAGATCCAATGTAGCAATTCCTGTATTTACAAGTACCTAGGAAAATATCAAAAGAATAAGGTAAGACACACTGCCCAAAAGCTCTGACTACATCCTATGGATCAGGTATTTGTTCACGTGTAATTCCGATTATGGTCTGAAGTGAAAAATAATGTCTCCACGGGATTACATGGAGTTTTCTCTTGCCAAGCATTCATACATTAAAGTCAGGAAGAATAAAAGAAAGTGATAATTAACCAGGTCAAGATTAATTCCTCTTCCACTGTCATGCTGGGTCTAGCTTCAGTGCAATGCATCACTCTCATATCAAAAATACTAGAAAGCAGATTTTAGGCACCATCTTAGCTCAAGTGTATTTCTGTTGTAAAAAATAGGTTTTCCTTCAGAAGTTTGAAACTGAAGTTCTGTCCTGAACTTCTGTCTGAAGCTATTTCACCTCCAGAATAATATTTTTGACCCATAAGAAAAGATAAATGGTTTCTTACCAGTAAACAAAACAGAAAGTAAGAAGTGAAGGTAGAAATGAATAATGATGCTTGAGAAAAAACACACTTTGCTTTTCTAAGACAAGAACATATTACATCACTACAGAGTAGTATGTCAATGTTTAGAAATAATTACCCAGTTACACTGCTAGCTGATAATATTGCAATGAATATAGACAAGCACATGGATTAAAAACTCACTGTTACAACCACCTTAAAGTTGACTGTGCAATATAAAGCACAACACTTTGCAACATAGCAAGTCAGATGACTTCTACCTTACAAAAATTTACCCAAGAGACAAAAACAATTTATTGAATCTTACACGTATAAACTTGAGCGGTGAACTGTCAGAACTTCAGGAATCTTTTTTTGTTTGGAATATTTCTTACTGTTTGCAGGCATCTAAACATCGGAAATTTCTGGGATTTTGTAATAGTTCTTGAATGTCTTCTTTTAATTGTGGGATCTTTCAATATTATTTAGTATTATTAATATTATTTTAATATTATTAACTTTAATGAACAAAGAGTGTGGAATCTGTTGCCAATTTGCTGGATACCATGACTAAATATTGTAATTAATTTATTCCTTGTTTATTTTAATTTTTTTCTCTGTGGATGCAAAATAAGTAACCAGTGGATCCCAATTACATGGGAAATTCCAGCTGCAGGGACACTGATTGGTTAGTAGAAATTTGTGGGAAAAAAGGCACAATTAGAAATTAATCTTTCATTGTCAGTTTATGCGGTTTTTAATCCTAGTTCTGCATGTAGAAAAAATTTTGCTTGAATGTAAAGACTGTTGAATTTCTCATTGTTTCTTCATATCTTTTATTCTTGAATCTCATTCTTTGCAACTTATCCATACATTGCTTGCGCTCTGTAATGATATCCAGATCATGAATCAGCTTATGAAGAGTGATACACATGGATGAAATATTAATCTCAGAATATTCATTCATATTCATCCAGAAATATTCATTCCAGATTCCTGGAATCTGCTGGGATCATTTAGGGCATTTAATAATTAAATACATAATAAATACACAAAATGTTTCCATTACAGTAATATTCCAAACGAGAAGAAGGTGGAGAATCAAGAGAAGCAGATCATCATACAACACAGCAGATGCTGGAAATCTGTGTTAGATAATCTGCTGTTTATTAGCTTCTATTTTACTACTTGTCTCCCAAAAGAGACACAGCTGTTTTATGCCTCACTTACTTTCTCTAGTAGCAGATCAACACTGGACTTGGGAAAACAAGCTACATCAGCCACATAACTCAAATATCATGAAGCAGAGGTACAGGTAAGGGACAAATATAATTATTTTATATTGTTTGTTTGGGGTTTTTTTAATGAAAATAAAATATATTATTTTATTTGACAAAGGATGGAGGATAAACTATGCAATCTTCAGGCTTCTGTAGCTGTATCATGATCACCTAACATTGTGATCAGTTAGAATATTTAAAATAGCTATGATTTTTGTTTGTAATGGCATCAGAAAATTATCTCGTTTGGAAATTCCCTATTTAAACATCCATTTACATAGTGGCATTTTATAAATTGTCATAACAGTTTGTTTAGTACCTGTAATCTATTGCTGGATGAGAAAGACAATCATTACGTTTTCAAGGATATGGGGGTCTGGCTTTTATGTTAATTCTGACAACCTTGTATTATAAAAATATGTTTAATCACAGCTCTGATTACTTAAGTTGACACTGGTAAAAATTACCTATTTAAGAAAATGCTGAGCCTTCTTAAAGCTGTATTTAACTTGGCAATAATAGCTTTTAAAAGAAGCAGCACTGGCTGCAGACAGACAAGTAAGTTAAATTCATCTGTATTGATAAAGAGTCACTGATTTGAGTGGATTTGACCACAAAGATGAAGTTGGCCCAAAGTGCCAGTCACTTGCTCTCTTCTTGCCAAGAGAATTTCAGCCCAAAAGAAAGAAAACATTCCCCTTTTATGGTCTAGACTGAAAGTCTCCATAGATTTAGAGAAGTACTCAAGTATCTCTCCTTGTCAATATTCCCTTTCTCCTGCCTATGAGAAACCTGAAATATGTCAAGCAGAACAACCGTCAAATTACCAGTAGTTAAGTGAAAATTGTTTCCTGTCCTTAGTGCTATAAAGAGTCCTCAGTATTTCTTTCAGATCTGGAATAGTAAAAGGAAGGATGAAAGTGTGCAGAATTAATTCCTCTGTAATCCATTTTGTAATCTGTTTTTATCTCTGCCAGTTGACTGAGAGCATGTTTTCTCAGTCTAGGAAGATGAGTCACTAACGTACTTTATTTTGCTTCCGTCTCACTCTCACCCTCACCTCCAAATGTATACAAGAGAGACTGAGTCACACCACAGTCTGCACTCATACCTACGTTGTCCTTACACTGTTAAGTACTGTAAGAAAATTTTAAGGAACAGGACATTGTAAGGACTACAAGCACGTCTAAATACTCATATAGTGTTCTAAATACTCATATAGTGTATGTCTTCATAACGTCTCCCAAACATTCAGACTGTACATGACCAAACTTGATTACTGACAATCTGTAACTGGATTATAACAAATCTTTTCAAGGTTTACAGGGTATTTTTTTGGAAAGAAAAATACGAAACCATATTACTCATTTTGTGCAACTAATTGTCATGTAATTACTGGTGCTTCCCATGTGTGCTTCATCAGCTCTGATTTCATAAAGTTAGCTTTAAAGGTAGTGAAACAGGAGGCAAAAGCAGGTTTTGGTCAGCCTGAGAAAACAACATCCCTGCTGGATTACAATGCAAAGGGACAAGTGGAAAAACAGGTTTGCTAGCTGACAGTAACTGAGAAAAGCTTTTGCCTGAATCTGAAAGAAATGGAGAACCGAAACTTATTTAATCCTGTAGAAAGTCAGATTTCCTGTCTTTTATATTGTTTCCTTTAATATAATATATTAAAAAAAAAAAAAAAAAAAAAAAAAAAAGGAAACAAAATCCTGTAGTGTTTTTGCAGCTGAAAGAGAAGTATATATTGTCTAGTAAAATGCCAGCCAGGTATTTTTCCCCACTTCTGAGCTTTGGTTCTCATCCAAGACGTAACAAACCAAGAACAAACCAAGCAAATAAAAATGTGAAGATGCCATACCGCTTTTGTTTCCCATTTCATAAGGAATTCTAAATCATACTGGTGAGAGAGAAGGATGCTAATCAAGCTGAATCATCTATGGTAAAATGTAGAGTTTATATCAAAATCTGCAAACTCTTTTGTTGTTGTTCAAATGTTGCAGCTGAACTACTCTTGAAGCTTTAGAAAATAATCCTGTGATTGCTCTTCAGCCTGCACAAAGTAACTGTAATTGTAAAGTTTGATCCTGCTTCTTTTGAATGAATAAGAAACATTATCTGAATTTCAATGGAAACAGAGCCACACCCTTAATTACATGAATTGTAAGGCACTTTCTTCAAAGTGTAAACTTTACATTAGTGATATCCAGGGAAATCTTCAGTATTTGGCTTCATAGTGAGGATGTAAAAGACAAAAGCTAGGTCTCAAAGGAAGTGCATGTATTTTTAACATTACAAAACACGTATTTTAGGATTTCTAAAGCTCAGGAAAAGGATTTTTTTTTTTTTTTTTTTTTTTCCAAATAAGAGAGATGGCACTACATGCAAATCCTAATGTCCTGTTCAGAGTGTCAAAGGATACTTCAAAAGTTATATCCTTCCCGAACCTGTCTTTCACCTGCACAAAATGGCTTTCAGGGTTTCCTGCCAAGGGATGCCAAATTGCTAATTTCCTATAGAAAAGCTGTTTGTTTGAACATGAAAATATGGATCAGTCTTTAATTGTACACCAGCAAAAGACCATCATAGTGACCACTTTCTGGACCTCCTGCTTGATAAAGTAATTCAGTTGTGACTGGGAAAAGAGTGCAAAGTGTTTACAGTAGTCAGCACAGTGCTGCAGTCAACCTAAAAACATGTCAGGAATTCTAAGGGAAATTAATCAGCAAAAGGAGAAATTATCAACAACTGTATTGAAAGAATAAAAGTAACTAATGCTCTTATAGCTTATTTTAAAATGCAAGAAAAAATTCCTTAAGAGGGGAACATGAAGGGAGTTAAAAGCAAACAGACATTTCCCAGGCAACTAATTATAATTTAATTACAATATTGTCAAGAAAAATATACATTCTATTTTATGTGAATGTATACCATATAAACTTTATGCTTAAAAGTCACTTTCAATAACAAAAACAGATCGGTATAAAATATTACCCGAGTGCCCAATGCCTCATGAAGGGAAACTAAAAAGATTGTCTAAGATTTCCATGAAAATATCTAGAATAAAAAGGAATAAAAATTAATAACATCATTTAGGGCTACTTTTATACTAGCTTCTGAACGTTCTTATCTTTTCAGATTACAGTGGCTGCAAAAAGGACTTGGAGAAGACTTCTCTGAAGGGATTTACAGTAGATCTGCTTCTGATGTATGAAGCACGTATTTAACAATACACGGCATTGCTTCTAGATATGTCTGCACTGCAGTCAGGTGTCTTTTAAATCTCAGTTGCTTAGATATTGAGAGGAACAAAAGTGTGGGAAGTGTCTTCAGCATAACCCACAAAAAGTTCACAGGAGGTCCTAGGTATATATTTGGCAGCTAAAACCCATACCGCTTAAATCTCTTGATCACAGTATAGCCATGCTTTGGGGTAAAAATACATCGCATTCACCAACTAGAATCTACACCAAAACAACTGCTAATTGTCTGTCTTTTCCGTACTGAAAGGGCCAGCTACAATGAAAGCACACTGGGAAGTTTCTGTCACCTAATTTTGTCTAAACTGATTCCCTTAGACTTGCCGTACAGCCTGGGCACCTCCAGTGTCCCTCCACTCCTTCTGCTCATCTGTGTTGCCATGAACTGAAGCACATTGCAAATTTTTTGTTTTTCCCTACACCAGCCAAGAAGTAAATCCGGGGAGTCTTGTTTTGGCCTTGGCTGTCTAAGTTAAGGCAAAGTAACTGCAGGGAGTACAGCAGCACAAAGCTTTGATAACAGGAGGCTGAACAACTGGAAACTGGTGAGAGGGAATCTAGTTTTGGACTTAGAAAGAGCCTGTATAAAAGAATTCAGATTATATTGTCACAAAAAATGCATCTGTTTAGTTACACATTTTCATTTGTTACGATGTGTATATACCTGAAACACAGTTCCTTTTCCTACAGCAACTGCTTCCTCTGCTGGGGCTTAATTATCCTACAATCATAGTACAAATTACCCAAGTGAGATGGTGACATGTTTTACTTTATCAAATTTCTGACAAAGTCCCTGGGATGTAATCAGCTTAACACAATGCAAGTGTAGTCTAGATGATTACATCACTGATCAATTTGATTCCTAACTGAAATCTCAGGAAAAAAAAGGTTTTTTGTGAATAAACTGTGATATATTCAGATCAGATCTGCAGATGTTAAAAAAATAAAGCATAAAAAAAACCCCTAATGCATCTTCCCAGGTGGGGTGATAACAGGCTGTAAATACTGGCTTTCACTTCCCAAAGCTGACGAGTTTCAAGTTCAAAGTACATATATGAAGAGCAGAAGGTGTTCTAGGAAGCATAGGCAGAGATACAGATCAGTCTGAAGAGTTGTCTGTACTTCAGACATGAAGAAAGACTGCATAGCCAACAATTGGTTAGTTTTTCCCAGCTACAGGCAATGATCTAATAAAAAGATATTTTTTTCACCTACAAATCTTGCCTTCCTCTAAAAGTCTGTATACATATTATAAGCTGTTAGCTCTTGTAGTCATTGAAGGGAGTTATTCACCTCACCTAACATTAGCCAGCAGAGTTAGATATCTGCTCTAAATTGATGTTTGTCCTAAACAAAACCTGACAAAGTGGGGAAAAAATACATAGTATGATGACTTGCTATTTTTGGAGAGCAAACTCCTGACTTCCTCTAGTAAAGCACTGTGTCTTCTCACTGATTTACACAGAGATCAGTCTATCACACTGCTTGCATGCGAACATAGAGCAATCAGAAAGAAAAGCTTGGAAAAATCTTCCTCTTCTCTTTTTGGCTTTATAATCTTAGTTGCATATACCCAGACACATTTATGAAACAATTCAGTCTCCAGTTGTATATAGTAATGCACATGTTCTAGTCTACAATAAGTACAAGAGATATCAAAATGTACAATTATAGAGTTACAGCTATAATAAGAGCTAGTAATAAGTAGTAAAGCGCAGTAACAGTGTCACGAAGGAAAGAGAGAAAAGATTCCCATCTTATTTCATTACAAAAGCCCTCCAGCTGGTTTTCTTGGCTAGAAGCAGAAGAAAAGCTACATGGAGGATGAAGCTTAAACTGACAACCTTGAAAATCTAATGCTGCTTGCAACAAAATGCATAAAATCTATAGAAAAACTGGATTGTGCCAAGTGATTCATTATTTTAATGACTTCCTGCTTTAAGGCACATCCTCTCTTTTCCTTCATGCAAGCTGCTCCAACCTCTGTTAAGGATTTAGCCTTAAAATGAAGCTTTTATAACTTTCTGGATCTTTGTCATGTTGGCATATGGGTCATTCTCTTTATGTGAACACAAGAAGAAGGCGGAAAACAGTTGTCCTGTGGGATAAGGAAAAATTCAAACCTGAACTGGTTCTGAAATAGAACGAGTTGCTTTTTCCCTTAGGAGCTGAATGCTGGCAGGTAGCAGGTAGTATGGAGGAAACCTGCACAGGTTTCAATGCTCTTTGTTCCAGCAGATGTCACAAAGAGGTAATGGTGTTTGTAGGATGGCCAAATAGGAGACAAGCTGGTATTTTTTAATCACAGAACTATGGAAAAGCTTTTCCTAGCTACCAAAGTAGTGTTTCACCACTAAAAATTTTTTTAGCTTCCAAAAAGGACATTACTTTGGAGCCACGTCTGGAAATAAACTCCCGTTTTCCACTACATTTCAAAGGTTATGGTAATATATACTCTTCATAGGAAACTGTATGGAGATCAGGAGACAAGCTGAGTGATATTGCTAAGGAAATAGTGAAGGTTTTAAAAAAAAAAAAGCAATGTATTCATTTTCATAAAATGTATATTTCTAAAGAAAAAACTACAAGAATTTTTGAATGCTGCAAAGATTTAAACTTTAGAGACAGATGATTTATTATTACTATTTTTATTGTTATTATTATTGACAGTCTTCTAATTATTAACCTGAAAAAATCCCTACACATTTGGAGTATAAAAGAATAAAGAAAACTGTGGAATTGCAAGTGAATCTCATGCTTCTGTAAGCTATTTGAGACAAGGAACACCTCTCTGCTGTGTGGCTGTGCAGGACCAAGCTACATTGAAGTCTCAGTCCATGGCAGTTACTCTGGAGTTCCTGCAACATCCATTAACAGAATCAATTGTAAACAAAAGATGGATTATTACATCAGGTCACAGATTAGTTCCCATATGGTTTTAAAAAGAACAAAGCAAAAGCTACATTTATATTTGCTGTTGTTCAACGTACTCTTTAGCAAACATACAATTTGCATGAATTGTTCTTGTATTTTAGTTAATGGGCAGCGTTTGAGGTCAGAGATGGGAATAAGTTATGTTAAGTAGAAAGGAAAGGACACAGGGCAAAAAGTTTCCGCTACAAAACTAAGGCTTTCCTCTCCAAACCAGGGGTGCAGCCTGCAAACCCAGCAGTACAGCCAGAAGTTGAGGGGTCTGCAACAGAAACATCCAACTAATAATGCAAGAGCAGCATGAACAGATGGTGCTATAGCAGTCTCATATTCTTTATTTGTCCACCCATCAGCACGTGCTATCTAATTCCCTTTCATTATTCAGTTTCGTAGTAGCAAATTATTACATTCTCACCTGTCATTTGTTTTAATACCACATCAAGGCCCCCTATACTCACAGTCTGGGTTTATATACCAAACTTTGTGTCAATTTAGGACTCCTGATTTCTACAGTTGTGAGAAGAGAGGCAGGCCCTCAGCTTCATTAAAAATATATAACCCAATGTGCAAGCATTCTCTGCCCTTTAAAAAACCATAGAGGTAAACATATTACTAATTAAAAGAGAAACAGAAAAATGTTGTACGTGTGCTATGGAAGGGCAATAAACTTACTGTCTCACTTGTGCTGTCTGTAGCCTCATAGACTTGTCAACACTTTAACTAGAAATGCCCAAAACCCTGAAGATGCCTTGAAGAACACAAATAGAGCTCCTTCAAGTTTGTGGGTTTTTTGTTTTTTTTTGTTTTTTTTTTTAACATGGGTATGGTCCTGACAAGCATCTGTGTCTCATCAAGGATTTGTCTTCATAAGGAGGTCCTTGGTAAGCCCCTAATTGTGGGTTGTGACTGTCCAAATTTTGAAGATTGCCAATGTCAGCAGTTTGTAAAAGCATCACAGCCTCTCAATTGTGGAAAGGTCAGTAGGACCCTATTACAGTCAAATATTCTCTGCAGGCTTCATAATTCAAACCTCTATTACTCCCTGCTCTCTAGTCTT
Organism: Falco naumanni; assembly: GCF_017639655.2. Taxonomy (NCBI): domain Eukaryota; kingdom Metazoa; phylum Chordata; class Aves; order Falconiformes; family Falconidae; genus Falco; species Falco naumanni. The sequence continues at coordinate 48,645,233 of NC_054057.1, read as the reverse complement.
CTTCCTTATTGCTTTTCCAAATACCCTGTATGAATAAAGGGATCATCGTTTCAGTGCAGTGGAGCTACCCCTTGGATGGAAGAAATCAGTTCTGGGCCAGTAGCACTAGAGCACACAATGATTTCCAGCAGCCAAAAGCTGCCCTTGGACACGAGTCAGTGGAAACATGCACATTCAGTGGTAGACTCTGGCCCCAGAAGGAGAAGCAAAGAGTAACTAGAGCAGCTGAAACTGCCAAAGGGATTTAGGTTGGCAGAATGTATTTAACCTAATTTGGCATGTGGTCAGGACACAAAAAGCTAATAGCTCATTGCTTTAAAAAGCTGGTTCTTTGTTTAATACAAATGTTCATGGTATTGCCTTCACATCTTATCTGTCAGCTCCAAAGTAAAAATAAATCCTAGTTTCCATAATGCTAGTATCTGTGAACATTCACTGTTTTGACTTGTTGCAAATCACGACATCGATGAAACCACCCACATGCAGGTCCTCCTTGAAGGTTCCCCACTTACTGCCCTGGCCTTCAAACCTGATGTTCCCTGTGGAAGCACTGCTACAGTGCGAGTCAGATGCCTCACAGGAGCAGAGAGGTGCCTCTGATTCTGCTAAGGCCCTGAGGAAGCACATCCTTACAGAAGAGAACGCCTGCCACACCAGACCGAAACACCAGATTGCACAGTGTCAGAAAAGGATGGAAACGTACATATCATCAAAATTGCAGAGTGTCTGTATCAACAGCTTTGAAAATATAACACACTGCCAAAATCCTGTTAAATGAAATACAATATGATTTTTGCTTAATAATTCCATTTTTTTATATAATAATCAGGCCATATATTAATTCTCATTTCCATTATTTCACTTCTCTCTTCAAAGTAGTTGTCATAATCTTCATTCATTTTAAGTCTCTACCATGTCAATGCATTTACTAGTGTCTCTGCTTACATCTGTGCATAGTACTACTGATGTCAAAAAGAAAGGTTATAAATAGTAAATATGGAAAGGGTTGACTAGGGTCTTCTGAGAATGTGTAATATTTGGCTTCTGAAATATTTGTAACTGGTAATAACTTACAATAAGAAAGCTAGACTTTCTGAATTGAGCAAACTTTTCCTGGTGTATGAATATATATGTTTCTTCATTCTCCTTTGAAGATTTTTTATTTGGTGAATAAATATGACACTATTGCAGTCAGATTGTATGCTTTCAGTTTGAAAGACTGTAAAGTCACTTCTAAGAAAATTATTAAACGTAAGTTATAGTAATCACACTTCTTGCCTGTAAACTTAAATACTTTCTTCAGGACTCCATATCATTAGTGGAAGATGGTCTCTAACAATATTCACATTTAGAAGTGATTTGCTTAGAGTAAGCTAAGGCTCTTAGAAGCAACTCATCTCTCTGAATACCATGAAGGTGGCCCAGTAACAGACGGCTGATTCTTCCCAGGGTGCTGTGTACAAGCTTTTCCACTTTTCTCTGTACCTATTACCAGTACCTCTGCTTAACGCAGCGCCTTTGTGGACCCCATTTAGAAGTGCTTAATTCTCCCTACATATGCAATACAGATTTTAGATAACTATCTCAAACTTTTACTTACACAAAATGTCAGGGTGCCTATAACTTATACACAACCTATAGGTTGCCCTGGTAACAGAAAGCAAAATTTAGACTCTCAAATTTTACTTTGAAAGACTCCATTCATAATCTTATTTTTAAGTTGGTTTATACAAGGAAACATTTGACCAATTTACCTGTAGTTTTGCTGAAAAGTTCCCCAGATGAAACTTGAAAATTTTGATAGCAAAGAAACTTTATTGCTCAATTTAAAAGAGAGATCAGTGTAAATGTTTTACAAACCATAACCATGTGACATTAATACTTGATACAGAAAAAATAAAACAACTGATATATAAATACACAGCTGGATAATTCTAAAGATGTACACTCTTAACTTCATACATAAATTCCTAGATCTACAACCACAAATGTTTTAAGAAGTTGAAATTCCACTTCTGCTTTTTAAAATACAGTATTTCAAGACAAAACCCATGTTAGAAGCCAATTCTAAATCTCACAGTTTTCCTTATCCTGACCTCATTGTTCCTTGCCAAGGCTTGGCCTTGATAAGTGCTATTTAAAAAGCAAACAAAGAGCATGAACTTGCTCATACTCTGCCAATATTGCAGCCTACAGGTCAGCAAAAACCTTCATCTGAAACCAATGAACTTCTCAGGACCATTGACTATTGACCAGAAGGGCCAATTAGCTGTTGCACAGTCTCAATGATTCTTTGTCAATAATTTATAAATTTAGAGAGCAGGCAGGTTTTTTGCTACTGGTTTAAAATCAAAGTGCCGGTTCTCAGAAAGTCTGTGCCACTTAGCTGAATTCAATGGACCAGCATGGATCTAAACCCACTGAGGGTCTAATACTAATAGGTACATCATATTTTCAAATATATTACTTCCTGCAAAACATGAAATGTAGTTCATTGTTGAAAAAAATTAATTACTAATTAGGCATCCATATTCTTTATATAGTGAAAGAGTTACTCTGTTTTTCTTTCCAGGTAGTATGGGAAGGTGGCTGCTAGCTGTCATTGGAAAGAGCATAGATCAATTTCACAGCAAGGGCAGGCACCTAATGAATCTGGTTTCTGCCTCATGACAGTAGAAAACAATATTTTATGGCATTTTTGGTCCTCTTCTGGTTGCACCATGTGGTTTTCCTGACTACCAAAGAAATAAATTTATTTCAGATGACATAGACTGCTTTTGTGTTGGTTGAATATTATTTAATTTGAAATGTTTTATTACCCATAGAATATATTGAACAAATGGATGTAAGATGACTTTGTCCATACAGGCAGAACACAAGTAACATGGGTACCAGAGCCTCCATGGCCTCACTGAGGTCACTTATGCCTACTCCCTCCTGAACAATGTGTTAATTCACTTGTTTGCCAAAATTGGGGCAGATTATAGTGCATTCTGGGATGCAAAAGGATGCCATTACTTAGCTGGGTTGAGTTTACTTACTTATTTGGCATAGGTCAGTAATGGTATCAACCAAAAATTTTTAGACTGCGCTGCACAGAAAGTTTGGGGTTTGGCTGCAAAGCTGGCTGGGCACATACTGCTGCTCTTTCCAGCTGCTGCTGCAGTCTCCAATTTTTTTTTTTTTTTTTTTTGCCAGAGTATGTGTAAAAGCCCATCAGTCTTTCATGCTGATCACTTGAAAACAAATTAGAGTATTCATGCATTCCACATTAATTTTGCATATAGACAATTACTTTTTTTGCCACTGTTGAATATTCTCTACAGTGGTTAATATGGCAGAGATTCACCCTTATGCCCATGGAGGAAAAAAAAGGAACAATCCGGAGGCCTCATCTAAGAATTAAGGTAAATAATTTCCCAGACTGTCATTTATTAACATTACAAACCTGTGGTACCTTAAAAAGACATGACAGGCAAATGTTTTCAGGAGGCCCAAAGAAGAGTATGCCCAGCTTTTGACATACAGTTGATGGGGTCCAGGTCTGATAGAGTATAATTGTTTTCTGTTAGAGTTTCCATTTAATATCAGCCAAGAAATCTTGGGTTTCCTTAAATATGTGACCCAGGAGAAACTGATTCAGTTTGAAGGCACAGTAATCCTTTCCTTAAGCTACTGTATCTGGATATCTCTGGCAAACTGTCTGGTTATTATACTCAAGCCTAGGATGAGACCTGACTAAACTCATTTTCATGAGGTGTAAAAATAATGTATTTAGCTCAGTGCACTGCTGAAATCCTGGCATTGCTGACTCCACAAAGATTCTCTTCATATTTCACAGTTAGAAGATAAATTTGCTTTAAAAAAAAAAAGTACTTGTTTTTTTTAAAGAGAGCTTGATGGGTTTAAGGCTATGTCTTTTTCCATCAAAATCAAAAGTTAACTTGGAAATATATAAAAGACTGTAAATTAAATTTAGTGAATACCATTTTATGATCCATCCTGATGCATATAATCACCATAGGTACAAAATACATCTGTGGTGAAGAAGTGGAAAATTGGAACATTATGGAGTTTCCACCAGGCTCCCTTGTTAGTGAATCTAAACTAATCTTCAGTGAATTCCTGAGAAAGCATGAAGAGGTTTCTTCTCCTAAAAAATAGTGCTGAGCAAGTGAAAATGGAGCCAGAACAGACACTGCCACTTTGCTTTACGGTTTTAGATATGTTATTTAATTTGATTGCTGCAAAGACAAAACTAAACAATGATGGCAGCTGATCCTCCCTGGAGTATCTGGTAATCTATATTAAGTAAACTTAATATAGAATGTAAACAAAAGCCTTTGAATGAAAAGTTTTTCCATACTGGTGGTCAAACTGAATTATCTGGACATACTCACAACACATAATACTCTAGTTAAACCATGGCTAAGCTTACCCACTGTAACAGCAGTATAGTGTATTCATATGTGACATGATTTTAAATTAACGGGCCAAAAACCTGCAGCCAGTCATCTGTGGCAGCATGGAGCTCAGTATAGGTCTAACTGACCTAGGTATTTGTCCAGAGTTTTGGGCAGGTTTTTCAGGCTGCTTCATGCCATGCTACCAACTTCTTTTAACCCTTCTTTGATCAAGCTATACCACTGAGTCTCCTAGATGGGTATTATAAAAATATAATATGAGTAAGGGCTTCAGGAGGGCACAAAATGGATCATGGTCTCACACCACAGCAGACAGAAATGAAGACGGAAAAGGAAGATCTCATTGTGTCACCCCAGGCCCCCTCCAGCAGCGCAGCAGGACACTGGGGTGACACCCAAATGACCTGCCCCACGAAGACAGGGTGATGCTCTCTGGTATGAAACCACCAGAATCTAGAGAGGGTCACACATCACAAAAGTATTGTGACCCTAATGGGTTACTAGTTCTACCATATACGAAAGATAACTGGAGGCTTTAAACACTGCAGTCAGCAAAACAATCTATACCTAATTAGAGTGCCAAGAGCTTGATGTTTCTAACCCTGTTTCCCCATGAAAATCTCTCATGGATTCACAGCGCTCTGTAGTGAATGTATGTCTGTACCACAAAATTGTTGGAGAGATAACTGTTTCAGTATATTCGTCCAAATACATGAGACCTATAATTTTACACCAAATTGGCCCTAAATGCCAGCAAAAGCATTGCCTGTGCTGAGGCATTCTCTAAGGGCTTGCCTTCACTGCACAGAAAGTCAGACCCTCCCACTGTCAACAAAGTAAAGCCCTCTGACCTAGGGCTTTAAATATGGACTAATTTATCTGGCTAGGATTACCTGCTGAGAAAACCATTGAGAACTAATGATCTGTCCTTTCCTCTTTGCAACACTGAAAGGCAGGCTGGGGAGCATGGGGCCAGATTCCAGCTAGAACTGGGTAGAATGAAAGAAGTGGAGGGAGGTGTCTACAAAGCCACAGGGAGAAATTAAGATAACAGAGAGAGGCACCAGAATACAAGGCACTGGCAGAAGTTGCTGAGGCAAAACTGTTCTAAGGCACCAAAAAGATGTATTTTCGATTTTAAAATAACTTTTCCAACAGCAGGAGAGGAAGAACAGTCCATTGGTGAGACCATTAGAAAAACTGGATTCAAGTAGCTGTTCTGCCACAGATTTTCCTGAGGCAGTCAGTTGGCTGTTTGTTATGCCTCAGAGATAAAATGTAGCTACATTGCCTTTTTTCCCCCAGCTGCAAAATTGGGAATGACAGTTCTTTACTATTCTCAACAGAATACACTAATGACTTTGAATTGCTCTAACATTATGGTAATAGGAGCTGTAGAAGTACCTAAGCCAACATGCTTTTTTTTCTTACTAATAAACATAATTTTAAGGAAGTTGCTTTATTACCTATACATAAGTCTACAAAAAGAAGAGACTTCAGCTTCCATTGAGACCTGCAGAGTACAAGTGTTTGCCATCAACTTTTTGTCCTAAAGTGAAACTGTAAAAATATAAAATTCTATATTAATATAAGGAAGTTATAGAAATTTCCTCTAAATGTGACACAGACAGCTTAAGCTCCAAACCTGGAAGAATGAAATTGCAGATGACAGAACTCGCTGCTCTTAAGATACCTGCCTTCTCAAATGCAGCTACCAAGGATCACTGTCTGAAAGTTTTTCTGGAATTACCAAGAATGCACAAAAAGAAACAAGAATGATTTGACAATGGCATTATTTATGCTTTTAGATTTCCTATGTGAGCACAGAAAAATCTCATTTTCATTCAACTGACCAAAGAATGAGTAAAGGATATAATGATTAATGCTATGTTTGCTTTGGGACAATTTCTGGAGTGTCAGAGAAATATGTGCAACAAAGCAGTGGTGTGACTGGGATTATTTCATAAGAAAAGATTAAGCACACTGTAGTGTTGGGGTTTTTTTCTCTAAAAAAGATGAACATATACCATCCAGGGCACATAAATCCTCATTTTAGGTTTAATTTTCTTAATTGTTTGAAGAATCAATGAGTCAGGGAAGAATTACCAAGGCTAGTTACTATACTTTAACTGCTTTGAAGCATCAGATAGAAATGCAGAGAAAATAATGCAAGAGGGATTTAGTTCTCTGTGGAACTATCTAGACATACTAGTCTATTAATTTATGAAGCAAGAATAAAACATTACTTTCTGGGATGGAGTGAAATATAATTACTAATTGAATAATACGTTAAAGTCTCAAATGGAGATGCATACCTGGGCTTGCTGAGCGTACAGAACAGAGGGAACAGAATCTCCTGTTCTGGCTGTGCTTGTAGCTAATGCTGTCAGCCAATTTCCAGCGGAGCCAGTGGCTGTGTGTCATTTGACTTGAAGGAGACTTGGATCAGGCCCTAGGCATCTACGTGGATGTGGTCCATCAACAGTCAATTTTGTCCTTTTGCTGTTGGAAAGTGGATTAGGCTATTTAACTTTTAATAGCTCTGGAGTAGCTTGACACCCTCAGATGAGAAAGATATACATAAATGCAGAGACAGGAGTATGAAGTGGAAACCTACTCAGGATTTCTGCTTTTTTTGTGCTACTGATTGTTTTGATTAGGCAGTTGGTGATCCATTATGCCTAGCTAAACCAGTAATTAGCTTTGCACGACTATGAAAATGCCAGTCCCTAAGTAACTTCTGTAGAATAAAACACTAATTACTTTTTCCTTCTTCTAGCTGGCCTTCTGCTCAAATTACCATTGTTATATTGTAAATATCTACAAGAAGCAGGGGAATACATGAAAAAAATTCTTTTACGTTTTCATTTGTTTTTCACCCCCTAAAATATAGATGTGACAAGGAAACAGCAGATCTGATTAAGTTTATTATGTTTTGCATAGAGACCACAACTGATTTCCATTCAAAAATGAACTACTGTATAGCTATATAGCTCAAAAGGCAGGAGACTTAACCCCAGTCTTGTGCACAAGGCCATTTGTAAAAGAAATTATTTTCCTGATTCTGTGTTTCTCATTCTGCACATCCTGACATTGAACTGGCAAGACAACAGTCTCCCCAGCAAGCCAGAGTCTGAAGGTGAGATTGGTTACTGAGGCAGCCGATGCTTCATGCCCTGAAGGAGAAGCTCTGTGCTCCCTGGGGAGTATGTTTCCTCAGTTAGCTCTCAGTTTAGGTAAGCTTACTTGGTTCTAGCTTCAAATGCATCCTGAAGCATTAGGGAAATGAGAATATATATAAACATATTTTTAAGAGCATAAGACTTATTACCAGGACTAATAAAAGCTGGTAACAATAAAAACACAAGGTTCTTCTCTGCAAAATACAGAAAAGCAAACTCCTGTGGGTATTCCCAGTTGAGATGGTGGGACCCTGTCCTTTCTCCCAGAATTACTGAAGCAAAACATTTCTCTACAAGTACACTATGATTGTATCCTGCTCATTTCCCTTTCCCTTGGATTCTTCTACTTCCATCTGCATAGACAGGCCAGAAATACAGGATCAGACCCTTTTCAATGGTAATTCGCTGATGTTCATGGCACCAAGTTTTAGACCATGATCTGTAAGTGGTGCAGCACAAAACCAAACCTCTGACCCTGGGATCTGGCCCATATGCTAACAAATGTGCTGGAATTCATCTAAGGGTATAAAATATAAAACATGCTTCCATCTAGTATTCAGCAAGATAGAGTCATATCTATATATGATCTCAGTATTTTTTATTAGCATAAAAAGGTTAAATACCTAATTATTCTAAAATCTTCCAGAACACTTTTAGCTTTACCATGTTACAAAAATATTTTTTTAAAATCTGTTGTTTACTATTGAACAACTAGACATTGACCTTTAAAGGCTGAGTTTATGAGACAAATTCTAAGGGTTTTTTAATACAACAAACCCAAGAAACTTGAGAAAAGAAGAAAAATCCTTATCATGAACATTTTCCTTTTCCATTTCCCCCTGCTTCATCCATTGGACTGCATAGGAGATCACCCCCGTTAACAGAAAGAAAAAGCATATGTCAACTTGCCTCACCTACAGAGCCTTCAGGCAAAATGCGTCACTTTTTGGGGACTGTCAAGGACTGAATAAATCAGAGATAAGCGGGTTAAAATGTCAGCACCCATTGGGACCAAAGTAAATCTACCACATTTTTTCATCCAAGTGAAATACTAACTGCAGTACCACCAGCACTTCATTCATACATTTAGGCAGACAACGTAAAACTCTTAATGATTAACTGTAATCGTTTTTTTGAGAGAAAATAAAAACCTACAAAATGTTGCTGGCTTTTGGTGTGTCGTGTGTCCCGTCCTGTCCCACCCCCACCACCCCCCACCCCCCCTGAAATAACTGTGTGGAAGATGTCTTGTACAAAAGGTCAGATAAGCATGATGTGAAAGATGGAGTTAAAAGGCTTTCAAACTTTGTTTATTAATAGATATAACCATTTCACCTCTGCTACATCTGTCACCACTAGGTTAAATATCATCTGTCTTACTGGTCACCTGACTTCTTGTTATTAGTACGGGAAAATGCCACAAAAAGCACTCAACACTCACAAATCCATTACAAAAAAATGCAAGAGAAGAATTGCCTGAGCCCTCCTAACTCCTAATAAAACATAACCTAACATGGAGTAACTAAAGGCACTGAGGGTAGCCTCTAGCTTTAAAAGTGTTCACTAGGCCATTGATCATTGCAGACAACATGCAGTGACCTCACACAAACACAATGTAAACTCCCAAACTCATTGATGGCATTCCTAGCACTCTGTCTGAATTTATATTGCTTCTCTGTAAACTGTTTGACATAAACAGTGAAAGATGGAAACAGAAAAGGGCCTCCTCGACATGATGAGCATACCACCAAATGCAGCTGGATGCAAGTGAATTAACTTGTAGCTTACTTTGATGTTCAAAGAAAACTCATGCCAAGATGTGTGTTAATAGAATTTTTGTAAGATTCTTGGAAGTATATTTTTCCTTCTTGATAGCCAAAAAAATATGCTAGTGTATAAAAATTCCCTGAGTCTTTTTTTAGGAGATGAAGAAAAGAAATGGAAAAATATACTGGTTTATTATACATTTGTCAGGCAGAACGTTATTGCTATGTAAGTCAAATATTGAACTCAGAAAGGCATGGGATGTATGTCTGTGGTTGTGTATATATATGTGTTCATCCTTTCTCTCCCTGTATCTCAATCCTTCTTTCCCTTCCTTCCTTCCTCCCTCCCTTCCCTCCCTCCCTTTTCCTTTAAGCACCAAGAATTCACAAGTGCAAAACCCTCAGTCTATTTGCACTTACTTTCGCTGAGCGTGTTTCAAACACTGAACAAATTGTCTGTCTTACACTCCAAAATTATATAAATTATTGTAAGGCAAAGGCCAAAATAATACACAGAAACAGAGCAGGAAGCTGGAGGAAATAGCAGAATAATATCAGTTAGCTTGTTAACTGTTTAAACTATGTATTTTTTAAAAGTTTCAGTATTGATTTATACCTAAAATAATGGACTCTTTTACTTGGATTATTGTAGACTGAAACCTCAAGGACTGTTCTTTTTGAAGAGAGATGCTGCAGAAGTTTTGAAGACAAATTATTTTTGACATTTTAGACATTGTGCATCTGCAGTGAGTAAGTGTACAGGAAGAAGATATTACTGGAAATTTCTCCCTTCTGTTTCTGAGCCATACTAGTACTAGTAATAGGTAAGTTCTTTCCCTGTTCCCAAAAGAAGGAAGAAATCAAAGAGAAATAATGACGATGCCTCTGAATGTGGTTTTTACTCTACTCCTGGAATGACAAAGATGCCTTTCTTTGCAAAGTTACATTACAACTCATTGCTAACAGGTTGTGAGATGCTGTTTGATTATTTTTAGCATAGACTGCTACCATTATGCACACTCCAGGAACAGTTATATGCAAACTTGTGCAAGTCTGGTGATTTTGCACAATTCTAACTGAAGTGTCAAAACAAAAACAAACAACACAAGGCGACATTTCCTTCCTGTGCAGTAAAAATATAAAGAATCCAGCAGCATCTAATAGCTTAGAGGTTTTCAGCAGTGTTACAGCTTTTAGACCATGAGAAAATACCTAGGTTGGTGCTTCCATTTACTACAGAAGACTACAGTGATAAGAAACTGTAAGAAGCACATCTGAGAAGCACAGGCATATGTATGAGAACAGTTGCTACAAAGGCAGGTAAATGTATCATACTGGTGTATAATTTTAAACTGAAGTAAAAGAAAAATTTCTCTTTCGACTGGGCATGTAGGACACTGAGACTAAATATCTTCTGCAGTTTCATACTGTTGTCTTCCTCTTCACCCCTCACCAAAGAGCTCAGCCTGAAGTTGGAAGTTGGTAGCGGTGGCTATGAATGGACCTTGAGTAGCCCATGGACTTTGCTTGCTTCAACCAGCAGCTGTCCTTGCTCTGAAGTGGAGCACATCTTGTGCTCCTCTGGGTCTAGATGTCAGCACCCCTTTTTGGAGCATTTTCCAGGCTTTCATGAGAGGATTTTCCCTTTAGTGGGATCCAGTATTCAGCAGATAAAGAAAATAAACACTCCCCCCCCCCCCCCCCCCCCCAACAGCAATCTAATTTGATTCAAGTAGACTAGCTAAGCATTTTGACCCATCAACTTAGGTTTAGGAACCTACATGTTCCAATGAGAATTTGGGGAGGTAAAACCCCTCTGGTTTGATTTTCAGTCCATTGACTCCTGCTGGCATAGCACTCATCCACTGTTTCCAGAATGTCTTCTCTTCCAGAAAGACAAAGGATTTGATCCTCTTTCAAATATCAGCTTTTTGTAAATCTATCCAGCTTATTTTAACTACATTTTCAAAGCCTCATCACTGTTTAACCTCAGCAGGCAACCAAGTACCACGTAGCCGTTCATTCACTCCCCATTCCCCCCTCAGTGGGATGGGGAGGAGAATTTGGAAAAATGTAAAACATGAGGATTGAGATAAGAATAATTTAATAATTGACACAAAATGAAATAATAACAACAATTGTAATGAAAAGGAGAGAGAAAGGGAGAGGAATACAATTCAAAGGGAATGGAAAAATACACCAAGTGATGCACAATACAATTGCTCAGCACCTGCTGATCGATGCCGAACCGATCCCCAAGTAGTGATTCACTGGCCCTGGCGAACTCCCCCCAGTTTATATACTGAGCATGACATCGTATGGTATGGAATATCCCCTCGGCTAGTTCAGGTCAGCTGTCCTGGCTGTGTTCCCTCCCAGTTTCTTGTGCCCCTCCAGCCCTCTCACTGACAGGGCCTGAGAAACTGAAAATTCCTTGACTTAGTACAAACGTTACTTAGCAACAACTAAAAACACCAGTGTGTTATCAACATTGTTCTCATACTAAACCCAAAACACAGCATTGTACCAGCTACTGAGAAGAAAATTGACTCTATCCCAGCTGAAACCAGGGCAGGCCTGTGTCTGCCTTTCTCCACTCCTTAGAAATCTAGTCATTATCCATTCTTAGTTAGCTATCATGAACTTCTCCCTGGCCAGCTCAACTCCTTTAGTCCTTTCCTTCTTTTGCTTGCTACAGACCTACACATGCATTTTCTCCCTCTCAAGAAAAAAAGAAAAAAACCAAACCCAAAACCCCCAGAAGAGACTGAAACAAAAGAAGTAAACACTCAATGTGATCAAATATTCTTCCATACACCGCAGCCTGTCACGTGAGTAGGTCCTGTCTGCAACTGTCACGTAAACAGGTTTTGGAAATATAGTACAAACTGTTTTCAAAATTACTTTGGGATAGAACATTTTATCTGAAAGAGTTGTCAAGAGTCAAGTTTCAAGTACAACAGGATTCTGAGCCATGGGATTGACAGTGATTAATTGTATCACCAAAACTGGTGGGCACTCTCAGAGAGCTGGAGGGGCACTCAGACAGCGGGGCTTCCTGGGAGGCCTAGGCTTTGATATATCCGATGGCTCCTGAAGGTACTAGCTACTGGCTCTGAAGTGAACCACAGCCTGTACGCATTCCTCTAGCTCTGCTGCAGTGACACTTCCTTTGGCCGCCTTGTCTCTCAGCCCAGGTTCTGCTGCCATGCCCATTCCTAGAGAAATAGCTAACATCTTGTATTGGTCCTCTGCTCTCAGTTCTTGCCTTGGCTTGACACACAGAATCATAGAACCACAAAATGGTTGAGGTTGGAGGGGACCTCTGGAAGTCATCTGGCCCACCTCCCCTGCTCAGACAGACACACGCAGAGCCAGTTGTCCAGGACCATGCCCAGAAAGCTTTTGAGTATCTCCACAGACAGATTTCACACCCTCTCTGGGCAACTTGTGCCAGTGCTTAGTCACCCTCACAGTAATAAAAGTGTTTCCTAACATTCAGAGAGAACCTTCCATGTTTCAGTTTGTGCCCGTTGCCTCTGGTCCTGCCACTGGGCACCACTGAGAAGAGCCTGGCTCCATTCTCTTTGCACCCTGCCTTCAGGTATTATATACATGAGTACAATTCCCCCCCTTGAGTTTTCTCTTCTCCAGGCTAAACAGTTCTCTCAGTCATTCCTCACAGCAAAAAGACGCCAGCACTGTAACTGTCAGTGTGGCCCTTCACAGGACTTTCTCCAGTACGCTCATTTCTCTCCAGTACTGGGCACTGTCATTGCTCCAGGCATGGCCTCAGTGGTGCAGAGTAGCTGGGGAAAAACACCTCCCCCGACCTGCAGGCAACAACATTGCTGCAGGCCCGGAGCCCTGGCCCTCTCTGCCGCAAGGGCTCGTGTTCAACACGGCGCCCCACCAGCACCGCCGCCACCCCGTTCCCCCCCAGTTTGCTCTCCCGCTGGGCGGGCGGCCGCCGCACACAGGGGTGGCTCCTCCCCGCGGCAGGGCGGGCGGCCGCCGCCGCACACAGGAGTGCCCCCCCCGGCGGCAGGGCTTTGTCGCTTCGCTCCCAGCGCAGCTCCTGCTGACCCCTTTCCGCGGCGCCGAGCGCCCGCCCGCTGGCGGCACCGTGGGCGTGCGGCTGCTGCGCTCGGGAAGGCGTCAAAAACACAACTGCGTTGGCCGGGAATCGAACCCGGGTCAACTGCTTGGAAGGCAGCTATGCTCACCACTATACCACCAACGCGCTGTTGGGTAGACATTGTCTGCTGTTTTCTTCCTACACTTCTAGTATCCATCCGCTCCTGGTTTAACCATGAGATTCATTAACTATCTACCACAAGCACAAAGAGCTACTGAGCGAAACATTCCAGTTTCAGCTGTCAAAGCCACTAGAAAACTTTCTTCTTTTTTTTTTTTTCCTCTTTTTTATAACAATAAAAACACTAAGGCATTTTTCAGCAAAATATTTCAAGCACCGTGATTTGTTTTAATGAAATTCCAAATAAAGTTACTAAAACCTTCAGAAATGGCACTGCAAATAATAGTACAACTGGGGAAAAGGTGAGCCAACACCTTCAGTCCGATGAAACAAACACCCTCATTTCACCATTTTTAGTAAAATACTCTTGCCAACATTACATTGAACTATGATGAACTTTTTATTCCATGTTTGAAAGGTTAGGTGGAAAAAAAAAATTATAGTGAATGATGTATGTTGTCCTTTTCCTCAGCTACTTCTTTGATATTTCCTCAGATAACTCCTTGATATATGAAGATATTTTTCTTGTCAGTATCATCAAAAGAAACACAAGATCACATGAAAAATGCAGCTGAAAAACTGATTAGATTTAGAAAAGGATGGTATTTGAAAGAGGCCTATCTGAAACACAAATTTGAAATTCTGAATCTCAAACTTAAGTACATTTTTATCACATAACATATGATGAAAGGTTTTCTATTACAGCGAAGTAAGAAAAACTACTTTAGAGGGACAAATTCTCTAAGCTGCTGTGAGGATATCCTATGTATAACCCAGGGCATTCTAGGGCATCTGTGATTTCTCTTGTGAGGACGTCCTGTTTACAGGCAGACCTGGTTCCTCACATGCAGGAATGGATCACTTTTCTCAGCAAGCTTATGGTGGAAAACATTCTGTGCCAGTTCTCAGTTCCTTAATAAAGAGACTGCAACGGTTATCAGAAAAGTTGTAAGACCTTATATTGGTTAGATGTCCATTGAACTCCTGATTCCTGACCCTTTCTGTCACTTAGCATGCTCCTGAGGAATTAATGGGTCCATAGCAAGTCTCCCAGTCCTGTGCCATTTGACCCAGAATCGTCTAGTGTTTGTATAGGTGAAATTTTATGCAACCTTAGAGAAAAGTCTATGGAGCACAGCTACACCATAGTAAGGATGTCAAGTTGTCCCTATTTTTCTCCTCGCTTTAAAAACCAGCAAAACCAGCCATGATTCTATTTAGAAGGCTCTGGAAATAGCTTGTGAGCACATACCGTTGAGTGTATTTATAACTAAAGCTTAACAAAACAAGCTAAGAGGGCTCGGCCGAGCTATGTAAAGTCTGTTTTCACTTGATGTGACATGCATTGTACACATATTGCCTTGCAAACGCACGCTTCAGTTATATGGTGCATGCACAGTAAACCACCTCTTTTAGCACCAGATTTTCTGTGCACTTGTGGAACCCTTTTACATGGGGCCTTGGCCCCGAGCCAGTAGGCTAATGATTTAAGAAGATGATACTACAGGACACATCAAATTAACTAATCATAATCACTTCTGAAAAATGCATATCTTATCATAATAATTTTCATGCTTTTCCTCATGTCACCATAAATATTTTCTAGTAAAACTGCAAAGGCACGGATAATAAATCTAAGCCTAGCAACAGTTGTTTCCAACATTACTGAAGAGTATGGTTTAACAATCACCACAAAAGCTATTCTTTACATACTTCCCTGCAGAAATATTCCATGGAATCTGAAAGTCTGTGGACTACCACTTGAAAATCATTACCTTACTGTTTAGGAAACTTGAGTAACTTCAGTAAATAAGTCATTCTGGAAGAATTGTGGATATTTTTCTTACCAGGAATGATATTTCTCTTTCTTAAAATTGTAGCATTAACTATGTCTTCTTTGTGATCTCACCAACCCTTATTTTAAGGCAATTCAGGGTGAAAAGGATGATTTTAAAACTGTGTGGTAGAAGTGGAAAGAGAGATAACCCCCCCTTTGAACTGAGAAAACGCACCAGATGAGGATCACCTGCTCCAAGAAAGCTGGAAGCTGAAGTGGTTGGGCAAAACGGACAGAGAAGCCGTTGGGCTGGGGGAGCTTGGTGAAAGGCAGCCACCTGGGTCTCAGTTTGAAAAGCTGCTTAAACACACATCAAATTCCTAAAGAATTTAAGCACCCAAAGTTGCAGATAAGCTGAGAGGGATGCATTCCCAAAGTCAGAGTAGTCTTATCCTGCTTAAGGAATTCTAGAAACACTTCTGAACATCTGTAGGCGCCTGGAAATCTGTTGAAATCTGACCCCAGTGCTCCAGTCCCAAATGCAAAGCCTCCTTAACTTCAGTTATTCTTGTATGCTCAGACAATACACACATACCGCCAAATCAGGAGCTCTACATAAAATTTGTCCTGATTATTTCTTGGCTTGTGGGGTTTTTTTGTTTGGGTTTTTTTTTTTTTTTCCCCCTTCACTTTCTCATACACACATATGTACACAGGTTCCAGTAGCATTTGATGTACAAGCAGACCAAATTAACCCTTATTATGTCTTATCAGAACAACATGACTGCGCAATGGTAGCCTTTCCTAATCTGGTTTTAATTCACAAGCAACAAATCTGTTGACTGTGAGTATACTGCATAGACCAGAGGGGAAGTACTTTTCTGGACATAATTCAATGGATTCCTACCATGCACATAATGACACACTCTGATTTCTTATTAAAGATTTCCTTTGTTTGGATTTACATCAATTTAGTTGCATATGTGATTGCTTTTGCTGCAATATCTTCTTCAACTATTTAGTGCATCATCACACTAACCTCTCAATTAACCCTTGTTTCAAAGACTGCATAGTGCAGGTGCAACAACATTGCTTTTCTGACAAAGGACATGCCTTGCTCACAGCTAGCAATCCAGGGTTACAGCACTCTCCAAACTATCAAGGTGCAACAAAGTCTTTTACCACCTCATAGCAGCACACTCTTCATACAGTCCCTCTGCTGCCTTCCCCTCGTCTTGCCTTATCCAAGGTGTGTGTTCTCTTCTCTTGCTTCTCCCTCTCTCCCCTTCTTCCTCGGCTGCTCTCTCTTCATTGACTCTCAACCACTTAATAGAACCAGCCACAGCTGCACCTTATCTACATCAGCCAGACCTCTGCCCCTGAAGCCAGCCCACAGCTGTATATTATCAATGTTAATTAACCCAGCTTCATTCATCTGTAATCCACCTCTGTTATTGCCGAGGATCTGGGCATGCAACATAATGATTTTTGGTTTTAGCGCAAGGCTTCAGGTAATTGTGTAATCGAGGCATTGCAGATTCACAACATGTAGATACCTAAAAGTTAGTCAAACATAAGAAAATAAAACTTAGGTCTAACCAACACTGAATTTGTCCAGTTTTCTGTTAATAAGCTTCTTCCCAGAGTATAGATCTTGGTTTAGTTGATCTGGAAGGATAATATACCTATTATCCAATCCAAAAGGTCCAATTGATTCCTTAGTCCATATCAGAGTAAGATGTTAAAAATAGTAAGAATATATCTCAAAAGAATTCAGAACACTTTAGTGCTATCATCTGTCACAAACGAGTGGTTTAGACCATTTGAAGAATCACCATCAAAGGTAATAGCAAAAATTATATTTTTAATTTTAATTGGTGGAAGTGCAACTTGAAAAAGTTCAGTGGCAAGGTTCATTCTATAGCTTATTAGATAAATTATACTAAGAAGAATAAAATTTAAAATTAAGCTGGAATGTTTTACACAGAGACTAAAAAGGAAAAGGGGTAAGGAAGATCCTCCCATTGAGTCACAGAGTAGATCCCCTTGCTTTCTAAACTCTTAATAGAGGTTAGGTGTGGCCAGATCCAATCTTAGTCTCAAGATTGGTCAATAGTTTCTTTTTAAAACATGTCTAAGGTTTGTTCACAGTGTAAGGTTGATCATAGGATTTTAGCAACACTTAATCATTGAGTAATTTATAATTTGCAAAGTGAATCAAATAGGATTTACTATAATCACAACAGTAACTTAATTACAGATCCAAGATAGTGATACACTATACTTATTATGAGGTATCTAAATCAGTTTATATGCACATATACACCGACACAAAAGAACAGGTGTGTATATATATATATATAAATGTACAAAGGTATACCTGTTACAAGTTCCCCTCGAGTTCAGTGATATACTCATGGTGAATGCCTTTGCATTTCTCAGCGTCAAAGGACTGAGCCTCAAGAAGCAGGAAAATCAGTCCAGGCTCTGCCATCAGCTTTTGGTGCCAGTCCCCCTGGTATTGCAGACTTGGGAGTTTGCAAGCTTGGAGGCATCCCACGCAGAGGGAGATGCTGTTCACAGCCCGCTGCAGTCCAGAGGAGCTCAAAGGGCTTTGCTTAGGACTGCTGTTTATAGGGTTGGAGATGATTTGGTTTAGTCAACAGTAATTTTCAGTCTTGGCTGCAATCCCAGTAGGTAATTACTGATTATTTTTTTTTTTTTTATTCCATTGACAGTGGTACCCTACCACTCGGATTCAGACAAAGAATGTTCCCAGGCTTGTTAGGGGATGTTATGGTTCAGATACGGAATGCCCCAAGGCTGTCAGGTGGTGTTGTAGTTCAGATAAGGAATGTTTCTAGTACAGCTAGTGCAGTTCCCCACTTCAGCCGTGCAAGAGTTGCTAGTACAGTCAAGGGAACTTAACCGCCCAACTTACTACACAGAGGCTAAGGTCTAGCAGGGATTGCGGATATCATAGAGCGGCCCAGGGAGGCAATGAGGTGAACCGCCACACCACCCAAGCAGAAGCTGCCTGTTACCCATCACAACTTTCCTGAACTTCTCCAGTAAATAAACAGCATTGAATCTTCAAAATATAAGACATTGAAGTTTCAGAAGAGAAAACTGCCTAAAGTATGTTAGGCAAATGCTACAGACACGTGATCTTCTGGAATTTACTCGAAAGCTTTATGCATTTTGACCTAATAAAAGTTTTAGAAGTAATTTACTTAGGTAAGCCAAGTTAAATTAAAAAATAATAATCAACCTTCATGAGGCTTTTGCTTGAAATACTTCTTTCTTATTACTGTTCTTTGTTATATAACCTGATTGTCTTAGATACTGACTTCAGTTTTCCAAATGCTGCTTTCCAATCAAATTATTCACAGTTATATACTTTGCTGTATCAAGGTCAGTCTCCTGGAATGGTCAGTCTTTAACATACAATAAAGATAACATACATGCAAAGACATGTTTATCTTTCTCAAAGAAAGCAATGACTCAAATTTAGGAATACTTTAAAATGGGCTATGAAGATGGCATTCAAAATTCTTGACTTGTTGCTGTCCAAGTAGTCTTGCAAATACTTTTTAACATTTATAGCACTCATTAGCTTGGTTGCTTTTTTCATTTCTAATGGCCATAAATTACATTTTCTCTGCTTAATAAAATGGCATGATTCTGGATTTAATATAAAATATTCTAGTAATTCTATGTTTTCACAATAAGATTACTGAGCCTTTTTTTAACATCTAGAGAAATGTTTGACTTTACAAAAAGAAATTAAGCATTCTTTTCTCCAACAATAACTAGCAGAAATTTAATAACAAGCAATAAGGTTCTTTCTCTGGTGTATGTAAAATTCAGAATATTATAACTAATAGTAAGCTGTTGACTTGAAAAAATAAAATCAACTTTCTTGGGAAATGCAATTGTTAGTACTAAGGAGAGCCCACTGTTCTGGATGCAGTGAAGCCACAACTGGTATAGTATGGCTAAAATAAAGAACTGACCAGTGAGCTTTTTAGTCATCCCAAGGATGAAATCAACTGTCCACAAAATAATAAACAATAGTTTAAAAAATCCTAAATAATTCCAAATTTATTATTGCTTTTGAATTATCTTTGAATTATCAGGGGATAGGAAGTTAAATGGAAACCTAAACTGAGATTTTTTTCATGCACTCACTTGGCTTCAGAAGCTGGGATACTATGTAGAAATGTGCATAGGCACCTTCAGAGGATGATTCATCTCAGCCTGGGATGTCTAAAATAAACTGGTGAATCATATTCTGGAGGTACTTTTTTCTTTCTATTGATGTTAAAAATATGAAGGTTAGCTCAAACCTACAAGTTTTACAAAAGGTGGCATTCTTATAACAAACATTTTTAAATTAATGATAAATCACAAAATGACAACTGTCAGTTTCTCTCGGTCTAAATATTTTATTCTGGCAGTTATGTTATTTTGAAATTTGGAATATTATATGGGAAGACAAAGTTTGAGGTTCATTAATCTATGGATACTGGTGATTTTTTGTGCAGACCAGATACAAGACATTCAACAGTGATTTAGATGTTTTCAGGACAAACACAATGGCTGCCGCAGAAATTATTTAATATTTAGAAATGTGCTACTCAATCAGCAAGAACATCACTGGCTCTCTGTGGTGACTCAGGAAAACTGAATGTCACTGAACTTGCTCCGTTTGAAGAGAACATAAACAAGCAATTAAAAAATTCTAAACCAAAACATGATTATTTAAAAACAAGGGTGTTTTTTTTTTCCTTTGAATTCATGTGGCTGATTCAAAAAGGCCACTAAACCCTTGTCACTATTCCAGACTTATTAGCCAGACCTGAAGTCCTTAAGTAGATAGGTTGCAGACACTTTTACCCTTCTACTTGTATTCTTTTACATAACAATGTCTGATATGATCAGATTTATAGATACAGTAACACCAAATAGTAGTAAAAGGACTTCTTTATTTCTACAGATTGAAAATGTCATGTACATAGTTTAGCATTATATATTATTAAAGAAGCCCAAAGATTCAGTATGGTATTTTCCCTGGGTTTTTTTACCCTTCAGCACACTCTGGTTCTTCATTCCCATTCCTCCTTTCTTCAGACAGCTTTCTTGGCATTTTTTCAAAGAAGGCAAGGCACACCCACAGCCTCCACCTAATGTCAGAAGACATCACTGGAAGATTTGACAGTGAAGGCTGAATACAAAGACCTGATTGAGAATGGGAATTTATTTTTTTAGTAGCAGAAGGATTCAGACTCCATAAGCAGAGATTCAGATTTATTTTGTCAAATTATTTTATCCTTTTCTCTCTTACTATCTCTGGTTAGGGAAAGTTTATGCTTTTGCTTTAGGCTAGGTTATCTGGATTAATTTTGGCCACAGAAAAAAATCATCTTTTTATTTTTCCTTATACAATTTCTCTTTGCTATATAATGTTGGACATGTATACAGTGATCTGGAGTCTAAGATTCTGCTTTAGTCCATCTCCATCTTTCTGGGAGTTGAAAGGGAATAGTAGGGCATTACTGAATAAGTTCTGCCTCTCCAGGGAAATATGCACATGGAAATATGTATAACGTTGTGCTTGCGTTTAGTTGAGTAGGGATTTCTTTTTTCCCATCACCTTCTAAAAAGGTTGGTATATTTCATTTTTTACAGTCAGTCCAAAAGATTACGCTTTCCAGAACCCTGTCAAATGAACATGATTGATGCACCAGTGGAAAATAAATATGGGGGAAATTACTCTGGAGTATTTATGCATTAAATAAACTAAAATTCTCTATCCCAGAGGCTTACAGACAAACGAGCAATTAAGCCACTTGATTTTTGTACTTCAATGTAGAAATTGAATTCTGTGGAAATCGGGTGCAGTATTTAAGGTGGTTGTGGGTATTTCTCTGTGCTAGGCCTTTTTAATGACTTTTGTTCTGAGGTTTAAAGTGTGCATTGGATCATACAACCATTCCTGGTCAGGACTGGTAGTTTAAGTAATTTTGATGGGGAAAAGTTCTAGAAGAAAATTTCATGTCATAATGCATACTCATTTGGACAGAAAAGATTTTATTGTGTCAAATTCTTGCTGCAATTCAGGAATGTTCGGTCTTAACACAGTTAGGACAGACTTAAGACTGAATTTATAAATGTGCACAATAATAATTTTATCACCCATAATTCATGCCTTTTATTATTTCAATTTCTGTGCAAGTTAATTTGGAATTCAAGTTTTTCAGCTGTCAATATTCTGCATCTGAAGTATGGCAGAGCCACTCTGAGATTTGGTTAAGCTAATATAGCTTTGTATACCAATAAGTACATGACTTTAATCAAAACATTCTGTGCAACTATTGTATAGTTTTAAATTGGAATTTTATTGTCTAAAAATTAAATTACATTACAAGTCATACCAACATTCCATTGGATTAACTGTAAATGTTTTTTAAAAAAGATTTAGGTACATTGGATTTCTTTTCTTACCTTTCTTCTATTGTGATTTGGTCTAGAACTTTACTATTTTGATAACTAATCCTCCAGCTACTTTGATTCACCAAGTTATCATACATTAGCTGAGCTGTAGAATTGTTTGCTTGTTCTTCATGCATTGGCCATGATTCACAAAAGCAAATCACACCATGGAGTATAATCCATATTCATTGCAAATCAAGTTGACCTGCATTTGCTTTGACTAAAAGCAGATATATGGAGTTTCCACAGATCAGATGCTATACAATAGGTTGAAGTCACCATTATCTAATTTATTTGTCATTTTCTATCTCTGTTTGTGGGTAAAAAGATAACACCATACATGTTAAGCCAAGAATTTATTGTTAGCCCTACTAAAATCTAGCTAAAATACAAAAAAAGTTATTATTAGTCCAGTTACACTGATATTAACATTTACAAAATTTATCAAATGTTCAACATTCTTCTGTTCCAAATTTCCTACTTAAAATAAATCAAATGTAATTAATAATACCATTAAAACTTGTTACACAAAGCTTATTTTCTACACTTTTTCTATGGATATACTGTTTTTCATCACAGCTCTCTATCCTAAGGCCAGCATAGCAAATCTTCCTCAGAAAAAGATAGCTGCAGAGTCAACATCATCCCTGAAGAGAGTGATGTTGATGATGGGATTTCTTCTTTCCCATTGCTGGGAGCAGTATGTTGTTAATGGTTCCTTTCACTTTCCCCTAGGCTTCAGGTGGGGATGTTTTTACACATTCTTATAGATAAAACATTTTCATACTTTGTTCTTTCTTCACGTTATACCTAACCTGAGTTTAGTAATTAAGGTATGTTTTACCTACCTCAGATCCTTATTCTTTATTCCCTTTGCTACCCCTACACCAGTTTTGCTCAGCTCCCCGGACTGCATTTCTTGAACTGGCCATTGTGTAGTTTTTGTATGCCCAGGGTCTCCAGCATCATTCTGTGCCCTGTCTTTTACTGCCCTGTGCTCATCCACGCAGCATCCTGGGTTCCCATTGCCATCACACCACACTCGTATTGCTCTAACACTGCATCATTATGATGAAGTCACATATTTTATTCTGCAACGAAAAACTACTTTTAAAAACTACCTGTAGGAAAATTATGTTTACATCATAGAATATTATTCAAAGATAAGCACAAATTAAACAATTCAGGATATAGGTATCTGTTCATTGGGGAGATGTTAAAGCTTAACATCACAAAAGGCCAAGACAAGTTCAGATAAGGTCTGGCAAGTCATCATACCAGATTTTCCCTATTCTTAATTGGTCTATCATATCTAGCTTAGTGCCTCTAAAAGCTTCACATTTCTGCTAGCCTTATGTCTCCACACAATGAAATATGAAGGAAATATATGGGTCTCATGACTGTGTTAGTTGAAGATGTGCAATACATTCTCTGATGCCTTTTATCAGAGTCTCTTGACTTTCAAACATACAGAGTCTCCCAAATGCTCCAGAGGAAAGGATTATTTTCTACAGTCCTACCAGTAGTGAAGCAGAGAGATTTTAATTAGATAGCATACCACATGAGTAATAATATTAAGAAGAGTATTCTGAAAGTATTTATGCCTTGCATGCCAAGGTAATGACTATTAGAATAAAACAGATGCTGTAGCCACTTCTCTCCAAAGACACACACACACACACACCTTGCCATGCCTTATTTTGGCAAGGTGTTCTGTCTGAGAGCTTGTTGACCTTTATTTCTTTTCTTTGCTGTTTGACACTCAGTGTAGGTTCTGCAGTTCTGTTCATGAATGCCAAGCCAACAAATTCTTCTGACTTTTCATGTTATAGTAAGTTTTCTTTGCCTAAAGTTTCCATCTAAGGACTGCTATATCTAATATTTAGGATCATTTTTCAAAATGATTCAGCAGCACTGCCTGATTCCTTTGTAACCTGTAAACAGAAAGTAAAATGTCTCCATAATACCTGATTTTTCTGTCCCACATTGTAGAGGTTGTTTGACTTTAATCAATGTTATCTAGGTTTAACTCCCTCCATATTTTATTTTTTCTCCATTTTATATAATCTGCTGTAGTTTTGCCAAATAAGCCATAGCCAGTGAATTCGTGATATGGAAGGAGCAGTTAATACAGGATTAGATGAAATATCAAGTGGATGAGCACATTATGCTAACAAACATTCCTTTTTTTTCCTCCCTGAATCCATATGTGCACCTGTTTCAGGATAAATCCCTTTTCTCCCGTTGAGTTCCTGTTGTGTTTGGCACAGACTGGAGACATGCAATGGAAGGGCAATGTGCTAATTTTTCAGAGATACCTCGTATGCATATATTCCTCTGAAGTTAGCAGGAGCTGCAGGTGCTCAACCTAATCCCCTGTTCTAGAAAGATTATTATTTTTAAAGATCAGATAGAGACCTTCAGTCTTAGCTGACCTTTGCTTTGATGGATTCCTTCATCCTCTGGAAACAAAAGGAAGTCTAATGAAGAAACATTGTTTATTTGTCTTAGAAATAAACCACACACACACACACAAAACAAACAAACAAACAAACAAAAACAAAAACAAAAAAAACCCAAAAAACCCCCCAAAAAACCAAACCACCCAACCCACAACAAATAAACCACACAGATAGAAGGGAAAGAAATACCTAGGATTCAAAAACCCTGGATAAATGTGAAACTTCTACAAAGCAGATAAATCTGAAGAAAGAAGCATTTCAAGAACATTACAGTGAAGCAGCTTCTCTACAATGATTTCTCTAACACACCTAAAATGCTTTTCTGACATATTCAAGCTTTGCTCCTAACAGCTGAAGAAATATAAAAGAAAAAATGACAAACAGTAAGAATGACAGCATAAAATGAAAAGATACTGTATGAAATGAAATGAAATGAAATGAAATGAAATGAAATGAAATGAAAAACAATAATCAAAGAAGAAACTAGAGAAGAGAAAGCAACAGAACAAATTCATTCCCTCTGGGATTGCAGCTAACTAAATAGGCTTAAACCAGAGGACATGTCTTACTGTCATTATATTTTGAATGTTTCTCACTTCATTCCTTCATTTCTTTTTTTGAAGCCAAAAGAAGAGAGGAACAAAAAGGTAAAAACCAAGAAGGAAAACAGATAGTACTACCCATGAGTAAAATTTCTACATGTAATGAAAATTTAGATCATAAAAAGTAGTTATTATTAAGATCTCACTGAAACTACTGACACTGCTCTTCAGACAAAGCAGACTTTCTGTACTTTGTGTTCTGGGCAGTGACAGGAATGGTGTCTTGCTTTCCTGTAGTAGTCTCATGCAGAAGTAACATGCTTTTTATGTCTAGTACTAAGCTTGTTATGAAAAACATGGTAACCTATTGCTGGCTACATATTCTGTGCCAGACTTGCTACTGATTTGCCACTGCCAGTCCAGTTAGAGCACACAATTTGGGAGTGCTCTGGGCACTGGTTATTCATGCCTGAGCAACCCCCACACACACACACTTTGGGAGTGTTCTGGGCACTGCTTGTTCATGCCTGATCAACCATCCCACACAATCTGCCACAATATTCTTGTACTGAAAGCAGGATTTTACAGTTTGGATGGGTAGACAACTGGACGGATAAAGACTGATCAGACAGTGAGGCTCAGCAGGCAGAGGTTAATGGCGGTTGGTAAAAAGTATCACAGGGGTCTTTCATTACAGCTGTTCTTAGTAACTTTAGGAGGAAGACGGCAAATGAGTGCACTCTGTAACAGTTTTCACAGGCTCTGTATAGATTTTATGGTTTGAGCTGGTGGCACAACTGAGTGCACTCTGACCAGGTTTGCAGGTTACACCCAACTAGGGGATGAGGTAATATACCCAAAGGCAAGGCTGTCATCCAGAAAGACCTAGACAGGCTGGAGGAATAGGCCAGCAGGAGCCTTATGAAATCCAGCTGGGACCAATGCCCAGGCCTGCACAGGGGAGGGAGGACCCCCTTGCATTGGTGCAGGAGTGGGCCGAGGCAGCTCGGGAGGAGGTCTATGGGAAGGGCCCTGGGGCCTGGTGGGAGCAACAAGGCCTCACAGTGTGCAGGCCTGTGTGAGCAGGTCATGGCTGGCAACAGAGGAAAGGGATTGTCCCATCTGCTCAGCACTTATTAGACTACATCCAGATACTACATTCAGTTTTAACCCCCCAATATGGGAAAGACATTAATAAACTAGAGTGAATTTAGCAAAGACCACCGAGGTGGATGAGGCTGGATCATTTACCCTATGCAAAGCAGCTGGGGGAGCTGGGACTGTTCTGCCTGGAGAAGGGAGGTTTGGATGAGAAGGGACTTCAGGCCCAAAAGCAGTCTTCCCCCAGTACGTAGGGGAGGTCTGTGAAAGGTGAGGTTGGCCTACAGCGTTGTGTGGTGTGAGCTCAAGACACAATAAGGAACTCAGTCTGGGTACAGGGAAATCTTTTCTCAAAGAAAATAATTGAACAGAGAAATAGGTTGCCCAGTGAGGCTCTGCAATCTCCATCCTTGGCAGTTTGCAAACTCTATCTGGTTAAAGGCTTGAGTAACCTGCTCTGTTGTCAGAGCTAACCTTGTTTTGAGCAGGAGGCTGCACAAGACACTCCCTGAGGTCCTCTACAACCTGAATTACCTGTAACATACAGTCAGAGAGACTCTGTCCAAAAATGGTTAAGAATTTTGTCAAAACTTTTCTTATTATCTGAAGAAAAAGAGCAATTAAAGAATAATTTCATGAAAATATTTTTATGAATAAGAAATAAGAATTGTTTGTGAAATTACAGAGTTTTTTAATGGAAACTGTATAATTTCTTACAGTGTCTTAGCAAAGCTAAGAAGCTTTACTTCAGAGGCATGTTAAGAAGCCTTAGTGCTTTTTTTTTTTTTTTTTTTGATGTTTTGAGACCATTGAGTAGAAAGTCTCTCCTTCCAGAGGTGTAAAGGACTGTTAAGATCATTAGTCTGAAATTTGACTGGCTTCCTATCCAGAGAATATGATTTTGTTTATTTTACATGGTCTTTGTAGAAATTGCTAAAAAACTAATGTAAGAAATTAATAAATATGAAAATTTTAACTCTTGGCTCAATTTTTGCCTGCTGGACATCTGTCTGAGTTTTGGGAGGAATACTTTTAGAAGGAATATTTCAGCAAAGCACTTTCTCTCCTTTCCAAGAAAAAATTGTACATTTATATGTACTGTTAGATAAAAAATGCTATGACATTGTGAGCTGCTATAGGATTCCAGTGGTATGAGGCTGCCTGTGTCAGGGATGATCCTTTTGTGCCCTATAAAAAGTGAAACCTAAGTGAGAAAATTAGTAGGAGCAAGGAAAGAAAGAATGAATCTGAACAGGGAAAGAAAAGAAAGCACAGCAGAAGGATTTATAATATGAGTACAAATTTGATGTTCCTGCTGATGCCTATGATCTTGCTGAAACTAGTACAGATGGTAATATCATCTGTTACTTAGTATAATGAAGATATTTTTCAGTATCAAGGTGCCAAAAATCCTTTGATGGTAAGGTGACTCTATGCTGTATCAGGTTTGATCATATCACAGTCACTGGCTAAATCAGTTGCCCTTTCCTTCACAGGTATTAATTTCTGTAGCCAGTTCTATGTTGTAAATAGAATTGCAATTTTGTTACATGGAAAAATATGGAATATTTCACATAACATCTGCAGCTACAATAGATAGGATAACCTTGTATATGTCTGATCACAGGTACTGATAGTAATTTTTTGCCTTCACTCACAGTATTTTAAAATCAATACTTCTCTCAGAGTCCTAATTTCCTGGCTTTTATTCCCTCTTACTTGCAGGTGAATTTTTTTTTCCTGAGAAAAGTGCTGTACTAAGATGACTAAATATAGGGCTTTTTGTTGAATACTTAAGCACAGTTTTAATAAGAGGTCATTAAATCTGATGGATGGGGCCTTTACAAACAATGTCATCTGTCACTCTGTGCTCAGTGAAAGGAACTAGAAGAACAGCTGGTTTCAGTTCTCATGAGTTTCACTTTTTCCTTATTTCTGAATCACGTGGGATAAATTCTTATATTTCTAATCTGGCTTTTTAGTCACAGCTGAAACACAAAGGAGAATTCATACCCAGTCTGATATGTTTTGTCTAGTTCTGAGCTGAAAGCACAGAAAGCTGTGAGGCTTGAACACATATTTTCTCAGAATTTCTCTATCTGCCCATTTTGTTTTAATTATGTAGAAATTTGCAAACATTGCTAAATTATCCAGTCAAACCTTGCTAACTACTAAGTATCAAAAAGGCTGCAAATGAGTTTGCTTTGACCTGATTGCAAGTTTATTTATATTATGAATCCAGCATGGAGGGTGGGGGGAAAAAAAAAAAAAAAAAGTATAACAGATCAGCTTTTAGAAAAGATATTCTCCACCACATACAAGGTGCCTCATCCGTCACATTAGTGAAAGCCTACCTAGCTAATTATTGACTCATTGCTGCTTATTCCTGTGAGAACAACCTCAGTGTCAACAATGTATCATTTACTCTGTAGACCCTGGAATAATGGTTAACTTGTAATTCTGTCACTAATAAACCAAACTCTTTGAAATAAGTCAAAGACAAAAATAAATGCCAAACAAGAAAAAAAGACATCATTGTCCTAATTAGTCTAAAGAAGTCTACATAATGAAGTACAAAAAAAAGTATAAAATATCCACTAGCAGGAAGTAAAATATAGATTAGACTCTGGAAGTTTTTAGTGATTGGGCCTAATGTAACATACCCTTGTACTGGCAGGTTCACTTCCTCCTCCCACCTTTCCTAAAATATCTTCCTTATAAAATGTGAATGTAACAGAACATTTTATAACCTGTATTTGACTTTTAATATCTGTAAAGTCAGGTTACCTGGACCTAAAAAGTATAACTAACCATACCTCTGAACAAAGAAAGTTGCAGTAAGTTGTCAATGAACTTTCATGCTATCCATTCAATTGTAAATCTTTATTATGGATTTATTATTATTGAATATAAACGAAGATATCAGAGTCTGAATGAAGCATGAAGTTATTTATGAGGATGGGAATGAGGCTAATTGTGCTGATTTACTATGTTTGAGATAGTATATATATAAAACTACAATCTATCAATATTTATTAGTTTTATATTATTAATTTGGTGATCGTATTACCCACTAGAAATATACAGAAAAATAGTATGTTCTCATTTGATAGACATTTCTGTATCTAATATTAAATAGGTCAAATTTACCTAGTTTCTCTGCTGAAGATTTTGCAACATAAGCTGCACATAAAATGGTAATTCAATACTCTCAGTTTTTCTTCCCCAAAAGAGCTGAGAAACTGAAAATCATAGGGTGATCTTAAGCATTACATAAAAAATAACCCCCATCCTATGTGGTAATAACCTCCATGATGTCAAAGCCACAGATTTTCCCTAAATTCATGGAAATTTGTGGTTTAACCAATTCATTGTACAGACACGAGCCAAACATAGTATTTGTCTCTAACCTTCCCCAAAATATATTAGGTAGCACTAAGATCTGACATTTCCAAAAAAGTGCAAAAGCACAGATCAAACTATTGTCTTTATAACTTTTCAAAACCTTCTGTTTCTTTGTCTTACTAAAAAGAAAAAAAAATGTGAAGTCAGTCTTCCACCAAACCATACTTACTGGTGCCTAGCCCCTGAGCCATGTCTCACTAATCACAAACTGATTTCCAAACAACGATGATGGAGTCAGTGAAGGAATCATAGAATTGATCCCCCACAAGACTCCTTTCTCACTCAGAAAGTATTTCTGCCTAGAAAGTATATTTACAAAGCAGACTGCAGACACTCCATTTTGCTATACCATTTATCACACCACAGATTGCAGGTTGCAGCAGTAATTTTATTACCACCTTCATCTTCCATTCCCACACTCTTTCTAAATTGTGCCATCAGCTGACCTTGCTTACAAACACAAAAACTGTTCTCCAGCTGCATAATTTTAAAACATATCAAAACATTAGTAAGGATGCGATATTTCAGAATTTTTAAAAATTGAAATAATCTGAGGTTACAGTATTGGAGGGGTTTTCCATGCTAACAGTTACCCTATCATATTTGCTAGGTACCATGGTTATATCTTCTTCCACTTCTAAATTTAAAAGACGTATATTTTATGTGGAAAGAAGGGGTCTAACCTTCACAAACTGTGTATTGTCTTCTTTCTCTGATACTATACATAATTATCTTAGACTCAGGCAAAGCAGTGAAGAACTTTTTACTTTATATTATTTACCCTTTCTCCTGAACTCTGATGCTAGAACGACCCTTTGCTCTTTACTGAGTCTCTCCAGTAAGATAGGAATCAGTGACAGAAAGCATACAATCACTTGTTTTACCTGCCAGTGTAGAAATAAGGCTCACCTCCCACGAAGAAAATAGAGAAGTATGTGCCACGAAACTAAACATGGTGTACTTGTGCTTTAAAAAAGGGTAACTACTTAAGTCTTTCTGAGCAACCTACTTCTAGCATTGCCTGTATATTGGGTCCAGGCTTTGCAACCCTGATGATCTTTTTTGCAGTTGTTTGATATGAAGCTCTGGTTTACTCTGAAGAAAATAAGAAATCTCCTATTGCAGGGTCACACTGATATCCTCCTGGCTTACAAGCAACTTTGGGATCTTATTATAGTACTCCAATGAGTATCTGCCTGGTCATTAGGTGCAAACCTTTGTTCCACAGCTTTGTTCCACAGCTGTCCACTCACTGCAGGGAAGGGATGTGAGAGATATTAGGATTTAGGAATCCCAGTTCTATTTCAATTAGAGACAACGCTGTCACTGTTTTCACAAGCCCAAACTCCTGCCTGTGACTCTTGTCTTCATCCAAATCCAAGGCTTTCTCCAGTACTGTCAATAACATTTCTGTTTGGCTCCAAGCATGTCACAGTGACTTAAGAACCATAATTAGTCTCACACATAAATCTGGATGCAGATGTGCTCCTAGCAGGATTGCCAAAGCTGAGCAACATACATGACTGCTCTTAGATGGTGTGAATAAGGCACATGCCACAACAGAGTGATAGCAGGGAGGAAGCTTTACAGGCTTTTAGTAGACCTCCTCCGATATTCTATTTATTTTTTATTCTGTTCTGGGGTGCTGTGTATGATCTCAGATAGGAAGCTGAGACAAAAGTAGTGGCTAACAGCTACCACATAACATTGCCCTCATCTTTATGGTTCTGCAAGGCTGAATGCACAATTTTGCATGTAGTTCATATACAGTTGCCATGCCTATGCACAACTAAGAATACAAATAACAAAGGCAGGATACAAGGAATGCAATTTAAATAATCTGAAACTGTTTTGAAGAAGGCATCTGGAAACTGTCTGGGAATAACCCATCAACATAAGAGACTTCTTTAAAAAAACACCAAGGAACAGCTTCCCCACTGAAGCAGAAGTTAGGAACCCTAACTGCATCAGATAAAGATCCAAGCTGAGTTAACAATCACATTCATGAACTGAAAGTCTAACTAAGGTTCCAGATCAAAGGTAAAAGCAAAGAGCAGGAAACACATAGATTTGTACAAACAATGGATGTTTATAAGAATTACAAACGGTAAGGTAAGTAAGCGGTAAAATCTGTGAGAGACAAAAATCAAAACAGCTCAGAGGCAGTAGGAAAATAATGTGAAGACAGAGGCTAGAGAGGATACATTTTAAAAAAATTAGGTAAAAAGGACCAGGGGACAAGTTTAAAAAGCCCAGAACAGGCTCATCATGATCTCATCCCAGGAAGAAGGTATCTCTGAAAATGGCAGCTGCAAAGGGTGTGGGCTCAGGTCTCTAGTGGATCCAGGAGCTGGACAGAGCAAGATTTTAATTTATATTATTATATACAGAATATATATATATATATATATATATATATATATATATATATATATATATTATTGTATTAAGAAAAAGCTGTAATTTTTTAAAAAATGTTTGAAATTAATAGCAAAGTGGAGAGAAGCAAATTATTTTTGGAACCTGATATCAAGCCAGAACAATATTCCTTCTTATAAATCATGGATAGCTTGAAGTGACCTACTATTATAGTAGCTACATATGGAAATGTAGGATTTGTTTTTAACTGCCAGCTGAATAGAAAACAGATCTAGCTGTCTGCCCAATATGATACATAATGTTTGGTATAAAAGGCATGCAGGTCCAGTTATCACACTTCTGTAGCTTGTTTATTGTATCTGGATGTTTGAAAGTAAGACAAGAATGACACCTAAGATAAGATGATATCATATATAGGTGATCTATATCTACAAACTATTAATAATGGTACACAACCATATGATAGAAAACTGTTAATTAAGAACCAAGAATAACTTAAGATATATAGCATTTGCAATGGACTGATAGACAACTTGTTACTTTGTGGTGTTTTACCACTAGCACACAGCACTGTATTTCAGTTGTGTTGTATTGCACTTGTACAGAAACAACCCCAGTAACAAATGCTGTTTGGAATAAAATCTGTGACTGTCAGACCCGGAGCGACTCTGCATGGATGGGGAAGGTCAAGACTGGAGCTGCCTCTTAACACTAGAAATCAGCAAATGCTTGTACCTGGTGACTTACCAGAAGTGACTGAACTGCTGAAGTCACTGCTAGTGGAAAAAAAATTGGAAAGAAATGTCAGACTATTACAGACTTCTACACAAGTGTTCTGAAATCCTCTGTAGGTTGGTAAAACTCAGAAATTTCAGGGACTTCTGTATTAATTATGATTCAACTATTTATTTTGTTTAAAGAAATTATTTTGTTTTGTTGGCAATCTCCTTAAAAATCTAAAGAACTAAGAGTATAAAATAGCTGTTTACTTTAGGTTGTCCTAAACAGATGTCTTTCCTATGAAAACTATTTTTAACTTTGTTCCATGAAATTTTTTTTCCTTTAAAAAAATCTTAAAAGACATAACATTTCTTGTTAAGTTATCCTTGCCTTAATAACCCTATTCCTTAATAATTAAATATAGTTTACACTTATATTTTCTAGTGGGTGGGAAATGAAAGTAATTTCAGCATTTTTATTAGCATCTGTAATCAATGTGATACCTAATAGTCAACAGTTTTGTGCATGATCTGTAGTCACACACACTCTTTTGAAATTCAAGACACTAGGAAAGTTACTTAAAAACAATTTAAATTATTTTTTATTTTGAAATTAATTATTCTATTAATTAAATATCAATAAAACTATTAATTAAAAATAAAATGCAATTTCACAGAAAAACTTTTATTATTCACACAAATTAGGGATTCAGGCCTATATTTAATAAAATTTGAATCAGAAATAGCAAAGAACACTATTCTAATTTAATTATTACTCTTTTCAATCAAAGCAAGTGCATGACAAGATAGTTTCTCTTTAATTCATTCCAGAGATACTTTCAGTGATTTATTTCTGTTTTGCCATGTGCTGTTCTCTGACATCAGCTTCTGACTTGATCTGTCTGACCCACTTTGTTATTGAATTTATCCAAATGTAATCTGGGCCAGGGAGAAAATGATTTCTCATTTATAAGGCAATCACTGGTGTGAGAACTCCCCTGACATTGCTACATGTCCTCAGTCATGATTACAAATACATTACTAACCTAAGTTGTGAGAGAAACTCACAAGTGCAAATACATAATTAATCAAAGTTGGGAGAGAAACAGAGGAAGATGTATTTCAGCTTTGTTTTCAGACTTAGAAAGATTAAAAAAAATCAAGTAACTTATATATGTTTTAGCTATGCTTGTTTTCATTACGGTCATTTGCATATTTTTCTGCTGAAAGAAATACTCCAGACAGCTAGCTGAATTATGCTTGTCATAGTGGGAGGATGCTAATTCGCCCCAGTTGATATTCTGACATGATACCGTAAATGGGGCAGATGTGACCACCAGGCCAGCCAGTACCAATAACACCATACACAAGCAATCGTATTTTCTCTGACTGTAGTGTAGACAGCAATAGCCTACTCAGTGTAAATCTTTTCCTATCCTACTAATCCTGCTGAGTGTTCACAAGGACTGAATCAATTGCTTATTCATCATAGAGATTAATTTCAGCTGGTGCTGCTTTGCTGACTGCAAAGGAAAACCAAACAAAACACAACAATCTTTAACTGAAGAAGTCTCAGCTCTCTTGTTCCATGCAGATGGTGCTGTTTACCAGTTATCTCTCAGTGCAGGAAGGAGACCAAAGCCTAGATGAATTACAGCTGGTTCAAACTAATCCAGACAGAAGCTGAAGTTAATGAGGAGAAGAACAGTAATTTGTTGAATTCTGTAATTACCATGATCTCATAGCTAGTCAAGCTATAGCCCCACTAATAGTCTACTCAGCATGCAAAAACTGCATCTTTGATACCCAAACTATAGTGTTGCCAAGAAAGTTTTCATTGTGAAGCGATTACAGACTAACCCCTCTCTAATTTCTGATTGGGAAAAAACACCTTATCTTTCCCCTTGAGAACGAACCTCCTATTTTCCTCTGTCAGGTAGGACATTACAACTGACTGGGCTGATCCACTACCTGGGTTGGAAGGGTAGGTCATGCAGGAACTGAAAATAACACATTATGAACAGGCAGCTGCTGAGAGAAGAGACAGGCAAGTGACTACAGTCCAGGTACTCTGTATCTCAGGGTTATAACTGGGTGTCCCCCACTTCATCCAGACAGATCTAAACTTTGTGTTGGGAAGGTACCAAATCTTGGTTGCTTTGTTTGAGTCCTCACTCACCAAGTGACACTTCTCAGAACATCTGCAGATGAATACAAACAACATGTAAGATGACATCACTTGTATCAGGAAGGGTCTAGATAGCCCCATGCCATGCGAGGTGCACACTTCTTCATAGCACAGCAGCTTGAAGGAAGAATATGGTAATATGACCAAATAAAATTTATCTTGCTGTGGATAAATGAAGAGCAAATGA
The DNA here is from genome assembly GCF_017639655.2 of Falco naumanni. NCBI lineage: Eukaryota > Metazoa > Chordata > Aves > Falconiformes > Falconidae > Falco > Falco naumanni. The sequence continues at coordinate 48,610,348 of NC_054057.1, read as the reverse complement.
AAGACCTAATTATCAGTTGCACACATATCTGTGGTTTCTGGGTGTAAAGGAGTTGTCTCTTGATGAGCTTCTACATGAAGCTGCTGGCTGCCAGCAGAGCTGTGCTGCAAACTGGAGCCACATCTGTGTACATAAGACCTTCTGTTTTTCAAAAGCAGCATTTCTAAAGGTTAGTAGACAAATATCCCCCTTTTCTATTGTAAATTCAGCCGAGTGTATATAAAATGCACTGCTATTCTTGACAGAGTAAATTACTAAAATTTTCTTAGCCACCAAAGTGAGTATAAATGTTAGTTTTGCATGAAAAAAGATGCACAGATTTTCATACACTTACTTTACTTCAGGTACTCAGGTGTTACTTACTGGAATATGCTGACCTCAAATCATAATCTTTCAGTCATTTGAATATCCTTTTCTTTCATAGCCCGAGAATTTATAGAGACCTTAGCAACTACAAGAATATTTTTATTTGCTGATTAATGAAGACATATTAGAACTCTTAGACTTAAATGCCATTACTGGAAGAAGGCAAAAACCTGACTCATACTAAAGAAATACATGAGAAATCAAATAGTGATGGAAGGAGGCTTAGGCAAGACACATAACAGTCACTTTATTGACTTCCAAGAAATTGCAAGAGTTAGAGAACTGATAGAGATAAAAAAAAAGAAAACCTTCTAGTACCCATTTCAGGGACACTAAGTCAGACAAACTCTGTCAGGAGTCATTGATCCTGCTCTTGAGCAAAGCAGCGGACAAGATGATCTCCAAAGGTCTCTTTCCAGCCCCATTTTCCAGCATGTGGTGTGGTGAGACCCAAATTTCCTTGGGAGGATCAGGTGACAGAGCAGCAGGACAGAGCAGCCTCCTTCCTGTGAAGCTAGCCATCAAGCTTGGGAAAACTATTTACAGAGCTGCCAGTGTAGACAATTTTAATAAGCAGAATTATTATTGCTTTGATTATTATTTTTTTCCCCACTATGCTTTGTTGCAAGCCTATGCTAAATACCTTCAGGCAAGGTAAGTCCTCAAGGGTAATATTAGAAATCTTACTAGATTAATGCACAATTTCACTGAGGTTGTTGCTGCCTGCAGATGAGAGTAAATTTTTTAATCCTGATCATACTGAGTCTGAAGTACAACTTTAGAAGTCTGAAAGTGAGGGGGAGCAAGGACCATTTTGCAGAGAGCCCTGCTCTTTCTTTTCTGCAGAGTATCCGTATTACATTGTAGAGTTGCCTGATTTTAATTTCCTATTTCAGTAAAAACAAAAGATCCAATTATATGCAGTTCTTCATTTATCCAAAAGGAAGTTGTTAGGGAAAAAAAAAAAATAATCACACACACAAAAAACCCATAACAACATATAAAAGACCAGAGTTTCCTGAAAAATGTAATTTTATATCCTCAAGTTGTGTTCCTTTGTAAAGAATTAAAATGTTGGCATTTCTTGACAGGCAGAGTGATTACTTGATAAGATTACACAGATAAAGTGACATTCATCATTTTTCACACATAATTAAATACAACAAAAGTAATATTTTAAATAGATAAGCAAGCACACAATGGGTAATTATGTGTATGGAGCTTTCTGTCTTACAGTGTATAGTGCTTAATTAGACCTTAAGGGACAGTGCAAATTTGCTAATCATATGTGCAAGTCATAGCCAGCATTTTGTACCAAAGTTCCAGACTCCTGCCTACATCTGCACATAATTTGCTTATTAGTTTAAATGCACAGTTTCAACTCTTTAACATTCCGTTTTGATTGGTTTTGCTATTTTAATGGGATAATAGCATCATTCATAATCAATGTTCTCCAAATGTAAATGATTTTAATTGTTCACACATAATAGCGTTCTCTATTAAAAACACATACTGATGCATAGTTGAGAAAATTAATTTGCTGTGTTTGTTACTATAATGAAATAAAAGTTTTTCCAATTTAATGAATTCAGCAGTAGATTTCATAACTTCATTATGAACACAAACTCAATTTTCTGGGGGTAACTTACCATTAGTTCAAATGAAAAGATTCATTCTATGGAAAATTCAGGAGTCACTGGTTCTATTTCTTGGGGTCATTCCAATTAATAAAAGGAGAAATATTTAACAATGCCATAGAGTGAGTATTGTGACATGCAATTGAAATAATTCTTCCTGCGTCTTGAATTTCAGAGTTTCCCTGGCTGAATTGCTATTTTTTAAAAAGTTTCCCAAGGGAGGAAACAGGAAAAAATAGTGACAACATCATTTAACTATTTTAATACTAGATTATTTAAGTTCCTTTTGTATCTTCTATCATGAACTTGAAATCAGTGGCCTTGGTTTTGTTCAGCAGATCAACAGACTTGCAGAGCTCATCACAATTCAGCTTGAAGAAAATGAATTACCACATTGAAAAACTATACACTTTGAATGCACAGATGTAGGAAACATCGATTCTGAGGCTTACTTAATGAGTAGCACACTTAGTTACTTCACCACTGTTGGGTATAAAACTGGATATTAGTACTGAGCTCTTGCTCCGTAGTATGAAACAGATTATGGTAGGCCAAAATTGACAATAAATTTAATCCGATAGCTGACATCTGACATATAGTTTGGGGCCTTATTTTGCTAGCTGTGATAGGTTGACCTTGGCTGGATGCCAGATGCCCACCAAACTGCTCTATCACTCCCCTCCTCAACCAGACAGGGGAGAGAAAATATAATGAAAGGCTCGTGGGCTGAGATAAGGACAGGGAGAGATCATTCAGCTACTACCGTTACGGGCAAAACAGACTTAACTTGGGGAAATCAGTTTAATTTATTACCATTGAAATCAGAAAAATCACATTCCCCCACCTCTTCCTTCTTCCTGGGCTTAACTTAATTCCCAGTTTCTCTACCTCCTCCCCTGCAGTGGCACAGGGGACAGGGAATGGGGTTGTGGTCCGTTCATCACATGTTGTCTCTGCCAGTCCTTCCTCTTCACACTCTGCCCTTGCTTCAGTGTGGGGTCTCTCCCATGGGACACAGATCTCCCTAAACTTCTCCAACCTGAGCCCTTCCCACAGGCTGCAGCTCTTCACACACTGCTCCAGTGTGGGTTGCTCCCACGAGGTGCAGCCCCTCAGGAATCAACTGTTTGAGCATGGGTCCCCACGGGACCACACGTCCTGCCAGCAAACCTGCTTCAGCATGGACTTACCATGGGGTCACAGCCCCCTCTGGGCATCCCCCTGCTCTGGCGTGGGGTCCTCCAGGGGCTGCAGGTGGGGATCTGCCCCACCGTGGGCTCCCTGGGCTGAGGGCACAGCTGCCTCACCGTGGGCTTCACCAGGGGCTGCCGGGGAACCTCTGCTCTGGTGCCTGGAGCCCCCCCGCCTCCTCCTGCACCGACCTGGGGGGCTGCAGGGCTGCTGCTCTCGCACAGTCTCACTCCTCTCTTCTCCTAGAACAGATTTTTTTTTTTTTCCTTTTAATATGCTATCCCAGAGGCACTAACACTATTGCTTATTAGCTCAGCCTTGGCCAGCAGCAGGTCTATCTTGGAGCTGGCTGGCATTGGCTCCATTGGACATGGGGGAAGCTTCTGGCATCTTCTTATAGAAGCCACATCTGTAGCCCCCCCTGCTACCAAAACTTTGCCATGCAAACCCACTACATTTGGACTTAAAATCAAGTTACTAATCTTTGGAGCTCTGAGAATGAAACCCTAGGGCTACTAGAAAAGTAATGAGTTAGCATGGCTAAATGAGAAGTCTATTCTTGAACGCTGATTTCTCAAACATTCCTGAACTATTCTGTATGTCCCGTTTCCAATTATCTTTTTTTTTAACTTTTTTTTTTTAAAAAAAAATTTAATGAGGAATTTTCATAGATTTCTGGCCTCCTGAAATCCTTCCTGGAAAGCAAATCCTGGATTAAAGATTGTAGGTCTCAATTAGTCAACTGTTTCATATGTGTGTTTTATGCAATTTAACATTCCTGCTCATATTCACCACTCTGCCTTTCTGGAACATATAATTTAGTTAAGTATTAGATTCAAAGCACAGATATGAAACAGTTTATGTATCAGGTCAGGATTAATCGTATAATCATCATGCCTTCACACAGAACTATAACTTTCACAGCCTTTTTTTCTTCTTTTTTTTTTTTTTTTTTTTTAATCATGTTTTTTTAGTTTGGGGACTTTAATTCATACCTAACTATAAAGCATATGGGTTGTTCTTAATGAAATCAAGTAATACAAAGTTCCACCCCATTAAAATTATACTGCCAAACTCCAAGCTAAAGGCAGTTTACTATATTGAGTTATTCCTGTGATTCAAGAAAGGCTGAAACTGTTGAATTTACAGGGGAACATTCAATACCAACGTTAGAGGGCTGAGATATGTATATGTTGAACAAGTGGATGGCGAATTCCAGGGAGGAAAAATAAGTCATTGTGTTCAGCTCTGAATGTGATATTGGATAGTTCACAAGGTACCTCATTCTCATTCATCTTCCTGACATCGTGACTGGTTTTGTAAATTTAGTGAGTTAGAGCAGTTAATAAAATTATCCTGACATTTTAACATTTAGCCAGAGTGAATGGAAGCTTCAGATGACTTTTTTTTCTCTGTGTGTGTGTGTGTGTGTGTGTGTGCTTAAGAAAAACGACACACTCTTGGACACTCCCCAATTCTTTGAGTGTGATAAAAATTTTCTATTTATAGGAAAATGATACCACTTCAGTAGACTACTATAAATGTATGTGGTATTTGCAGATTATTGCATTGAGAGGTTTGCATTGAAAGGTCATCTTCAAGTATCTCCCAGTCTTTCATAAAACTCCAGTTTTCCATGGAATCTGGTTATTAGCACCAAAGCAACGCATTATTTAGCTACATATTAATTTTATCTCACAGTAATCCAATTTATTAACTACACGGTTAAATGAAAAACAATCCTCTCCTGAGCATAGTCCGAAGGCATAAATTTAAAGTTATATTATCACTCATAACTAACTCAAACTTTAACGTATAAGTACATATAATAAATAAGCAAACTGTGTGCTCCAACATTGAGTTTACTTTGCTCTCATTTCTTTCCCCAAGGCATAAAGAAAATTTACTTCAACTTATTATATTACCACCCTTTTCACCTCTCTCAAAATCCATCCATGAATGGACCTTTCTTTTTCCCGTCATTACAATTCCATAAACATCTGTTTGCTTCTCTCTTTAGCCCATACAAAGAATCCAGCATATGAAAAATATTGAAAGAAGTGGGTTTTATTCATTTTAATTGGAGAATTGTGAGAAGGAAAGTGCCTGCATAACCAAGCTGCCTGTGTTACAAATTGCATGTTAGACTAGAGGATGATTTCTGGCAGGATCTTTATATTTTCTTTTTCCCCAAAACACCCAGCATCCTAGTTCTTAAAAATAACAAAAAGAGTCTTGGTGATGACAAGGAAAAGAAAGTTGCTTATAAAAGTTTCCTGTTACTGTTACTTGTGTACAGTTAGCAGACAGGGGTGAGGGTAAAATAAGATCACAAATGATGATATAAATAAGAAATTAAATGTCAGTTCCATAATGAGACCTTTAAGGAAATCGTTGGACTTTCAGATGAGAGCAGAAATATATTTCTTTCCTTCTTATAGTAGGATTAGAAACTAATGTTTCACATAAACAAAAGCCACTCTCTAACATGAGCCACCCTTCGTAATGTTGCACTTCCTGAGATTGATTTACACACAGAGGTAGAAGGAAATTTAGATTTTATACTTTGTGCTTCTTTGCCTTTTGTCCTTTGGGGAGAGGGAATCAGCCTCCAGGCTCCAGTGGATTTCCAGCTAAACTCTACAAAACTTTGTAGTACATTTTAAAAGTAAGTTTTGTGTAGGATCTATAATAAGGCATTTCAGGTCAATTCATTAATCAGTTCTCTTAGGAATGCTTTAATTACAGTGTTCTGAAACCAGAGGGAAAAATGGTAAATACTGTAGAACCAACAGACCAATATTGCTAATTAATATGGATTGCAGGAGAAAGTGTTGACTTAAAAAGCCTTGGATGAATTCTCAGAGGGATAATGAATTATGATCAAGGGGGATTTATTAAAAGTAGACTTGCAAACAATACTAAAATTCTATGCACTTTCTAACACCTTTAACTCACTTTCAAACTTTTTACAAACATTAATTAATTGTCCAAACATTTTAATAGCTTGAGCAACCACTATTATCCCAACTAAATAGACTGACACCTTATCAAATTGACAGGCTTGCCCAAAAGGCAATAGTATATCCATGGCAGACTTGGGAACTGATATTGCCTGTGTTTTGTTGATTTTTTTTCTTAGTTGCAGTATGCCAGACCGCTTTCCTTTAGGGCCTGATCCAAAACCTACCAAAATCAGGAAAAGCTGTTCAGCTGACCTCATGGGGCTTTGAATTGCCCACAAAGAGACATATCAGACTGTTAGTCAGGGCTACTGCCAGTAGAAATATTACATTGCAATGATACAGAAAAGTTGTGGTATTGTGGGTAAGGACCAATTGTCCTTTCTCCTACTTTAGGGTAGTATTTGAATGGCAAAAGAAAATCTCAGGGGGAAAGTACAGTTTATGATGGTTTCCCCCTGCAGCACTGGACCAGTGCCTCAGTGTGGTATGATGACATGCCATACCCCTTTTAATTTTTTTTGGTATGAAATAAAAAAGTAAGATCTTATTAATTAATCAATTCTAGATGCTTTGGTTACAGGACCAAAATAGAATTGGGAAATCCAACATGATTCAGATGAAAAACTGACAAATGCATATGTTATTTTGTGTACAAAAGAGTGTATAAACAGCTAGCTCTGTTTTTTGTTGTTTGGTTGTTTTTTTTTTTTTATTTTAATAGTTTTGTGGGTTTTTCTAATAAACCATTATTTTAGCCCAAGCTCTGAATAGAAAATCTTATCTCTAGTTCTGGGAGAGTTCTTATAGCAAAAAGATTGCAGCTGATCTTGCAAAATGGAGCTCTAAATGGTCACCAGAGGGCACAAAATGCCTTTGAATAAGTAGAAGTGGGAGATGTACAGCAACATCCTCATACTTGGTCCCTGAAGCCAAGTATGTAAAATCCCATTTTTTCATGTTTAAATAGCATTTTGTTGTGTTCAAAAGTAAATAGTGCAACCTAATGTCATGTCTTAACTCTCATTTGAAACTGGACAGACATATTTGCCTTGGTGTATAAATCCAAATTAACATACATAGAAATTCCTGTTCTGTTCCTTTGTTTGAGAACTGACCCCCAATTTATAAAGGTGTATCTGTAGCTTTAAGGTATTCATGGAGCAATTCATACTAAATAATTTTAGCCTGTGAAGGCCCCACTCATTTCAAAGGTTCACCCACTGTTGCTTCTCTACTGGTGGGGCACAAAACAAAGAGGAATTACGACCATGGTTAGTTCCCTTTCCCTGAGGTGTAAAACTGCTTTGTCACAAGCTACTTACGATGCAAATTCATAACTGTCCTTGGCTACAATCTCTAGCAGTGCTGAACTTCTAGTCTTGCTTTGTAGCTACCAAGAAGCTAAAAGCAGTAGCATGATGAGGTCTGGCAAGATATACAGCTTTTCTTTCAACTCTTTGCTTTATGCTCTCTTTGGCTAGCATGTGCTATCCAAGCTTAAGTAAAGCACTGAGTCCATAAGTGATAAAATATGTTCACTGACAAGGTCTATGATTAAGACACGTGGTAAAATGTTTGATTTTTAGAATATTGCTTATCACTCTCCTTCCTCTACTGTGGCTGTGACTACCTAATCAGACAGAAATGCAGCATGGGTAATGTATAAATTTCCCTTTGTCCATCTAAAATGAAGTGGAATAAAATATAATGAGGTCATGGGGTAAGGATTTGAACTATTGTACTGACGACAAGGTCTGGAAAAAGCATGCAGTGGGTATAAATAAATCCACTGTTGAGTTTAGATGGAAGCCTGTCCAGCAAAATGTCAAGTTAGGAAAATATACTGAGCCCTTACTTCATGAATAAACTCCAGTTGTGAAAACAGTATGAGCAGAATCATATTTGTAGGATGTGGATACATAATACATTGCTCTAGTGCTAATGATTGTTTCACCGTTTGTTGTTGGCATCACTGACATTAACAGGCTATTAGTTCAAAAAGTTTCTCTTCAGTGTAGTTAAGGCCTTTGTTTATGGTGCTGAAGGTCCAAGGTTCAATCAGCCTATGGCTATTGCACAGATATTGTACTCCAAGATGCGTGCTAATATCAGTGCTATAAGGTAAAAGAAACGAGATTCTGATGAAATCATTTTTAGATTTCAGTATCAAGTACTGCGAGGAATTACAAGGCAATTCCCTAAGTGACTAGGAAAGTCTTCCAAATTAAACATGCTGTTAAACTAGATTAAAATGACAAAAAACAGATAAGTCAGATTAAAGTCTGATCCTACTCCAACCTTAATTCACACTGCTGTAAAATTATATCATTACAGCATGCAGAACAGAGAATTAATGATGAAGTGCCAGCTTTAAATTTAATTTCCTCACATTTGCCAGTTTCAGATTATCTAGTGCTAACAGCATGACTGATGCTTCACAGGCATGCCTGAAAATAAATTCCTCTAATCCAGGACCTCTCCTGCCAATATCTCAGCTGTCTCATGTGGTCCACTGAGTGGGTAGATTGGGGACCCAGCAGAATAGAGGGATGTTGGAATATAACACTAAAACTAAGGACCGGTAAAATATATACAGATTTGAGATGTGAAATTAGACAAACTCAGATTAGATGTGAAGAACTAAAATGTTCTTTTGTTTCTACTTTAAGTACCACCTCTGGAAGTGTCGCCTGAGAGAGAAGCCTTCTGATCAAAGCCAAAAATCTGGGCCTGTGTTTCTGTAATGGGTTGAAAACCATGGTAATGTACTTCAGCACACGTGAGATGATGCTCATGTGTGTCTTCCTCTCACTGTAAATACAGTCACACGTGTGCACAGAAAAAGGAGAGGAAATTTAGCTACCGCCAAGTGCATGTATTTGAGGCACTGACTATATTTACTTTTCTACTTCACAGATGTGCCGTGACAGGTTATTTTTCTTGCTAGACCTCCTATAGCCTGCCTGAGTCACTCCTTGGTTCAAATGATTTTAGCTGGATGCCAGCTCCACATTCAGACCTGCCACAATCCATAGCCAATTGTGAAGGATGTTAGAACTTCATTCAAACCCTCCGTTTAGCTGAAATTTTCATTGAGACCCTCACTTTTGAAATCACAAAATAGTGTTTTCCTTGTACATGGTGACTGCTGTATGTGACTCAATAGATTTTTAGTCTGTGGGAGAATTATGTAAATAAAAAAGACTAAATAAACAAGCTTAGCATTCACTAAATAAAGCAACCGCAAACCATCTAGGCTATAAGTCAAACAAACAAAGAAGTCTTGTAATCTGCAGGAGACCACAGATGAACTTGGGGATAGGTTGATGGAAGAGCATTATTGAAGGTCGTCTTTGTGGAGAAGGAATCACACCCCACACAAATTCCTCTTTCCATAGGATACTGCCCTTTTCTTAGGAATTTCGACTGTCCTATATTGGTTGTTATGCTGGCAAAGTGAAAACACAGAATTTTAGCCTAGACTACACAAAGCTAGAATAAAAAATCAAAAAGAAAATTACAAGTACAATGTCTCCAAAAGAAGGAATATATTGAATTTGCTTATTCATCAGCCATCTTAACCTTTGCTTTTAAATATTTGAAACCTGGGGGACAGATTGTTGTAAGAATTTATCCATTTTTTAATTTTATTTGTATAAGCAATTAAAAATGTTCAAGATTTAGAAAATTGTGACATACAAATATGTTTTAAAGCAGTTATTTTAGAACAAAATATGCAAATTTCATGCTACTCGTGTAAAAACCTTATTTTCTTAGTCTTAACCATCTTGTTATTTAGGATAACCTATGTTACCAACAGAGTGAATGAGGAAAATTAATGTATAAGAGAGAGACAGACATAAAACCAGCCTGCTGAGCTATTTAAATTAACATATAGGCATGTGTCCTCCTGATTAGGAGGATCCCTTACTCAGGGATGTAGGAGCATACCCTGGGAGTGAGAAAGGAAGTCTCTGTCTTTGCCGCTTCAGGCAGAAAGATAGCTAAGGTGAATGACTTTATGTCTTAAAAATTAGAGATTTTGTAAGCAAGGATGGAGACAGGGGCTCTACATCCTGCATCTCTGAATACTGGTACACAATACATAAATCTAGGCCAACCTGTTCCCGAGAAGCATCCTAACCACTGCTTTCTTACTCAGGAAATTGGTTAGAACCCCTGATTTTCACACCAACTTACAAGGCACGGTTAAAAGAATATCCCCAAGATTCCTGATGCACTCTGAATGTCAGAAATTGTGTTCACATCTCTTTTGGGTAGAGAAAGAAACCTGAACCTCAATTTACAGTGCCTCTTTTGATTGCTCCCACCACAGGAGCAGTTGGCAAAAGAACATTAAAAAAGGCCAAACCCTTTCTCCTTCTGTGTTTTCTGTGAGGTCCTGCCTACCAAAGCTGTTCTGAGAGAAGCTTCTGCCTCAAGGCTTTTAGAGGAGATGAATACAGTGATGCCAGTGAACACTTAGCTACACCCCATGGCCAGGGCAGGGGCAGTTCTGGATATGTCCACTGAAATCTGCCTTCCAGGCACAAGTGAAAGTTGAGTGCTAGTTTTAAGAATCTACATTTTGGATTTCAGCCTTTATGTTACTTTCTCCTTCATCTTTAATCAGTCGAGTAGGAAGGCAGAAAACCCTGCCCTCGCTGAATCATAGTGTATGTACTTCAGATGTACTTCATTACCTTCTCGTGCTTTCCCAATTGCAACCAAAACGGGTGCTACAGAAATGAATGAGATGAGAATGTTTAAAAAGCAAGTAACATTCAAATAAAATAATAAAAAAAAGAAAAAAACACATATATTTTGCAGTATTTCAGTGTAAGATCTGAAATGCATTCAAGTTTCGTTCATCTTAGCAGCTGCTTGAATGTGACCACAATCAGCTCTGATGCAGAAAACAGAAGTACGTGAATTAGGAAAGACATTTATAGAATCAAAAAGGAAACTGGAAAATGCCACCTCCCCACATTTTTCTTCTACAAAAATCCTTGTTTCTCTGAAAGGTGGAATTTTTTTTGGAAGTGGGTGGGGCGGGGGGAAGGATTTGCAAAGTCACTGCAGCCTTGTCCAAGATGAATTGCTACCTCCCTACCACAATATGAACAACAGTGTCCTTATTCATCCATTTCCTGAATGGAGAACAAGAAAAGCCAGAAGTATTCACATAAAATTGTAATTGGACCCTACAATACTTCCAAAAACAATGGGAGCTAGAAGGGGAACATAATGATTCATTTTGGCTACTCTGTCATATCATTTGTTCTTCCTTAGCCCTATAAACTGGTACATAATGACTTCTAGAAATACAGGAAAGTTAGAAACAGAAACCAGATGCTTAGAACTCACAACACCTTTCCCTTATTTCCTCTGAGTTAAAAAAGAAATCATCAGCATTTGTGAATGTAACCTTCTAATATTAAAATGAAATGTTTTCTAGTAGCTGATTGTGACAGTAACTCTTCATTTCCCCCTTTCTGTTCTCAAGTAGCAAATTGGTATGACACAATGCAGAAATGTTTTCAGACGGCCTAAAAAGCTTAAAGTGTATCTGCAATACATTAGTTTCTGAAAACTTAGATGTCCATATAATGTGTCCATATCTGTAAATTTCTGCAAGAAAACTAATCCAAGCAGATTTGAGCTAACATCTGTCTACAATATCAGCTACTTAAGTCAACATATTGGTCAGGACTGTTTCTAGAGAATAAATTGAAAAAGATGTGAAATCAAAATGAAATAAAAATGAACAACAGTTACAGTAAATCATATAGAAAATTGGTTTCTGATCTTTAAAAGTTTACTACAACTTTTTCTTCTTTTTCTTCTACTATTTCTTTCTGTTCGGCTACTTCATTCTGTAATAAGTTAGAACAAAATCAAGGTTGAACAATTTTGTTTTGCAGAGACATTCAAAATCTTACATCTTGTCTTTGTGACTATACTGTATAAATACAATTTGGACTAAAAATTTAACAAATAACTACCCTAGTCAGCTTTACAGAAAATGGCATCTGGAAAAAAAATATTTTTACTGGATTAGGGCTACAATGCAACATATATTTTCAGATAAGCACCAGAATGTGCCCTACCAGCAACTCCTAAGAAACATCAAGTTTCATAGACCAAAAAATAAATTTTAAAAATTGCTGCTTAATATAGATTGATGAAGCTGATTTGGCTGCTGTACCTTACAAATCAACAATGTCACATTTGTCCAGATGTTAATAAGTTCCATTTTCACATAACATTCCCTAAGTGGCTCAGGCACATAGAGAATGTGCCAATTGCCCAAGGATGAAATGAAGAGAAAATATTTCATTTGCATACACTTACATTTGCTACCATGAGCTGTAATGGCCTCTACTGTGGTAAGCAATACTAAGCTCAGATGTTCACAGTTTATGGAGATAACCTTTATTTCAGTAGTGTGAAATCTATATGTAGCAGAAACCAAATACAGAGACAGATACAATCCCAACCTGACTAGAGGGTCACTGATTAGAAAGGCCCATAAGGTCAGAAGGCTACCCAACACTAAACCACGCTAAACACCAATCACCGCTTAATCAGTAAGGTTAAGACCAAAACACCTCCCCCTTCCTTCCTACCTTTACTTGAAACATCTCTATTCTAAGGGACTTCACATGATAAACAGCATCAATAATAAATTTCTTTAAAAAAAAATCAATCTAAATACTATTACATAAAAATTTAACTGGCTTACTCTTTATCAAAATTATATAATTCCTGCAATATATATTTTGATCTTTTCTTACAAATCTGAAGGCATAAAACTATTTTGGCTGGGAAAATAACTTTTGAGCAGAAGAAACAGATCTTTGGATGCATTTCTCTTTGGAAATTTCAAATTGTTTCATTTCCTTACAGTTTAAACAAAACATTAAATATTTGCAATCAAATCTCACTTCAGATTCCTCCATTATGGTCCTCCTATGATGCTTCATGTTTTTTTCCAAGTGTTTTCTACTAGCTGATCACTCCTGCTAGTCAAAAAGGTGAGGTAAATATTAATCTGACACAACAAGAGAAATATCACTCTCATTCTCCTACTGAAAACTCTGAGCTTCACTGGGAAAGATTTCAATATTCATATTTGGGAGGGGAAAACTTGATGTTTTCCCTCCTCCAGGAGGGGCAAAGCCATCCTCCTGGAGAATAAACCACCCAGAAACTTCCAGTCATCTCTGAAAATCACCCACCTCTGAAAAAATTCCCCAGTTTGTGTGCACCTGAATAACCAGATGAAAAGGGACAATAAGGACTGGGAACAAAGGGAGTCCCATATCCATTGGGATTTTGTGGCATTTTTCATAGATGTTACTTTATTTCTGATTCACTCCAGTAGCTTCTACTGTCATTCAAGCTCCTGTGACTTCAGGAGAAACTTCTATGTACAACAATTTTTGAAACAAAAGACCTTTGGAAATTGGTTAAGAGGAAATGGAGAAGGCAAAAGAAAGAAAAGCTGGATCAAATGAGGATAAACACCATTTGGCAAGTATTATGTTAGGTTACACCCCTATTAGTATTTTATAAATAATTACACAGATCAAGTTTCAGATCAATTAAAGACGAAACAATATCACCAATTATTTTAAGCTGCCTTAAAAAATAACCACTCTAGAGTCTGGCTCCACTATGTGTCTCTTGGAGTTTTCTAGTGTAGATGTGAAACACTACCAATTCACTGTGGCATGTTTTGAATTTATTTTGCAGTGTTATACAGTGTTATTATGCAAAACTCAAAATAAGTTGGAATCAGAATATCTGCGCAACAAAGACAGAACTTACATTGAACAATAAGATTATATGTATATCTATATCTTGAACAATGTTGAATTCAGTTTATAATAAAAGTCAAATTAACATTTCTCTTTTTTTCTTCAGAAAATAAAAGAAGTTCCAGTAAATGCAAGCAGACATTCTTGTCATGTTCCGTCTTCAGGCCCCTGAAGAAACAAGCTCTTTCAGTGTGTAAATTCAAGAGCTATAACACATGGACTTGACACAGAAGACTACATTGTCTCTTACAGAGACCTCATGGTCTTCCTTATCAATGAAGGTTTGCTTATTTAAAAAATAATATGCTGGGGTAGGGCTGAGTGGGGTGGTAGGGGATATGATCCAGTGGGTGAGCAAAATAGAGACAGATGGCAATGGATTAACTCTGGCATATTTCATTCCAAGACAGATTTTACATTTAGAAAATCATGTACTGCATACACTGACAAGAATTTGCCAAGTTTTATGGAATATCAATTTCTCTACATGTTCTATAAAGGACAAGATCGGAAGGTCAATGGATATAGATTCATATCTCTATCAACTTCAGTACCATGCTGATCCATATCAAGAGGATGTTGGGAGCATTTAATGAATATAAGACAGACTCATTCTGTATAATCTAACCTCTATATAAATATTGTTACTTCACTTTGATTTTGTTATTATTAAAGTATATATAATTGAGTGTTTAAATAAATCAACATTTAATTTATTTATGAGATTGGCCCTCACTTGTTTGTTGTAGTTAAAGCAAGGAGAGACTCCCCATTATTCTGGCAAAAAGGACAGTGATAGTTTTCCTGTAGACTTAAAGTCAACATACGGCAAGCAGTTCTCTTGCAATGAGACATCCTAATGTGTCCTACAAAATTGAAAGCACTAGAGAAAATTAATGGGAAGGGATACTCCCTTCAAACATTGCAGACAAAGTTTCACTTCAGTTTATTCTTACTAATAAATCTCATAGGTATTAGAAAGAAAAGTTAATGTTAAATTGCACTTAAGGCAATTTCTAGATAAATTTATCTTAAAAGCCAATGACAGATGATTCTATTTAGCAACAAAAGGCTGCTTCAGCAATTCTATTGGATGATTGCTGCTCTCTGATTAATTACGCAGGATTTTTCAGCAATGTCAGAGTGTCCAGGGGAGGACAGAATTCAAGGTAAGCACACTCTTATATGTGTTATTTTGTGTCAGCACTCAGAGGTCTGACACGCTATGTATCCTGTATGTTAAATGAAGGTATGAAACCTCATAGAAAGATTTATATCAGTGGCAAATGTATAATTATTCAAAATCGATAGGTTTCAGAAGCAGTTACGTATTTTTCATTTTAAGAAATAACAGTGAGGAAAATACATGTGGAAATTATTAGAGCATTGTTACACCTGCACTGATGTGTTGGTTCTATTTCAACTCGGGCAATGTTTAGAAATAGAAGCTGACTATGCTATGGTTAAATACAAAACATGTTGTCAGTATAGGAAAGAAAATCAGTGGTTTGCAAATCCACGAGCTCACTTTACAGGTGAAATACTGGCTTGGCCCACATAGTGTTTCCCAGATGTCCACAACACAAGGGAAGAAAAGTGTAAGAAAAACAAACCCATTTGTAGCTGTGTTTAACAGTTGAAAGACTCTGATACCCCAGAACAAAAGACACAGACAAAAGCCAGATTATCTTCTGATTCATCTCAGTGAATCAAACGTATTTGTGCCTTTGCATGGGAAGTATGAATCCTACCTTTTAATTTCTGTCACCCGTGCTGAGGCACTATCATTTATGCTTCCTCATCTTCATATATTCACATATATTCAGACCACCGAATCACATAATTTTACCACAGGAAAAATATACTAGATACTAATAGAGAAAAAATAAAGTAGATGTTCTTACAGGAAAAATAATGGTATGATGCATCATGCCTTTACTGGACCATGAAACAGTAAATATTAGCCAAAATAAATATAACAAAATGTAATATGATTCACTTTAGCAATAATATTTAGACAAGCACCAGCAAAAAAAAAACCCAAAAAAACAATCATGTACGGCAGTTTATTAATAGCATGCTCAAGCAAAGATGAAACATCAGGTTAAGGTATTCAACTAATAGATCAATGTCATATTTTGTTAACAAGATCTGCTAAGAATAAATACCACACATAACAGCTTAGCTATAAAAAATAGCTAGGAATTGTAATTTAAGAGAAATGCTCATATTTAGTGGCTACAAATCTTGCATGAGACAAAAGCAAGTTGGTTATTGAGATGGTGGAAAGTAGCAGCATTTTTACATTAGGCTTTTCACTAAGTGGAAGTGGAGAGGAGGAAATGGAAAGCCTTACATTTAGTACAAAAGTGGCAGGAGGTACAGCGTAAGTAAAATGACTGATACAAATAACCATGTGCTGATACACAAGCATTCAAAGATGAGGATGTTGACATCACTTTAAATAAGACTGTTACATAGTTGACTGTTTACTTATTTTCATTCTATCTGATCATTTGAAGCCAAAATTAGATGAGGTGATTTTTGTCTTTAAGGCCAAATTACTATGAATATGCTAAACTCTTTTACCACCTTAACTTTGTGGCAGCAACACCTCTTCCACAAGTGCCAGTTTGTTTTATTTTTCTAAAGTATATTTGCAGTATATGAAGTTCACTTGCAATTCAAGTAATAACATTTGCTTCCCTTTTCCTTTCCTACCTACCTAATGCATTATATGTGTAGCTATGAGAAAAATGCTAGCTTTTTTGCTTTCTTTTGCAAAATCCAGAATAACTGCCCTCACTGCCCATGTTAAAAAACCACCATGGAAATCTTTAGGAGAAATATACAAATACTGAAGAAAAACCCGCTGTTAAATCCTAGATCCTATGCATAATCATCTTGGTTTTGCATCTCCTTTCCATGCGCTGACATACTAGCCTGTGAATAGAAAACAGAGAAGACATAGAAGTTAAACATCTTGCTGGGTTGAAATAGCTTTTCCAGTATAAGTTAAATATTTATAACAGCCCAGCTAAGCAAAAGTGCGCAGTTAACATTGAAGGGAGACCTTAAGAGGGAATATAAAAATACCACTACAGCCATCCCGTCTCTCAAAATATCATTGCTGTAATTGCCAGAATTATAGCTTGTGGTTACCTGCCACATTCTTTGGTGCTCAACTCATGGTTATTGTGCTGCCACAGTTTAAAACATTGGGTCAGAGCTGTTTTGCAATCCACATAATGGCATATGCACTGCATACAGTACTGTATCAAACAACAAACACAGGCCTTGAGGGAAAGTACGTTGAAACATACCCACATAACAAATGACATTTTAGATGAGTAGAAAACACTTCATACTGGATGTCATTTCAAAGGATGTGTCTTAACCTTTGGTTCTTAACCAGAGTGTAATAATAATATATATAAACTGAAACTTTCAACTTCTGTGATCACAAAAAAGACGAGAGAATTTCAATATATGGCCTGTTTCTCAAGACCTTTTCCCCAGATCTTGCCACTGACAATGAAGGCAACTTAACAGAAATCATGAGGGAACATATTAATACATAGGCCAAATTTATCACACTGTTAACCTTATTAAATGGCTTGATAATAGCAAGAATATTAAGTGTATTAAATACTTTCTGATAAGAAATTGATTTCTAACCCATTTTGTAAATTGCCTTTTTCCTGACAAATGATCACATTGAGGGACACACAAATCATGGTGTTGTGGGTGTTGTGGTTTTCTTTTTTTAATTAAACTGTTGTTGTTATTAATAGACTTAAACTTATTTTTAATAGGATATAATTAGTACAACAGTACCGATGCACCAGTGGCTTCTGGATGATGTTCTGAATTTCTTTGTTCCCCTTGTTGCTTCAGGTATGTATTTTTTGCATATAGTTGTCACCATCCCCTTGGGAGTGGTCTGAGTGATCCACATTGCGGATAATGTCAATATGTGCTGCTGGCCTTGGACAGTTTCAGCAGTTCTTGTTGTCCTGAGTTTATCAGTTCCAGGTTTAACAAGATCAGTAGTCTCTAGAGCTTTTCATTTCTTCGAAGACTTTCATATGCTTTCTCTCGTACTATTCCTCTCCTCACCTGAAGTTTTGTGGTGACTATTTATCCATTCATATACACAGGTACTTATAAAAGCCATCCATGCAAACTCACAGAGAAGTGTGTGAAAAGTGAAAGCCAGACCTGGAATCTTTGCCTTGACTCATGATGAAACATTGGAAATTGACAATTTTTTTCAAGGCACAGAAATAATTTCCACCTTAATCTAGTACAAGAACTTTTTATTTTCAGTGAAGATCATATGGAAAATACAGTGAACCTGAGCCATTAATCCTCATAATGAGTAATGCAGGTCTCTGAGCATGTACACCCACTGCAGAGTTGGTCCAAACATCTACCTTAAGTGTGAACAGCTGCAATTTCTGCTCAAGGTGGTTATGATGTGTGCTGTTCTCTTTTTTTTCCAGGTCCTGCAGTGAGCTCAGTCTGCCTGGTCATTCTAGCATGGGCATGGTAGAGAAAAAAACCTCAGGAACAGCTTCATGGTTACACTGCTTAACTGTCAGCCCACTCCCTGGACAGTGCTTGACCTTTCCAGGCAGTGTCTTAGCATAGCTCAGGGGTTGGCAACAGCTAGGGCGTGCTCCCAGTAGTCAACAGGAACAAAGGCAACTTCTCTTGAACAAGCAAGGACTTTATGTATGTGCAAGCAGTGTCATCTGAAGCCTGGGCAAGAAAATTTGTACATCCCATTTATTTACTGGCCCTTGCAGAGAAAAATCCTGCAAGTTATTCCCTCATACATTGAAACAAGTTTCTGCCCATTTGCATGTACAGGAGGCTTTTGAAAAGTAACACTGGTTTTATTCCAAAAGGTGCTTAAACTTCCTGCAAGTACAAATTTGCCCTCTTGGTGGCTACCTAATTCAAGATGCATTCTCTTGGCTCTTGGATATTTTTATAACACGTCTACTTTTTCTCATTCCGCTAAGTATTTTAGCTTTGACCAGACTCAGTAACACATTATTTTAATATCATTCAGAAAACAGAAATCAGTTTTTGCTCTGCCTATCAAATAGCACATTCTGGAGAAGCCTACCTCAAGTAAAAGATGGTTTTCCTTTATCAAACATCTTCCAGAGTAAAAGGCAATGATGTTTTTAAGCCCTAGGCTGATGAACTTGCCAGGAACATGGACTACCTAAGTTTAGTCCCTGTTTATCATAATGCCCTTTGTCCAATTTTCCTTGTTTCCCAAGTTGCTTTATGGCTGGAGGTAGAGAAGGAGAAATGCTGTGAAATGTTTCTGTGCCCCAGTCTTAGAGCTCAGGGTATTGTGTTATTGACAGAAAAGAGTCATTAAATTAAA
Source organism: Falco naumanni (assembly GCF_017639655.2). Lineage (NCBI taxonomy): Eukaryota > Metazoa > Chordata > Aves > Falconiformes > Falconidae > Falco > Falco naumanni. Next base: position 48,590,958 of record NC_054057.1, on the reverse strand, counting down.
AAAGATAGCATGTAAAATTTATGAATGACTGATGAGCAAACAGATTGAAAACATGTCAAAGCTGAGCAGAAGACTGTTGCAAGATTATGTAAAAGAGTTTACCGATGATCACTTCATGTTTCTATAGGCTTGTTACTGTTAGCTGAAAAATGATCCAGTGAATCCATGTGTTCCCAGACATCCCAAGCATTACCTTCCCTTTTTTTGGACTGGTACCACCAAACCTCTGATCCTAGTCAGGTTCATAATCGTTGTGAAGGATGTCCATCAAAGCATGAAAGAAGCTAATATAGTTGTGAAAAGAACATAAGTCCTTTCCATTAACAGTCATGGAAATGTTGTTTGGTGTCAGACTGACTAATTATGTAGAAACATAGTGAACTTTGTACATAGTCATGATGCACACTATTTTCTTGAGTTTGCTTTTTGTTTAGCAGTATATATATGGCATGGAAACATAAGCAAAGGTTTATTTCCTCAGTGATTTTTTAATGTTCAAATCCTATTATTTTCATAATGTTAGTTTTCCTTTTACCAACTACTAGCACAAAAGTGAAAACTGAGGTCCAAAGGGTGTAGAGGAATGAAGGCAGTGGGTTGATTAGCATTGATAATATGCAGCTGGGGCCTTGCCTTGAAGGCAGTGGGTTGATAGACATGGATGATGTGCAGCTGTAGCTCATTCTGGCTAAGTGGTTAAATAGCCCTGAGGAGTGTGGGAGAGGGGGTTGGATGCAGGGGGAGCAGAGTGGTCTGGCTTCCGGAGGGAGGAGAAATGGCACAGACAGTAGAATCTGACCAATGGTTAAAGCCTTGTTGCAGCAAAAGGGTTTTGGAGCCAATGAAAGGTTTGCTGCCGATTCAATTGAATTATAGATCAGGTCATTCTTCTGTGGAGAGAGGAGTAGTGTAATGAATGTGCCTATTTTTGCGTAGAACACAGAGCAGAAAATCAAAGTTGTGCACTATCAGTATAGCTAAAGCACTAATTATGTTAAGTAGACAGTTGCAACCATTAGCTGTAATACTATATAAATATAGCATGAAACCAAGACATTTTGGGTGTACCCCAAAAGTAATGTTTATTGTCATAGAAGTTCAAACAAGAAATACAGTCTTTGAGTCATGTTTTAAATATCTGACTTTTACTAAATGATATGGCATGACTTATAATCAGTTCACATTTGACTGTGGCTACTATGACAGTCACAGTCATTCTGTAACTTTATGCTGCAATGTTTCTACCCCAATACCTTCATTCATACCTACCAGGTCTGAGCAGGTTAGTGTGAAGATACCTGACCTGACCTAAAATGGATCAGTCTGGGCTTCATTTTAGCCAAGGCAATACAGAAATCATACTAGGTCAACAGAGCTGGCAAAGGTAAAGTGTAAGCATACTTATACTTAAAGCACATCCATTTTGTTCTTTAGAGGGAAAAAAAAAAAAAAAAAAAGGAACTAAACTAGAGAAAGAAAAACTACTAATCCAAGACACGTTTAAGGCCATAGTGAAGGTGAAATTTTTAGAACCTCCATTAAGCTATTTTGTCTGGGAATTGATAAGACAATATATTCCTGAAATGAGAGTGCTAAATTACAGGATGTAATAGAAGTAAGTAAGCACTATAGACTTATGTAAAACAGTTGAATTAAAAAGACCTCCAAATATGTTAAGATAGAAAAACAATCAAAACAACATAAGCTCTGCTGTTTTACAAGGTAATGATCCCATGAAATAACCATGCAACCATGAATGATGGATATTAATGTTTGAAATCCCAGATTCAGTTGACCTAATTTATTTAATCCTGTTTGATTTTTTTCTTCTTTTTTCACACAAGGTTTTTTACCAAAGTAAAACCTTGAAACTCAGAAATTAATCTTATGTTCCACTCCACAATATGTATTGTTTATTTAGGCTTCAACCCCAATGACAAATATGTGTACTTCTAGATTTGCATCAAAACCAGCCAATCTTGCATTTGTCCTGGGGATTTGTGTTTAAAGATAAAGGTTTACTAAAATGAAACCATAGGGGGAAATGTCGATGAGAGGAATAGCAAAAAAAAAAAAAAAAAAAAATCTCCAGGTTTTAATTTATTGTTCATGTCTAGATGTTTAAAATATTAAAACCCATTTGTTTCTTTTTACAATGCTAAAATTAAGCAAGAGTTTCAGTTTTCTTTTGAGACAATAGTATCTCACTGCACCCTCTTAATACAAACATAAAGATAAGAACTGCACAATAACTGAGTTTTAATTTAATCAGTTACACTAGGATTTCGTTTCTTAAATTAAAACCTAATTTGAAGGAGGTTTTTTTTCCCCTTCTAAAGCAGAATGTAATTCAATAAGTTTGCATATTTATGATTCCAGTTTATACTGGATAGCTGGTGGAACAATCTAATAAAAATATTGCCTCTGCTGAAGCTCCACCCACTGCTGGAATTATTGAGTAATTGGTCTTGTCATTCAGCAGCAGCTAAGTTCCCTTCTCTCCACAGTACAGAAACTTCCAGCCTTCTCCATTATTCTCCAAATGAAGCCTGCCTCTTGAATTCTACAAATTTTTTCACAATGAAAATCTTCCCTGCTACAGATACAAACTTCATTCATTGAATGAATTCAGCACAAATATAGAACATCATGAAATATTACAGAAGAAAAGTTGCTGAAAGCACTGTGGTTTTTCTTCTACATAAAGCATGTATCACCACATACTTAATCAACATAGGTATGCTAGTAAGGCTTAGAAGGTTCTACTAATATACAGTAAAAAACTGTTTTCAAATACTACATTAAGGCAAGTATATACAAATTCAAATATATTTAGACTAATCTGTGCTCCAGCTCTGAATAATGGATGTCCTTCTGACAATGGAGAGTGATCTGTCCTTTCAAGAAGGAAAATTTTGTCTTAGTAAAGATACTCTGAAATTATAATTTTGCTCCATTATGAGATGAATCATTCACTCCTTTTTTTACTTAAAACCAGATTCTGATGAAAGATTAACAGAAATAGCTGAATTAATCACTTGGTCCGTCTCCATAAACTAGCTTCAGAATTTTCCCACCTAAGAGCACACTAAAACCTGGGAGTTTGGAAACTTTGAGGCTACCATCTGATAAACAACTGAATTAGCCACCTACCCATTCATTACTATTCATTTAACCCAGAGATGTAATCATTTGTCAGAGAATTTCTGGGAGAATCGCCCCCAAAATTTTGTAGCGTACAGAGATTCTGATGTCACTAGTGAGTGAGTTTCACATATTCCTCATATGTGTAAGAGGCCATTGCTCCCAGCAAAAAAACTTTGAAGGCCTAAATTACTAAGACAATTCTGCTAAATGTTAGTGAAAAGCTGTTTCATGCACAGCAGTTAGTAACATCAACAGCAAGACCCATAAAACAATGAATATCTCATGGGATCAACAAGTCTTTCAGTTTTCTTGAAAAAACTTGTATTAGACAGCCACCACAGACAAAGCCACAGCTCTGGGACATAGCAGGGGAAGCATCAATGTTTAATAAAACTTATTATTTGAAATAGGCACTTCTTTTAGCGTGGTAGTTAAAGGAAGAGTGCAGGTAGGCACCTAGACAAAATGGCTAGTGTTATGTGTGTGTGGAAACACCAAATCTGTATTGCAAGTCCTTTACGTAATTCAGAACTCCTCAGGAGACAGGGAAAAATGGAAGAAGATCTATGGCCCTAAACTGTGTTCCACACTGGCTTTGTGGTGATGTCTAGGGTGTGCTAGCAAGAGGATTTTCAGAAGTGTGCAGCTTTCTTACCATCCAACATAACTGAAGAGGAGAACATAGTGTTCTTTGAGCTCCTATAAAGATAAAGACTCTCTTTTGTGTCTAAATACCACAACAGTTTCTTTCAGAATTAATGGGCTGAAATAAAAGTTTTATGTACACAAGGAAGAAGACTAAAATTTTTTTTCTTTATTCCAGCAGTAATAAATAGGCAAAGCTGATACACCTGTAAAAACTAAATGCAATGCAAATTTTGTGACCAAACTATTAGTAAAAAATGTCTTAAAAACCTTTTAAGGAAATATTTGCAATAGTTTTTAAAGCTCCTTCTGTCTCCTGTTAATCTGTTCAGCTTCTTCTTTGTTTGAGGAGGTACTTGGCAAAACTTGTTTTTTCTTGGAGTCCTTAAAAAATCCCATGCACAGGAAAAACATATGGAAATTGCCCACAGGAAGCACATATCAGATAAACATAGGAAGTAATTATTCAGCAGGAAAGTTTGGAGGAAATGGGTTGTTTTTCTGTCAGTTCTGGTGTTCTGTGGATTTCAGAACATCAGCAGTAATGAAGGAAATAGATTAGCAATTGCAGGGCAGCTATTGTTTATACAGTGTTGACACCAAATGTCACTCTCCTAGAATTTACTTCATAAAAATAATTTAATATTGTGCAAAAGCAAAGCAGCCTTTCTTTTTTTCTAACAATATCACAGCAGTTAGTCTTAACATCTCCTCTGCAATGAGAAGGTTCGAGGAAGAAATAATTCACCTGCTAAAATAGTAAAATAAAAGAAAAATATATTTTAAAAAATCCAGATATTTATTAACAGTACTTTTTTTCTTGTTTTCAAGAAGGTAAATCTTTATTTTGGAATGCACCAGTAGCACAGGAACACCACAAATCAAAACCTAAGAAAATATGAGGGTTTAAGTCATTGCTTTAGTTTAATCTAATCCTTCACTGAAATGATAAAAAACTCTTCTGAATTCTTCTCTTGAGGTCGTTAGGGGACTCTCATTCCTGAATCAGCTGATTATGCATTAGGCAAAAATATGAACCAACATTCCTTTTCAATCAGTTCAACTGAACATCAAGTTCTAGCTAACCGCATTTGCTCTTTTGAAAATTCTGTAACAAAACTTTCACGAAATAAATACGCATCTGTATAAAAGACCTTCAGGTTTGACAAATCAATATTTTCCTTGTGAAAACATGCCATGGGAGAAACATTTTCAACCTACTATATTCCTAACTACCCCCAAAGTGGAGAAAGGAGTCCTGTTCTGTGCAGGTGAAAGGTAAAAAGAGGTAGCCCACTTTATCCCCTGACAATACACTGGATAGCCAGCTTCGCGGAAAAAAAGGACAGGACAAAAATCAAGACAAATGCCCAGAAGGAGCAACTTTAAGTGTCATATTCCTCTTCTTATCTGCACAAATGTTTTCTCAGGAAAGCAGGATTGCAGCAATGGCTCTCCTCCCTAGGTCCCCATGTAAGGATTACAGAAATTATCAGCAGCCCTACTGGGCTACAGAGAGAACTCAGCCAGCTGTTCCTCAGTAGCTCTCCTGGTGTTACCAGAAAGGACAGAAACAGAGAAACCCCATATGGCTTCTTGGATGCACACTTGTTCTGGCTGTCATCAGTCTAGTGGGATTCTGTATCTCATTTACTGTGGTTTTAATTTTTCTGTACTTCCCTCCCTTCTATTTGATTCAGTCAATGTTTTGAGTACTATTTCACTTAGTGGCTGAATATATTCCTAGGAATATTTCAGTTCAAATTAGAATATTTTTCTCTAAGGATTCAATGTCTTGTTTTTGTTTTAGCAATTCATAATTGTAACACTGTATTATAAGCACCTTATCTGGAAATGTAACAGGCTTTGTTTCTTTTAACAAAACATAATAAAAAAATCTTCAGAAACTTTAAATCTCTTCAAATTTTATCAGTTGATAAATTAACCAGAGCTGACCCATTTTCATAAAGGCTGTTAGTTATAATAACAGAACATATTTTTCACATGAAAAATTGAAACAGCAGTACAAAACTTTAGTTGAAATTTCTTGACAGGTTCTGATTAATTTTATTTATGAAAGTTGAAGTACATTCTTCAGGTAGTACTATATTCCATCACATATCCAAATAAAAAGATTTCTTATTACTCATTTGGTTTGCTTCTTATATGTACTTAGTGTCACAACAGCTTACCTTTGAGGCAAAAATTACATTTAGACGCTTTCAACATTTCATATCCATGCTCATTTGTCATCCAAAAAGCTTGTAGCTTCTGATCTTCAAATATAGCATTTGTTGAATAGATTAGTTTCCTGTTACAGATATAGTTATGTTTAAACTTACAAAGATGGAAGGTTTCAAGTTGACTTTAAGAAAAACAAGGTCGGAAAATGAAACTTTGCCATTCTTACTCACAAAATGTACTGTGGCAGTTCAATCAAAATTTCAACAAATTAACTGAAAAAACTCCAGCTAGTGTCAGAATGGCCTGGTAGATCGGTCTGAATCCAAAGGACAAATAATTTTCCACTGGCAGAGCTGGCAAGGCTGAAACAGATCCCTGCCTGTTGGACTTGAGCAGAATGATGCCAGCTCTGAGCCTCGTGAAATGCAGGCAATAGGAAGATAGTCTAGATATTAAGGTTCTTGGGATACTTTCACAGAGGGAAATGGGGGAGCAATATAGGTGCCAGGGTGAGTTACAATTGTTTTACCAACTTTGCCTCCAAAAGTATGTCTGTCAGCCTTTTTCTGAGTATTTCTAGTAGGAAGGTTGATGCTATGACTGCTCCATCAGGCATCACAAAAAGGTTCAATCCATTTCCCCCGGCCCCCCGCCATGACTTCCCTAGCGAGATGGTTCCCAGATTACTCTCTGTAAATCCCTGTCTCATAAGCATGGCCATTAAGGCATTTTGACCATAAATGAACCTATTACTTTTTGCAGAAGAAGAAATCATTTCATGGTCTGCCAGCAATTTACCTTTGTCATTTTATTGAGTTCATGGAGAGAACAATCTGAATGGGATTAGAAAGGGCAGCAGCATTCGAAGGAAGTGTTGAAAAGACAGTGATGATGCAGCTTACTGGTATAACAGTTGTACCTGCAGTGTTTCTAGCAGAGTGAGATTCACTTTTAAAATGTAACATTCTTTCAAATACTTACCGACCATAAAATGAAAAAAATAGTACGTCTTTGCAGGCTAAAAACCCCTTTCTCCAGTATCTGTAACAATCATATTACAAGGAAGTAATATTAAGAATAATATACAATAAATCCAATTTTATTTCTTTTTTCCAGCCTTAGGTTTGGTTGTTTTTGTGGAGTACATGTCTATCCCCTAAACATTTGTTAGTCAGACTAGAGATTTTGGTTTTCAGATTCCAGAGCTTTAGCTCTAGCCTCCAGCTACCTTTTAAAGATTCTACAGACCTCTTGCCTCTGGGTGTTCTGTGCTTGTTTCTGGCTTTCAGAAAGTTTTTTTTAAGACGATCTGTTGCTCTTATTGAAAATCAAAATGGTAGCTTATTAAATAAGAAGGCTGAATAAGCAACTCAAATATCCTTTTAAACTGGTAAGAGAAAGTAACTGAAAACAAACAGTGTGACCCAAAATTACCTTTTGTCTTCAGCATCTGATTTTCTTTCAAAAGGGTTTTCATGTAACAAACAATATGGTTTAATCAGTTCTTTGATTTGTGTTGTGATCCCTTGGAAAATTAATTGTATTTGTAATCATGTGCTGAGAAATTACTGTAAGAAGCAACATTTCAGGGTAAATAGCATTTGTTTCACTTCTTTTTGTTCAAAATTTATGGCATAAAGTCCCCTGGTGCAGTTTCTTTTCAGGAAGCAGCTTCCATTTATAGCATTTATTGATGTGGTAGTATCACTACCAGTATTATAGATGAGGAGGATGCGTGCATTGAATACAAAGTATCCAGGACATTTACTCAAAATGTAAACAAGACAACATTTTACAGATTTATGAGAATCTCCACAAGCCCCCTGGAAAGCTTGGATCACATGGCTTTTCGAGCCCTTTCCATCCCACTATATGTTACAAATTACAAGTAACTATACCTATAAACTCCTGCTATAACTTCTGGGTTTCCCTGCAGTCACTTCAGACTCTCAAACATTTTACGTGGCTTGTGTTAACAGGGAGATGTAGGGGGAAAAATATATGGGAAGAAGAGCTACATAAGATCAGCAACACCTCTGCTGCAAACCCTAAATGACTGATACTGTCCTAAAACTGACTGAGACTTGGTTGTATTGTTTAATCCTGCTCTGGGAAGCCTCTAATTGTAGATTATGGCTATTACTTTTGTACTAAAGAAGGAAAGCTGTAGCAGTATAGAATTAATACCTCTTTGAGAAAATCTGAGGATCTCCCGGGAGAGCAATGTAAGTTTGCGTGACAGAGAAGAGCGACTGACCTGAAATCTGCTTTAGCTCCCTTCGTCTAATCTTTATTCACTCATTGTCATGGTTTTTCTTTACAATTCTTTGAGCTAGTTATGTAACCAAGTGACATACTGTTTAGTATCAGAGAAAACAAATGGGTCAGTGAGGCCCAATTGCTGTAGTTTTCTAGTCTTTAGCCAAAGTAGTTTATGGTGTTGAATGAAGTCTCTCACAGTTTGCAGGGTATCCCATAATCACCAGTTCCTTGCTCCACCAGGCTACATTTACATGGGCTTGCTATGTGGACAAGCTGGACATGGGCATATGGAGCTAAGGTGCCATTCAGCTTTCAGGCACCACAGATTATAGGAGCAGAAGCAAGTGTTTCTACTTTATAGCTTCAGAACTAACATCCATCCATGCTTTTGGTAGTTAATTAAAACAGAAAGAAATCTCTGAAAGGTAGTCCATAGTCATTATTTTCAGGAGCTGAAGTATTGCCGACATGTTGTTTTACTGTGCAGAGTCTATTTCAAAGTTTAGGTCTTTATAACATTGTTAATAACTTTAAAATTCATGATAATGCTTATTTTCAAAGAATTGATCCAAAGTTAGAGATTTCTAGACTCAGCTTTTTTGTTTAATGGCTTCTGAAAACATATTTTTCTATATAAAATTTTAGAATTGCTATTCTAAGCTTCATGCTCTTCCTTCATTTTTTTTTAAGTACTATTTTTTCCCTCCTGACTCATAAGCACTACATCCAGGTGTTCAGATATAAATATCAGGCTTTTTCTTGATATGTTAATACAGATTTTAAAAATATTGTTTGGTCCTTAAATATAGTTATATCCAGTGCCATTATAGGATGGCTTTTTATTCTGGCTAGGACAAGAATAATCCTTCTCACTGTAAAGTAAATCCTTGGCACTGTAAAGAAACCAAACACTTTGAAATCAGAACCATCACATTACAGACTCTGGTATTTAAGTAGCCCTGTTTTAATATTTTGGACAATTCTGCTTGGGAGAAAATAGTTTCATGTAAGGAAATTAAAAAACCACATTTTTATCCAGGAGCAAGTGAATTATAATTGGCATTATTATCATTATTGTTATTGCTATCATTAATAATAATTAGTTTAGTTAAGAAGAACCAAACTTTTCTGGAAAATATTTCTTTATTTTGATGATTTGGATATGTTGCTGGAGTGAAAATGCAAACTTCTCATCATATTTTTGTAAGCTTACATTGTTTCAAAACTGCTTAAAATTTTGACATTCAATTATCATCACAATTACAGCCTAAACATAACTGTGTTGAAAAAAATCTAGGTTTTATGATCTGTGCAGTAGCACTGGCGCCAGTGGAACAGGCCATAGTCAGGAAGAAGAGACACTTTCATATAGGTCATTGCCCATACAAAAATGTTACATCTTCTATTTCTAGCAATAACCAGATGCCATTTCATTCCTAGAAATACCAGATGTCCTCTTGCATCCACCTCCAAAAAAAGAGAGAGCATCAAAGGATAAAAGCACTCAAGGGCCATTCTGTAGATAAAATTAAGTGTTACAGAGGACAATGCATGAAAAAAGGAACAATCAAAGGACAAAAAGTGCAAAAGTGGGGAGTCAGAGGGGTCCCTTACTCAGGTAGGGCACAGCCAACAATGAACACACAACATTAGCTGCACTTATGACTCCCTGAAGGTGTCTGGGAAACTGATGGGTGCTGGCCAGTCATGGAGGTGTAATAGGACCAGGGATCCAAAAGCATTCCCACAGTTGCCAGAACTCCCCCGCAACATTTCACATTTCTGTCCAGCTTTCCCCAGAGGTACTTCTTGCCCATCGATAACACATCACTAAAATCTGCAGATGGAGTTTCCTACCAGCTCAGGGAAAATTCAGTACCTGTGTGCTAGGCATCAATAACAACCTGACAAGCCTGTGGGCACCTCTTAGCTAAGTCTATTCCTGCTTTAACTCCACATTCTACTGACCAGTATGAGTCTGGAATAACAGATGAAGTGGACCTTTAATTTGACCTAATGCAGCCATTGTTATATGAATGAGTGTGATCAACTACTTCAAGAAGAGATTTGCTATTCTCAGATGTAAGAAGTCTGGGCAGATTGGATTTACATACCTGTCCTTTTACCACTGTTAATCAATCTTATGTCTTCTTAGTACATTAGCTTGTTATGTTTTGATTAGGCATGGAAAAAAGATGAATGAGTATAAAATATATTCAGGACCTTTTTTTATGCATTTTAATTTTCTGTGTCCCTTGCTTTCTAATTTGATTAAAACAGTATGCTTTCCCATTTACAGTCCCATTAATCAATGAAGCTGCTTCACAGGGTGGTATATTAATTAATATGAGTAAAGATCCATATTCCTGCATACTAAACATTTTATTTACTTACTGTAATATTACATAATTTTCTTCTGTATGCTGTCAGAAAATATACTGCCTGATTTCCCACAAAATATTTTCAATAAAGTTTTTAATTAGGTCAGAGAAAAAAAATATAGTTATATCTACCTATATGTAATCTTCATTGATAGAGAAGACCAAGAATGTTGAAAGGGTTTCACTGAACGCCAGGATTTTATACCGAGTTTATCACCCATTCCTGAGGCCTCACAATTTACAAGCATAATCTATGAGTCCTGAGGCTATCAAAATCAAATTCATCATGTTAAGAGTGTGCTCCAGTTACCAGTGTCATCAGGTTTTGTCAAGAGATATACATGTAAAAGTATATGCTGTTATTGGGAACTCTATTTTCTATCCCTTTTGCTTTTGTTTAGTTCAGAGTTATTTGTAAAAGACACTGAGTGCAAGACCTACGACAACTCTAGAAAAATGCCCCATTATGGCGCACCACAGCTCTGAAGGAATACTCCACATATTAAATGGTTAGCTTTACTGGTTTGTTTCTTTCTTTGTTTCTAATTGAGCATGTGCAACCGAAGTAGAGCCAATTAATCAGATTAGACATGCAAAGCAGTAACTGTCAAGATTTGTTCAAATCAAAAATAATCCTGGTGATTCACTCAATAGAGCTTTGATTCATTTTAACAGTGACAGGATTAGGCATCCAAAATTACAGACCATAGTGTAAGAAGGCATAATTTCTCAAATCAGAGGTATTAATTATAGAAATTTGACTGAGGAGTGAGGAGCAAAGGTGTTCCCCTACTAAAGGACATTTCTCATCAACAGTAAAAGAAATTGGTAAAAAATTATTAATCCAAAGGATGATCACTACCAGTCACCATAAAAGTTTAAAGGAATGTTTCAAAAGCAGGTAGGAGGTCTCCTATGAAATACAGTGTATGATTTGGCTCAGTAAGAAGGAAAAACTGTCTTTCCATATTAAGTTTTTAAAGTGACCTGGAACTGATATTCCTCTCCCAGAAATTCCAGGAAATGTGTTCATTTAGACCCAAATACAAACCAGAGCTCTGTATCAGCTGTGCAGTCTGAATACTTGAATAATTGAGTTTGTCTTGGTTGTAAGCTTCTTGGGATATTGTGGTTACGTTTTGATGGTCCCTTGGTTGCTACTTGTCTGAACCGTCTTGTGCTGATGCCTCTGCTCAACTGAGTTCTTGGTATAGTAATGATGATTTATGTTGCTGGTGCTTTTCTTAACATCTGGGAACTCGGAGCTTCTAACTTTTTCTGTCCTGCCACAGTTAATAATAGCAATAATAACCTAGTTAAGTATGTGAAGATGACAATGGAGTAAAACGTATGTTGATATTGAATGACCTGATTTTATTAAACAGTCCTGATATGGAGCTGAGGTTCTTAGTTTGTTTTTTTTTGTTGTTTTGTTTTTTTTTGTAGTACCTGCTTAAATACTACCTAGTTCAGACATAAAACAATTAGTTCTGATTAACAGACAATGTCTTTGGAGCTCATAACAAGAGGCACACAGTGCAATGTGTTCCCTGAAAGGAGAATTTTAGAGACCAAATACAATTTTTAACAGTGAGAGAAAATATGTGGAGCCCATAGCAGTGTGATCTGCTGAGTTGGCTGCGTAGGAAAGAGCAAAGGAGAAGCTAGTGTAGTCCCGGAGGCTTGCGCAAGGAAGTGAACAAAACTAGACTGGACATACACAAGTCCATGGGGAGTTGGGCAATGCCAGAGTAGCCCCTCAATTATCTTTAAAAGGTCATGGTGGTCTGGGGAGAATCCTGAGGACTGGAAGAAAGCAATGTCACTCAACTTCAAGAAGGGCAAGAAGGAGGATCTGGAGGACTACAGGCTGGTTAGCTTCACCTCTATCCCAGGGAAGGTGGTGGAGCATATAGCTCTGGAAACCATTTCCAAATTTGTTAATGAGAAGGTGATTTGGAACAGTAAACATGGATTTAGAAAGTGGAAATCATGCCTGACCAACATTATGGCCTTCTGTGAAAAAATTACTAGCTTGGTGGGGTAAGTGTCGAGCAGTGGATGCTGTTTGCTTTGACTTTAGTAAGGTTTCCGTTTTCAACACTGTCTACCATAACTTCTTAATTGACAAGCTGATGAACTGTGAGCTAGATATGTGGATGGTGAGGGGAGCTGAAAACTGGCTGAACTGTCGAGGTCAAAGGGCTGTGATCAGTGGCACAAAGTTCAGCTGGAGGACAGTCAATAATCCAGTAACCTGTCAGAGAAGCGCACAAGTTCTGCCAGAGTAAGATAAATAACCAGTAAAACTTGCTTGAAGTTTGATAGCAAAATTCAGTTTCTTCACAACATACTCTATCAACTTTAAAAATCTTTGCTGGTATTGTTCCATTGATCTTTTAAGTTTTTTTAAAAAAGTGACCATTCACAAGCTCGCAAACAAGAAAGTATTCATTGTCACAGTTTCACTGTCAAAACTGGAGACCATCACATTTTGGATCTAGGCTGTAGAGATTCAGAGAACAAAAAAGGAAAGAAATTCGAAGAATGAACCAAGGGAATGAAAAGAAATAGAACAATCAAGTGCTCCCTAAAAAGCTGATATCTGGGAGGAACAGTGCTGAATAGGAATTTAAGCTGAAGAGTCCTAAGATTCACAAACTCCTGCTTCTTTGTATGTTTGTGTGCAAGCAAAATCTGCAAAACTGTATCAAACAAAAAGCATTAAAAAATGAAAGTGTCAAGAAAAGTATTGGATGGGACAAACAGCTTCAGAGTATTAAGGAGGCTGTGAGTTGTGACTGAGGTAGTGAGACAACCCATGAGGGAGCTTTCTGAGTGGGTCAGGGTGGGGCAAGGCTTCATGTAAGGATGGAAAATGCTATGGCAGCAGTTGAGGCAATATGTGGTGAATCAGCACCTTGCACGTTGCAGACTGTGTTAACACTTGACTGCTGGCAATGAAGAGTTAAGAACTGTTCAAGGTAAATGAGCAGGTGTTAATGAGCACCGGGGTAGGTAGTCCTGTTGCTTGTCATTAACTGGCCAGAGGACAGTCTGTGACCCGTTTTTATTTCTTAATTCAAACTCAGCCTGGGGTTCCCATCCTTGGAGATCAGGACTCTTCATAAGAGTAGCTTTAATGCAGGGCATGGGCAGTCTGGAGGGAGGAACTAGATGGCTTGGTGCAAGTGTGTGCATTTAAGGGAGCTGAGCAGGATAGCCTTGTATAATGCCACTATAAACAGTTGCTGAATAGGAAAGAAGAGTATGGGGCAATTAATTCATGAACAAAGTTAAAAGTTCTTAGCTTCTTACCAGTTCAAACTGCAAGACAAAAGCAGTCTTTGACTGTATTACCCACAGCAGTCACACACCAGAGAAATTTAGTCTAAAGAAAATAATTCATTAACCTACATGCTGCCCAAGGCTTGTTTTTGTTGTTGTTTGTTTTGAATTTCCATTATTTTAATTACTGTTACCGGAGAAGAAAATTTATTTTTCTTCTACATAGAAACATTCTGCTCATTTGTAATTTATGTTGACACTAGAGCAAAGATTATAGAAGCACACATAAAAGATAAAAAAGAAATCCAGAGATTTTTTACTCTAAGGCCTCTATTTCACTGTCCTATGTGAAATAAAGTGTCTCTGATTCAGCAGTTTCTCTCAAAACTTGTGTGAGAAACCAACCGTTCAACAACTTCAACGTTAATTTTCGGATAAATGACCTGTCTTTCCTGTCACAGGTGAGGAAAGAGCAGAATACCTGTAGGAAAATCAATACGACTGGATTAATTACTGCCATGAAGAATATTAATAGAGTTACAATAAGGGTCAGTTAGCATTCCTTCATTTTATAATACAGGATCCTTTAATAAATCTGTGTAAATATCTACTCTATGAAAGCATGAGTTGGTTAAAGGAAGAACTTAACATACTATTTTTAGAACTCCATCTTCATGGTGCTCAAGAAATAAAAAGATACGACTTTTTGTTTTTAAAAAATGTAAAGAACTCTAATGACAATAAATTCCTCCCCACTCCCTTCTGTTCTTGGTGTTTAAGCAAACTGCAGGCTCAGCTTAAGAACAGCTGGTGGCAGAATGGTAGGTAGTAAACCTGACAACACCATTTTTCAACATATAGCCATTTGAAATGGACATCCTCAACATTCTGTATTTTAAGCATGCATTCATCTGAAAACTAACTGTTCAAAATACAGTTACTTAATGCACTTCACCAAGACAAAGAAATAATACAAATTGCCTGGGGACCAGCACTTATGGGAAATGTCAAATTTCCATCAAAAGGTGGCTTTCTATTTCTGCTAAGCTTAATTTATATGCCACTAGTTTTTACACTTGAAAATGTTGGCATGAGATCTCACAGGTACAAATAAAGCAAGATTAATGCTTCCTTGTTTTCTAGTGAATGGTAAAGCATGCACTACCGACTTGCATTTCAAATGAATTGCCAATGAGGTAGATTGGGAATTGCAATTAGTTACTTAATGTGAGTAGGTAGTTAAAATATCTTTAGGAGAATTGAAGTGTAAATGAAGCTGTGTGCCATTCTGTTAACCTGTGCTTTCATTCATTTCATTAGGGTGCCACTTCAATATCCATATAGAACTAGGTGATTTAAAAACTCACCACCATCACCCAATGCAGGCAACTCACAGCTGTTCCCATTTATGTAATGGGTTTGGAAGTTTTGTCTTCAAAATCCAGTTGTGCTTAAGATTCAGGCAGTAGATTTCATACTTTCCAGTACATTAACAACATAGGTTTTGTACAGTACATAGGAGAGTTCAAGTCTGGAGCAATGCAGGTCTCTGTTTCAGGGTGGTGTATGTTAACTCTACCAGCCCAGTGGCTAGAGTTCCACTGTTAATAACAGGAGCTTAGATCCCTTGTTGACATAGAGGTACCCGAATTTTGATGTTTCTAAACCCCGCCCTCAATTTCTCTCTTTGTTAAAAGGCAAGATGCCTGGAGATTTGTAAGTACAAAGTTCCAGAAAGAAACGAGGAGCATTTATGATCAGGCTTCAGCTTAGTTCTGACTCGATGTTGAAGAGCTGTATTACAGGATATGGCAGTATGCACTATTTTCACTAGGACTGATGAAAAGTAAAGATCTTTCACCTTTTTAGTTTCTTTTCTTTTCTTTAATTTCTTTTAGTAATTCTCTGCTTGATTATGACTGTTACTGATATTTGTGAAACTGCACCAAAATAACTGAGAAAGGATTCTGGCTCTAAGTCCCTGACTTTTGAAGAGCATCCTCTACCTCCTAATAATCCCAATGTGGCAAACAATGTTGCTTAGCAGCTTTGAAAACATACCCTCTACTAACTTCTCAAAATGGCATACAAAATCATTAAAGAAAAGAGCGTGAGCATCTAACTCGGATTCTCCACTGATGGTGGGGTTTTTGCACGGCTGTGCAAACGTACTTCTCTGTGTTACTCACCTAAGGGAAACGGCACTGGTGCAGGGGGTGAAGAAACTGAGGTTCTTCAGTGGAACTTGATGACCTTGGTAGTGCAGAGCCCAGATTTCTATGCACAACGGAATGCTGCACTGTGATGCTTGCATCTTATAAAATGTTGAAGCCATGTGTGTTCCAGCTTTTAACAGGGCTGTATAACAGTTGAACATACAGTTTTATAGGCTGCTAGTAGATACTATATGTTCCTTCATTGCATCTTGAATTCTCTGACCTTGATGTGATACACTGCAGCTCACAGAGGCTTTCTTCTTCCCCTAGAAATGAAAGGTGACTGCGTGGCAAAGGCCTCTGCCCTTTTAACATTATAAACAATATTTAACAGAGGAGAAGAAATCTACGCTTTAGATGACATGACAGATCATATGATGTACTGTGTTATATTTATGGGACTGTTTTATAAACAGTAGCATGACAAGAGAATCTCAACACTCAGTTATAAACAACCTAGAACAACTATACACAGGAAAGGGATACATCATTATTTGGTCACAGAGGTGTGAACTCAATGAAACAGAACTAGCAGACTTAATAAGTATGTGGTTATACCAGTGGTCCTAGAGACCAAATAAATCTATATATATGAGATAAAGGCTCTTCCCTTCCCCTAGCTGAAGAAAACATTAAATGAAGTAAAAGAGATTAAACTGGTTTCTTAAGAGAACAAAAAGATATCTGGTAATGCTCCTTTTTGTCTCTTTAAACCTGATACATACCAGATCAGGTTTTCCTAAGATGTTTGTTTACCTGTGATTAAGGTTTGTAGCTGAAAAGAAAAGCTCTTCTCACACTATTTTAATCTTTGCACTTATTTAGATACTAAGCAATTTGTTTGTGTCTGCATTTGAAAAAGGAAAGGTAATCCTGGAGACATCAAGACTGTCATTTACAAATGACTACCCATTCCTCAAACAAAAGAAGTTATTTATAACTTAGTCACTATTAGAATACAGAGAATTACAACCTGTTTATTTTAGGCTTGGTAAATTGCCCTTAGGTTGATAAGCTGATAATTGTATGTTTCTTTCTTCAACTGATGGCTCAGGAGACAGACATAATATTAGTTATTTGCTTTAACAATTAGGAAATTGTTCAATTTGTGCTCTAATTTACTAAATTACACCTGCAGAGGTCTAAAGAATTTTCATTATCACCTGTGTGAAAGCAGTAGTTTCCTATTACCTACATCTATGAGTTTTGGGTTTTTTTTTCTATTTTAACCCCATCATTACCAGTTCTGTGCATATCACTACAATGGAAATTCAATAATTTCAAAGCTTTAAGCACGTTTTTCATTTGAATGTGTGCCAGCAACTACAACACTCGATCAGTCTTGCTTTATGCTGTTTTGTTCTATTTTCTTTCAGAGTTACAGTTCTGAAAAATCCACAAATATAATTCAAAACCTAGATCAAAACCCTGGAAGTAGCAGCAAAATAAAAATATTTTCTTAGAAAGAGATAAAAAGTGCAAAGTCATTCCTCTAAACAAAATGCAAACCTTCATTTTCAGAGGACAGACAACTTCAGGTGTGTTTTACCTAGGGAAAAATAGACCTCTTCAAGATACATCATGACATATATTTAATGGCTATTACTGGCAGGTCTATTTATAGGATAAATTATTTAAGCAGGGATCTTGCACACTGGAATAACAGACTATCTTCTGGATTTTCCCTTGGGTGTTGAAATAGTAAGCATAACAATAAACTGAACTGCATTCCTCTGGCTGAAAACAGACTTTTTATGTCTCTCTCTGTATTTCAGGTTAACTCCACCAGTTGCCTAGCCTGGGCCACTAAAAATGTTTCTCTTGGCATGGTTGCTTCATAGAGAAAAAGAGCGCAAAATTAATTTCTATTTAAAATGGGATATTTTTTTTGTGTTGCACCTAAAATTGGTCATTGGGGGGAAAAAATCGATTTTTTTCATCTGTTTAATGTTTTCAACCAAATTGTAACTCACATAATTCTCATATTTGAGAGGCAAGCAAGTATAGTTACTATATGAAATTTCATAGTCTTGCCATCATTCTCAGCTAACTCAATAGCTTCCTTTGTTCATGGCCAGATCTGTTAAGGTCACACTACACTGACAACTCACAGAGCGGTGCACAGACCCCTGTTGGGAGTCCCTGAAGACATCTGAAGGGTAACAGTAGTCACTAGTCTAAAATAATAGGATTCAGCAGCCAACACAACTCATGTCCCGGCTTCAGCTTCCAATGTATGCATTGTATATTCCATCTCTCCCTGCTACTGGTGTGAGTGGGTCTTTTTAGGTGGACAGATTGAGAAAGGAAACTGATAGTCACAATAAGAAGCAGAACAATATAAAAGATCGAAGACACTTCTAAGAGAAAACTTAAGGAAACATATTACTTTTGTTCCCATCTCATGATCAATTAAAATTATATTTTGATTGCTTGTCTGAAATATGTGGTCTCCTCAAGTGTACATTTTCAGCCACTATGGATAACTGGAAGCTGTAATTCCCACAGTGTTTAACTGCCCATGTTATTTTCTGGTATGATACCACTGATTTTCACAGGAATTCTGCTTGAGGACCTGCAGACCAATTGTTTAAACATAGTAAGCATGACCTAAATTTCAGTGAAATACAAGATGAAGAAAATTTAATTTGTAAGTAATTTTCAAACTTACAGAAAGTGTGTATCAGCAAAAAGTCTTTTAGTATATTTAGCTATTACAAAGTAAAGATAATAGTTCAGAACTAGTAACAATGGCGTGTTTCTTGGTACTATTTTTTATAATAGAGAAATGCTTCTTTCAGTTGTGTCCTAATCTTACTTACTAGTTTGTATTTGCATATGCTAAAAGATGTTGAACATAATGTCTCCTTCACAATTCTCTTCTTTGCAATGATCTTTTGGTTCCCAGTCAGGATCTTTAAGTATTGCAGCAATGATCGTGACTTGACACAGAGGTGCACTGTTCAGAAAACTATCAAGAAAACAAGTCATTCCAAAGATTGTGTTGAATTAGGTTGATTTTCTTAGTAACTCTGCCACCTGCAGCACTAAAGAACAAATGTCTTCGTGATGGACAGGTCAAACATAGTTTTTCATAAGCTGCTCACAGCTGTTCTTTCTTTTCCTAGTGAATTAACCACTTCATTGCTGTTCATTCATGCATGTGTCATTGTAGTTTTAAGGAGAATGTGTATTCATTGAATGGAAAATGTAGCTTGAAGGTCTAGTCTTACTGAATCAGTCTCATTATCCTGAACCTACTGATATGTCTTTTAGTACTGAAGGAACTATTTATGCCTTTCACTATATGTATATGAAGAACACATAATGTTACTTACGGAAAAAAAATATCTGAATTTTGAATAATCAGTGTTGGCAAGATCATCAAGAAAAGGTAACAATGTTGTCTTGGGTGGGTTTTTTTGTAACTAAGCCATATGCCTTGTAAGATTGAATACACAAAGAATGTTAAAGGAAGTGTTAGGTGATGAAATTGAGACATAGAGTATAAGCATTTTTTTCCCCCAGTGTCAATAGTGAAGAAAACTGAGAACACATATTAAGGTTATGAGGTAATCTAAAACTAAATATAATCTGCATGCCAGAAAATTTAATTTAATAGGTATTAGCAACAGTGAACACTGTGTGGGCTATAAAATACAGTTCTATGTATCACTTGGACCAGATCTTGGTTGGATATTCATCTATAATTCAAGTTCATTGTAGTCATACTAATATGAGAAATGATCTATTACGTTACAGAATGTTTGTACATCAGCTAAGGATAGTTGTACAGTTCCAGACGTCATATGGCAAATAAAAAATTAAATTAAAATCCTTAAGCAATGAGAAATAACTAATTCAGTGTTCCAAGAGTCTTCCAGCTGTTACTTTGTTCTGTCCTGAAGATCTCATGTTAATTCTAGGATGCTTTTCATGAATAGTAGAGTCAGCACAAGTGGTTAAGAACTCTGATTATTCTTTCAAATCAATACAATTCAACCTATTTCATTTGTTCACTTTCAAATTCACTTTCAATATAATTAACTTTCAAATAATTTTTGAAAATTCATTGAGGTTTTTCTGGGTTTAGTTTTTTTTTTAATTTATATCCATTTGTAATTACTGAAAATCTTCTTTTTACTGATAATTCCAAGAGATTTTCAAAATTTTACAAGATTATAAACACTTCAAGGAAAGAAAGTAATGATCATTCCGAAATTTCTGATTTTTAATGTATACAAGGCAGTGTAAAATCTTTCTTATGCCAAAAACTTTGGTTGCAAAATATTGTTTAGCTTTCTTCAAAAATAAGTCATCCATTAGACTTCAAAAGTAAAATGAACCAGGTTTGAGGATTCTTAATTTCTTGCTTTGCTATTTACAGGAGAGATCAAGAAGTTCTCATTAAAGTGGTTTTCATGCAAGCTTTACTACTACTACAAACAGAAAGTTTTCCATGAAATGTTTCAATTATGGGAAAAAAATACATGTGTGTGTGTGTGTCTGTGTGTCTGTGTGTATGCTTACCTGACCTGGTCAAGTAAATATGTTAGAATTGAATATTAATATCTTCTTCTTATACTGGGCTTCCTGGGTTTACTGCAGTTTTACTGATGTCCAAAACTTTAATGAAACCAGCCAAAGCCCTGCTGGTCATTCATCATCTTCTTTGCAATACCTACACGCAATCAGTGAGAGGTCATGAGTTCAACTGCCAACAATATCCTGACAACAACTGATTGAACATCTCAAATTGTATACCCAAGCTCCTTTTCACAGATATAGGCAAATATTTACTCCACCTGAAGTAGAACACGCAGTCATCTTCAAACCTGTAAACTCTCAGTGCTATATAATGGTTGCTTTTCAGTTAGGAGCACAAGAGTTGTGATATTGCTAGGAGTAGTTAGCAACAAATAGCGAAGCCATCCAGTTGTGCTCTTTTTACTCTCACCTTCCTGCTGAGGAGCTGCTATCCTGTGGTGCACTGAAATAATGAAAAGAGACAGTGAAAGTATGTCTGGTTGAGGTGCACTTTATCAACAAGCTTCTAGCAGGATCCAACTCACATGTAAACAGTTGTTTCTATATATTATCACTTATCCAAAGCAGAATGCTTTGGCTGCATATATGAATGCAGTTCTCTTCATGAAGGACAGAAGAAAAGACAGTGACTTTAGTTCACAAATTACTGTCCATTCAGTTTTTGGTATCCTTGTCTACCAGCTCATAGGTGTCATTGTGACTCTTCAAAAAACTCCCAGAAATAAAATTAAATTAAAAGGTTGTTAATGCCCATTCTAAAATTTTATCATCATATTTCTGCAAACTGTTTGATTAAAACAGTATGTTTGTTTTAAAGTTTAATTCTAATATTTTTGTTTTATGTAAAATTTCAGAAAATAGCAAACTTTCCTATCTCTGTGTTATTATTGACAATGGAAGCGCTCATCACTATACCTTTACCATAATAGTACTCCTATATAAGGACCCAATAACGTGTGATTGAAATCACTGTGAAATTAGCAGAGAATTCAACAAGAGCAGTAACAGGTCCTAATAACAGTAAATTAAAACCAAAGAACCCCAAATAGTGCTTCTGTTCTGCCAAAGAACAGCACAGGAAAAAGATTTCCCGTGGCATTAGCTGAATCACTAGGGTGTTTCTTCAATACTCAAACTAATAAACTGACAGGGTAAATAATGTGCATTGTTTATCACTGTATTTTATGCTTAGAGAGAAAGATCTTTTAAGGTAAGTCACAAATTTTACATTTACATTTAAGCAGTGAATTTTTTGCAGTGTACCTCAAGGAAGAAGTGGCTTGAGTTCAAGCTGTAATTAAAATGTTTGTTTTATCCTCTTTAGCATAGCTCACAGTGAATATGAAGCAAAACAGAAACCTGTTAAACATGATAAAATACAGTAACGTATACGTTTTCTGACAAACAGTTTACCAGTTTTCATAATCTCATATAAATAAACCCAGAAATCTGTGCCAAGGCTTGTAGACTCTCTAAAGGAATGTAAAACCTTCCAGCAGGGGTAAGCAAGCATGATAAGGTAATTAACGCTATCGCTGTCTTTGTTGACAATTGCCAAGTAAGATATAAAGAACAAATCATTCCAGGTAATTCATTCGAAGAAAAATCAAGAATTGTTGTGCTTCCATTTATCCCAGCTGAATACGATTATCTGCATTTAGAAAAAGGCCATGCAACTGAAGTGAGCAACTTCTTTCTAGGCTGTGTTTTAGCAACAGCTCAGGAGTGGATATTTTAGAGTGATAAATTTAATTATAAAAGGAACAAATTTAATTATCTTGCACATGTTACATTTTTCTGAGAACAAGATATATGTTTGTTTTACACTTTTTTATGCACACAAACATGGAAAGTAGTTCATAGCAAGTGTTGGTTCACACTCAGACCTACTTAAAACATTTTTTGATTTATTTCAGGAGGATTTTATCTACAGTCTTGAAAAACTTTTATAGACTAAGAAAAATGACATTTATTACAGTACATTGAACTAGCTTCTCTGATGTAAATTTGTTTATGCTGACTAATTCTTGATTACTCCCCTAAAGGATATGAAAACTGTCCACTTTAGGACTGACCACAAGGAGGTCACTGAAACACAAACCATATTTATTTATCTGTACAAAATCCCCCTTAAAATCATTGTTGTCAAAAATACATTAAGTGACTTACAACACAGTTGCTTTTGGTTTGTTTGCTTGTTTATTCTGACATTCACTAGCTCTGAGTAAACACTGAGACTTTTTTAAAATTCC